>NC_137899.1:34811190-36011190 GCF_963455335.1 Martes martes
GGAACCTGCTTCCCCTCAGGCCTTCTGCCTGCCTCTCTGCCTACTTGTGACTCTCTCTTTCTTCTCTGTCAAATAAATAAATAAAATTTTTAAAAAAAGATAAAAAGTAAAAAAAAACCTTATACGTACTTATCTTCAGTGCCTCTCAAACTTTTTTCAGACTTTTTTAATGCATGTAAGAATTACCTAGGGCTCCTGTAAACTTGCAGATTTTTGAGTCAGTATAAACAATGAATTTTAGCTAAAATACCTGGGATGGAGAAATCAGGTGTATTGTACGGTCAGTTTTCTTAATACAAATAAACTTTTTTTTAAAAAAAAGATTTTATTTATTTATTTGACAGACAGGGATCACAAGTAGGCAGAGAGATAGGCAGAGGGGTGAGGGGAACAGGTTCCCTGCAGCTGAGCAGAGAGCCTGATGTGGGGCTCAATCCCAGGACCCTGGAATCATGACCTGAGCCGAAGGCAGAGGCTTTAACCCACTGAGCCACCCACGTGCCCCCAAATAAACTTCTTTTTAACAATTGCTAACAGATATTTGATTACTTTGCCTTATTCATAGGATATAAAATATTGAAAGGGTGCTTAGCAATCTAGTTCAGGACTCCCGCTATCTATTTTTAAAATATATCACTATGATAGACAATAACAACTCCTCAAAGATGTTCATTGTTATAATCCTCAAAAACCTTCTAATCTTTACACACATGGTAAAGGGGCTTTGCAGATGTGACCAAATTAAGAATGTTGAGAAGATTGTCCTGGATTATGCAGGTGGGTCAAGTATAATCACAAGGCCCTGTAAGAGGGAGACAGAAGTGTCATAGAGAAGCTTTGAAAAATGCTATTCTGCCGGTGTCAAAGACAGAGGAGGTGGCCACAAGTCAAGGAATTGCCGGCAACCTCTTGAAGTTCAATAAGGCAACTAAATGGATTCTCCCATGAAGAATCCCAAAAGATCATAGCCTGTTAGCACCTTGATTTGACTTAATGGGTGAAAGATGATACATTTGTGTCCCTGGAAGCCAGTATATTTGTGGTAATTCTGTTATAGAGCGGCCCAGAGGAAATGAATACAACCACTCTTAACATGTGTGAACATTCCCAGGGGTGGGAAGCCTCTGTTCCCAAAGTGACTGATCCTCTTGAGAAAATAATGTAATTAAGGCTGAGTCTCCTGCCCCTGCCCGGATGTCTCTGCCTCCCTCTTGCTTCTACTCATTCTGCCCTTTGGAAAAAGAGGATAGATCTACCCCCAGGACATGACACCCCTTCAACTATTCAGAGACAGCTCGTGGATGGATTTTCATTGTTAAATCATGTGAAGAACTGAAAAATTTGTGAGAACTCATCTTCTCTATACAACACTTGCATTGTTTTCTTATACATTAATTGAATTTTCTGCAACTCAAAGTGGCTTATTTATTACACTTTTTATATAAATCAAGTTTTGAAAGATACTTGTAGTTTTTATATTCTTGAAAGATGGTAAACTCAGTAAAACATTATCATACATTTAGAAAAATACTGTCCACGCTTTCAACTACTTCCCCCAGATAGTTCCCTTTTATACTATATCCATCATCTTTATGAAAGATGAACTTAAGAACACAAAAATCGTATCATTTCAAAGGCACATCTTAAGGCTATCTTTCTTAATTTCTTTAGTCTTTGATTTAGACATTTGCAAATTCCTGGGGGAGGGGAAGCATTACTTTTAAATAAAAAGTGACGGGACCAATTGAAATAATGATTATAATTTCATGAAGTTGCCAACATTTTCTATGCTAGAAGTAGTGGTAGCAAATGGAAAGTTATTTTTTAACTCTAGTGCTGACGAGAAACATAGATTGTAAATTGTCACAAATTATAAGCATACAGATTTTTAATGCCTCAGATGTGGATAGAGAACACTACAGTTCCCTGGGAGCCCCAGATATGCCCCTTACCAAGTATCACCTACCCCAAAGGCAGTGAAATGTCCTTATACCAGATTATAAACTGCCTTATTTTTTAAAATGATGGCAAAGTGAGCTTTAGTAAAGAATGATTTGTTTGCAGCTTAGCTGCCAGCAAAGTGTTGAATGAAGGCCCCCTTTTTGGGTTGGGGTAGGTAATGACCGAGTATTTCAGCTGCTTCATTTGTCTACTACAAGTGATGGAAGCAAACTTGTTAACTACTTGAAACAAGTGAACAAAAGAATCCTGATTAGGTAAGAATGAATGGATTTATGCTAATAAAACACATGGATTATATCCAGGGTGACATCTGTGAAGCATTTCATTATCTTTTCCTTAATATTACATGTTGGAATTCAAAGATCCGACCATCATATAGATTTAGTAATCTCTTGCAAATGGTTAGGAATGGCTCTGCTGAGTTTTCATTATTTGAGAGGAGACGTGAATTATGTATTTAGTGGCAAGATAACAATAAATGATTCAAGGAAAGAAATCTCTAGCTTGGACTTCTCATAAAAAATGAAATTTATGTGCAAATGATGTGTAAACTTTATTACAAAAGTTGTTATAATTTCACATGCATGCATGAGGATAAAATACAAGTTTGTGTTACTATGGAAACAGGATTATTGCCAAGAGGATTACAGATAATACCCAAACAATGCTTATTTATATTAATCAATCTAATTTAAGTGGATTTAAATATATTTAAAGAACTGACCATATATTTTCAATAAAATTTATACTCCTCCTCCAATACCCCTATGCTGTATGGTATGAGATCAAGAGTTCTGTCTGATGTTGCTAGAAAAGCTTTGGTGACAGTCACTGATGATTTGTTTATCATCAAAGAAGGGGGATCTGTGGACTGTGTTATAAAGGAAAAGTTGTAAAGAGTGATAAGCCTTCCTTATGTGTTCCTTCCAATAGTAGATCACTTTCCTGTGATTTTTTTTTTTTTTAAGTCATATTCAGTTCCATACTCTGGGATCATCAGGGTGGACTCTCCCCCTGAAAGTGATAGACAAAACCAGTTCTTCCCAGGGAACAGAACAGGTGAGAAGGTATAACTACTGAGAAATCATAATTGGCATAAAGATACTCAGAGAGAGTGGCCTTGGGTGGATTTATGTAGTATATAAGCATCACTTACTCTGAAAATCTTAGAATTATACTCAGTACACACTAACTCGAATACAGTGTGTGATCTGCTTCTGCGACACAAATTTAGGCATGTAAAGTTTTAAATTCTTCCCTCAGTTATGAATACAAGGCTGACCCTAGGATTCCGTTTCTGATCTCGATGAGGGCCATGCTTGGTGAGACGGGAAAGAAGCTGCAACCTCCAAATATCTTGCCTCCCTCCCTTTTGGAAAAACTCATTAATGTTTGACCAGTGGCTTTCAGGTGGTTGTTTTGTTTTTTAAGTGCTGATGTGTATGCTCTATTCAAACAAAATCCTAGAAGCAAGGCAAAATCCACAGAACTACGACTGCTTCTGGGAAGGTGGGGAGTGAGTGTTGGATGGTTAAAGTCTCTGCCTTTTCCTCTGGATCTGGGCAGAGGAGCTGGTGGGGGTGTAAGATGATGCGGATAAGGGCCAGCCAGGTAGGATCCCATGTGCCACGTAACAAGGAAAACATCTGAGGTAAGAATGTGTCTTTTAATCTCACTACAGAATTAAATCCTCTGGAGTAGTTCTGTCCTGAGAACTTATACTTACTTTCTATGGGTTGTGCCAGACAAGATAGGTGACCATAGCTTTTGTTGTTTTGTTACGCACAAAACCAGAAAAGATTTGTAAACAAGAAAATGAAAGAATACCAAATTTGAGTCATCATTAATTCAGTTACTTATGGAGTAAATGCATTATAATTAGGCCCTTTCTTATAAGGAGAGAAGAACTGAGAATTAACTTCATAGATGTATGGACAGGAATGATACGATTTAAAGTTCACCCCAAATATTCCTCTTTGCTCTCTTAGGGTATTTTGGGGTAGTCTGGCCAAATGAGAGTTTTGTTGCTTTAAGAGTATATTAACAGTTCCATCGAGAAAGCAAAGAAAATGGAAGTTTTAAAGAATGTTTTGAATCAGGGGCACCTGGATGGCTCAGTTGGTTGAGTGTCTGCCTTCGGCTCAGGTCCTGGTCCCAGGGGATCGAGCCCCACATCGGGCTCTCTGCTCAGCGGGGAGCCTGCTTCTCCCTCTCCCTCTGCTTGCTGCTATGGCTACTGTGATCTCTCTTTCTGTCAAATAAATAATTAAAATATTTTTTAAAAAATATTTTAAAAAATAGAGAATGTTTTGAATCAATTGTAGAAACTCCTGTCAAGGAGGTTTGGTCAAAGGTATTAGAGACGATTAATATGATAACTTTGAAGACCCAATGCAATGACGATCACTTTAGATCTCTAAAATGTATCTGTGCTCACTAGAGGATAAGTCCCTCCCAGTGCTGGTTGGTGACAAAAGTTGCATGTTTTTATTTATTTCACATTTTAAGATAGAAACTGTGTTGTGTATAGGGTTTTGTTGTGTTCTTTATGCATGTATTTTGTCTTATTTTATGCATTTAACCCTCCCACTCTTGCAGTTTTAAGGACATTTTCCCTTCTTGTACTCAATGTAGAGGAATAGCTAAGCCACATTGATTTAAGAGTTGAACTGACCCGTCCTGGTTTGACCTTCCTCTCTGGCTTTAACTAGCTGCGTGACTGCTCTGCCACTTCGATGCTCAGCTTGCTCACTGGGGATGTTACTGGTCTTCTAGGGCCATTGTAAGACGTGAGTGAGCCAAGTAATATTACCTACTTAGCACAGTGTTTGGCACTTAGCAAGCGCAGGGTGAAAGGCAGCTGTTACTGCTCCAGCAGTTGGCTCGTTCTGTCATAGACAGGTGTCCTTGACCTCTTAGCGTGTTCTCTACACTGACTGGGAACTTGGCACTTTAATACCACCTTGTCGAAACCGTTGTCCTTTTGGATGACCCTGTCAGATGGCTCTTTACTCAAGTTGTGTCTTTGTGGAAAAGGAAGCATAGGCATGGAGGCCAGATAGCTTTGTGGTTAACAAAGCCATTGCAAATAGCAGCCCCATGTTTTCACAACTTCCGTAATGAAAGTGCTCAGTGTGCCCTACTTTCCCGATGCAGCTTTAATTCATGACAATGATACATTTTCCTGTTGTTTTTGTCAAAGCAAATCGAGTTAAGTAGATGAGTTGTTGTTATGATCTTGCTGCCTTGTGGAAGGAATTTTTTTCTCCTCTTTTCTGTTAGGGACGGGTATTTAATCTAAAGCTGCTGTCTCTGTGCTGATAAGCATCCAGCCTCATTATTGAGTTTAAATATCTGTCTCTGACTTTGGAAATTCTAATGAACCAATCAGGTTTTTTTTGTCCATCACTTTCTCTTCCCAATAAAAACCTACTACAGTGAAATATCTGAAAGAAGGAAATACTGTGTGACTAAGGATTGCATGTGGTATATGTAGATTCACATTATGGGCAAATATTAAGGCCCATGTGTAGAACAAACTCTTATACACATACATTCTGCTTTTGGCACACACAGAAAATATTCAGTCCATGTATATCATTGTTGCAAAAAGCATTTGTGTCAGTGTCTAGTCAGGATAACAGAAACCATTCGTAGCTTTCAGAGGGTGTACAATGCAAGGAATTCTTTACAAATGTGTTGAATAGCCTGTGGAAGAGAATAGGGGAAGGTGCTGTTAACCCAGATTAGTAATTGTAGGAAGTCACTCTAGCCCGTGGGGCTGGAGGAGCAAAGGGGAAATGGTATTCCCTAAACCTGGAGACCTTACTCTGCTGGTCCTGCCACCGCTGCTGCTTCTGAGAGCAGTGGAGGGGTCTGCACTGTGGTCATCTAAGAGTTTGCAGGCCCTCTCTCTGCAGGCCTCCCTGCCCACGTGGCCGGTGCCTGCCCTGGCCAGCAGTTGACTGGTGCCTGTTGCCACCGCCACCGGAACCTAGGAGTGCTAAGATGCCCAGGCGGCTTCAGGCAGAAGCAGAAGAAAGAGAATCATAGCTTTTTTCCTTATTCTAACTTCCATTTTGCCGCCAGTGCTGTCCCTTAGCAAACTGAACCAGAAACAGGCTGGCGAGGAGCTCTGTGGATATGCCATTGACACATCTCCAGCAAGTACTGGTGACCCTCAGAGAGCACAGGTTTCAATTGCCTGGTCCACGTATACACAGATTTGCTTTGCTAAGTGCAGTACAGTGCTATAAATGTCTATTCTCTTCCTTATGATTTTCCTAATATTTTCTTCTCTCTGGATTACTTTATTGTAAGAATACAGTCCATAATATGTATACAAAATATGTGTTAATTGACTTTCTGTTATCAGTAAGGCTTCTGCTCAAGAGTAGATTAAGAGTCATTATGGTTTGAGGGAGTCAAAAGTTATACAGATTTTCTTTTTATTTATTTATTTTATTATGTTCAGTTAGCCACTGTATAGTACATAATTAGTTTTTGATGTGATGTTCAATGATTCATTAGTTAAATGTAACACCCAGTGCTCATCACAGCATGTGCCCTCCTTAATACCCATCACCCTATTATCACCTCTCCCCCTCCCACTCTCCTCCCCTCTGAAAACCCCAGATTGTTTCTCAGGGTGCATAGTCTTTCATGGTTCATCTCCCTCTCTGATTTCTCCCCCTTTGGATTTCTGTCCCTTCCCCTGTTGCCCTCCATGCTATTGCTATTATATTCCACAGATGAGTGAAACCATATGATAATTGTCTTTCTCGGCTTGGCGAACTTCACTTAACATAATCCCCTCCAGTTCCATCCATGTCACGTCAATGCAAATGTTGGGTATTCGCTGTTTCTGATGGCTGAGTAATGTTCCATTGTATTTATGTACCACATCTTCTCTATCACTTCATCTGTTGAAGGGCATCTTGGCTCCTTCCACAGTTCAACTGCCTGGGGTTGGCACCCCTAAGCCCTGCGTTGTACAAGGGTCCGCTGTAGCTTTCGGCTTCCAGTCCCAGAAAAGAGTAGGAGTGGTGAGAGTAGAACTGATCAACAACAGAGAAATACCCAGCACTGCATTTACACCACATGCCCTGAGATTGCAGAAACTAGGAGGAAGGAGCATTAACTCGTGAGGAAAATTATTTTATATCTGTTATACAGAAATCCAAAGAATGGGTCCAAATGTTGTGTTCCACCCAGATCTCAGGTATATAGTTTCCTATCACTCTAATAAATTACCATAAACTTAATGGCTTAAAATAATACATTTATTAATCTTTAGTTCTGTAAGTCCCATAGGGATCTCACCAGACTAAAATCAAGGTATAGGCAGGGGCCACCTTCCTATCTGGAGGCTTTAAGGCAAAATCCACTTCCTTGCCTCCTCCACCTTTTACAATTTGCCTGTGTTCCTTGGCTCAGGGCTACCCATTTCCATTTCTAAAGCCAGCAAGCTCTCCTCCTCTTACCCTTTCTCCCATTCTCCAGAGCTGGAAAAAACTCTTTGTTTTAAAGGATTCCTATGGTTAGATTGGGCCTATCTATGGATCCTTTCCTCCCCTCAAGGTTCTTAGTTTTAATCATATCTGATAAGCCCCTTTTGTCATGTAAGATAGAGTTTAGGTTCTGAAAATTTGATCGTGGGCATCCCTGGGAGCCTGTTATTCTGCTTCGGGAATGTTAGGTTCTTACACACCTGTAGTTAGTCACTGGTTCTTCTCTCTCATAGACCTCTCAAACCCATGATCTCTAAAACTAAATTAATCCTCCCTCCAGGGGGTTCTTCCTTGGTTAAGGACATCATCTTCACCCAACCCTGGAGGCTTGAAACTTGAGAGTGTTTTCCATTAATCCCTCAACAGACTGGTACTTCTGCTCATTTTACTTCCTAAATATTTCTCCAGTCTACCCCTGTGCTGAACCTCTTTCACCACTTCTGCCTCCTGCCAAGGAAGGCAAGCATTTTCCATTTTTCTGAAAACAAAATGCTTCTTGATTAACTGTGTCTGGTATTGTGGGAGCTGGTGAAGCTACCGATGCACATAAGGGGCCCATGTTGTCTAGAATGGAGACCACACTGCACAAATAAATGTGTGTGACAAATGTCCTAGAAGAGGCCAGTTCAGATTTTTCTGATGTTCATTTTTTTTAAAAATTGGGGTTCAGAATTGTGAGTATATTAGACAAAGGCCATCAAGGTGGCTCATTTCAAAGCAATCAGTACAAAGTACTTTTGTGTGTGTGTATGTGTCACTTTCTCTTGATTCCAGAATATAAAGATGAACAATAAGACTGTGAAATTATAAGTCAAATATGGCAATTCACTTACTTGTAGTAAAATTGAGCTAGAATGGCCTGGAGAGCTCATCTTCATCAGTTATTTCTAAATAGGGTTACGCTACAGATTTTGAGGTCCCCGGACTAGACTTGATGGAATCAGAATGCTGGGTGGTGGGTGGGAAGGCTGGGATGCCCTTTAAACATGGTGCCCGTGAGTGTGTTGTACATGTTTCACACTGTTAAGTGTGAAATTATTAAACCAATGGCCACTCACCAATACTGCCTTGATTTGGAACTCAGAGGCCAGAGGCTAAGGAAGGTTTCGTGATTTGCGCACTCTCTGTCCTCTCCTTTTTCCCCTGATCACTGCTGTAGGTATCTTCCATGAAACTTCCCTGCTGTTCTAAACACCCACCTAATACTGTGACTGTAACAGATTAAAAGCACTCATTTTATGTTAGACATACTAGACTGAAACAAGCCTTTCATACATTGTCTTATTTAATCTTTAGAATGATTTTAAGAGGAGACACTGGTCTCTTCCACTTTGCAGGTGGGATGAGGCTCCCCGTTTCACAACCACTGAGTTGCAGAGATGGGCTTGGATCCTTAGACCAAGGATCCTTGGATTTGGATCCAGGACCTTCAGATTCTAGGGCTCGGGTGTGAGACCGCTTCATAAATTGATGATACTCTCTCTGTGCCACCAAGATGATCACATTCCTTTATTACAACCTAATGGCATTTCATTTGTTGGTTCACGTATCTGTTTCTCCTTCTTTGAGTCTCTTGGAGATAGACTCTGTGTCTTCTTCATCCAGGTAAACGATAGCACCTGGGTACTGTCTCGGTCTGTAGTGTAGGAGACATTCTTTTATTCATTCATTGAATCTTAGTTGCTTACCCTGGGTCAAAATGAAAATAAAAAGTTCAAGTAAGCATAAAATGTATGTTTCTGCACACACGACGTGATTAATAGGTAGAAGTTTGGCAAAATATTCATGTGTATAGCAGCCAATGTATAGATACAATCAATGTTCAGATTTTAGTAAAAAACTAATGGTGAAAACTCTTGTTATTGGCAATTATGCAAAACTCTAAAGGGATTTTTCCAAGAGCCCAAAGATGCTACGAATGCATAACACTTCCAAAGTGAAGCAGGTAATTTAAATATTTTTTTATCTCATGCAAATGGTAAATAATATAATTCTTCAAGGTGAAAACCCCAAATTATCTCTCTTCATAGGAGGAAATAAAAATGTTTATTTGCTTCCTTTATTATTATGTACTTTTTCTTATTTTATCTTACACTAATTCTGCTGGTAAGTATGAATATTAAAAATCAATTTATGTATGTCAGGTGACAAGGCATAATGGTGTTTTTACTTCATTCCTTCAGGTACGTGTGATTAAGCAACCGACTTCTTCTTAGAAACATATAATAGAAAGAAAACTCATAAAACTGGCATAGTCCATTTTCATCTTATTAGAATTAGAGTTTTTAAAAATAATAATAATAAATCCCTTCATAAGTATATTAAACCATTTAATTACAGTGGTGAGTGATTTTCTAACATTCGCATTATTATTGAGGAATATAAGCAGGGTATTCATAACACATATTAATAAAAGTTAATTAACTGATCGGAGTCCAGTTGTCTGAATCAGCGTTTAAGTATTTATCAAAGTATAGCTCAGATTCTTCCAGAGGATATTAAGAGCAGGAGCAAGAAACAGCTGAAGGACTTTCCCCGTGTTGTATCTTGCTGGGGGATTTTCTAGAAGATCTCTGGACTACTGGATCCTTGCTACAGAATATCAGCAGCTTGACTAATTGGCCTGACATCCCTGAGGTCTCCCTAGGCTGCTGGTCAGAATTCAAACCATCTTATGTCCTTGTCGCAAAGTTTCTTGTCATAACTGCATTATGGCAATTGCAAACTTGCAGCGCATACTCTAAACTCCGATGAATTCAAAAAGTGCTTACTGAGTTACTGGTTATTTTCATGTATGATTTATCTCATTTCATATTGGTTGTTCATTCAGTTTACAGGCAATGAAACTGGGGCTCAGAGAAGTTTATAACTTCACTGATGTCACAGCTAGCAGAAAGTAAAAGATTGGAACATGACTCTTCTAATACGAAATCTAGAACTCTGTACTGTGTGTGAGTAGGTTGCTTTGAAAACCAGTTTTCAGGCTGCTAAGAAATTGTTTGCTTCAAGGGAAACAAAACAAAACAAAAAACCCAAAAGCACTCTAACTGACTTAAGCAAAAGAGAAGCATTGGTTAGTGGAAGGATTCGTGCATAGAAAATGTTAGGACCTCAGTCAGGGCTGAGAAATGCAATCTGGGGTTGAGGTGACTGTCTCTCGTATTTCCAGATAGTTCATCTCTGTTTCTTATTTCAGCTTCACTGAATATTTGCTGCCCTACAAAGGGGCTCTCACTGCCTCTGATAATGACTAGTCCAGTCTGTGTGTGTGTGTGTGTGTGTGTGTGTCTGTGTGCGTGCACACATGTGCACACATGTAATGGAACGGGAGGAGAGAGAGAGATTGGGTAGAAGAGAGGGCAACAGGACCACTCAGTCTGTGACCCACACCAGGAGCTATGGGAGGAGACACTCTGGGAGAGATTCATGGGTAGCTTCTCAGATGGGAGTCAAAAGAGGAGGTAGGGGGGACATAACTGGTAGAGAAATGATCTAATTTATACAAAAGGATTTCCTTGTATTGCACTGCTAAACTTTGAGAGTTAAATCCCTGGTTCTCCTACTTGATTGGGAGCAGTTTTATGAATTTTATTTTTTTATTTATTTTTTAAAAGATTTTATTTATTTGACAGAGATCACAAGTAGGCAGAGAGGCAGGCAGAGAGAGGGGGAGAGGCAGGCTCCCCTCTGAGCAAAGAGCCCAATGTGGGGCTCGATCCCAGGACCCTGAGATCATGACCTGAGCCAAAGGCAGAGGCTTAACCCACTGAGCCACCCAGGTGCCCAAGTTTTATGAATTTTACTTGGTTTCTCTAATTTAGGTTAAGAGAGTTGTATATGTACTCATGTATGTGTGTTTGTGTGTATACTAGTATGTCTAGCCTATAATTCTATTCCAGATATGCACATATAGTTCTATTTATGCAAGCATTTTATTCCTATTAACCAACTGGGCGTTATCATCATCAAAGAGGTATTTTGTTGTCTCTCCTATGATAAGAAAGGGGAAACGTTGTCTTCTTGTCATTTATAAACCAGTTGTTTGTGCTTACACAACTATCATTTGATTAATATTAGCAAGAAGAACCAGGTAGCGGCAGAGAGAAGAAATGGCAGTTCTGTTAGTAGAATGTGCCTGCCTAGAAGCTATGGGTTTCTAATATCTCTGACATGGTACACTACCCTGAGCCAACATCGTTAGCAGCAGACACGAGTTAGTGGCCCTCAGAAGAATGATCCCACAAAGCAGTTTTCACAGGCAAGAGGACTCTTCAGGAAAACTTTATACTCATTTCAACTTAATATCTGAAAGCCCTAAACATCTTTCAGTATCCAAAAACATTTGCTGCTTGTGCAAGAAGATCAAAAGTGAAAATGTCAAACTGGTAATTACCTCCCCTTGTGTGTAGTGAGAGGAATACAGGAAGTCCTGAAATCATCTCATAAAAAAGATAAATATGGAGTACATTCATGGATGATGTCCTGGTTGAAAAACAACCAAGGTGAGAACTTTCTTTGCTTCTTACAACCCATCAGTCAGCTGTTGAGCCCTACAAAAAAAAAAAAAAAAAAACAATAATCATGTGCCTAATATGCCAGACTTTAAAACACTTCAAGTTCTTGCTTATAGTTAGTATACTGTAAGATGGTGGAAAATAGGATTTAGTAACATGCGGATTTTTGGAAATATTCTGTACCAAGAATGAGGCAGTAGAGATGTAGTCTTGATTTCATCTGAGGGGATAAGTAAGACATGGATGATGTCTAGTTCTTGCCTAACCATCATTCAGTGCTGTGCTTTGAGCCTCAACTTGTCCAAGGGACAAGGCTGCAGTAGACAATGTCTGAAACTCCTTCTAGTCTCATATTTGTGTCCTTTCTTGATCTGTAATATCTCAGAGAGATCATAGTCATGTCACTTAACAAAGAGCAAATTTTAAAAAGAGATGCTAATCTTTGTTATAGGTTAGGTGATGGATATCCAGGTTCATTATGCTAGTCTCTTTACTTTTGTGAGTGAAAGTTTTCAGAGAGACAGAGACAGAGAAATATACCTATATAGAATGATGGCAACTGGGCGCCTGGGTGGCTCAGTGGGTTAAGCGGCTCAGGTTATGATCTCAGGTCCTGGGATCGAGCCCCTCATCGGGCTCTCTGCTCAGTGGGGAGCCTGCTCTCTCCCCCCCTGCCCACCTCTCTGCCTACTTGTGATCTCTCTCTCTCTCTGCAAATAAATAAATAAAATCTTAAAAAAAAAAAAAAAAGAATGATGGTAACAATAAGGAAATGCTGCTACTTGATTATCTCCTCCAACCTAAAAAAAATGGTATGTTAGATCATTTTAATGAGTCACCTAAACATGAAAGCTGATAGAAACAACAGGCTGTAGTAGGAAGCAGTACTAGAGCAACTAGAAAAGCTTGCAAGTTCTCTTGAGCCATTTCAGTCGAAATGCTTTATCATTTTGGTATGAATGACATATAAGATGTACTTATAGTCAAATTTAATGAATATACATTACAGAGATAAATGGTTCATGAATTCACCATCATTTTGGATTATGCATTATTGCTCTTTAAAATCATTACTTTGGAAAATTGAGATTTGATTCCAATTTGCAATTTCCTAGCGTGCCCTGACTGGGCAAAGGAGGAAGCAGTCTGGATAACGGCCAGAGCAAAATTTACAAATGTGATGGGGTTGATCCATAAAGTAGATAAAGGACACAGCATAATTTGCAATCAACTATAAAAGTTTGATCATGGGAAATACCAATGGAATAACCCAAAGTTTGAGGTGTAACATCAGAGTTCCTAGATATTCTTTTAAAGATTTGGGTGGCTCCGAGTCAGATAGTTAAGAGTAGGCCTTCAGCTCAGGTCATGATCTCAGGGTCCTGGGATCAAGCCCCGCGTCAGCCTCTCTGCTCAGCGGGAAGTCTGATTCTCCTTCCCCCTCTGTCTGCCTCTCTGCCTACTTCTGCTCTCTATCTCTCTGTCAAATAAATAAATAAATAAATAAATCTTTTTTTTTTTTTTTTTAAAGATTTATTTATTTTAGGGAGAGAGGGAGAGAGACTCTTGAAGCAGACTCCCCACTGAGGTTGGAGCCTGATGCAGGGCTCGATTCCAGGACCCCGAGATCAGGACCTGAGCTGAAATCAAGAGCCAGCCACTCAGCCAGCTGAGCCACCCAGGTGCCCCAGAGCTCATGGATATTCTAAAGTCACTTTCAGCAAAGCTAGGTTTCTCCCAGAGATTAGTGCATTTATCTAAACAAATGTTTATTGAGCAATCATTCTTTTCCAGAACTGTGTAAATTGTCACTTGAGGACCTTTCAGGTCCAAGACCAGATCTTTGCCATTCAAAACTGGGTAGAGCTCTTTTCCCCTTGGGCCATCATTGGATGTTAATCTCACATAAGAGAACAAATTCCTTTCTTGAAATCAGAATAAACTACTGGTCTTCCTCTTAGTAAAAATTCTAACATCTCCAGAGGGCCCTTTGCTTTCCCAAACAGACTGCAAATTCACTAACAACTAACTCAACAGCCGAGCTTGTTGAAATGTTGTTTATACTATGTTCTCTTTCCTCACTCAGCCCTCACTCCTCAGTCTACTGTATCCTGCTTCTTTCTCCAGTATGTTACATAGGTCACTCTTTCCAAGTCACCAAGTAGAACATCATTTGGTCTACTTTTTATTCTTTTTCTTACCTGACTTTGAGACAACAATTGATACTGTTGAGTACTCTCTTTTTAAAACAAATGTTCTGGGTGCCTGGGTGGCTCAGTGGGTTAAGCCTCTGCCTTCGGCTCAGGTCATGATCCCATGGTCCAGGGATCGAGCCCCACATTGGGCTCATTGCTCAGCGGGGAGCCTGCTTCCCCCTTTCTCTCTCTGCCTGCCTCTCTGTCAACTTGTGATCTCTGTCAAATAAATAAATAAAATCTTTAAAAAAAAATGTTCTTTTCCTTTGGCTTTCATGTCACTGTCTGATCTGCTTCTCCTTCTCTGCTTCTGGGCAATTTAAATAACGTCTTCTTTGACTGCTTTGAGTGTCCCTGTTCTTCCCAAAGTATCCCTCAGGGTAGCAGACTGTCTTCTCTCTTCACTATTGTCCTGTGCTGGGTGATAGGATTACTCCTGAATCCTCAGTCATCATCTCTGATGATGCCCAGTCTCTATCTCTACCAGATCCATCTCCAATGCTTCAGGGAATATATCCCAAACTCTACTGGATGGTTTCACATTGATGCTTTGAAGACACCCCAGATTCCTCATGTTCAAAACGGAAAACTACCTCTTCTTCCCTGCACATCCCCAAGCTACTGTTCTTCCAGTATTGCCAGTCTTCAGGAATGCCACGTGCCTATTCTGGTCATTATCTTTGTATGGACATCCTATCATCTCGTTCCCTGATTATTATAATAACTTCCTAACTGGTGTGTCTATCCGGTCTTGTTACCAAGTACACTTCTCATCTCTTCTCCCAATTCAAAGTGTTTATACTGTGTTCTCTGTCCTCACTCAGCCCTCACTCCTCAATCTACTGTATCCTGCTTTGTCTCCAATATATTACATAGGTCATTCTTTCCAAGTCACCAATGATCTTTTTGTCATTCGATCTACTTTTTCTTCTATAGTGCATAGCTAATCATGGCATTTCTCTGATTAAAACAAAACTGTGTCCCATTTCACTTGAGATGAAGTCATGGTACTTATGTAGCTCTAGGTGTCCACGTAATCTGGTCCCATGCCTAGCTATCCAATCTCATCTCTCATGATTCCATTTGTATTTCAAGTCCTGCCTTATTGATATTCTCTCACATCTCTCAGCACAGTATGGTTCTTCTTGTCTTTGGGTGTTAGCACATCCCTCTGATCAAGTGTACATAAATATATCTTCCACCAGGAACACTCTCCTCCTACTCCTTGCCTTTTATTTGGCTCAGTTCTATGCAACTTCCAGAAATCCTTGTATCTTTCTTCCTTCAGAGGCATCCCCTAATCCTCTACACTAGGGAAAGTTAAGAAACCATTGCCAAGATGATAACAGTAATTATAAATACATATTATTATATATTAATTAATATAATTACTATAGTTATAACTTTAATTTTTTGTGTGTCTAGGGTAGAGGGAGATAGAGACTGCATACTCTCTAAGGTAGAAATTATGCTTATTTGCTCATGATTGCCTTACACCTCCAAACCCCCATGCCTGATAAAGTGTTTGACACAGTTTTTCAGTTCACACCTGCTGAATGATTGAATTCAGAGAGAGAATAAAATTTGGTGTGTGTCATGTTGTCCTACAACCAATTGAGAAAAACAGAGGGCAAAACATTTTCATAGAATGCCAAAGGACACCTTTTTACCTCAATTTTTCTTGCAAATGAAGTAAATAGTATACCAATTAATTTGGGAAAGACCCTATGGAGGCTTTTATGTGTTTGTGCCCTTAGCACATGACTATGAATCAATAAATGACAACGGCATGGCCTTCAATAAATATATGTGGAAATCAATAAACAATTAGTAATGTTTTGAATGACTTTTATTTGACTAAGGGAAGGAATGGAGCTCAATAAGCGCTACTGATTTTATATTTGACTCCACTGAATGCAGATACAATATTAAGGGTAGCTGTGATGGTGAGTATCAGACTCGACTATTGTTGGGACAATTTTTCCTTTAGCTTAATTTATTTTAACTTATCAAAGTGTTTTGGCTTTCTTGGAAGTTACTTGCTTATATCAGAAAATGCATATTAGTACTTAGCCACTTCGACGAAGTATGAGATTTAATATGATGCATGTTCTCTCTATCTCATCAAAAGATATTAGTGACAGAAGTATAAAAAATTATTCCAAACTGATGCAGCTGTCATATGTCAGTAATTAAAAGCCCAGTTTCCTTTACAAACTCTATACTCCTTATATATTCCCTACCTCAGGAATGGTAACCTCTTGTTGTAAAAACTAGAAATTTAAAATATTTGACACTTTTCTCTCCTTCAGAACCTATGTTTATTTACCTCCTGATTATCTTTCAAATCAGTTCCCTTAGATCCATTTCTGCAGTCTTTAATCTGGTTCTATCCATTATCATCCTTTGCCAGGAGACCTGTAACAACTTCCTAAGGAGCCTATCTGCACCAGCATGTCCCCTGCCAGTCCATTCTCCACTCCGTAGCCAAACCAGTCTGATTATGCCCTACTTAAAATCGTCAACAGCTTCCCATCAGCCTTAAAGAAAAATGTCCCTCTCTTCTCTGTTTCCCCTGACTTTAAAGGGCTACCAAACATGCTATTTAGATGTCATAATCTAATATACAGATTTCTGGCTTTTCAGTTTCCCATTCATCTTTGCACTAAAATAAATGCATCCATGGTGGACTTTTTAAAGAAAAATATTGGTATTGCCCACAGATAGGGTGGGTGAATTCAGACATTCATTCATACAGACATCAGGCTTCAACATTTTATTTTTTAAAAAGATTTTATTTATGTATTTGGTTAGGGGGAGAGAGAGAGAGAGCACAAGTAGGCAGAGTGGCAGGCATAGGGAGAGGGAGAAGCAGGCTCCCCATTGAGCAGAGAGCCCGATGTGGGGCTTGATCCCAGAACCCTGGAATCATGACCTGAGCCGAAGGCAGACACCCAACCTACTGACCCACCCAGGCGCCTCTCAACATTTTAATACATACATCTGAATCCTATCCTCCTGCCTGATTCTAAGACAAGTCATTCTTTTGAGACACATTTTTGGATACAGTTCAAGAGCTTTGTGGACTTTATAATGCTCAGAGGTTCTATGATGTAGATGAATGGAGACTCCAAAAGAAAAAGATTACTTGCTTTGGGCCACATAATGAGTTGGTAAGGGAGTACATAACAAAAGTTAGTCATCTCACTTCTGTGGTCTTTTCATTTTGTCATTTTGATTTTGGCTGGCACAGAGTATGTACTCAAGAATTGTCCCTATAGAGGACAGAAAGTGAGGAATCGACGAATCAAAATACTATAAGGTGTGTAGTTTTATCTATGATGAAATAAACCTTGTTGTAGTTTATTATTTGTCTTTTCAAAAAGCGAAGTCTAGTATAAACTGAGGTTAGTAAAAACAATAAAGAGAGGAGGAAGGTGAAATATGAGTGAGAGAGATCCCTCAGGAGGTCATTACACTGGAACGCATTTTGGTAAAATGGAAATGTGTTCGGTATTCAGACATTTATTTCTTCCTCAATAAATCAAGGCTTTACATTTAATGCACTCTTTTATAAATAGCATTTTAAAAAATGGCTTAGTATTTTAGAATGAGATTAGAACTATGAAGTGCAAATTAAAATGGAAACAAATTTTCACTTTTATAATAACCTAAGAAAAGATACATAATATTAGCCTTATTGAGCACATATCTCTCAAAGAACAGGTAAGTGTGGCAGGTAAAAAAAAGATTCAAAGGAAATAAAGAAAACATCTTTAAAATATGGAATAAAGGTTGTATACTTTACTAGTAGCTTGCTCAGATGCTCCAATAGGAAAGGGGATTTTTATTTTTAATCCAGTGAATTTGGAATGAGTTCCTATACTTGGCTCAGTGAATAGTAATACATAAATACTAAAGTTCTGCTGAATCACTTCCAGAAGGTATTCTTAGTATCCTTCCAAATTAAAGTGGAAGAAATTAATATGTGGGTAAAACTGAAAACTTCAGATAAGGCACAACTATTATATTTTCACTTGCTATTTTAAAGAGCTTCATGGACAATGACAAAACCTGATCAATTACATAGGAACATTTTAATATATTGACATTTCGCAATCATTTTGGTGAAAGTAAAGTTAACTTTATGGGAAAATTCTTACAGATATTTTAATAGCCTCTTTTTAAAAATGATACACTAAAGATCTGATTACCCCAAAATCCCAGGGTAATAGCTTACAAGTTGTTGTGGAGAGAAGAGTGTGAAAACAGACAACAGCCCTGCGACAGGAGAATTGCTAGAATGTGGTTGAGTACCATGTACAGTGTGGGTTTCTCGAGTTTGCCAGGCTTCAAAGAGGAAATAGAATTTGATTGATAAGCAGAATTTTGGTAAGAGAAGTGAGGAAAGAGAGTAGAGACAGAGAGGAGGAATATTGGGAATCAAAGCTTTGCAGATCATGATAGAGTTTTCTTTTTTATCCTGGAGGTGGAATGGAAGCCATTAAAGAATTTTGGTGGGAGGAATGACATTTATTGAGTTCTTATTGTATGCCAGGATTATTATACCATTATTTCATGCAGCACACCCCTAATCAATCTGATAATATAGATACTGTTATCACACTCCCTTTGTAGGTGAGGAGTCTGAGGTGTTGAGAGGTGAAGAAATGAAATATGGCTCTCCAGGTTTTTGAGCCAGGTTTCAACACAGCAGTTGGATACCAGAGGTGACTCTCTTTTTAAAGTAAAGATTTATTTATTTGAGAGAGAGAGAGCAAGCGAGGGAGGTTGCAAAGGGAGAGGAGGGAGAGTCCCAAGTGGGCTCCAGCCGAGCACACAGAGCCCAGGGCTGGGACTGATCTCAAGACCCTGAGAATCAAGACCTGAGTGGAAACCAGTAGTCAGCAGCTTAATTCACTGCACCACCCAGGGGGCCCCAGAGGCGGGGCTCTTAACTCTTGTGCTACAGTACTTTTAACACTGATAGAAATACCATATAGATTAGCAGGAGAAAGAGGAGATTGGAGTGAGGGAGATCCCTAAAGAGAGCACAAAAACAAAGCCAGACAACTAGAAATCCTGTCTGCAGAAAATGGGTGGGACTTGGACCGATTGGCTGTCAGCGATAGCAAGGAAGAAGGGAAACTGGGGCAATATACAGATTTCTGACTGCAACTGGGTAGAGAGTGGTCTGTTTTCTAGCACCAGGGAGTGCAGGTGGGGGAAGGAAGAGTGTCAACTGATACAGGATGCATTCTCTCAAGTCTAGGGAGATGCCTGTGGAAATGCAGGGAGACATCAGGAGGAGGCACTGATCCAGGGCTGGAGCACGAGAGGGATATGGTGCCACAGTGAAGAGACCACTCAGAATTATATCCAGACCCCTTACCCATGACCACAACCAATTATGTAAAATAGGTTGCAATGGGAAACTTCTGTTATCAATTCTTGCTTTCACTGTTGACAAAAACATTTCAGGTCTTTGGGTCTCAGAATCTTTATCTGCCAAACAGGGAGATTAGAGTAGACATTTGAAAAGTACCTTTGGGGGTTCTCTTTATATTCTCTTAAAAACTGTGCACTGTGTTTACTGTGTAGGTCCTATCAGTGGGTAATCTGGAAATTTACATAATTGACCACAAGGGGGAGAACTCTAATTCTACATTAAATCATTTTCTACAGTATGAAGTAGTCTCAAAGTTGGTGATAGGCTGTCTCATTCCCACTTCCTCGTGGAAGCTGGGGGAATTCTACTGCTAGAGATAGGTTTAACTGAATTGAAATGTGGTTTTTGTGTCGCTAAAGTTGTGATAAAGTCACTGAATGTAAAAATCTATTTGTATTAAGCAGTAATTCTCCATGAAGGAATCCAGATGCCTCTTTAATTAAAATGAAGTAAAGATTTTAAATTCACCCTGGGAGGATTTTTCCCTCCAGATAACATTATTTTAGTTAACCTTAATGAAAACTATAACCTTCCTGAAAGCCCTTGGTTACTCTGAAATGAACAGAAGAGCCTTGGCATGTCAGTCTACTGCAAAGATATCCATATCGAAATAAAAGAATTAGCATGGCACTGGCCTCACCTGTTTAAATGTTACACATTCATTGGATTTGTATTTGTTGTATGTTCCATGTTCAAATATTGAATGTTACATGTTCAGTATTAAAATACTCATTTTCTGCTTGGGTTAACATCTGTATTCTAGCTTAATGGAAAGTTTTACTGTAAGGAAACTATAACTCTCATTGGGTTGAGAATTACCTTATGAGTCTCCCTAAAGTTTAAGAAGTCACAGTTTTTGACTTAATCAAATTAAATTATGCTTGTAAAGTCTTTATATTATATTTCTGTATTTTATCAAATATACCTAAACATATACCATGTGTCTTCCCTTTTAAAGACATGATATTAGTGAGCTTTATAGGAACCTCAATAATGCAACCACTACTGAAAACATATTGCTGTTCCCCCTTAGAGACAGTGTCACATTCTTTTAATATGTTTGATGACAGCAGATACTCCTTTGAGAGTGACTGCAATATTAAAAAAAAATAACAACAGATGTTTTTATGAATGAAGACTGAATATCAAGGTCACCAATCAAGTTGGAGTATATATTATCTGGGAATCAAAAAACTAGATGTGGCCAAAATATTTAAACTCCTTTTGATTTATAAACCTTCTTCATTAATCTGTCATAAAAGTCACAAAATGTTTTCAGCAGTGATGGTGTATCTGAAAAATAAGTACAAACCCACCCAACATGACTTCTAGGAAGGGTAACTTTCATTTGAATAAGCTCATTCTCCTGTGCTCACTAAAATAGATAGATAACTATATAAGTAGTTTAATTTATTTAGAGTCTCTTTGAGCTTCTTTTCCAGTTATTTTCATAATGGACACTTCAAGAATCCTTCAAATGTAAATTAACAATATACTGTGTAAATCAGTACTATTAGCATTGAGAGCTTTTCTATATCTTCCTCCAAAAATGATTCTGATTTTTAATGTTTTTCTTTGGCTTAGTGAATTAATTTTCAATCAGTACTTTTCATATCTGAAAGTATTATAGACCAATAAAAGATGGATCATAAGCAGTGTGCTAGGTCTGTGCTAGGAAGATACATACCTTTCTACTGCTACTTGTATGCCCAGTGACAAGCATGGTGCTTGGCCCCCTAGTAAATATTTACCAGTAGATATTTAGTAAATATTAGTGGCATAGATGAATGAAAACTAAATGATATGAAGTTATATGTACACACACACATATATATATATATATATGTATGTATTATATATATATAAAACTTTATATAATAAATATATGTAATAACTTTATATACATGTATATAAAGTTATTCCTATTACATACATATTATTGTTCCAGATTGTTACATAATCATTCACCCAAAACACAGGAGCTTAAATCCATAACAGTCATTTATCTGATTCACAGATCTGTAATTTGAACAGGGCTCAGTGGGAACACACCATCTTTGCTACTCCACAGTGTTGGTTGTCCTGGCTTGAAATCCAGGGTTGACTGGAAGACTAAAGTCTGGAATCACCTGAAGGTTCACCCACTCACATGTCTGGTGGTGATCCTGGCTGAAGGTTCACCCACTCACATGTCTAGTGGTGATCTTGGCTGTTGGCTGGGACCTCTGCTGGGGATGTCCTCTGGAAAACCGTGATAGATTGCTCACAGCATATTTTTAGGTTCCAAGAACTAGCATTGAAATGATCATATATTATGACCTAGCCTTGGGGGGATCACATGGGATCACTTCTGTTGTACTCTCTTGGTTAAGGCAATTACAAAATTTTGCTTGATTTCAAGGGGAGGGGATTTAGAAGCCACCATGACATGTAGGAATATTAAGGCCACATTGTAAGAAGAGCATGTGGGATGCAATATATTGCCATGGCCATTTTTGGAAAATACGCAGTACTTTTATATAGATAAATGTACAATTTTATTTGTAGACTGCACTCCTCTTCTTTTGCTAACTTTAGAAAATACTCTTCCAAAACAACAAAATTTACCTTGCTAAAGGAATTCTGTCTGATTCAATGAACATTTATGGTTCATTTTCTTCTTCCTGTTTCTGCTTGTTCTCTGTTCTAAATATGGTCATCTGCCCTCCCCAGCCTCTCTTCACATCCACAAGCCTAGATCAAGGCTTATTTCTTCAGGTCTTTTCTCTATGGCTTTTTTTTTTTGGCCTGGAAAGCATTTACTTTTACTTCCACTCATTTTGTTGCTGAACATTTATTCTCAATGGGTGGATGCCTGTGTCTTTTTCACATTTCAGAATAAATAGTAAATAGCACATTGCTGATGAATACAAGGTATTTAATATTTGCTAAATTGATAAAAACATTTGTAAGTTATATACTCTTTCTTAACCAGAAGAATTACTTCATGTTTAATCTAAAATTGTACCCTTTCTGTTACTAAATTTAAATTAACAGAACTTTGAGTGCAGCTAAGAGTAAAAAATGCCGTTCTGTCTCTAAATCTATATTACAAAGTTTAAAAATAGAAGCAATCTTTCCCGAAATTTGATTCTAATATGGAACAAGTGATGACAAATTATCTGCACGTAACAAATTTGAATTGTATGCTGAGATTGCTTTTTTTCTCCCAAAGAGAGTGAAAATCAAATAATAATAATAATAAAATGTAAAATGATACACAGTATTTCTTCTAGGAAATCTGTTTCATGAGATATTGAAATAATTTTGGAGAAATATCACTGAAGTCATCAAGATATTAATACCATTTAATAGTTTAAACAAATTACATTATTCTAAATAATTCAAAAGGTAATTGATCC
Organism: Martes martes; assembly: GCF_963455335.1. Taxonomy (NCBI): domain Eukaryota; kingdom Metazoa; phylum Chordata; class Mammalia; order Carnivora; family Mustelidae; genus Martes; species Martes martes. The sequence continues at coordinate 34,834,222 of NC_137899.1, forward strand.
CAAGTGAAAGAAGGGAGAGAACAACTTAAAATAGGTCATACAGAAATTGCAGGTCATTAATTGTTTTATAGGAACTAAATTGAAAAAAAAACCCCAATCTGTATATCTTATGCAGGAGCATTTATAAATATCATACAAGTGAGCAAGAATCACATTTTCTGTGTACCCTACCATATCCCTAACATCTGGCAAATGTCTGTCATGTGAAGGGTGCTCAAGAAATGATTTTGCATTGAAAGAATACGGTGCCTTCTGACAACATATTTTCTGGCTGTTTCGGAAAGCTACTGTGTTCTTCAGCTTTATAATAGTCTCAGAACTCTTAATTATATAGCTCGGAATATATGGGCTTTTCTCTTTTCAAAATTTAGGTTTTGTGTTCTGAATTCAGGAATCACATAGAGATTATTCCTTCAAGTCTTTCCTACATACTGCTAACTATAATAATGATCATACCGTATCATATTTACTTTTACACATACTTGCCTCTAAACTTAGGTTGCAAGCAACTCAATGATGGTATTTTCCCCCCAAATTTTATATTCTGAGAACAAAATGGTTTTTCCTGAAATTAGATTCTATGTGGTGGCTGCTGATCACTAGCTGTGGAAAGAATGAATGAGGGTGCCTGGGTGGCTCAGTCGGTTAGGTGTCTGCCTTCGGCTCAGGTCATGATCCCAGGGTCCTGGGATGGAGCCCTGCATTGGGCTCCCTGCTTAGAGGGGAGCTTGCTTCTCCCTCTCCTGTGCATGCACTCTCTCTGTCAAATAAATTAGTAAAATCTTAAAGAATGAATGAGAATCTGAATTTGCCCTTTATTATCTACACTTTTCTTAAAAAATTAAGGCATTTCATCAAAATGATGTTAACATTTGAAAAATTATGAGCTTATTAAACCTCTCCACCTATTAAAATAACATGTTGAACTTAATATCAGAACAAACATTAATTTTCACGTTCAGCTCAACATGCTCTGTGAAGATTAATATATTACCTTTGTGTATATTGTGGCATTCTGGTCCTTTCTTTTTTCAAGAGGAGAGTAACTTTAGAAATTCCTTCCTTTTATTTAAGTACCATCAATTCCTTGAGAGATTGGACCCCATCCACCACATCTCTCTCAATCCTAGAAATAAGTCGGAGCAGGCCATATCACCTCGGAATCCAAAGTAACATGTATGGGTTTGTTATATGTGTTTATGAAAGTTTCTGGATCCATGAATTCTTCAGATTTGTATAAGTACTTTATTATTTGTTCTGGGATGAGCAGTTCAGGTGCAAGTTGGTGCAGGTTATCTCCTGGTCCTTTAGCACCCACTTTAACCGTCTTTAAAAGGTGGAGTGCCAGTTTATGAGTCTGAGTGAGAAACTCTTTGATGACCTCTTCCACGGATTGTGTCTGTGTCACATCATCGAGATACATGACTGGAACTTTTATTACTGAAATATGCCATTGCATGAAAAGCCTGGTTGGGATGTTATGGGACACAACGATAATTCTCATCCCTCGGATAAAGAATTCTGTTTCACTCTTTTGATGGCTCAGATAATCTAAAAGAATTCGGTAAAGCGTACCGCTGGAGCTCTCAAGGATATGCAGAATAGAAGTAGGATATACTAGCAAAAACCCTGTCACTGTTTCTTCTAGGTGATGTTTTAAAATTGACTGAAACACTTGTTCATAGTAATCAGCGATATCTTTTTTTTCTGTGTTTGCTGTTAGCTCGGCCACTAGAAACATCCTATGAAGAAGGAATTTCTTTAGCTGTAGTCTTTGTTTCTCCTCCTGAAGATGTAAGAAATTGCCACGTGGAATTTGTGGCATTAGAGGAGATTCCACTGGAAAAGCCCTTTTGTTGGGCTTTCTGATATGGCCTGGGAAAGTCATGATGGACCCTATTTGTTCTTCCAGATGATTCCAGGTTTTAGCCTACCACGATGTTTACATTATCAGGATACCTCTTCAGTGGTGAACTGTTTTATTTCTTCTTACCAAAAAAAAAAAAAAAAAAAAAAAAAAAATCTTATTATTTGTCAAATGCTAGTGAATAGCAAAATCCCTTCCCAGTATTATCAACAATACCATCTTTGAAATAAAAGATAATGTTAAAACCAGATGCTAATTATAGAGATTGTTTAAAAGTTTACAATGAAATAACATTCACATTGTAGGAAAAAACTCTAATACACTGGTGATGAGAAGGAAATATGTATTCTAGAGCAAGTTAACTCTGATTGTGTTTGCATTATTATTTTCTCCTTCAACTTACGTTAAATTTTTTCTCAGCCCCCTTTTTCTGAATCACGCATGTGCTCTTATGTACATGCGTGCACATGCACACGGGAATGAATCTGCTGACAGTCACGCACCCTAGCTTTGGTATCACATTAAAATGTATTTTCATATATGTAATGGTAATTACAGATTGTCCTTGATTTGCAATTAAAAAAGTGATATTTTATGGTAATTTTTTTTTTAATTTAACTGGTCAGTTAAAAAAAAAAAAAAAAACCTGGGGAATTCTTACATCCTAATTGGCTTCCTTCATCTTTACTCAGGATACTAGAAGTTAATACTGTGGCTTGTCTAATAACAGTTGATTTTTGGAATACCTAATTTTGATTCTTTGAATTTTTTCCTATCAACAAATGTCAGAAATGACCCTTTGCCTTCCTTTTGTTGTCATTGTGGGTATCAAATAATAAATTCTGTTACTTTGCACTTACTCGTCTTACGAATCTCTTTTTCTTTTCTCCAGGTCATCTTAACCTTTCTTTTCTTCTTCAAGTGTTTCTTGCTTTTTTACCTGTCCTTGAAGTCCCATTTGTCCTCCATCACTTTTCCAACTGCCAGTGTCTTAGGTGCTGCCGGCCCTCCTGAGTATTCTCTTCTGGTTTCCATGGTGCCTAGTGAATCAGGCTGTCTGTGGTCTTAAAGGGCCAGAGCGCACCGGCAAGTGCCATTTCTTCGTTTAATGAGGATATCTCAACAGATACCTCAAACTCTCGGTAGAGGAAATGAGGGCTTCTTTTCTGGAATGGCTTCTTCTTAGCCAGGTGCCATTGTAAGTCAGACAGACCGTGGACCTGGATATCTTCCTAGACATATTCTTTTTATTTATTTATTTATTTTTGTCTACAATTTATGGAAGAGGAAACCAAAGCATGCACACAATTCAAACATGCTTTTTCAGGCAATCCCTACTCTGTCCACCTACGGTAAAGGGGTATTGATGCATTAATTAAGTACTTTAAGGGGTGCCTGGGTGGCTCAGTCATTGGGTGTCTGCTTCTGGCTCAGGTCGTGGTCCCAGGGTCCTGAGATCGAGTCCCCTGTCTGCTCCTTACTCTGCGCGGAGCCTGCTTTTCCCTCTCCCACTCCTCCTACTTGTGTTTCCTTTCTCACTGTGTCTCTCTTTGTCAAATAAATAAAATCTTTTAGAAAAATAAATAAATACTTTAAGAACACATGTCAGATTCTGTGTAATGATGACTGTTTTAAGAAAATTCTTTTATAAGGTTTTCCTAATTTGATGTAAATTTAAATTAGTTTTTACAATAAAAATTAACAATACCATATCTTAAAATTGCATTCATATGAGCTGTAACCATCATTTAAAAATAAGATGAGAAAACACTCTTATTCAATTTTTAAAAAGTAAACCTTACAGTACTTCCCCCCACCAAGGTTTGTGTTATCCAAACTTATGATGTGGTTTTAATTATATACATTGATGAGTTATTCCAAAAAGTGGAGGCTGAGAGGTGACTTAATGATTTCTTAATTCTGTGGTACATAAAAACTGACTAATTCCTCATGGGATTCACTTCATCACTCCCTGAAATGATATGGTCCTTCCCAAGGCACACAGGAACTTGTCCCTGCCCAGTCCAGTGGTTGTTCTCGGCCGCATTCTCCTTAATGCTTTGCAGACTGTGATAGTGTTGACCACACTTTTATGGCGCTCTCTTCTCCCTTACTTTCTATGACTCTGGATCTGCCTGAATTTCTTCCAAATCTCTACTTAAGACCTTGGTCAGTTCCCTCTCAAAGCTGAGGCTCTGTGCTCATTGTGCAGATCGCTCGTTCTGTCTCTGTGCCCAAGTAGCTTAGTTGCCATCTTCTGTGAGGGCAGGTGGCTGGTCCTTGGTGTCGATTGACTGTGGAGAACCCCCTGTTGATTCCAGCCATGGACTTGGACTCCTTCTCAACTAAGGCTCAAGGTGGATACCATCAGTTTGTTGGTGTTGACAAAGAAGAAAACGATTAACATTCCAGCTTATTATTTTTTCTGTACAGAAGACTTCCTGTTATAATTGTAATCCTATTTATAACTCTTCTCCTTGGATGTACCTGTATCCTTTTCAATTTAAAATGCCACCATTTTAACTATTATTTTCTGTATATTTCCCTTTACAAATACCCCATTTGTATCTCAGTTACACATTTTTCTCTCATCTCCTAGGCCAACATCCTTGGTCTTATCTTTTCATGTTATCTGCCAACTGTATTCTCTTACTAAGTCTTTTTCCTTTGAAATGTAGCATAGGTTCTTCATTTCATTTTAGTCCTTGCTCTTTATTTGGATTATAATCAGAATCTTCTATCTTCAGTGTTTTTCCACCTCACCTATTCAGCTAAGAGCATGAAACTGTAGGACCTGTGATGCGTCTGTTTCATAAAGTTTAGGAGATACTTATTTTATGAAGTTTTTCCTGTTTACTTCCCTTCCATAGAATGCTAGGGGAAGGCTCTTCTTCCCTTCCCAAGTCCGCAGGATTCCTGGAACTTACTTCTAGTGCACAATGATGGATTATAACAGAGAAAATGGGGACATGCAGCTGTAAGGTTTAGTAACCTAATAAGGGCTTTACTCAAAGTTAGTGGAAGACTTTATAGGGCATATCCAGAACCCTTTTGTAAATGCAAAATTAAATTAACCTTTTATACAGGGATAAGATTTTTTCCTTTATGAAACCATTCTTACCTACAGTACAATTTTTCTACGTTCTTGCCCCTATAAAGGGGAGCTCAGTTGTGATTTTTCACTGCATGTGCACTTTTTATTTCCCTTCTCTTTCATATATCTTGGTTTCTCCAATATAAACCTAATAGAAAAATGACAATCTTTCATCATTGTAATTCCCCATGTAAACTGTAACAAAATATCACTGAATCATTTCTTTTTCAAAAGAGTGATTATCTCTCCTTTTTTTTTTATGATCTCTTAATTGGCATTGCCTTGAAAGATATGAAATTATCATTTCTGTAAGTTAAAAACTGATATTGAGAATTTTTATGTTTTAATTTTTTATTCAAGTATAATTTACACTGTTAAACTAGTTTCAGGTGTGTAACATAACGATTCAACAATTCTATACGTTTCGCAGTTTCATGAGATCCAACTGACTATATTTTAAAATCAGTAGTTTCTACCACCATAGATAATAGTTTGACCTCTATCTTCCCCACTATCTTTCCATCTCTTGATGCATGTTTTGTTGTTGGATTCTTGCTTCTACATTTTCGGTGCATTGTCACATCACATTTAAAAGCAACTTACTTTTTTTTCTTGCCTTTTATCAACCAGGCTCTTAAGTCAGGAGTAAAGTTTCAAGCAGATAGGAATAGAAACAATGCAGAGTTTGGACAATTTTTTTATTGGCTGATGTATGTAATTATAATTGCGCGAGCTCCTTTCAATGGACACTCAGCATTTGAGTTCTCAGATGCCCCAGCCCTGTGTTCCATTGATTATGGGCTAGTTATTTATCTTCAGGTGTCAACTCAAACAGACCTCCTCTATCAGTCCAATGGGATAAAAAGACTGGAGTTTGTTCTCCACGAGTGATCCGTTAGAGTAGATATCTAAGTTCCAACAACTGACAAGTGGCAGAACCCAAGTGGAAACCTATAATGCTAATGAGTCTTCTTCCCCATATTCTACCTATCCGCTCTTGTTATCCAACTCATCTCACGTAAGTACACAACGTGTATTTGGAACTCGTGTCAAACGTGCACCTTAATATTTACCATATACTTCCTGCCCTGGTTTAATTTTCTGGAATCAAATGTTTCTAAAAAACGAACTCCCAGTGTCCTTTGTCTTTGTAAGGCAGAAAGAAAGGATTAAAAAGATTAAATACCATTAATTGATTATTTACTATGTGCCCTATACTGGATGCTTTTACACATATTAATTAATTTAAGATTCACAACAGCTCTATAAAGTCGACAGAGGTTTGGGCATGATTATAGAAGGGGAAACTAAGGCACGAGGTATATAAGTGCTTTACACGGTTCATACATGCTCTCAGCAACCTTCCTACTCTGTTTACCTAGGGTAAAGAGCAAATAAATTATTCCCTCTCAGTATCCATGCCCACAGGGCCATTCTTTGCTTCTCTATGACAGGACAATTTTTCTGGAAATAGAGGCTACCTTGTGGTTTGGATAAAGGAAATTGAAAAGTCTTACCTCATACCTGTAATTCAACAAAATTGATTTACTGTCTTTATTCTCTCATTCATCTCAGGTTTATCTACACCTTTGGTGTGCCAGGTAATATCAGGGGCATTGTATGAAACACAAAATGGAAAACAGATGGTCTCTAATTTTAGGAGTTTAGGGTCCAGTGAGGGGTGTTGAGATGTCCATGAAAGACTATAGGGCAGGGGAAAACTTCATAAATATAATGTGAATGATGATCAGTGCTTTAGAAGGCCTGAGGTGGAAAGCGTGGCTTTTTCGGAAAGCTTAATGAAAGAGCTTTTATTTGGGCATGGTCTTTAGAGGAACAGAGCTAGGAAGTGGTTTCATGAATGTTTCTTGAATTCATTTCTCTAGAATGGGAGTATGTGCACTAACTGACTATTTTCTACTCGGAATACCAGATCCCACTTTAATATTCCACTTGGGCTCATATGCTGGAAAGACAGAATTCTAACTCTAAATCATTTCCACTAACTTTTTCTGTGATTTGATATATCTAAATAATTTGTGTAAGAGAATTCATGTTCTAAATAAATGACAACTTGGGTAGAGCCTTTTACTAGGATCACACACCTAAACTATTAGGTAGAGAAAATATACTTGATTTAGCAGAGAGAAAAAAAAATGGTTAGTTATCAAATCACTAGATATTTAATAATTTATTAAAAAAAAAGAAAACTAGATTACCTTCTTCAATACTGCTTCTCTTTGTCAGAAACATTATGGAGCAGTGTTTGGTAATTATTTATCAAGGAGAGCACAGGCTAAAAATACTTGTTATTCAATTCAAACATTTAACATATGTCTACTATTGGTAGAAAAACGTGCCAGACACTGTGGAGATATTCTTATCAATCAGATATTGTACCTACATGTGAAAAAGTCAATTCTGTTAGTAGATCATAATGTCTATACAATTATGTTTAGTACAGAGCCGGAGAGCAGAAATATAAGGGTGTAGGGGCGCCCGGGTGGCTCAGTGGGTTAAAGCCTCTGTCTTCGGCTCAGGTCATGATCCCGGGATCCTGGGATCGAGCCCCGCATCGGGCTCTCTGCCCAGCAGGGAGCCTGCTTCCCTTCCTCTCTTTCTGGCTGCCTCTCTGCCTACCTGTGATCTCTGTCTGTCAAATAAATAAATAAAATCTTAAAAAAAATATAAGGGCGTAAACAAGGAACAAGGAAAACAAAAAATGCTGGAACAATTAAACCTGACGAAAAGATTGGGCATTTTTAAGTTGGCATTTAAGTTGGGCATAACAAAAGCTATGATTTGAGGTGGGCCGGGGAAGAGATGGGGATTAGGGAAGATACACAACTGACTTTGTAAATGAGAAGCATAAAGAGCAGAAGGCATATATGGCAGGGCTGGGAAACACGGCACTTGAGGAAATAGCAGTGGTCTTGTTGAAGTAGATGGAGTTCTCAAACTATAGAATCCACAGGCTTGTTAGAGATTCCTGGTCTCTAGCCCTACAAAGTCTGAGTTAGTATGCTTCAAGTGTGGTCCAAGAATTTGCATTTTTGACAAGTGCTCTTCCAATGTCTCCACCCATTTCATTTTAAGGAAGAACGGGCTGGCTGGTGGTGATTCAAACGCTGGCTGTCTATTAGAATCATCTGGCAGAGATGAAGCCAGCCCCTGGTTCTTACTTAATTAGCATGGAAAAGAACTCTAGCCTATGTGTTTGTGAAAGCCTCTCCAGGTGATTGTAAGTATAGCCTGGAGTAGAAGTGATGGCCCAGGCTGGACAGTGAGCCGGGGAGAGACAAGAGGAAGGAGAAACAGGAAGTTGGAGCTAGTTTGTGGAGGACTTGGATGTCGTACTCAGAGGTATGAGTTTTACTCTGTGGGTGGTAAGGAATCACTGGGATTGTCTGAGTGCCTGTAATCATAACTGTGTTTTCGAAAGTTGCCTCTGATGGGCAGAGGAGTTAGGGATGGGCAGTCCTGGAGGCAAACAGAACACTTTTAAGAATTCTGCCGCTGGGGAATGAGTGCTCTTATCTTCTACCGGTCGAGGAGCAAACTGGTTCAGCTTTTCTAGAAAGTAATTTGGTGTTCTGGATCACAAGCTTACAAATTTCATACTGTAAGTAATACCTCTTCTGGGTATTAGAAATAAAAGAAATAAAAGAAGAAATAAAGAAACAAAATTATTGACAAACATTTTATTGTAAAGGTGGTTATTACAGGGATTAAAGGAGAACTTGGAAAAATTGAATAGGTATATTAATTATGGAATACCATGATGCCCTAAAATCATTTTTGAAGGATATTTTAAATGCACAGAAAATAGTTATTCTCAAAGTAATATAATAAAGTTATGTATAATACGTGACTCCCATTTTATTTTAAAAATGATAATACAAACCAGAGAGAAATCTAGCCAAATGTTAAAATTGGTGGAATTTAGGGGGCGCTTTGAGTGGTTCAGTCGGTTAAGCATTAGACTCCTGGTTTCTGCTCAGGTCATGACCTCAGGGTTGTGAGATTGAGCCCCGAATTAGGCTTTGTTCCAGGCATGGTGCCTACTTAAGATTCTCTCCCTCTCCATCTTCTCCACCCTGCACAACCACCCCCCACCCCACTAATGCTCTCTTTTTCTCTTTCTTTCAAAAAAAATGGTAGAATTTGGTGGTGATACTCATTTTGCCTTTTTAAAAAATTTCTAAGCATGTCTACACTATTTTTCTATTAAAAAAATATTTTAAAAACCCAACAGGCTTTGGGTTTGGTAAAAGGTAATACATATGTTGCTCTGTTTGTGGTCTGGGCTAGTCTAGTTTGCAAGCCTCCCAATGGGTAGAACTTATAAAATGGCAGATGTTGGACCAAGGTGAACAAAGGAGGATCAGGGATGTCTAGGCTTAGTGATTGAGAGCAAGAATAGGAAGACCTAGAGTTGGAAAGTGGAGCTGTTATCGAGACACGGTCTAGGAGCTTCAGTTCAGGAAAAACCCGTCATGATGTAAGACCATCTTTGCATGACTAGCCTAAATCCTACCACTGAGAAAAAGGTGGGTCTTTGAAGAGTTTGGCAGTTGTTAAGGCTGAGAAATATATGCGAGTCATCACTAAGGTAGATAGAATTTGGTTAACTGGATGTGTGAGGTGAGCTGTGGAAAGATTGAAAGATGACTTGTGGATTTGAACGTCACTACCTGGGAGGACTTAGATTTTTAAACCACAGATGGAAGATGGGGGGAAAAGCCCAGATTTGGGAAGAAAAACTTGAGAACAGGGGCGCATAGGTGGCTCAGTGGATTAAGCCTCTGCCTTTGGCTCAGGTCATGGTCTCAGGTCCTGGGATCGAGCCCTGCATTGGGCTCTCTGCTCAGCAGGGAGCCTGCTTCTCTCTCTCTCTCTCTTTCTCCCTGCCTCTCTGCCTACTCGTGATCCCTGTCTGTCAAATAAATAAACAAATAAATAAATCTTAAAAAAACAAACAAACAAGAAAAACCAACTTGAGAACAGAGCTGACGTTCTAGTATTCGCAATTACAAGTTTCCTGGAGACTTAAAAAAAAAGATTCGGGAAAATGATCGAGGGAAGCCAGGGGGCATTCATTGAGTTGAGTCAATATGGAATAAGTGGTTAAGGAGTAGACTCCCTCCTCCAAAACATTTGGCAGTAAGAAGAATGAAAGCACTCTGATAGTAAATTATAGAGGAGGAAGATTATAGGGCAATTATCCTATAGCGATCCTAGGTTTTTCTCTATTAAAAACTAGCATACTATGTTGTTGTTGTTGTCGTTCTTGTTGTTTTTGTTGTTTTCTCTCAACTGCCATTGTGTCCAGCCAGGAAGGTGGAGTCTGAAAATGGAATGCTCTGTTATAAGCTTTGAAAATATTTTTAAGATCGTCAGTTCTCAACAGAGATTTTGGAGACAACAAATAACACTGAACTCTGAGTTGTGTTTATTTTTCCTCTTGTATCAGATATATTTTGTGCTGCCTTGGCACACAGAGGAGCTCTAAAGACACATTAGTTACGAATGCCCTGCTTACACATTATGTCATGTGATACAAACACAACTCAGTCTTAATTTAGTTTTTCATGACTTTAAACGTTTTTGAGTTATAATAGCAAAGTTGCCTTACACATACGCCAGTAATTACGGTTAGAGTAGTAGCTTCGTAATGTCAGTGCAGGCGTCTGCTTTGGTTCACATAATCTGTTGTGCTAAAACACATCATCAGTAAGCTAGGATCTATTTGAGTGCTTGCTTTTGGTTTAATTTTGATCAATGCGCTGTGCGGAATGGAGAAAATGAACTCAAGGAAGTTTAGAGTTGGAAGGAAACTGGACGCTACTGACAGACATAACATACTTCTTTTTCGGTTAAGGAGAACCTGGCACCAAGAGGCCAGTTTCTGTTGCAGCCCTCAAGTTGCTTACCTGGTATCAAGGTTGATAAAAACATGTCCATGAAATACTGAAACAATGAGATGATATTTCTTACGAGATTACTTTTCAGGAAAGGTGTTGGATGTTTCAATAAGTAAAGTGGGGCTAGAAGTATTCAAAAAACAGTTACAGGAACCTGAATTTGGGGATGCTTGAGCTATTTTTACACAGGGAAGTAATAGGATGGGAGCCAGGTTGAGTGGTTTTAATAACTATATTCAGGATGTTTGGGAAGGCACAATTTTAGAGTCAGAAATGCCGACTAAAATATTGTTTCATCCCATATATGCAATGAAGATTTAGGCTAGAATATAAAACTTTGGAACTTTTATTTCTTTTTGAATTAAGAGTAATGTTAATCCAAGTCTAAGTAACTATATTATTGTTACTTCATATAGCCAGAGCAGCAATAGGTAAGAACAAGATAGTGAAAATTTTTTAAAGATTGGCTATGTCCTAAGTATCTAAACAGATTTTCCTTTATTTATCCAAGTCTTTATTATCCTGCAACCTTTCCAGACTATACTAAATTTAAAGCCCCTTTGCCCATATTCATTCAGGGCAATTCCATATGTCTTCAGAAGCCACTCCCACTAACAGTAGTAGTTGTGGACATGTGATTCTAAATACCATTGTTGGAATATATGTCACTTTTTTGTGAAGTGAATTATAGAGAATGAGCATATATTGGGGTGCCTGTGTCATTCGGGAGGATAAATTTCCAGGGTCTACAGTAGCATCACAGTGGGGAAGTGTTGACATCTGGTCCTCCAGCATCAGTCTTCAGTGCCGGCATCTGCTAGAGATGCATGAATGCCTTTCTGGTCCATGCCTCATCTGTCAACCTAGTTCCTTGTCTCTTTGACAGGCACCTCTCAGCTACATACCTACTACCATCAACCTCATCGAAAAATCTTTTTGCCATGAATACTTATTCCAGGAGAGTTCCTAGGCAAAGCTATCTTGGACTCTGTGCCTTCGCATGCTGAAATATGGATAAATGATCATTTTGTCCCTCTTTAAACCTTGAGAGGTTCTACGCATCACATTTGATGAGATTACAGCTGAAGGAAGAAGGTCTTAACTTCTAACCCGGTGATCTAGTTAGTAGATTTATGATTTCCGTGTGAATATTTTATATTCATGTAAAACTTTTCACTTTTCCATGGGCTAAACCATTTCTTTTCTTTAGTTGTGTTATACTCAGAAAAATTCAACTATTGATAATACAAGACGAATAAAAGCATAACTGTAAAGGCAAAATTCTCCAACACAAATAGAAAGCTTCAGGGTCAAAAATTAAGGTCATTTGGATCACCCATTCCTTAGAATTATCAACTTTTAGCCAAACAACTTGAGTATTGATTATATTTGTTATAATTACATTCATTTGTTATTATAATTTTTTATAAGGACAAATTGAGAGAGGCCACACTTTTTTTAGTTATGGTTTGATGAGAAGGATAATCTTGTTTTTATCATAAACAGAGCAGAAAGTATAATATAACTTTCATATCTGGAAATTTTAGGAAATCTTTTTACGAGGTAGAGAAATGGCATGGCCTAACCATTGCTTGATGGTTAAAATCTCTAATCTACTTCACAAAATATTGTACTTAGCTATCATGTACCCATATTCAGACTCTCTCATTTGTGTGCCTGTGTGCATGTGTCTGTGTATGTGTAACTTTTCAATGATAAGACAGTGCAGCAGTTAAAAAAAAGGGGGGGGGTATACTTAGAAGCTTCGGCTCTTGATTAAAGACTTATTTTGGGTCCAGGCTCACAGGGTTTACCAGAGGTGGAGGCCAATGGTGTGACTTGGGTTCAATAACTCATTTTTGGTTGTTAGAAATTTGCTTCCAGTGATGTATTTGAGAACCAGGCTAGTCTTACATGTTTTATAAGGTCATTCTCCAAGACCTATGCCTCATTAAAAGAGGAAAATTCTTCTTGGTCATAGTGTTATTGGAACCCAAGTGCTGGTCTCTGGCTTAGTGCTTATCCTCTTTGCCTTCAATGAGTGTTTTCTTTGTGAATTAAAAAATTAAAAATCTGTAGTTTTTTTGAAGACAACTTTACACTTATAACCTGTACTTGAAAAAGCTGATCTCTAGAATGAATAAAATCTTTTCAGGGAAAACTAAAGCACAGTCATGCTCTGCAACATTTAAAGAATTATCAGGTTGTGGTTGCTAGACTCTTTGACTACTTAATTTGTCTTAAGTGGCATAAATTTATTATTATATTTTACGGTTAAGCCGTTTCTATTTAATGAAATATAAAGGCAGGCAATGAAAGGAACAAAAAGAAGTTTATCTTATGAAAAGTAAAGGAAGAAGAGATTTCTGTTGGCAGGGTGATGGTAAAGTGGAATAAAATTCAACTCTACAGTCCAGGGAGCTGGATTACATCTTGAAGGCTCTGTGTTGCATGAGTAGGACAGAGTGATCCCTCTGAATACTTCATCACATCTGGGTGAGTGAGTGTTGCTGCAATAGTATCTGGGAAATACATTCAGTGCTTCTGAAGCCAGCATCTATTTATCTTAAATTAATCATTCTTCTGAGTGTGTAGATGATAATCCCAGTGCTGGATGCCACTGTCTTGTTATTCATGGCTCAGATAAAACCAGAGCCCTCCTAGATTGGTGAGAACTCTATGATGTGAATGCTCTCCAGCTGTAACTCTGGTAGGATGATGGACTGCTTTTTAGATTTTTCAGCATAATTTTGGGATGGAGAAACAGTAAATACTTGTTTTTAAAATAAATCCTTGACCACGTTTAAGTCTATTTCACCTTTTTGTTCTTGGCTGGGGAAAAGTAAGGCATGCTAATTATTAGGCAACATTTTTTTCTCCTTCACTATTATATTCTCTCGTCAACAGAATTCTAATAACTTAAATGAAAAAGACTCTGTGAAAGTGCTCAACTCTCTGCGTGTTGGGACCCTGCCGTCAAGGCAAGCCACAAGGTGAAGGGCAACATCACAGCTCTGATGGAGCTGACCCCAGATGCCCATGAAACCACATGGCAGACTGAGCAACTGAGCTTGTGCTTAAATACACTCTCTTCATTTTATTCTAAAAGGTGGGCTGGAGAAGTGGTCTGGTTCTTTGTGAATGAATGAATAGAAGAATGGAAGGAAGGGAAGGAGGAGGGGAAGAAAGAAAGAGGGAAAGAAAGAAAGAAAAAGAGAGAAAGAAAGAAAGGAAGAAAGAAAGAAAGTATATATAAATACAATATTCTTAAAGTAGAACTCATTTCCTAGGTTTTATCAGTAAATGTTATATTACCAACTTGCCTGGGGTGGAAGGTAGAGTTGCAAGAAGACGATGAGGTCTCTGTGTCCCAGAACTGAATGGTTTACCAATAATTTAACCATCTTTTCTCTCCGGCTTTGTGTCTCCAAGACACATGTGCATTCGTACACAGTTGTCAGAAGAAAGACTTCAGACATTGTGACCGCTAGCTGTGAGAGACACAAAACTCAATCAAATGTTGTGTAATATAAATAAGAATTGTGGCCCTAATGGAAGGAAAGAAAGTAAAAAAAAAAAAAAAAAATTCAGGACTGAATGAAGCAGTGACTGAACATATTGGATTTATCATTATGGGATCCAGCTAGTGGGATGAAAGTTACTCAACTTAAAAATTAGGTAATGATACAAATAAATTTGGAATATGGGCTATGGACTTTCAAAGGTTTTGAATTCAACCCTCATTAAGTTATGAAGTCTCTGTTATAGAGTATGAGTAGGGCTCATGGTGACCCTTAGTGGCACCGAAAAAAATCCAGTCAGCAACTTGGTTAAAATCCTCAATCAGCCTGTAACTTCAACTGCCTGAGAAGGGAACTTCAAAGCTGTTTGTAGGGCTATCTTTGAATCCTTCATGGATAAAGATCTTTTAACCTTGGGAGATTTATAATTTACAGTAAAAATGTTTAAGAGAATTAAATGTTTAGTAGTAATACTTTTGGTGTTAAGGGATCTGTGCATACTTGGGATTTTAAGGATTTCTAATATCTAAGAGAATATGTCCTACCAAGTAATTAGATGGCCTTTTAATTCCATCTTAAGATGTATAATTGAGTAATTGATTTAGATTTCTAGATTGATTTACTTTAAGATAAAGTCTTACCAAGTTGTATATAATACAGGAACATTAAGATTTTATGCATGCATCAGCAATCTACTATCATCTATCTACCTACCTACCTACCTAATGTAATTCAGTTTGTCAGATAAGCATTTTTTTCAAGGAATTGCCTTTAAAAGAAAGAATTTTTAAATTGGGACAATGATCAGTTAAAATCTCCCCCTAAGGTACTATTAAAATACCCTAGAGTAGTAATTTATAAACTGATGATAAGAACTTAAGGCTGGGTTAGGTTTCTTGAATTTGCAACTTCATTAATTTAGTACTAGGCTTTAAAACCAAAGTAAACCTATGAATGGTCTTTTCAGTGTGTAAAAGCTTCTCTCTCACGGACACAGAAATACTTTTTAGTGACACAGAAATACTTTTTAGTGACATTGATTTATCTCGCCCCTTATCTGAATGTGAGGAGATAGCAGTCAACACTCAGTTGAGAACAAATGCCTCCTATACAGGTTTCTCAGCCTCTCAGCCCATTGCTCCCTCTGGCAGTGGAAGGTTTCCGTCTTTAATAGTGGTGGTCAGCCCTGCATCTCAGAGACTGAGGCCAAACCAGTCTGGATCAACCTGAGAAATGGCTTGCATGCAGCCTAGGTACCCACTCCTTTTATTATTTTATATAATGCAGGTGTATACATTTTTTAATATAAAATGTAGAAGGCAAAAATAACTTCAATGTCAATCCAGAAAAATTAATAATGATGTATATTTTGTGATTTTCTTCTGTAATTGCAGTTGCATGTAGGTATGTGCTTAGTTTAACATGTAATGAGTTTTATTTAATATACCTCAATGATGGTGTTCACATACCCTCATACATACACACACCTTTTTCACCTTGTACTTTCCACCTTGATTTTACCTCTTAATGATATTTTATGAAAACCTTTTGGTGTTAATAACATATAAGTACTAAACACGTAAGTACTAAAAGTGCATAAAATGTATACCACAAATTTTGTATAAAAGTATATAAAAACCATAAAATAGTGTAAATAAAACATAGAACAAAGCTACAGAAGTATGTTTAATGGCTGCATAGATTGTAATGTTCAGATGCATTTTTTAACCAGTCCCTACTCTTGAGCGGCCTTAAACATCTTTGAATCTCCATTTGTGTTAATTCATTGCACATTTTCATTAAGATAATTCTAGATGTGAAATATCGAGCAAACTGATTATGTGTTTTGTAAGGGGTGAGACACATATCATCAAGTGTGCCCCGGTTGATGACCAGGAGTTCCTTAGTAGTTAAATTTTGAATTGACTCAAAACCAAATATAAGAAAGAAATCAGTAACTTTTGAGATAAATGAGAAACCTATCAAAATTAGAATGCCACATCTCAGAAGATTTAAAAATAAAAAACACCTAGTATTAATTTATTACCAGAAACAGTTGAGTTTAAGGTGTAAGATGCTCTTGTATTAAATTCTGACCAAATTCAGCACAGGCCCTGACATTAGGTAAGGGCTTTGCATTGGGGTTGTCAGAAATATCAGGCTGAAAATTTTTGATGACTGTATCAGGGAACAATATCTTTTGGTGATCCATTCTCGTATCTCTGGGAGATGTCTCACTCGTTCTTCACTGCTGCCGTTATAGTAGCCTCTACCAGAGTAACTGAAATCAGGTAGCAGTGATACAGATAAGGAGTGATTTCCTTAATGAAAATAGATTTCATAGCCAATAATCTATCCATATGTATCTAAGGAAAAATGACTTTCATTCATTTTAAGGAATGAATGAAATTTATCCATTCCAAAATTTTAATTTTTCCTATACAATTTCCAGTAATATTGTATCTACTACCTACATTAAAAATAATTGTGTACCTCACACCCATTAGGATGACTACTATTTTAAAAAAAAAGCAAAAAAACAAACAACCTATTCAGATACTCATTTTTTAAATCAGATTGTTTGCTGTTTTCATGTTGAGTTGTAGGAGTTCTTTATATATTTTGGATATTAACCCTTCCATCTAGAAGGTTGCCTTTTTTGTTTCCTGTTTTGTTAATGGTTTCTTTTGCTGTGCAAAAGTTTTTCAGTTCGATGTAGTTTTCCAGTTGTTCAGTTTTCCTTTGTGTTGTTTTTGCATGAGAAGACAGATTCCTCCTTCCGAAAATGGTGCTAAGATGTCCAAGAGTTTACTGCCTGTAATTTTTGAAGGAGTTTTATGGTTTCAGGTCTTACATTCAGCTCTTTTATCTATCTTGAGTTTACTTTTGTGTATGGTCTAAGAAAGTGGTCTAGTTTCATTCTTTTTCATGGAGCTGTCTGGTTTTTCCAGCACTACTTATTGAAGACGTTGTATTTTCCTTAATGTATATTCTCACCTCTTCTGTCCTAGATTAATTGGGTTAATATAAGTGGTGAGTTTATTTCTGGACTTTCTATTCTCTTTCATTGATCTATGTGTCTGTTTTTGTGCCAGTACCATCCTGTTTTGATTACTGTAGCTTTGTGGTTTAGTTTGAAAGCTGAGAGTGTGGTATTTCCAGCTTTGGTCTTATTTCTTAAGATTGCTTTGGTAATTTGGAATTGGGATCTTTTGGGGTTGAATGCAAATTTTGGAATTATTTGTTCCACTTCTGTATAAAATTGTGGGATTGTAATTAATATGTAGATTGCTTTGGCTATCTTTCCAAAGAATACATACAGATGGCAAACAGATTCTTAAAAGGTGTTGAACATTAATCATCAAACCAAAACCACAATAAGATGTCACTTCACACTTGTCACAATAACTAGTATCAAAAAGACAACAAATAGCAAGTATCGGCAAGGATATAGCTAAAAGGGAACCCTTGTGCACTGTTGGTGGGAATGTAAACTGGGGTAAACATTATGGAAAGCAGTATAGAACTAAAATTAAAAATAGAAATACCATATGATCCAGTAATTCCATTTCTGAGTATTCTCAGTGAGGAGGAGTTTAGGAGAATGGGTAAAAGAGATGAAGGGGAATTAAGAGGTACAAACTTCTAGTTACAAAATAAATAAGTCATGGAGATATAAAGTACAGTATAGAGAATATAGCCAATAATATTATAATAACTTTGCTAACAGTTGGTAACTACACTTAGTGGTGAACATTTTGTAATAACATATAAATGTTAAGGCACTTTGTTGTACACCTGAAACTAATATTTTATGTCACCTACAAATAAAATTATTTGTAAAAAATTTGTAAAAAATTAGAACAACCAACAAACAAAAAAAGCAACAACGTATTTGGCAAAGATGTAGAGAAACTTGAACACTTGTGCACTGTTTCTGGAATTGTAAAATGGTGCAACCATTATGGAAAACAGTATGGAGGTTCCTCAAAATTAAAAATACAACTGTCATATGAACCAGCAATCCCACTTCTGGGGTATATATATAAATACCCAAAATAACTGAAAGCAAGTTCTTAAAGAGATATTTGCCCACCTATGTTCATAATAGCATTATTCACAACACTCAAGATGTAAAAGCAACACAAATGTACATACACAGATGAAATGATAAACAAAATGTGGTTTATATATATAATGGAATGTTACTGAGTCTTGAAAAAGAAGACAATCCTGACAGTGCGGCAACAGGGATGAGTCTTGAGGGCTTTATGCTAAGTGAAAGAAGTTGGTCACAAAGGACATATACTATATGATTCTACTTATGACATATCTAAAGTAGTAAATTCAGAGAAACAGAATGTCAGTTACCAAGGGCTCAGGGGAGGGAGGAGCTGAAGGGGAGTTGTTGTTTAATGGGTATAGCACTTCAGTTTTGCAGGATGAAAGTCCTGGAGATTGGTTGCACAACAATGGGAATATAGGTAATAGTGAAAAATGGTTAGAATGATAAATTTTATGTTATGTGTTTCTTAACGCAATAAAAGGAACGGTGAATTATAGGTAATGTGAATTATATCTCAATTTAAAAGCCCTGAACATAAGTCTCCCACAACTGTTATCATGTAGAAATTTCTAAAGTGTGTCTAATTCCCCATGTGCAAAGTTTAAAAATATTTTTTAAATGTCACTTTAAAAATTTATCCTATTTCCTGAACTAGACTAAGTCTCTTAACATAGCCTTTTATACAAGGTCAATTTTTAAAATATTTTTGATATAAAATTTTCCCCCTTTATCAATGCCATCTATATTACTTTGTAGAAATTCAATACACAAAAAATATATCCTGGAAAAAAGGCACTCGGAGGAAATAAGCTTATTGTGTTAAATACTGGAAACCCAATGCAGTTTTTTAAGTGAAAAGCTTTCCTTTTTTAGACTACAAATTAGACATATTCTCAGGAACCACATGAACTTACGCACTTTCTTGTCTACACAACACTTTATCTTTAAAAGATGCTAAAGGAGTTGTATAATTTTTATGACTGTGTTCTTTAAGACCCTGAGCAAAAGTCCTACATGCATCCTTATGTGGGTTTCTAAATGCCAAATAGAGATAGTGAACTGGCACAGGTTTTACACTGTATACTCCTTGACATGCATGGCTAATGGGTGAATAATACTAAAAAAGGAAAAAAAAAGAAATATAGGAGACATTTTGGATCTGTGAAGATTCTCATTTGAGGGAAAGGTGTGCAGAATTGATATTTATAGTACTTGCTTTTGGCACTCATATTTTACATACTCTGCTCTTGGATATTGGCTAATACCATAGAGCTAAGTTTTGTTTTTGGGAAACTTTGTCAAAAGAATATATCATGTTTCTTTTAAAAAATAGCGTATATACTCTTAGAGAGGTTTACTAAAATCAGTTTTTATATAAAATGTACACTTGGTTGTTATCTAACCAGATTGAATAATACATGGAAGAATATAGAATTCATAGAATAATATGTTATTTTAATTCTTTTATGACTCTGTTACAGAAAAACAAAATTTTATTCTGAAGTACAAAGTTTGTTGTGTGACCTTCCTGGTTATGCATGTTTTTTAATGTTTCTATATGTGTAAGTATGTGTGTGAGCATGTGTGTGTGTGTGTGTCTGTGTGTATAATGTGTTTGTTTTTGTATGTATTTTTATGTTTGTAGAAGTAATCAGTCTTTTATTGCTCTCTCTTTCACATACATGTTAATGACTATAGCACTTGCTTCTTTCCACCCTATGAGATTACGACAAGGTTAAATCCAAGCAGCTTCATTCATTGAAAGTGAATGGATTTCATGTGAATATAATTTTGGATTCAGATCTTGTCTCTATTTTTTATTAAAACTAGATCCTTAAGCTATGAGTTAAATCTCTTAGACAATTTTCCACTTTTTAAAATGGTAACAGGAAGCCATGTCTACTTAGAATTGTTGTATAGAGCAAAACATAATGTTAAGTGCTTAGTGTTATGTTGGATATCCAATAAAAGCATAGCTTTTATTGGAGAGTTATAGATTTCAGTTTTATTTCCCCTTGCTTTCCTTCATGTTGTAAAACAGGACTGTCTGGATCTTAAATATAGAAAGATGAGGAAAAAGTTTGGGTAGTTACCTGTTTTTCAGCCTCTACTTTTAGTGGAATGCATTCTGGTTCTCTAGTTGGAAATTAAACTTGTCCTGAAAGTTTCTTGGTTAAATATATAAATATAAATATAAATATAAATATAAATATAAATATAAATATAAATAAATACATACATACAAACATACACATAACATTTAAAATTTTATTTTGCTGTATTCCCTTACCTAGACTAAATAAAATCCCTTAATGTAGCCATTTTTACACAGGGCAATTTCTTCCTATTTTAATATAAACTCATTTTTCTTTAGCAATTTATGCTACCACATTATTCTGTAGAAATTCAGCATAACAGAATATAACTTGGATAAAATCTAAGCATAGAAAATTCATTTACTGTATTAAATACCAGAAACCCAGTACAGTTTTTCAAGTTGAACTCTTTCCTTTTTAGACTGTAAGTGAAAAATACTGTCAGGATACATTATTAATATAGATATTAATAAAATTGATTCATTATATGGTCATATATTTATAATTTATATGTAAATATGTAAATTACTGGTATTTATGTATACTTATAACCGCGTATTATCATATTACATGTTATATGTATTATATATCATACATGGTATATATTATACACAATGTATATATTGTATGTTATACCCAATTATATTCATTAAATTATATATTAATATATAACCATACAAATATAATGTATTTATATTTGTGTGTGTGTGTATATATATCCTTTTTTTTTTTAACAATCTGAAATTTACAGATAACTCCTAGAGACTGCTGCCCAGTACATGAGAGTGTGAGCTTCTGAATCTAGAGCTAGCAACTGTGAGTCACATCTTTTTCATATTTAGAATTTCCCTGACTTTCTCATTCAGGGAATCCAAGATAATCTATTTTAAGGTCTATTAATGGGTAAATTTAATTACCCATTAATTAAATTAATGGGTAATTAATGGAGCACCTGGGCGGCTCAGTTGGTTGGGCCTCTGACTCTTGATTTCAGCTCAGGTCATGCTCTCGGGCTCATGAGATTGAGCCCTGTGGTTAGGCTCAATGCTCAACATGGAGTCTTCTTGAGATTCTGTCCCTCCCTCTGCCTCTTACCCACTTACACTCACTCGCTTGCTCTCTCAAAATAAATAAACTATTTTTTAAAAAATTAATTACATCTATGAAGTTCCTTTTGCCATACAGTGTAACATAGACACAAATATGACACAAGTCATAAGGGCATGGTCATTTGGCGAGGAGTGTTGGGAAGAGGCTCATTTTGCCTATCCTGGAAGATAATTTAAAGCTATTTAAATGTCTTAAATCTTCATCAAATTTTAGTTTATTCATTTTTTTGATTTATCTCAGTATGGGCTCTTGGATTCCTCTTTTTTTCTTTATTACTTTATTATCTGTTACCATCCTACATTTGCTGTAGGAACCTTGCAAGCTGGCTATTGTATACTTTTTGACGTTTTCCCCTCCTTCTTTGTACACTTTCTTGCTTTCTGGCAAAATAGACATTTCATCTTGTGCTTTGCCTGTCCCAGCCCCGCTATTTGCTCTTTCTCCAAAGAGCCCTAATTTCTTTTAGTTGAGAATGATATTTAGAAGTTAGTATCTGGCTACTGGGTTGCTGTTAAGGTGGGTCTGATCCCAGTTCCTTCTCAGTGGGCAATTTATACAACATACATACACACATACATGCCGTGATTTCTCTATATTTCTGTAAACTGAAAACCATCAGTTCCCGCTGATAACCTCCAGTTCTAGCTAAAAGTATTTAGTTTTTTCTCTTTCCCTGTTTGTAACCCATTTAACAGCAAGAAACCTGGTGCCTTCTTCCATGCAGATCACTTCTTTGCCATGCTTGAGCTTCATGATTCCTTACAGAGCTGCCTTCTTCATAGGTGACTAGTGCTACCCCACCTAATGACTTGATGCCTGAATTGTCCATAAAGGGAGAGTGTGAGGAGAAAATTATTAGAGACATTTTTGTTGTTGTTGTTAAAAACACTTTTTTTTTTCATTATAATTGCTTTTTCAAAAAGAAACCTTTGTTTTGGAGGTTTATGGAAAAATTACAGAAGTAGTGCAGAGAGTTCTGGTATACGCCACACCCAGTTTACCTGTTGCTAAGATCTTGCACGAGTACGATGTCTTTGTCACAACTAATGAGCCAACTTTGACACACTTTTATCTAATAAAGTCCACCCTTGATTAACATTTCTAGTAACATTTTGAAAGGGGAGAAAAGGATTTTACCCATGTATCTTCAATTTACCCTATATCTTCACTGCAATTTCTGCCACAGGATTCAATTGTTACTCAACTAGAAGAACACTAAAATTGCTGGTGTGTTAGGAATTCCCTTGAAGATCATCCTCCTTATTTATAGATTTTCTGGTGTTTTACTGTAGCAACCTATTATCTCTACCCAGCATGCTGTTTTAACTTACTTTTTTACATAAGGTAATCAAATGAGATAAGGTCTTTAAAGTGCCTGGCACAGAGCCCACACTACTTTATCTATCAGGCACCAGAGGCACAGTTTGAGAGGGCTATGAGTTTTTCAGTGGGCTGAAACAAACAAACAAACAAAAAGTGGAGACCAAGAAAAGAATCATTCTCTGGAAACGATGAAAAGAAAATGGCAAAATTTAAATGAATAAATGTTTTATTAAATATCTAGGAAGCATAATATTATGTCAACTTCATGAGTTGTAAATTTGTTATTCATAAAAATGTCATTATATTTGACAACAATCTGTAGGTTAGATTTTCTACAAAGTGATTGCTGAGAAATCAGATCTCATCCTAATTAAAGGAATAAGTTATAGCCAATCATTTCAAAAGCAAAGTAATAACAATAATTAGGTCTTTTTTTTCCCAGCCAAAATTATTTTAATGTGGGATGGGAAAGAATTTTAATGCACTCATTAGGATACCTATGACAATCATAAAAATTTCCCCCCTAGCATGTAGTGAGTGATTGGCAAATATTATTTCTCTTTCCTTCTTCATATTTGGACAGATATTTTGCATCAGGGCAAATAATGGGTTGATAATGTAAAAAATACACTTGTTGGCAAATTCTAACAGGTGATTAAGTGATTTTCATTCATTTTGAAGGGATACTGCAGTACAGGATAGAGAAGAAATCTGGACTTTTAGTCAGAAACATTGGCTGACTTTCTTCTCAGTGAGTTTGTTTCTCCTAAGTATCTAATGGTGTGCTCTGTCTCCGACTTTCTACTGCATCATCTGTAAAATGGAAATAGTTATTGTACTTGTCACCTGCATTGGAGTAATGCTTGGGAAATCATTTAGTGATTATTAGATCTCTAACATTTTAAATAAAATTACCAATCATGATACTGTTGTTGGTACCAACATGTTGTTTATTTAGATATATGTCAGAAACAAAGAGGTTGACATAATCAGAACACTTCAGGCACTTCATAGAGTTTTAAACATTAGTACTTACAAAAATAAAGCTATGTAAGTAAAGAACAGCAGGGGATATTAGAGGACTTGGCTATATTCTCTCTACTGCCCCCTGTGGTAGCCTACGAAAGTGTGTCCCCACTTTCTATGCCTCCTTCGTTTATTCCTGGTTCCCCTAAAGACTGGGGCACCTGAGACATTTTAGGGCTGACCCTGCATGATAGATCCCACCAAATTCTGCTGCTATATTAGAAGATGCGCACAGCTAGAATATTACATCCTTATTAGCTTGTCCCAGAGGCACGAAAGTGCTTTGTCTATACACTTTCTCATAAGTTTTAAAAATCTATAAAGATGGAAAAAAAAAAACCCTTTAAAGAATTTCCCCCTGAACAATTATATGAAGAACAAGAGATTATAGGTTGAAAGTCATTATAAAAATCCATAAATAAAATTTTTAAAAAGTTCTGTCCTCCAATAAGCTTAGCAAAAATTTTCTGAATACTAGAAGAAACTGGGATTCTCCTGCTTAACTGACAGTCTGGCATTTATTTAAGATTGCTCAAAATGGTTAACTCATATGATCTGGCAAGTTCAAGAAACTGGTAAGAGTTTTGTTCAGGAAGTAGTTTGTCCTGTTTAGCTTTTCAAAGGTAACTTTTGAAGGTTCTCCAGATGTTTTTAATCAGTTTTCTGAATTTAGTGCTATTTGAAGTTGTAATGAAAGCTCTCCTAAATGTATGGAAGGGCAGAGTAACACATAAACAGGTTTTTTCTAATTATTTTTTTAGCAGTATAGGTAAGACCTGAAGTGAAAGAAGTTTTTAGTTACCAAATGATTTAAGAACTCTAAGGTGAGCATAGAGATTGATAATTGGTGACAATTTTTGCAGGGTAGCAGTCCATACATCATTATATGATACAGGGGCACCTGGTTGGCTGTCAGTTAAGCATCTGCCTGCAGCTCGGGTCATGATCTCAGGGTAGTGGGTTGGAGTTCTGCACTGAGCTTCCTGCTCAGCGGGGAGGCAGCATCTCTTCCCCAGCCCTCCCCAGAACTTATATGCTCTCTCTCTCCCCCTCAAATAAATAAATAAAATTGTATATATTTTTGAGAAATCCAGTGACTGAAAAACAAATGAAATACTTGGTTGTTTTTTGTTTTTTTTTTTTTTAGATTTTATTTATTTGACAGCCAGAGATCACAAGCAGGCAGAGAGGTAGGCAGAGAGAGGGGAGAAGCAGGCTCCCCCCTGAGCAGAGAGCCCAATGTGGGGCTCGATCCCAGGACCCTGAGATCATGACCTGAGCCGAAGGCAGAGGCTTAACCCACTGAACCACCCAGGTGCCCCTTGATTAATTTTTTTTTTTTTTTTTAATGGAGTAGATATGGTGTTCCACTTCTGTAAGGCTAAAAATTAGTACTATATTGTTCCTTACCATCCCCGCAGGCATTAGGTGGGTGGGTGTGAACCTTTGCAGGCACATGGGGAGGCGAGTGCGGGACAGAATCTGTCAGCTCCCTTCTGGGAACCAGAGACATCAAACTATGAGCCTCCATCTCATATGACTTCTGCCTCTGTCTGATCTCTTCCCCAGAGCCTTGATCTGAACATTGAGTGGCTTTCAGTCTTTAAATTACCTATGCTTGATGCCTATAGTGTTCTGGAGCATGGTGACGACAGAAGAAAGTTGGGCATAGGTCCCACACATGCATGTGGGGCCACCTGGATGAGGAGATGCCCCAACTGCCCAGACAGGAGCACTGTCAGTTGCCTTCTTTTCTTATTGCTGCTCTCGTAGCCAGGGTCAAGTTAACATGGAGGGGGAAGATGGGGTTTGGAAAGGAAGGGAAGATAAGTAGGCTAAGAGGACACTAGCATGTGCTGATACATGGGGTATCCTGGAGTCCTAAGAATCTGCAGAGGAGGGCACCTGGGTGGCTCAGTGGCTTAAGCCTCTGCCTTTGGCTCAGGTCATGATCTCAGGGTCCTGGGATCGAGTCCCGCATCAGGCTCTCTGCTCGGCGGGGAGCCTGCTTCCTCCTCTCGCTCTCTCTCTGCGTGCCTCTCTGCCTACTTGTGATCTCTCTCTGTCAAATAAATAAATAAAATCTTAAAAAAAAAAAAAAAGAATCTGCAGAGGACCCCTTAGCTTAGAAGAGACTGTAGACATGCTTTCATGAACATGGTCAGAGGGCATTCTAATTTTATGGCTTTGCTAGTGTTGCAAATAATAGTCCACAAATGCCACAGCCACATCATGGAGGCTGACCTCCCTTTCCTTGCCCGAATCTCCTTGGGTTTCCCTAAATCACTCTTAGTCAATGCTAATGTGAAATTCTGAATCTGGCCCCTGAAAGGTGGTTTAGGACATGGATTTATAATACACACGGAAAATGTCTATTTTGTAAATGTCAAGAACCACCTTTGCGTTATGAGTTTATAAAGAAACTACAGCAAACCATAATTCCCTGGTTACAATAGCTCCTAGCCAAGTCAAATCGCCAGTAAGTCCAGCTCCAGTGGGCCTGGTTGGTGCTCATAGTAATTCCAAGGCTACAGTTTATATTTGCTGAAATCTTACTTCACATGAAAGAATTATTTAAAGAAATGACCAGATAAAAAGGATCTCTGTGACTGTCTGCAGTATTCTCAGTTGTTTTTCTGTGTGTTTTCAACAACCACAAATGGTATTCATAAATCCCCGATGTTTCCAACTTTAAATTTTCAAATGTGTCTCTTGTATATGTAGCACTGTGGAGTGAGAAAAATATAGTGTTGGCAAAGCTGGTCCTGTTAAGAGGCTGCAGTTCCAAACACAATGACAATGACTCAATTAGTAGTAATTCGTCTCTAAACAATATCCTTGGGTTACCATGTGCTTGCACAAATTTAGAATTATAGCCTCATAACCAAACCTCACAGGTGATTCTGAAGAAGTGCCAAAGCCAAATACTCTTTCTGGAAAATGTTGGTTTCTTTTCTTTCAAAATTTTATTTCTAACCAGTAATATTATTTTTATAAAAATCAAGAAAAAATACTACAATTCTTAAAGAAAACATCTATTTTTTTTGGCCACTTAGGGAAACGGCTCTTCTACTGAGTTTAGTCTGCCATAAATTTATACTAATTGGCTTTATTTAAGCTCTTTTTATTGTGAGAAGAAATGCTGGAGTACCATTGGGTTTTGGAAACATTCTATTCTGTTTTTTTCTTTTTTTTAAGATTTTATTTATTTATTTGTCAGAGAGAGAGAGAGCACAAGCAGGCAGAGTGGCAGGCAGAGGCAGAGAGAGAAGCAGGCTCCCCGCTGAGGAAGGAGCCCAATGCAGGGCTCAATCCCAGGACCCTGAGATCATGACCGGAGCCGAAGGCAGCCACTTAACTGACCCAGCCACCCAGGCGTTCCTCTATTCTGTTATTATAATGCAATAGTTTGTTCTAGATGGAATTCCAAAATTATCCCCATGGTATATTGTTGGTATGAACTGTCATTGACTCATATCCAAATCAAGCTGCAATACTATTTAGCAAGACTATGTGAATATAAGACCGACTAAAGGTACTAAAGGTACTATTTTTATTCATTTTGTTTTATATGGTGATATTTTAATCAGAGTTCTCAAGGCAATGGAACCATGCAGAAAGGTCTTTTACTGGCATTATTAGAGACTTGAAAAATCCTCAGTTTTATGAAGAATTTTTTTTTTTTTACATATGTAAAACAGTAAGAACAATCTTTATTTTTATGGGAGCAACAACAAAAAAGACTCTAAACCTGGCTTCGATAGCCTGATGATAGTCTATCTATAAGCAATCCTTATTTGTTTATCTAGTCATTTTCTCTGCTTAAAGTTCATTAACATTGTTACCACCCCTGGTTGTAGTTATAGCTAAAGGCAGCCCACAGGCCAGCTGGTGCTCAAAGTGAAGACCTCTTATTCTAGAATGTTTAATTACCTCTTTCAGCCTGGAAAATTATGGGCAAAAAAATAGTGAGCTTTAGCTTAGGAAAAATTGAACACACTTCTATTTAGTCTGATGCTTTCTGTCAATTGTAAAATTGATCTTCTTAATCAATATGGTGGAGAGAAAAAGAGGTAATCCTACAGAGAAGCGGGGTGGAAAATGATACAATTCGATGAGGCTTGACAGTAGCACCACAATTTTGAAGTGGCATGGATTCAAAGAAGAGCTCTGTCCATGGCCACTTGTAAATATAAAATAAACAAACACAGTATAAATGATTTTCCATTTTGATTTAGTCACAGCATTGGTTCTGTCTGTTATCTTGATAATCAAGAGGTATTTAATCAAGCATTTACTTGATAGAAAGAATTGTGTAAGAGATGGGAAGGCACAGAATCGCCTGTGTCAGTCTAATCATCAAAGTTTAATAAAGACATAGTGCATGAGCACATTAGAGGTGGCCTCTGAGTGCAAAATATTCAAAATGAAACACTCCGAGCCATCGCCATGACTGTTACCCAGCCTGCTCAGTGGTCCTTCCCGGAATCTAGAGGAATATGAAGTCTCTTCACACTCGGGGTTCAGATAGATACCGTTAACATGTCCAAATCATTATCTCCTGACTGAACCCAAAATTCAAGATGGAACGAAGACATTTTTAAGAACAAAAGGTCTCTATGACCATGTCTGAAGTTTGGAAAGAGGCACCAGACTCAAGGTCAAGGCCTGAATGATGGGTGGGAAGGGACCAGGGAGGAGATTCTCAGAGGGATGGCAGTGGTTTCCAGTGCAGCAAGCTGAAGCTGAATACACTTGGCCATGACCCCCTCAGCCCTAGATACCATAATCTTGTGGCAAATTGAAAAGAACTAAGTGGACAAGAATAGTTTCTGGTATTGGGGCTGATACACTTGTTGGTGGCTGGACACTGGTAGAAGAAGGTGTTTCCCTTCTGATTTGAAATAAAGCTGAGAAGAGAAGTTTGGTAGACAAGAAAACTACTGATAGAGGTTGCAAATCCCCAGTGGCAACAGAAGCACACAGGGTTCCCACAGTGCTGACCTCAGAAAAAATGAGCAGTCCTAAAGAGATAGGAGAGAGATAGAGCTACAGTTGGGGGACCATTGTGCTGACTCTGACTCTGACTCTAGTTTGGTTTATGCATGGTAAACTTCTTCACAAACCCCATTTTTCTCAGAGGATTTGGAAAGATAAAATGGGAAGGTTGAATATCTGGTATATGAAGACTACTAATTCAGGGGATGTAGGAACCTCATCTTATCTATTAATACACTTACAAATTACTATTGTTTAAACACTTCTTGACCCCTTCCTGGCCTCTTGCTTTATCTTTTGTCTGCCTCTTTGCTCTCCCGTATAAGCTGGATGCTGAACACACCTCGCTTTGTGTTATCTTTGGCTTTCCGGAGTTGTTCTTAATTTTTAGATTACATCTGACCTCTCCCAGACCCTGGTACCCTATGCCACAATTCGAGTGAGGTTTATCCCTTCTTTAGGTGAGTGGATTTGCCAAAATAATAAAAGCTGAGATTTACAATCAGCAGTAATGCTCAAATAAATCTAGGAAGGAAGTTTAGGACAAATGGCCCGTTCTTAGAGGACAAGGCAAGATCAATCATGTATAGCAATATCCCTGAAAGAATGTCCAATGGTTGTGGTTTTGACAAATGCTTTAGAAATGCCTAAGCCCAAAAAGCAACGACAGAGTTTTTTTCTGGTAAATTTTTGTCCTCATCTAGTTCTGTGTTCAAAGGATCACCATTTTGAAAAGGCAGATGGAAGGTTGGACTCGGGAGAGAGGAATGAGCTGAGTAGAGTCCTGTAAGAGATGATCATGGCGTAGAAGCAAAGACCGTGATCTCATTTGGTAGAATCACAATTCTCAGGATGTCAGATAATTTTCAGGCAGAGCTTCAGGTCCTGGCACAG
This sequence comes from Martes martes, assembly GCF_963455335.1. NCBI lineage: Eukaryota > Metazoa > Chordata > Mammalia > Carnivora > Mustelidae > Martes > Martes martes. The sequence goes on from NC_137899.1 coordinate 34,864,141, forward strand.
GAGACAGAGATAATACCACAGCATATGCAGGGTGAACCCTCTCTCAGTCATCTTCAACAACCCACTAAGGAAGACAAGATTGAGAGAGAAAGAAATGACTTTAACTTCTGGAATAGAAAAACCACAAGGCAGTAGCTTCTGGGCATCTAATATACAGATAACCAGATGTACCAACCAGATACTCTGGGATCCCAGGGACCCTCTCAGATTGCAGCCAGGATCCTCCCTGGCCTCTTACTCTATCCTTGACTTCTCTACACAAGTGTTAATTTGCAGATACCTGTGTTCCCTGGTCTCCACTGTGTGGTGAGGTCAAACTATTAGAACCCGGGAGACTTGACCTCTAGTTCGAACTTGTCTACTGACTAGCCCAAAACCCAAGTAAGCCACTTTTCCTCTCTGGACCTCAGTCTTCTCATCATTTTTAGAATAAGTCAAGTCTAAATGATTTTTCCCATTTCTTCCAATACTGTGCATCATTGCTTTATGGATTTTTGAACAAATCTTGTTCAGTCCCATTTTGTACCAATACAATGATGCCTCTCAGTTAAGGCCTTCCTGTGTCTCAACCAGTATCCACCAAATTCTGTTTGACTCATTTTCCTTTTGAATCAGCACTGACCTGGCCCATTCCTGCTTCGTCTAAAGCAAAGCGACATAGAATGAAGAGCACTTATTTTATTTGCTTATCTCCTTTTTGAGAACTCAGTTTTGAACTGCAAACTCAGCAAATAGTTTGTTGAGGACAGGCCAGATTGCTTTTTAATAAAACAGGAAGATATCTCATAACATAGGTGATTCCATTTTCTTGCAAGATTTAGTGAGCTGTGCACTTAAAGTCATCACAAATGAACTTTGCGGAAAAAGAAAATACTGGGAATAAACATTGTCGTCTCAGCCGAAATACTTAAATCTAACAAGTTTGGTACTTCTGTTTCTTCTTTTTCTTTTGTACAGCTGATTTTATGTATTTGGTTAGGGGAAATATTTTGTAGCATTTGAAAACCTTCTGATGGTTCACACAATATACTCTAAATTCATGTAACAAATTTTGATTTTGAAAAGTGCTTTTAAGCAATTCACTTAACCTCATCGTACCTCCTTTTCCTCGTCTATAAATTGAAGAGGTTGAAACAGCTAATCTCAAAGGAACCTTCTAGTCCAAAAATGTTATGTTTAGATGTTTTCCTCATTTATTGTACACAGTGAGAACAACTCTTCTAGTGGCCAAGCACAATAGAAAGCCTAATGATAATGGCTTCGACAGGGGTCTAATTAGGGCTTTTAGATATAAATTGAATTTATGCTAAGGTCTTTCTCATGAGTCTTAGTTGGATGGTGGCTTTAAGGAACATTATCAAGCTTGGGTGAATTCCAAAGCATCTTTATTTCATGGCTCCAATATTTTTGCTTTACAATAGGGTCATACCAATTTATTGTTATAAGTTCATAGTATAGAAAGACTCTGGCAATGAGGAATTTTTTAAAAGGGAGAAAGATGAATATATTTTGCATGAGGTTACATAATTTTAAAGCCAGAGGGGATCCTGGAAAATTTATGCAGACTTACTGGTACAGGAACAATGCTAAAAATACAGCAATATAAGGACCTGATTCATTAATTGGAGGATTTTACATGAAGAATTTTTGGCAGAAAGAAATACTTGGGGATTAAATAATAAAACTGAATCTATTTTCAGGACAAAAGAGTTGTTCCCATTATTCCTGCCAGATATCATGTATAGAAATAAGCAGCAAAACAGAAGGCAATTTGAAAATTGTATAGATTACTATTTTAAAAATTATATTCTGTCAACTTAGATCTGCAAAAACCTGTTGCTCAAAAATGGGCATTGTTTTCAAATAAATCTGAGAAACACTGATTTCAATAAAATTGTCGAATTTTACATAGAGAACTTTTAGGAGCCATATTCTAGTATATGGTAGATACTGAACTGTTAGTTGCCAAGACAGGAATAAAGAACACAGTTTTTAAAATAAAATTACTGACCAGGGAAACTTAAAGAAATTTGATCAGATCAAAATATCATTTAGTAATTCTAAAGAAAGAATGTTAACATACATTTTAAAATTCTGGTCTATGTTATCTTATAAAACTACTTTCAGTTTAAATATATTTGTGGTTTGGGGGCGCCTCGGTGGCTCCGTGGGTTAAAGCCTCTGCCTTCGGCTCAGGTCATAATCTCAGGGTCCTGGGATCGAGCCCCGCATCGGGCTCTCTGCTCGCAGGGAGCCTGCTTTCCCCTCTTTCTCTGCCTGCCTCTCTGCCTACTTGTGATCTCTCTCTCTGTCAAATAAATAAATAAAATCTTTAAAAAAAAATTAAAAAAAAATATATTTGTGGTTTGAGTTGCGTGTGTGTGTGTGTGTGTGTGTGTGTGTTTATGTAGTAACAATCATTTGGGAAAATAGAAGAACTTTGGTGATGATGCTGTTAACCTTTGATGTTCTGGTCTGTCTCTCTAAATCCATTTTTAATTTTTTTATATTTTATATTTTTTTAAGATTTTATTTGAGAGAGAGAGAGAGGGAGCACAAGCAGGGGGAGTGGAGAGGAAAAAGGAGAAGCAGACTCCCCGCTGAGCAGGGAGCCTGATGCAGGGCTTGATCCCAGGACCCTGGGATCATGACCTGAGCTGAAGTCAGACGCTTAACTGACTGAGTGACCCAGGTGTCCCTGTAGGTCCATTTTTTACCTGTGTCACTATCTAAAAATGAACGTGACCCCCTCTAAGTTCCTTATCCATGGCTCATCTTCTCCATTCCACTCTCAAAATATCCAAGACCTAGCATTGCTCCCTCTTTAGCCTGCCTCATTTCAGCAAACACCAAGTATCTTACTCTTCATGTCAGAAAATTGGGGACCATTCTTCCCACTGATTATTGCCAAATAATTAGTACATCATGCTGACCGATTTTACCTTCTAAGTATCTCTTGAATCCACCCCTTTCTTTCCATCTCTACTGCCAACAAACATAGGTTAAGTTACTGACCTTCTACCTATGCCTTGTTGTAAGAGTCTCCTAATCCTTTCTCAAGTGTACTTTTCCAAGTTATTTTACTCCTTGTCACATCAGAAATTAAAAACAAAAATGTTATCATATCTCTTCATCACTCAGTACCCTCTCATAGCTTTATCCTTAAAAGGAAAATAACATAATCCTTAATATGGCCTGTAACTCCTTAAAGCCTTAGCACTCTAGGCTTTTCAGGTGTCAAATTCCATTTTTATTTTTAAATCAATTTTATTGATATATAATCAACACACAGTAAAATACAGCCATTTTAAAGGCACATTTTACTAAATCCCAGACAACCTCAAACACCACCCCACTCGTTTAGATTTCCATGATTCAGAGTGTTTTTCAGTTCAATGGAAGATTCCTTGACCTATTGAAGAAGATGCAGGATGTTCCTCAATGTTGTTTCCTCTGCCCGTGACACTCTTCCTCACCCAAAACCCCAAATGCCTGCCAACTCTTATTCACCCACCCATTTTTAAAGATTTATTTACTTATCTGAGCGAGAGAGAGAGAGAGAGAGAGAGAGCGAGCGCAGGAGGAAGGGCTGAAAGAGAGAAACCCAAGCAGACTCTGTGCTGAGTGGAGAGCCCGATGCAGGCCTCCATTTCAGAATCCTGAGATCATGACCTGTGCCAAAACCAAGAGTCTGACACTTAATCGACTGAGCCACCCAGGTGCGCACACATCCATTTTTAGTTCAAACACCATTTCTTTAGTCATTTAAAAATATGCCTAACCAGGTAGCTACTCATTAATATTAGTTATTATTTTAATGAATAGTAAGTTTGTTTGAAGGATAGGACTTTTGTTAACAAAATCATAGAAAGTAGATCAAGAGCTCTGGCCTGATTTAAAAAATATCAATCCAGCATGAGACAGTTTTGAAGAAGATGTTCATTCTAACCATTTCCTGAAACCACACACAAAAAGCTATAGTTTGTTTATGTTTGTTTTTTTCCTTTGAGTTTATTGTTGGTCAGTGAATTTCCCAAGATGTTGTCAAAGGTAGGATTTAGGAAAAAAAGCGAATTAGATTATCTGACAGATAAAATCATTAGTAGTTGTAGGGGGGGCCTGTGTCCCCATTACTCTCTTACAAAATAAGTCTTTCTTTACTCAGCTACTAAACTGTCCTGAGGATAGGGAGAAGAGAAAGGGGTGGTAATTATTTTGCTGGGGCTTATCCATTATCCATTATCTTTTATCAGCAATCTATTGTTGAGATTAGATGTCCTTCTTTTTTTTTTTTTTTTAAACAGTCTCTGAGGTCATTGTGAGGGTTAGGTCTCCCAGACCCAAGTACAGAATCCATTCTGCCAGTCACAGGAACATGGATTTAAACCTTTTCTCTAATTAAATATCAATCATTTCAGGAATGCTTCCTTGGTGAGACATCCCTTCTGGTGGTAATGAATCCTAAAGCTCAAAGAAGACAGTTGAAGGAGTAACTGGTGAACTAGTATGATCCTATTAAAGGGAAAGTAAAAAACAAAAATTATTGAGCCTAAATTTGAGATTCAATTTTGCAATTGATCATTTAAATAATTTCCTTTTCTGAGGAAACTTAAGAAAGTTTCATGTAATAAAAATAGCTAAGATCCCACAATTGCTTTTAAGTCAGTAAAAATAAAGAGAGGTTGATCATGTGTTATTACAATGGCTTATGTGACTTATTCACGAGCTCCCCAAAGATCTTGCATATTCTGGAAATAGTCGTTTGTTTATTAAAATGCTGAAGAATTAAGACGTTTATTGTTTTATAGAAAATCCTCTTTGAGATGAAGATTAAAAGTTGTGTTATTTTAATCATAAATTGAGCTATAATATTTTATTCTGAATTTGTTATGGCACGAATGATTTTAATAGTATCGTCAGTTACTTCGCTGATTCTAACCATCTTAATTGGTCTTACATATTGAAGTTTTTTTCACATATTTAAATGCATTGGTAAACCATATATTTCAGTTGTTGAAAAAAGTTAGGTAAGCTGCCATTTCATCACTGAATTACGATTTTGTCATCTCTCATGTGCCCACTGACATGTGGGCTCAGTGCTGCACTGGCATGCTTTGAGTGTGCTCTAATGCCGCTGATGGGGAGGAGGAAATGCTACAGGTCCTTCTGGAGCCTTTCTTAGAGACCAAATCAGATTCGCTTACTAAAAAGAAATTAGGCTGAGGCTTGTGTTGCCAAAGGGCATCGGGGAACTCAGATTATGTAATTAAAGTGTTGATGCTGATCAAATTAACCAGAGCATGGAGTGATCGATCATAGGGATGAAAAGTTATATTTTTATAAAAGCTTGTCAAATTGAATGATGCATAACAGGTTTTCTCTGAAGTAGTGTGTTGGACGTAAAATATCAAAGTCGGTTATATATTATTTTATATGTAAATATAATATCCTTCTGGAAATCCTAGCAGCAACTACAAGCTCTGATTTGTCTAGAAAATAAGATGTATCTGTTGATTCATTACGGAATTGTAGAAAGATAAGTAGAACAAATGCGAAGATCTTGTCCAGTTCACTTACTGTTCTCATGCAGGTTAACTTATAGCCAGAGCACTTACTAGATAATTTTTAATGTTATTTTAATAGAAATTTCCCCCATTATAGAAACAGTCAAGGTAGTACCTGGCTGGCTCAGTTGGTGGTGCCTGGGACTCTTGATCTTGGGGTTATGAGTTTGGACCCCATGTTGGTGGTGGAGCCTACTTAAAAAAATAATCAAGTTAAAATTTTGGAAAATACAAACTTATTTTCTGTCACTAAAGATTTGTCTATTCTGAAAGTTTCTCTTTATATCTTTAATTGGTCTTATATAGTGTATTTTGCAATGTCTGCATAGTACTGTATGGTTTTAATGCTTCAGTATTTATTTAAGCAATCAGTGATCATTAAATATTTTGATTATATGCAGATTTTCACATTGTGAGTGATATAGTTGATTAACATTCTAATGAATTTCTGTTCATGTCTGAAAGATAAATTTTAAGAAATTAAATTATTTGTAGTGTAGGCACATTTTTAAAGCTTTTGTCGCATGTTGCCAAAACAAATTTCAAAGGTGTTTCTAATTTGAGCCTTGACCAAAAACTAGAATTAGAAATTTAGAAAATAGTATCTTGTTTGAAAGGTGCCTCCAACTCTTTGAATAATAGGGGTTCTAATTTTTTCTTTTCCACATTTATTGGATATTTGTATTTTTCTTATGATAGACTGCCTTTAACATATTTTCCTTGGTAATAGATCTGATAGCCAGAACGAAGAGGCAGAAATGCTCTATAACTGGTTAAACCATTTCTTTTCCTTTAAAAATATATACATGTATACTAATAAGAATACTTCACATGAGATTGCCATCTTAAGAAATTTTTAACTGTACAGCCATAAACTCTGAGGGATTAAGGCTGTACTGTCAGTTTGAAAATATATCAGTGTTATTAATATGGTGAGACTGGACCAATTCAAATAATTTAGTGCTAATGTCAGGTTATTTTTTAACCTGATGTGAATTTATACTCAAGAAACACAAATTGGCAAATTTACAATTCCTATCCTCTTTCAGTGTTTCCTTTCTGCTTTCTTTTGCTCTGTCTTCCTCTTTTTTAAAAACATATTTTAATGGTAATACTACATAAGTCAGTTTGCCTCTGTAATTACCCACCTTTTCTAACTTTAGATTTGAGGATGCAGTCTTACCTCTGTCATTTACAATCCATGGATTCTGAGGAAATTACTTAACATTTCTGATCCTTTTCTCCTAATCAATAAAATGGATTGGAAACAGCTTGTCTTTAAAGGTGGTAATGGAGGTTAACTGAGGTATTTGAGTTCGAGTATGAAAAATTAGGCGATTACATGTGCTTCGCCTGTTGCTAGGGTATTACAGTATTAAGATGAAGAAGGTAGGAACTCAGTGCTCAAGAAATTTCAGGACCAATAAAAGATAGGAGATTTAGAATCTGAGGGTTTGAAAAAGACTGGTTCTAGGAAAGCATTATAATTCTGTTGCAGGGTCATTGAGTACAATAGCCTAGAATGAACTAAGATTTCTTGAGATGTTGTAGGGGGCAACTTAGTTTTTTTTAAGTAGCATGGTGATGGGACCCGTGGGCAGAAAGAGCTGCACTTTTGCTGTATGAAGCTGGTGGTTATATGCTTAGTGCTCAAGGAGGTGGGGGCATGCAGGGAGTATTAGTTCATAAATGTTTCTTTTAATTTCTCCTTGTAAAACTACTTTCCCAAGAATTGTCTGGTGCTTCTTGTTCATTTGAATACAATGATTAGTGAGGTATACAGGCAGTCTTGAGACGCTGAAACAATGCTGCAACCAGCGCGCATTTGATCCTTATCCAAACTATGCAGACTATAGATCAGCCTTCTGGGCTAAAGGTGAACATGTTTCTGCTTCTAGCCCCTCATCAGAGTCAATTTCATTATTTCTGCTAATAATATAATGGAAAAAAAATCCATTGTCGTCCTATTTGAATGTTTGTTTCACTGTTAGGTTAATGGAAAGCCTTAATTCTATTGACCTAGTGTGAGAAGGCCAAGGTCCTGGAATTGTCTGTGCTATTTGTAAAACAAAACCAAAATGGAAAAAAAAAGTTTAAGGGTGATTGATTCTGTATTTGTGAAACATCACTAGGGTGGAAATTGAGAACCAGAGATGTGAGGTGATTTCCTTAGGGTTGTAGTGACAAGAACAGGGCTAGATGTAAGTTCCTAGTTGTTTTATGTACTATTTATTATACATTTCCAAACGAAAGCCAGAATCACTGATTTTTTCCCTCAGAAACACTATTAAGAAAACGAGATCAGAAGTTTTTCAGGTAAATGATACAGTCTTAAAAAATTACAGCGAAAGAGCTCTTCTTCAAATTGGGGCTGGTTTTAGCATCTATTTAGTTTTGAATACAAAGCAGTCAGTTCTTGCCACTTGGAAGTATAGGTTGAAATGGGAGACTATAATCAGAAATAATTTGAATTCCATAAATTAAAGATACTTTGAGGGTAAGTGGTAGTTCTATGTGAAAAAAATGTATTTCTAAGAAAAAAATGTATATAAAAATCCCTTTAAAAATGCTATTATTTTAGGGACACCTGGGTGGCTCAGTTGGTTAAGCGGCTGCCTTCGGCTCAGGTCATGATCCCAGCGTCCTGGGATGGAGTCCTGCATCGGGCTCCTTGCTCAGCAGGGAGCCTGCTTCTCCCTCTGCCTCTGCCTGCCTCTCTGCCTGCCTGTGCTCGCTCGCTCTCTCTCTAACAAATAAATAAATAAAATCTTTAAAAAATGCTATTATTTTAACCAACTGTTAATAGTAATATAAAATAATGATATAAAAACGATGGAGGAATATAGGCTATATTGTGAATTACTTTTGAGTTTGACTATTATAGCTATTATACCTGATGACTTAGGTAAAGAGGAAAACTATATTCAGACAATAAACCAATACACACGAACACACACTTAACTTGATGTTCTAGAATCCCAATATTTGTTCATAAGGAAAATGAACTAGTTCTTCTTAATTGATTAAGAGACAAGTAATTCTAATAATCTTAAGAATGTAGCATTGAGAAGATACATGACAGTAGAGTTAAAATAATAGAAAGTTCTTAAAGAAAATTATAATCCCCGTAATGACATTTACTTTATAATGGTAGATGGGTAGATTCTCGTGATTGTAATTGTAGTATTATGGGCTTTCTTATTTGTCAAAACTTATTGAACTGTACATCGAAAATGTATGCATTTTATGTAAGTTATAACTTAAGTAGATTTAAGTGTTAGTTTAAATTGAAATTTGATGTGGTATTGATGTCAGATGCTCTGGTTACCAAATAATTTGTTGTTCCTCATTCAGTCTCCTAGCTCCTGATACTTTGGTTTCTAGAAATATAGCCTTTAGGAAATAAATACACATAATAAATTCTTCATAAAGAGGGCGATGCAATACTAGCAATGTATCTTAGAATACCATATGATAACATTTTGTATCTGTGGAAGGCACCAGCTCTCCACAGAGTTCAGCAGCAGTGTTTGGGACAAGGCGCTGCCCAGAGAGGGGCCTGTATGACCCTGCTCTGGATTCCTGTCATCACTTAAAGGGAAACTTCCACATTGTCGGGAGTCCTTGATGTCCTGCAGGGGAAGGAGGATGTCCTCAAAGTCTTTGCAGCAGGAATTCACTTGGCTGGCACACAGCCTCGACTTTCAAATGGAACAGTACAGCTGCATAGGGAAAATGATGATACAGACACGATAAATCTGAGGAGAATCTGGGAGGAGCTTCTGCTGGTACCTTGTGCCCTCAGTCCCTTGGCAAACCTGGCCCACAGCCGTGTCCTGCCCTCCACCACTATTGGCCAGCAAGCTGTGTTGGAGTTCACTCTTGCCACTGGAGTCACTCCTGTCATAGGCCACTTTGCTCCTGGAACCCTCACTAACCAGATCCAGGCGGCCCTCAGCGAGCCTCGACTTGTGATTCCTGATCCCCTGGCAGACCACCAGCCTCTCCCAGCTCTGGCTTCTCTTCTCCTGCTTGCCACAGCAGCCTCCTCTGTGCTGTGGAGACACTGTCTTCTAGCGTTACAAGAGCTCACTCTTGTGAGGATCTGAGGTGGATGTTGGCTCAGGAGGTTGTCCCCAGGCCTGGCACCAAGTAAAGGCCAGTGGGTATTCACGGGGGATCTCTCCTTCTACAGAGATCCTGAAGAGATTGAAAGAGAACAGCAGGCTGCTGCTGTGGACCAGGCTGTGACCAGGAAAATTTCAGGGTGGATAGACAATTCCTGCTCCCAAATTTGCTTCTGCTCAGCCTGAGGTCACAGACTGGTGTGAAGGGGACGGGTGTCCCCTGTGCTTGTTCAGTCATTCTCTCTGCAGACAGGCACACCCAGCCTGCCACGAGGGACTGGTCAGCAGCATCCACTGCTCAGACCACTGAATGGGTAAGAGCAACCATTGCATGGTTTTACACTCTTCTTCCATAGGCTCTCGATCAGGAAACGGAAACCAAGTTGGTAGAAGGTAAACAGTTATTAAAAAACAAAACAAAACAAAAAAACAGAGAGAGAGAGAAAGAAAGACTGCCCATGTAGAAATAGCCCTGGACTCTTAGCTGTACCTTCACTCCTGAATGGAACTGTAGGTTCTGTTTAAAAACAAAACAAAACAAAACTCATTTTTTTAAAGCAACTAATTTTTCTATTACTTTAAAATGGGAGATGACAGAAGCAGACCTCTAGTACTCACGTGTGCCTCCTTAGACTAAGAATTTTATTCTTAATCTCAGTTACAAAAAAAGAATCAGAACTTCCTAGAGAAGATGTGATTATATTCTGGGACAGAGATAATTCAGAATGGGCATAAATCTTTCTATTATTACCAAAAAGCAAGAGAGCTTTTTAAAAATATCAGGACTATTACTAAATGGATAAATAATCCAGCTGAAGGAGGCTGTCGCTGGCTAAGAGATGAAAATGTAAGCTTGAAATTGTAAGTAATGGAAATAATTCAAGTTTAGAGATGGCCGTGAGTTCAAAATGAAACTCAAAGAAAAAGTGCAAATAACAGGTGCAATGAGGTAGTTGTGATATGAAAAAAAGGGTAACTTTGAAAGTAGCTGACTAGTATTCTCATTACTGATTTTAATTAGTAAAACAGAATGCATATGTATGTGGGGTTTTTTTTTTTCTTTTTAAAGGTTTTATTTATTTATTTGACAGAGAGAGATCACAAGTAGGCAAAGAGAGAGGCAGAAGCAGGCTCCCTGCTGAACAGAGAGCCCGATGTGGGGCTCGATTCCAGGACCCTGAGATCATGATCTGAGCCGAAGGCAGAGGCTTTAACCCATTGAGCCACCCAGGAGCCCCTTGTACGTGTTTTTTAATACACAGATATCTTTGTTTCAGTGTTTAAGTGTCTATAGAGGGTTATGACTGATAAGATAAGCAAGATGGCAACACATTCCTAAAAAAGGAAGCGGCTACAAATACTATGATCCTGTTTCTTTCGTGCATGTGGAGGTTATATATGTATGTATCTGTGTGTAGTCATCATCTATATGACAGAGTGAAGAGGACTAATTTTGAGTAAGCCAAATATTTTCTATAAAGGTAGTAATTCTTCTGAGAACTCTGCAAGAAAAGACATTAGCAGATGTGTAATTACAAAATAATTCCAGTGTATGATAATGAGGTAGAAAAATTGTCAACTAGTTGATCAAGTCTGGTGGTCCAAAAATTAACTGATTAACATCACCCTTTGGGAGAATTTAGGCAACTGTTCCAAAGGGAAGAATTGCCAGGTTAGATTTGAACCTTCATTTGCTAGAAGATAAAATGGCTAGACTTTCTAATGGTTTTGAGTTATAGATACAGCCAACAGAAATTTTTAATCATAATAAAGTCTTGTATAGGTAATTGAACAAGGATGATGACTTAGGTGGTACTGGCCACTTGAAAAGTAAATAACACATTCTTTCTGGTAATGATGTGAAAAGATTAGACTAGTCCCATGATGAAGCAAATCAAATAATCTGAGTTAGGAGAAGAATCACTTGGTCCTTAAGCCAGAACCTGGAAGAACATTTAAATCTGAGTGAGGTAGGGTTCTTCCTCTTTTTAAAAGGAGATATTATTGTTGTCCTAGGAAGTTTCCACAAAAATTTTTAGTTAAAATGCTAACCTCCGGACAGCACAAGACTAGGAATAATAACATAATAACAATATGAGTGGATAAATACATAAACAAATAAAAAAATAAATTGCTGATCAATACTCTTTTGAACATTGGAGGGAGTCCCTCTGAATATTTCGAGGGCTGTTTCTTTGTGCAGTTCATGCTTCTTTCCTGTGAACATTAGGTACTTGGAGTCTCAAACACCTCATCTCGGGGAGTCCATCAGCCCTGCCTCATTTCATGACCTGGACATTCTCTGAAGAATGAAGTAGAGTTGGGTCACCTGGGTGGCTCAGTGGATTAAAGCCTCTGCCTTCAGCTCAGGTCATGATCTCAGGGTCCTGGGATCGCAGGCATTGGGCTCTCTGCTTGGCAGGGAGCCTGCTTCCTTCTCCTCTCTCTGCCTGCTTCTGTGCCTACCTGTGATCTCTGTCTGTCAAATAAATAAATAAAATATTTTAAAAAAGGAAGAGTGAAGTAGGGCGCTTATAGGTCTGACTTCATTTGTTTCCCATCTGTCAGGGATGAATGGTCTTTACTGGCTGATCTCCAGTGGTTTTGAAAACTTTTGATTCCTATATTTTGTCTGTTGTGTTTTTTGTTGTTGCTGTTCTTGTTGTTACATGGGAGAAGATAAATCCTGCCCCACTGGTCCAGTTTTTCCACAAGCAGGAGAGCACCTGTCTGCTTAATATTTCGTGGGACCAAACAAGAAGTACACAAGCAGCATTTCTGCTGTATACTGAGATATGATGGTTTTCTTAAGAAAAAGCATTTGTCCACTTGACTTGAGAGCTGAACAGTCCCCTTCTTTTCATGAAACACAATTTTTCTTTGAAAGATTAACTGACAAACTACATTTTTAAAAATACTTAGGCATTAGCAAATACTTAAAAATGAAAGAAGCAGTCTTGTCACTTCAAAGGAAATCATCTGATATTTGTTGCCAATGATACAGTTCAAGCTTTTAAGAGAAAATTCAAATTTTGGAAAACTTGTGGCAGCTACTGTGAGCTTGAAAGCTTCCCAATCATTACAAATTTTTCTGATAAAGATGGTGGTGGTATCAACATATGTATTTTGACTTGGTTTAATAAAATATATTAATATTTGAAATAAATGCACAACTCAGTGAACCAATATTTTCAAGAGATCAATATAAGAGTAAAACAATAAAGCACAAAAGAGAGCATTTAATGTAACAGTAAAAGGTAACAGTTAAGTAGCGTTCACTGATTTGATTAGATTACACATTGCAACGAAGCTTTTGTAGACTACCACTTACTGAGTTTTGGTGTAATATCAAGAAAAATATCCAAAGTTTTATGGAAAGCCTATAAAATACTCCTCTTACTTCCAACTATATATCTATGTGAGTCTGGCCTTTTCACATACTTTAAACAAAAGAGCGTGTTGCAATACATTGAATTCAGAAGCAAATACAAGAATTTCTGTCTTCTATGAAGCCAGGCACTCAAAAGATGTGCAGAAATGTAAATAGCACCGCTCTTTTCATTATTTCACTGGGGTGGGGTGGGGGGGGGAATACAGCCCGTTTCCTTCTAAAATATATTATTTACTTTAACATATAATGTAATTACTAACGTGAAATGTAGTTATTGTCAGTTTTAAATGAGTTGATGTTTTATTTTCTTCAACTTTAATTTCTTACGTGGTAAAAAATTCTTACATGGCAAATATCGACAAATATAACCAACGTAAAACAAAAGTTCTATGAAATTCTCAGTAAAGAGATTCAGAGACTGGGAAGTTAGAGAATTACTTTTCTAATCATTGTGGCTTTATGGGTATAGCCAACATTTTCAAGCACTTCCATATGCCTGGCATTATCAGACTCTGTTAATATATTCTCAATGATCACATTCTCACAATAGAATAATAAGGTAAATATTATAACCTCGTTTTTATAGATATAGAAAATGAGGCACAATTCCCCCAAAGCCACACAGTTATTAAGAGAAAAAAGTCAGAATTTGGAACATGGGCAGTACGGCTGCATAGGCTGCATTCTGAAACCCCATTCTAGATTTCTGTGCTGTTGGGTCTAAATCTTACAGTGGTTTCAATAGTAAAAAAAAAAATTCTCTTAGAATTACTTTAAATTACATATCTACGATGTTTTGTGAAGTTTATAGTCAATTTTTGAATATTGGAGATAATGTGTCCAATTCACAAGTCTGTATTTTTCTTTAGTGAATACGTATTGAGGGGTATTGATAGTTCAATGCTTAAGGAACACTGTTAGTGCAGTTTGAAGACTAGCATGTTGAATATCAAAGTGGAGGGAGTGGTGAGTGTTCTTCTCCTTACACAAAAGCTGAAATGCTGAGGACAAGCACCATCTGGATACCAGACATAATTGTAGAAATGATGGCAAATCACATGAGAGCTTTGAGCTGTACTTGAATTGAGCAGACACCAACCCTGTGATTTGTACATCTTTTTTATTTGAGGATAATGATAGCACTTGACTGTGACAGGAGGACTCACTAAAGACTCACAGACACTTCGGCTAGCAACTGCGTGCAAGGGCCATTCTATTCGTTTTCTAACTTTCTGAATCAATGAAGATTTATACGACTGAGGTATCTCTTGTTTCAGACTTGTAAAACTGAGATACAGAAAATCAAATTAACAATATTTCCAATGAAGTATGGAATGATTTTTTTTTATTCTTACGGGATTCATGAGCAAGTATTTTGAAGTGAAATAGCATTGTCAACAACTTAGCTTCAGATGGTAGAGAAGAACAAACAAAAAAGAAAACACCAGTCCACCCTCATGCGTGTGTGTGTGTGTGTGTGTGTGTGTGTGTAGAAAAATAGAAATGCAGTAGAAATGGCCAAATGCTACCATTGATGAATCTAGATACATTATGTATGGATATACCCATACTTATGGTACTATCATTTCAATATACTTTTCAATATGCTTTTCTGAATGTGTAAAGTTTTTCACAATTAAAGTTTGCAGACAATAAAAAGGACCATGTGAAAAATAGGGTTAGAAAAAAACAAATGTAGATTTTGAATTTCGCTTGCTTGTGTTAGCAATCTTTTCAGTTTCTTAAATGTGCAAGGCTAGACTGAGACAAGTGGGAACTCCTTGTCCCAGTGATTTTTTAATATTAATTTTATGTTTCTTTGGAAAGGTGTTGAAAGTCATTTTTTCTAAATAAAAAATTTATATTTACTTCTCAAGCTTGAAATAGGTATTTGTTACCAATACTATTACGTAGGTTAAAAGACTTAAGTGTCTCTTGTTTTACATTTTTCAGCCATTCCTAAATTAGGGAGACAATATGATGTAGTAGTTAAGAGCAAGGTTTCAAATTTCCTTGGTTCTGTTGTTGTAGATCCTTGGGCAAGTCATCTACACTCTATGTGCCTATTTCCTAATTTATAAAACTGAAATAATAATAGAATCTAGCTTTTAAGAAGTTTGTGAGAACTCCTTAAATGACACCCAGCACATTCTTAGAAGCCTGTTGGCAGTATGGTAAGCCTTCAGTACATATTAGCTATTTTTATTACAGTATCCAAATAGTGTTAGGCAGTCAGTAAAATTACTTACATAGAGCTGAAAAGTCTTAGAACTAGAACTTAAATATCTTGAGTTCAGTATTTCAGTTGAATGTAACTAGGTCTTGTACCATTTCAAGTGTGCAGTTAACTGTGTCTTCCATCTTCAGTATCTGAAGGTTGGGTGATTTTAAAGTTGTTGCAATTGTACTCTCAACTTTCTTGTTAGCCTTAAAAAAAGTTGGGGCACCTGGGTGGCTCAGTTGGTTAAGTGCTTGCCCTTGGCTCAGGTCATGATCCCAGGGTCCAGGGATTGAGTCTGGCATTGGGCTACCTGCTCAGCAGGGAGACCGCTTCTCTCTCTCTCTCTCTCTCTCTCTCTCCTCTCCACTTGTTCTCTCTTTCATTTGCTCGGCTCTCTCTCTCTCTCTCTCTGTCTCTCGCTCTCTCTCTCAAATAAATACAAAATTAAAAAAAAAACAAAAACCAAACGTCGAACAGATAGATGAAACTAAGCATGGCTTATCTCCACTCTCTTTTTAGCAGAATGATGTCCATTTTGTTTGACTGTTATTTAAGTACTTTTATAGAAAACCTTGAGTTCCTAGCAACTGACCAACTTTCTGATCAATTTTAGTAAGAAGATCCTCCCTATATTTGGCACCCTGAAAGGCTGCTGTGCTGTCCCACACCATAACATCAGGTACTGTTCTAAGAGCTTTGCTTATGTTTTCTTATGTAATCTATAGAGTCAACCTCTGAAGCTGGTTACGTTATGCCTGGTTCACTTAACAGGAAAACTGTAGTTCTCAGTGTTGAGTGATATGTTCAAGGTTGTGGAGCTAGTAAGTGGCAAATCAGAGGCTTGAACCATCTCATCCTTGAATGAGGGGCTGATCATATCAATCCCTGAAAGCTATGAGCATCTTTACCTTTCTTAGCCTCAAGGAAAAAAATATTGAAATAATGAGATCCATCAATAAGGCTGTCCACAGTTCTACATCCAAAGCAGCTGGGCTATCTAGGATGGTTCTGCAACAGCTGAGACGAGAGTACGGGGAAGAACACAGTCTTTGGATTATTATAAAGTGGGATTGAATCCTTTACCTGCCGCTTGAGCAGATTAATCTGGGTTAGGCTCTTCAACCCTTGCACACCTCATTTCTTCATCTGAAAAGTAAAAATCAATATAATAATCTCCAATTTATAGGATAGTCAGGAGGATTGAATTAAGCAGTACATACATAGCACAGAGCATATAATGAATGTTCAA
This sequence comes from Martes martes, assembly GCF_963455335.1. NCBI lineage: Eukaryota > Metazoa > Chordata > Mammalia > Carnivora > Mustelidae > Martes > Martes martes. The sequence goes on from NC_137899.1 coordinate 34,880,693, forward strand.
CCTTTGTCATCTTACCCCTTAGAGTGGGACTTGCGTCTGGCTGCTTGGGTCATAGCTGTTCCCCATTAAGAGAGAGTTCCCAAAGAAGCCATTTGTCCTCAAGATTTCTGAAAGCACTCATTCCTTCATGTGTTGCCCTTCTGTGGTGAATACCAAAACATTTTAGGTTATCCTATAGGGAAGTATAATATGAATTGATATTCACTTAGGAGATGCACTTAAGAGAAAAATACACCTACAGGTGAGTCCTAAGTTTGGTCATGGAAGCAGCATCTCTGCAGTCTTCCGCAGACCCCAGGTGTTTCTCAGCCCCCTTCATGGCAAAGCTAGACTCTGGTCCCAATCCTGCAATCAGTTGTTCATCCAGAGCATTTTCTTCCTCTGATCATTGGCCTGATTGGCAGCTTACCTCTTCCTGTTGCCAGGTCCTCTGCTGAGTATTGTGCACCTGGGTAAATATATTCTAAATGGAACTTTTCAAGGAAGAGTAATAATATGAAAGTTTATTTATGCACCACTTATAAAATCATAATGCTTTGTATTGTATTCCTTTTCAAAGCGGCTCCAGATAATCTTATTAGTTTTGAAAATGTTAATCCTTTTTAGCCATGCTTCTTAAAAAGGGGAGAGTAAGTAATCATGTGTTAAAACTGATCAGATTCAGTAACCAGGATTACTAAAATACTTAGCTCATTTTTATTTGATGGACATTAACTTATTTTCCATCAGATTAAATTATCTTCCTAGGGATAGTTTTAAATTGAAATGAGACCGAACCAAATAAATTAACTGAGAAGTCACTTGATTGGACAGAGCGAGAACCAAGAGTTTGAATTGTTACAATTTGTGTTTGGGGAGGTGGAGGGGAATGGTTTGTGGAATGATGAAAAGCTTTCGTAGTGAATTAAAAACAGCTCAGAAAAGACATGGATGTATAAACAAAATTTATTGACTGAAATAAAATGCCTTGAGATTAAAATTCATGAATCCCAAATATGGAAGGATTATGCATCAGACTACATAAACAAAATAGTCATTGACAGCTAGGGAATAGAATATTTAATAGTGAAAGATTATGCCGTCTTCATTTAAAAAAAATCACAGAAGATAAAACTGGAGCTATCACAATACACTTGTCTATTACATATTTTCTTTAATGCACACTTAGATGTAAAGTGATCATTAATATTCACTGTGTGATAAAGCGTTTGGCCTTACCCAAAGAAAGATCTGGTCTTTGCCATAGCCTTCTGGAAGGTAATTATTTCGTACTTGATAGGAGTGTCTTTGTTTAAGGTATAGGGGTGACTACACTGGTTCTTAGGATGGGGTCAACCACACTCAGTAGTTTATGGTGGGGGCTGATCCCACCAGAAAGGCCAACAGTCTGATGTAGCATGGGGGTTTGAGTCAAGTGGTGTAAGTTGACCTAAAAACAGAAATCAACCATGTCAGTAATCAATCAGTCAGTCAGTCAATCACGCCTACATAATGAAGCCTCAAGAGAAACTCTGGATGCAGAAACTTGGCTGAGTTTTCTGTTTTGGCAGTACTCTGTGCAAATTTTACCCATCAACGCCAGGAGTGGACTATGGAAGCTTCATGTTTGGAATCCTAGACTCTGCCCCATGTATCTCTTGTTTGGGCTTATTTTATTTTGTATTCTTTCCCTATAATAAACAGAACTACAAGTATAACAGCTTTCAGGAAGTTTTGTGAGTCCTTCTAGACAAGGAATGTGGTTTTAGGAACGCCCTTGAATTTGCAGTTGGTGTTAGAAGTTAGGGTGGCACTGGGGACCATTTCCTCCAATGTCAAACAGTTTGACTAACTGTGGGTACTTTTAGTAAACATTATAAGCATTTTTAAATCCTGAATTGCCTTCTGAATTTTCTCAGCCTAAATTATAGTTAGTAAGAGTTTGGGGTGTCTCCAATTTCTTAGGAAAAGATAATCAAAGATTCAAGTAAAATTTCTTAACTGATTACCTACGATACATGTCTAGCTGAAATATGATTATTTTATTATTCCAGATATTTCATTGATAGGAATATGTCATAGTTTTAGTCATGCTGTGCATTTCAATTAGACTATACGATAGCAATAACTCACTTTTTCAGTAAGTGACAAAATAGAAATATTTTGGTAGAATAGTCATATCCTATTCTAAATCCATCTCAATTTTTTTAAATTTTTATCATTTTTGGAAATTTTGCTCTGTCTGAATTTCCCTAAGTTTGTCTTAATGACCTGAGAATAGCAAGACTAATTATTTTGTTGTGTCCTCATCAATTGTACAAATGAATTGAACCAGCCAAGTGAGTGGGTTCCATCTGATTAGCTCCCACTCATTCCACTGCAGCTGTTGTCATTTGTGGGGAAGGGAGCTTACAGAGACTAGTTCTCCTGTGAAGTGGAACACTGCCAACTCTGTTGGGGGAACATAAATTCTATGACAGTTATATCTCAAATCCATTATTAATAAAACCTTGTGCTGTGGGCCTCAGCCGACAGCAGATATTTATGAACAGGTCAGGAAATGAAGAGTAGAAATTGAAATACTAGGCCTTTAATTACAGCTGTACAAATGGCAGGGATAGAGTCACAGAATTGTTAAAAATCAATTGAGAAAGGTTGCTGCTTGATCTCCCTGCACATAATCTGTTTAATTAGGTAGTCTGTTTCTGAAATCAAGTGTTTCTGGAAACTGAGACTTTCTAAAAACAGCATGGCATTTTACTTAGAAAGTATAGAGATTTCTTGGGCCCCGTTATTTAAAAGACTATACGTAAGAAATAATTGCATTGCGTTGTACTGATTATCTAATCTCTAACCCAAGCTTGTTGTGGGAACTCATCAGGTACCCTTTTAAAATGTAATAAAATTTTTGCAAATTACTTCTACAAACTCCTGAGCACTTTATAATTTTTATTATACAGCTCAGTAACATAAATAATCTTAAGGCTTCTATAATATAGAAAAAAGACCTTCCATTGAAATCTGCCCATACCCCTAAATTCTATAAACTTAAATTATAAGAAGAAATTAAGGTTTCTGAGTCTACCTTCTATGAAATAAGTAATCTAGCATATGCTGTAAAGTTTGCTGTGATTCTTCAATGGGAGGCTGTTTGAATAGGTGTTAGAGAAGGTTCTGAAGCAGAAAGAATCTTTTGTAAAGTAGTAAGAAACCCTCATATCACCGATGTTAGTGACACTATGATTCCACCAACCCCTTAGTTGACATTAAATTCTAGCACCTAATCCTTATTATCTTATTTATCCCCCCCATAATTGTGAGAAGTTCATCGGTGTTCTTATTTTACAGATGGCAAAAATTGAACCTCAGATGATTTTGATAATTTAACCCAGTAGATCTATGGGGCATCAAAATGAAAAATCCAGTGAGCGCTGGAGAATGCTTTTTCTGGGACACCACTATAACTCATTTAAGTGAGGAGGATAAATGAGAAAATGAATGAACAAATGAGGTCAATGTCAAACTCATTATCTTGTCATTTATCTGAATCACAATAAGCAATGATAAAATTCTGTTTTAGCTATTTTAGAAACACTTTTATATGAAAAGCATGCTACTGATGCTATTTGTTCATTTAGGTTAAAAAAAGCAAAGAAACTGTTTAAGAATAAAAGTTAGCATCAGAAGTTAATATCACATTTATTATTGCATCAACTAAAAAACTTCGTTTTTATGAAAGCTTTCAAATACGTGGGAAAATACAGTTTGTAAAATGCCTCTTATACATTCATTAGCTAGATTCCACAAATGCTGATGTTTTGCCACATGGATTTTCTTCATTTTTTTTCTGCCAGATAATTTTCAAGTACTTTGCAGATATGACATCTCAAACCTAAGTATTTTTGTACTAACTCCAAAATGAGATTTTTTTTCTTGCCATGATAGTACTGGGTGGTATCATTATTGCAGCCAACAAATTAACCAAAGTTCCTTAATATCAATTGTATTTTAAAATTTTGCGAATTAAACAAAAAATATCTTTTAAAGTTCATTTGTTTAAACCAAAGATCCAATTAAGGTAAGAGACTCTTTTTAGTTTGGATGTTTTTTTGATCTCTTTAGTCCCCGTACACCCTTCCTTACCCAACTCATCTTTTTTTTTTTTTTTTTTTTAACATTCACTTGTTGAAAGCTGGTCCTAGTAACTGCATGTTTAATGGCTTCCTCTGCCTCATAATATCATGTGACTCTACTGCTTTTATTACTTACTGAGAAATGAGAAGTTAGATTTAGCAGCTTGGTTTAAATCAGGTTAAAGGATCTTGGGAAGAGTCCCTTATAAGTGATGCCATCTGGATATACACAAAGTCTAATCATTCTGTTATTCCTTTTGCTGAGCGATCTGTGGATTCGGGTGGTGACAAGCTTGGATTCTCCGTGGTAGAGTGTGTTTTCCCTTTCCTATCTGGATCTTGCTATGGAAAATGCAACTAGAGGCTATACATTTTTAACTTTGAGTTTCAGGCTAATCTCTGCCAGTCACACTGTATTCATTCTATTTATATTTTCCCTAGCTTGACGACGCATAATTCTGAGATTTATAACAGGAGACATGGGAGTTAATCCTCGATTGTTTTTGGCCATATTCTAATTTAGACTTCTAAAAAATACAAAACTGCTCATAATGTTTGTGGCTTGCAAGCTGCACGTTCCCTCAGTAAAGCACAAGCATCATAGAAATCCTTTTCTGTAGGTTTATTTTTGAAAGAACTTAGTTTCTCCCCCCCCCCCTTTTTTTTTCTAATTCCAGAGAGCAGGCAGAGCTGGGTTTGCTTCTGGAAAACTTACAAGGGGAGATGTCAGTGCTTTGATGAGGCAAGTGGTGGATCATGGAGAAGCATCTAGCAGGCGGTCCTTTCCTATTTTATTAGATTCAGATCTGTTTTATGTCAAACTTGTAATTCTATGTAAAATTTTATTTAAAATATTGAATGATAGAGACAGAATAAACGCACACAGATTCATGAGTCACAAATAACAATGTGTGCTCACAGAATAAGTGTCACCTTTTATCCGTGTGGATTTGGTACATGGTGTAGGAGCCAGGGAATCACTTGGATGACATCACCGCTGAGGAGGAAGCTGGCAGTCCTGCTCACTGCAACTCGCTCAAAATGAGGGGCGATAGGCAGCCATGGGAAGTTCGCTAGCGTAAGCTCCAGCCCTGGTCCACAAAATGTTTTCATCACTTTTTCAAACGGACTGGTGATTTCCGCTTCCTGGCTTTTGCTCAGGCTTTTGCTTTTCTTTCTTGGGACTCCTCTTCTTCCTTTTTCTGCCTGGAAATGTCTTAATTATCCTTCAAAACCAGTACGCAAGTCATCTTATTTCAAAAGGCTTCCCTGAGCCGCCTTTTGTCTTCTTACTATAGAACTTACCAGTTCACAGTCGACCTTGGGTGTAACTGTTTTCTCTCTAAACTGAGAGGCCCTCAGCATCAGGTATCATGTTTTTTTCATCTCTGTTAGTCAGTTCTTAGAATCCTGTAAGCAATGAATATATGTGTCCTGCATGCATTAAAAAAAGTTGTAAGCCTCTGCAACATTGGAAAAGAGGTGAGGAGGAGAAAAGAGGGAAAATGGAGAAACATAATCGATATAGGGGTCTGAGATCAGATTTAAGCCTCTGGCTTTGGAATGTCACCGATTTCCGGTGTTTAAGTGCCCTGGTAGTCAAAGACGCCACTGACCCTGGCATCACATTTTCCATGAAGTTGAACAACGTAATTTAACAACTTATGACATGAACTTCATAATGCCCATAACTCTTGATGTCTAAGAAATATCTTATTGTTTTAAATTCTCGAACAAGCAGCCTTTGGGGTGTGATATACTGGAGCTGAGTCTAAGGTATTTTGTATTCATAAAACCCCCCAGAGTCACTAGTAAGTACTGGATATGCTTAATGAGCTGAGCAGAAATAACTGTCTGCCAAAATCATATTTATGAAAGATTTCATGGAGAGGCCAGAAAGTCTCCAGCTTTCTGAAAATTTATGGAGCTCCTACGAAGAAGAGGGACCAAGAGTGAAGGATGCGAGGCTCCAAAAGACAAATGTTGTCTGGTGTTCCCTCGGGGTGTTTAGGGATGTGCTGGTCAGAATCTGTAAGTAGGCATTTCTCACTTGGGATTCCTTGGGACTTGGCATTGTCAGGTATGAACTCGAGGCAAGATGACCAGGGTTGGAGCTCAGCTACTCACAACACTTCTATTCCATGGCATAAGGAGGAACAGGAAGGATAGAGATCATTTCTTCCTTGGCTTCACATTCTTTTCAGCGGGATGATGACAAAGCATAAGCAGTAGTCTATATGTGGAGCTACTGCTACTACTACTACACACACACACACACAACACACACACGCATACCATTATGTAAGGGGGCCCCTGGGTGGCACAGTCAGTTGAGTGTCTGACTCTTGATTTTGGTTTGGGTCATGATCTCAAGGTTGTGAGATCAAGCCCCAAGTGGGACTCCGTGCTCAGCTGGGAGTCCTTTGCCCCCCTCTCTGCTCCTGAAGACTCTCTCAAGTAAATAAATAAATATTTTTAAAAAACAATTATGTAAGGACAACAGCTAATAAATATTGCCCCAGATACTTAGAAGAAAATAGAAAATGACAACAAAGAAACTGAAAACAATCCTTTGATTTTTGGCAAAGATTGTAACAAAAGTAACAAAAGTAACATTTTCAGTTTGACAGTGGATCTAGAATACTTAAAGATGCCTTTAGCCTAAAGTAGCTTATTTGATTTAGCAAAATGACCTGTATTTTAGAAAATATAATAAAATGGTATTGATATACATAAGTGAAGTAAAAAAATGAAACATAGAAAACTCTTCAGCAAAATTCTATTCACTTCAATATTATTCAATCTAATTATTGCTAGTATAATATTTTTTCTCAATTATGTCAGTATCCAACCAAAAACTGTTTGAAACAAAACTGGGTTTACAATTCTGTGTTAAGAAATAACAAGATTCCTTTCTTCAATAAAGGTTTTAAGAAAACGTATTTAACATTTGACAATTAGTTATTAACCATTACTCTTTTTATAGATACTGATTTTTGAAGTTTAATTATTAAATTAAATGAAAGTTATAAATAGGGTTTTTAATAAGCTTGGAATAATATGTGTATAATGGCTTGATTAGGATAAACACTGTAAAAGGTAATATTCGGTGTTTTTTTCAATAATTCTTAGATATGTGCTTGACGTGGGGCCACAGAGATGGTCTGGGTTCATGTTATTTTACAGGGCTTGTATTTTATTAGGTGAGATGGATTTTCATTAAATTATGAGGAAATGTGATGAATGCAGAAGTAGGAAAATGCTTGTGTGCTAAACGTATAATAACAAAGAGAAGAGAAAGATAAATTCTACCTAGGAACCTAGTTATGTTTCCACCCAAACTATTGTTGTTACTATGGCAGTTGTGTATTTTTTCTCTCTTTTTAAATTTTTTTTTTTTTAAATTTATTTGTTAGAGAGAGAGAGAGCGAGCGAGCACAGGCAGACAGAGTGGTAGGCAGAGGCAGAGGGAGAAGCAGGCTCCCTGCCGAGCAAGGAGCCCGATGTGGGACTCGATCCCAGGACGCTGAGATCATGACCTGAGCCGAAGGCAGCTGCTTAACCAACTGAGCCACCCAGGTGTCCCTGTATTTTTTCTCTCTTGATTGCTGCTTTGTTTATTGTTGGCTTATCTTCTAAGTGTGAATAAAGTTCTGAGTTTTCATGGTCAGGAGGAACGTAAAAGGGAGAGGGATTCATGTGGACAGGGGCGCAGACACATGAATCAGGGTATAGTGTTTGGGTATTATTCACTTGGTATGGCTAGCAATCAGGAGTGATTTTTCCCCACTGGCAGTGGCTGGAGACATTTTTGGCTCTGAAAAAGGGGTGCTACAGCATCTTGTGGGGTAGAGGTCAGGGATGCTACTAAACACCCTAAAATCCACGCAGAACATCTCCCACATCAAAGAATTACCGAAATGCAAAATGTCAGTAATGCTAAGCTTGGGAAGGCCTCAGCTGAAGCCAGGAAGCCAAGGTGATAAGAGAGGGAGAAATAAAAGGGGAGGGGGCAGAGAGTATCCACATTATAGAGCACTGGAGCGGCTCTGCATACCAGCCTCAGGAACAAATGAATGCATGAGTATCATCGGCGATGAAGGGTTAAAGGAAAGAGGGAGGCACAAAGGTGCAATGGCTCCAGTATGCAGTGTACATGGCCCAAGTCTAGGGAGGGCATCCACCCAGGTCACAGTGCACGCAGTCTCACCTGGAGTTACTTGTACAAGGCAATGACCTCCACGACCAGTTGCAGTGAAGAAATCCGTTCACAGCTGTGAAGTATGAAGACACTAAAGAAATCACAAGCTGAAATGATATTAAAGTAGATTGAAGTTAAAAGATATTTAATGTGGAAAAAAATTTAAAAAAAGAAGATTGTGTCTAATTTGGAGATTATAGGCATGATTACCAGAAAGGATTGGGAAGGGCAGATAGAGAGATAAAAATTGGGAAATAATCTTGAGACAAGAGAGGTCAAGAATAAGGCCATAGAATTGTCTGGCTTAAACGGAGGGGCTGGTGTGGGAAGTATTGAGGCAAGAGGTAGAGAAGAATAGCAGTACTCGATGGAAGGCTTTGGATGCTAGTTTTTAGAAGTTTAGATTTGATGTAGTTGAGTTAGAAGGAGTCGTTGTAAGTTCCTGAATAGGGGAGAAATGAATGGAAATAGCCTTTGAGTAATACTGTGTTTCCAGCCTTGTGTTAGATAGATCATAGCATAAAGAAAATGAGGCATGTGACAGGGCGATCATCTAGAAGACTATTGAAGTTCTGCCCTCAATTTACAAACAAAATAGCTGCTCACTGCCACCCATAAAATATTCCTTTATATACATGAAACGTGCTGTTAAGTTTCCTTTCCATTTTCTTAGGTGCGTATACTTAGTTGTTTGGCCTTTCCTCATCGGACACATTTCCTGACACTTCAGTGATTTATTTTGCTCTTGGCTCTGTACTCTCTCCAACTTTGTTGTTTCATATCTCACTTCATTTACCCTGGTCCAGATTGACCTAAGTATAGGGATACCTTGGAGAAACTGTATTTTGGTTCCAGATCGCCACGATAAAGTGAATCAAATGAATTTGTGTTTTCTCAGTGCATATAAAAATTATATTTACACTATGTCCTAGTCTACTAATTGTGCAATAGCATTATGTCTAAATAATCCAGTGCATATTCCTTACTTAAAGAATTCCATATTGCTAAAAAATGCTAACTGTCCTCTGAGGTTTTCAGTGAGTCATAATCTTTTTGCTGGTGGAGGGTCCTGCCTCCGTGTTGATGGCTGTTGCCTCATCAGAGTGGTGGTTGCTGAATGTTGGGGTGGTTGTGAGAGTTCTTAAAATCATCAATAAAGACAAAACTGAAGTTTGCCACATTGAATGACTTCTCCTTTCATAAGCAATTTCTCTGTAATGTCCGATGCTATTTGATAACATTTGACCCACAGTACAATTTCTTTCAAAATTGGAGTCGTTCCTTTCAAACCCTGCCACTGCTTTATCAACTAAGTTTATGTAAGATTCTAACTCCTTTGTTGTCATTGCAACAATTTTCACAGCATCTACACCAGGAGTAGATTTCATCTCAAGAAACCACTTTCTTTGTTCATCCATGAGAAGGAAGGCCTATGTCTTATTTTAAAGTCTTATTGTGAGATTATAGCAATTCAGTTACATCTTCAGGCTCTACTTCTCATTCTAGTTCTTGGCTATTTCCAGCACATCTGCAGTTACTTCCTCCACTTAAGGCTTGATCCTTTCAAAGTCATGCATGACGGTTAGAATCAACATCTTCCAAACTCCTGCTCATGTTGATATTTTGATGTCCTCTTAGGCATCTAGAATGGTGACTCCTTTCCAGAAGGTTTTCAATTTACTTTGCCCAGATCCTTCAGAAAAATCACTGTCTAGGACAGCTACAGGCTTATGAAATCTATTTTTTAAATAACAAGACTAAAAATCAAAAGGACTTCTTGATCTATGGGTTGCAGAATGGACATTGTGTTAGTGGTCATGAAAGCAACATTAATCCCATTGTAAATTTCCATCAGAGCTCTTGGGTGACTAGGTGAATTATCAATGAACAGTTATATTTTGAAAGGAATATTATTTTTGGGCAGAATGTCCCATCCATGGGTTTAAAATATTTGGTGAACCATGTGTTAAACAGATGTGTTGTCATCCAGGTTTTATTATATAGAGCACAGGCAGAATGGATTTAGCATAATTTTTAAGGGCCCTAAGATTTTCAGAATGGTAACTGAACACTAGCTTCAACCTAAAGTCACCGGCTACATTAGCCCCTAATAAGAGAATCAACCCATCTTTTAAAGCTTTGAAACCAGGCATTGACTTCTCTCTAGCTATAAAAGTGATAGATGACATCTTCTTCCAATATAAAGCTGTTTCATTTACATTTAAAATCCATTGTTAGTTTAGCCACATTCACTCATTATCCCAGCTAGATTTTCTGGAAAACTTACTGTATCTTCTGCATTAGCATTTGCTGCCTCACCTTGTACTTCTATGTTATGAAGATGGCTTCTTTCCTTAAATGTCATGAACCAACCACCGGCAGCTTCAGACTTTTCTTCTACATCTTCTTCACCACACTTAGCCTTCATAGAGTTGAAGAGAGTTGGCGCCTTGCTCTGGATTGGCTTTAGCTTAAGGGAAAGTTATGGCTGGTTTGATCTACCCAGACCACTAAAATGTTTTCCATATCAGCAATAATGCTGTTTCCCTTTCTTATCATTTGTGTATTCACTGGAATAATAACTTTGATTTTCTTAAGTAGTTTTTATTTGCATTCATAATTTGGCTCACTGCTTGGTGAAAGAGACCCAGCTTTCAGGCTTTCTCAGCTTTTGCCATGCCTTCTTTGCTAAACTTAATCATTTCTAGCTTTGGTTTGAAATGAGATGTGTGACTTTTAGCTGAACAATTAAAGATCATTGGAGCATTATTTTTAAAAATATTTTTATACATTTGATAGAGCATACATGTATGGAGAGGGGTCGTAGAGAAGGGAAAGGGACAAGCAGACTCCAAGACGAGTGGAGAGCCTGAAAGGAAGCTTGATCTTAGAACCCTGAGATCGTAACCTGAGCCAAAATCAGCAGTAGGAAGCTCAACGGACTGGGACACCCGGGCGCCCCCATTGGAGCATTATTAACTGGCCTAATTTCAATATTGTTGTATCTCAGAGAATAGAGAGGCCTGAGGAGAGGGAGAGAGATGGAGGAATGGCTGGTTGATAGAGCATTAAGAGCACACACAAACATTTAACATTTAAGTTTGCCGTCTTATATGAGCACAGTCATGGTGTCCTAAAGCAATTATAATAGCAACGTGAATGATCACTGTTACAGACCACCATAACAAACATAATAATAATGAAAGCTTTGAAACATTGTGAGAATTACCAAAATGTGATACAGAGACATGAAGTGAGCAAATGCTTTTTGGAAAAATGGCACAGATAAACGTGCTCAACACAGGGTTGCCACAAATCACCAATTTGTGAAAAATACCTTATCTGTAAAGTGCAATCAAACAAGGTATGCCTGCCTTCTAATAAAGCTCAGATCGAACTCATCAACAAGGAAGGATATTGTCTATTTAACAAGAACATTTGATACAATTCCAATTTTGTAGGGAATTCAAGGTTAAAAAAAATAAGAGTAGATTTAATCTAACATTTTATATTATCACAAATATGAACAGGTAACAAGATGTGACTAATTAACGACTAAGAGAACAAGAAGAATATTACGTTAAAAATCTTATCTTAAAAATGTAAGGTTCAAAGCCATTTCAGCTAAAGTCTCACTTAAATCTATAAAAATATTTTGAAATAATAATTAGAATTAAGCAACTTTATTTTATACTTGTGGTGTCAAGTTCTCATATTTTACCTAATAAAAAAATTGGACATCCTCTTGCCTTCTGTCACAAGTATAATAAAAATGCACCAGCAAAATACCTGAGTGCGAACCAATGCTAATTTTCTTCCTAAGCCCAAGGCAGATTAAACTATAAAGAAAGGAAGAGACTTGCTCTTCAGAGAATAGACTAGATTTACTCTCCTGTCTGAAACAAGGTGTTTTTTAAAAATTTTTTAAATTTTTAAAAGATTTTTATTTATTTATTTGACACAGAGAGAGAGATCACAAGTAGGCAGAGAGGCAGGCGAGAGGTAAGGGGAAGCAGGCTCCCTGCTGAGCAGAGAGCCCGATGCGGGGCTCGATCCCAGGACCCTGAGTTCATGACCTGAGCCGAAGGCAAAGGCTTAACCCACTGAGCCACCTGGGCACCCCTGAAACAAGTTTTCTAAAAGAATAGTCCAATTGTCCAATAGTAAAAATTGTTTAATGTTTAAAACAATTACTTCCAAGATATTTTATGTCAGGCAGTGAAGACAAAGGTCCCTAAGAAGTAGGAAGCAAACACGGTTAGTATGTGCCCCATGAGTGCCTCAGTACCATCTGGAGAAAGTTTCTAGGCGTAACCCAAGAAGAGGGAGCCCAAGAAGAGCCTGGCAGTTTTCCTGACTTAAGGAGATAGAGCTGGATGTTCAGGGAACCCAAGGTGGCTAACGAAACTTTATAAGAGAGAAAGTACCAGAGAAAAGAGAGATACATAGACAGCTTTGGATTTCTGCATAGGGTCCCTTGTGATTTTTTAGTAGAGTTCTGATTAGTTTATGTGTGTGGAAACAACCAGAGATGCAGGAAAGAATCACCCAAAATGATTACAAAGAATATTTGTTAATAGTGTTTATTTGCACCAACCAGAGTGAAAAATTCTGTATTTCCCATGAGACCCAGAACCTTTTTGCCTCAGTCACAATTTACCGAAGACAAAAGTCTAAGAAGTCTAAAAGCAAGACCCCAACAAATCAACTGTTTCTAAGAAACTCAGCTATGCCACAGAACAAGGATCAAGAATATTTATAGGAATAAAAACTGTGTTCAGTAAATTAAAATTCACAATGAACGGCATCCAAGCAAAAACTGTAAGGCATATAAAAAAGCAGGAAAATAGGAGAAAAATCAGTCAATCAAAACTAACCCAGAAATGGCACAGATGATAGAATTAGTAAAATGTTATTTAAAAACTTATTATAACTTTATTCCATATGTTCAAAAAGCTAGAGGAAAAGTTGAGCATGCTAAGTAGAGTCATCAAAGATAAAAACTGAACTTTTAGAGATAAAAAAACTTCAATGTCTGAGATTTTTAAAAAAAAGTTGGAATTAGCAGCAGATTAGACATTGCAGGAAAGGTTAGTGAATTTGAAAGCAGCAATAGAAAATATCCAGCGGGAAACACAGAGAGGAGAAGAAAAAGTGAAAAAATGTAAATACAGCATTAATAAGTTGTGATACAACTTGAAGTATCCTAATATATGCATAATTGAAATTCCCAAAGTTGGGGCATGGGCATAAAAATATTTCAGGAAATAGTAGCTGAATATTTTCTACGTTTGGTGAAAACTATAGACCCCTCCATATACAAGAACCTCAACAAGCACAAGAAATATGAAGAATATTACACTAAAGCATATTACGCTCCAACTGCTTAAAACCCACAATAAAAAAGAAAATCTTAAAAGTGCCTAAAAAACTAAAAAAGAAAATATCTTTTCTTTTCTCTAAAAAGAAAAAAGACACATTATGAAAGAGAGCAACGAAGGTAATGTGCACAGCAGATTTCTTTGGAAACAATACAGGCTGAAAGACACCAGAGAAACATCTTTAAAATACCAAAATAATGAAGTCATAACGTAGAATTCTTCACCTGGCAAAAGTATCTTTTAAAAACAAAGGTGAAACAAAGACTTTCAGACATAGAAAAGCTGAAAGAATTCATCACCAGCAGACCCACACTGCAAGAATGGAAAATATAACCAAAGGGAAATCTGTATCTCCATGAAGAAGTTAAAATCCCTGGAATGGTAACTTGGTGAGTAAGTATAAAGAATTTTTTTTAATCATTTATAACTTACTAGAAATAGTTGTTGAGGGTGGCTCAGTGGGTTAAGCCTCTGCCTTCAGCTTAGGTCATGATCTCAGGGTCCTGGGATGGAGCCCCACATCAGGCTCTCTGCTCAGCAGGGAGCCTGCTTCCCCCTCTCTCTCTCCCTGCCTCTCTGCCTACTTGTGATCTCTCTCTCTCTGTCAAGTAAATAAATAAAATCTTAAAAAAATAAAAAAATTAATTAAAAAAAGAAATAGTTGTTGAGGTTATTTCGGTGGCTCAGCTCGTTGAGTGTCTGACTTGGTTTCAGCTCAGGTGATGCTCTCATTGGTAGTGGGATCGAGCCCCGTGTCAGGCTCCACGCCCAGCAGGATGTCTGCTTGAAGATTCTCTCCCTCGCCTCCTCCCTCCATTCTGGCCCTGCACCCACATATGCACTTGCTCTTTCCCTCTCTCTCTCTCTTTCTAAAAATAAATAAATCTTAGAAAAAGAAATAATTGTTTAAGAAAATACTAATGGTAACACATCATGGAGTTTATTGCATACATAGAAGTAAAATGTGTGAAAACAATAGTACAAAGCTTTGCAGGGAAAAAATGGGTACAGACATACCATGGTCAGGTTCTTACACCATCTGTGAAGTACTATAATGCCAGTTGATGGTACACTGTGTAAAAGGAAGGAACTATCCTATAAACCTCAAAGTAACCAGTAGAATGACAGAGCAAAGAATTGTCACTAGGAAGATAAAATGAAATTAGAAGAAATACTCCATCCAAAAGGGAGAAAAGGAAAAAAGGAACGAAGGAAAGTTGGGACAAGTAGAAAAGATATATCAAGATGGTATTTTCAAACTCATATTGATTATCATATTAAATATTAAGTTAAAAAGATATAAGACATGTGATGTCAGGTTGGATAAAAAAGAATTAAATGTTGTTTATAGAAAACCCACTTTAAAAGTAAAGGCACAAATAGGTTAAAAGGAAAGGATGAATAAAAAAATAAAAGGATGGTAATAAATGTACTATGTTTCATAATAATTAACATGAAGCTCCGTGGGGTGCGTGGGCTGTGGGAAGGCCTGGAGCTCCTATGGACTCTCCTTGTCCAAATCTCATAACCGGCCTGGATTCCCCATCTCATCACAGTGCATCTTTCAGTACTTGCCCAAGTACCAAAGAGAGGCATATACAGGGAGGAGCGAGACCGGGGTACAGAAGCCGCTGCGTCATTTCTGTGAACTTTATGTCCCATTTGCCTTAGAAACTGGATAACAGTGAAGAATACGGGGATTAAAAGTCTAGAAAGAAAGATTCTTTTTCATACTTTTTCAGAACACATTTGACTCTACGAAATGTGAAAGGAAGGACACAGAGGTCAAATGATAGGAAAAAACATGCCTGAGTTATTTTTCTTCTCACCCTCAAGTATTGAAAGAAGGACAAGCTACTCTGTGTCTTTTTAACCAGTCAGTATTCCATTCTCTCTAGGAATTGGGTTATATTAAAAACGTGGAAGAAAGGAGAACACAACCAGAGAGGCAGTATCCCCAAGTGACCAGTCCTCTGCGATCCATCATTCTTCAGAATGAGCTCCATCCAGTAGGAAAGTCCTCAGAGATGCAAATGGCTGCTCTAAATAAAGGATCCTCTCTGTTTTCCACTGACAGTGTCTTCAAGTCTAATTAGCATGTGCTGGTGGAGGGAGGGCCGGGAGTTCATTATGGTAAACATTGTGGGAGATAGGAGACCCAAGGTGAAAGAGACATTTGAAAAATTCTATCTTAAGGAAGGAACTCAAAACTCAAAACTATCAACTCCATGTGTGGCTCTCCTTGCAAAGACAGCAGTGAGGCACGACACCCCCAAGAGCGTGCATATGATGTAATAAAATCTGGGGACCAGGAAAGTGCTGTTTGATCTCTGGACTTCCACTTAGCACATATATCCTTGCTGTAATATAAAATATATTCCTCATTGTGAATCATGGTCAAGAGTTTGAAAGCCACAGCAGGGAGGGAAGGTCAAGTCCTTGACCTCAGCCATTAAAAATAGAATGATGCAAGGTCATTGCAGCCTAGCTGTTTGAATTTAGGCGACTTAAGCTATTTGAAATCCTTAAAAAAAACTTAAGCTGTTTGAAAATAAGTAGGCAGTTAACTTATAGCTATGCTTTAACATTTTTAACTTATGTCCTGTGTGGGCAGCAAATTCTCAAGGTCTAAAAATTGGAATTCCAAAGGATGTACAATAAAGATGTTTTCTCCCATTTCTCTCCCCTTGACTTTTAATTTCCCTTCCTACAAGTGACCAATAAACAGTTTTAAATGTATTCTTTTGGAGATATTATACTCATTTGCTGTGTGTCTCAAAGCAAGCAGAGGGAAATTTTTGCCTCCGTTGATGTTCCTGAATGGCTAACTACCTGTATTTGGCTCAGGTAGCCTGACCTCAAAGTAACAACACTCACATTGCAATTCTGCCCAACTCTTGTTACCTTCCCACTCCCAGGAGTTAACTTTCCACTCCTAGGGAAATTCAGATTAAACCCAGAAGATCCTCTGCAAAAATAGGGCTCCCTGACCGACTCTCCAGGTGGCACACCTGATGTGCACCATGTTCTCATTGGGAACCACAGGCAGCTTCTGATAGCAAAGGCTAACACTTATTGTTTGCTCTGTTCCATCCCAAGTGTAAGCAGTTTGCATATAAGACATCACTTAATTCTCTCACACGCACTAAATAATCTGCGTGAGGCCAGATGTCATTATTTTACAGATGAGATGGCTGAAATGATTGTCTGTGTAGATCCCCCGAGCTGGCAACTGATGGCTCTTGGATTCAAACGAGGCAGCTGGGTTTCAAGGTTATCCTCTTCATCCTTACACTATACTTCTTATCTGCACAGATCCAAATGTTGTCTTTTCTCACTGGAATAGAAGGGATACAGTTTTTTAGGACCCATGGCTATCACTGAACAATGATTCCCTTCTCCTCCAACCCCCTTCTGGGCCATAGGTGTTACCATAGCCTGCTGGAAAGATAAGAGGCAGCACCCTGCCCCTCTCTGTAACTGAATCTCAGCAGGAATGAAACACAACATTGAAAGGGTGTGTGTGTACATGTGCATATATGTGTGTGTGTGTGTTTTACCAATTCACATACTCTGTGAATTGGTATCTCTTAAGAGATTCTGTTATCGGGATAAAAGATAACCCGCTTTACTCTCTGCCAGAATTAAAAAATCAGTTTTTCATCATTCAGACCAACATAGACTAGAACAAGCTAAAATAGTTGCTCCTGAGACTATTTTAGATTCACTAAAACAAGAGAAGGGTGAACAAGAAGGAATATAATTAGAAGCAGAGCCAACAGAGTTGGCAGAAAAGATACATAAAAAATTGATTTTGTTAGGTGGGGAGGGTTGTGTGATGTCAAGTCCTTATAGAATCTTAAGTAAAACCTGCATTGCTCTCCAAGAGTTCTTGGTAAAGTCGATTTATTCTGGGGAATGAAGAAGTGCCAGTTTCAAAGAATTGGTGGCTGAGAGATATTTGGGTTATGTGAACATTAATTTTCACATTCTATCCAAACATTTACTGTGCTGAACAGAGTCAGTATCTATTTCTAAAACACTTAATTTAAAACATAGGATAAGTGGTATGATATCAGATTGAAATGCAATAACCCAAAAGATATAGAAATTTAATACTTTCAAATGTTTTATAAGCCTGTACATGTGTTTTTTATAAACTAGCAATATATCAAGAATTTCAAATTTTTTAATGTAATTTTTGGCCAAGAATTTGACCAATGTAAAGTAACAGGCAAAGAGCCATAGATGTTAAGATGGTATGACTTCCTTGAAAATACATGGTGTATATTTAATTTTAACTTTCAGAACTTGAAACCTACATGGAGACTTAATGTGTGCTTAATGATGATCATGATTAAGAGATTAAAGTTTTTTTGAAGGCTATTGCAGTTAGACCTAGCACACTTTTTTTAAACATAAAACCCCATAAAAAATATTTAGGGCACATAGCTAATAATAATAACTTATTTTATTCAGTTGCTTTTATTTTTAAACTAAATGTGGGATTTAATTTTTGAGCATCTTGATAAGCCTTGCAAATTTTCAACCTCAGAATTTGATCCCATACATGGGCAGCTAAAGTTGCAGGAGAAAAATTTTTTAATTGGGCAAGAAATTTATGGTTTCTACAATTCATGGGTCCTCCAGCCTAATAATAAGAGTAGCTAACATTTATGTTTACTGTAAGTGAGGCAATGTGCTTGACACATAACAAGAGTTATCTTATATAAGCCTCAACTAATTCTATGATGAATTAAATATTTTATCTCCATTTTTATATAAGCAAAATAGATGTTTAAGCGAAGTTGTCATGTGTCCACTTAGAAATGTACTGTACTGGGAACCAGGCCTTTTTTTTTTTTTTTTTTTTTTAAAGATTTTTCTTATTTATTTGACAAAGAGAGACACAAGGAGAGTGGGAACACAAGCAGGGGGAGTGGGAGAAGAAAAAGCAGGTTTCCTGCTGAGCAGGGAGCTGGGTGCCTGGCTGGATCTCAGGACCCTGGGATCATGACCAGAGCCGAAGGCAGAGGCTTAACCCACTGAGCCACCTAGGGGCCCCCAGGGTTTTCTACATTTATAAAATACTGGGAACTAAGCTTAAAATCAGGAAGTTTGAGACTTGAGAGACTTAAGAGACTCTGCTCTTGAGTACTGCATTTCTCTAAATATAACTAATCTCTTTCTCCTGACCTCTGATTTCTCTAATTCATAAATAGCAAGGAGAACTAAATACACCTTCTTCCTCGCATTCACTGATCTCTGGCCTTTTCTAGGTGGATATTACCCACTTCAGTTTCCTTCTTCGAAGTTCTTCCTTAAGGGTAAAGCCTCTTCTTTACCCTTAGGTAAAGGTAGGAGTTAAATTTGATAAACTTTGTATCCTTTCTTGCAAAGGATAGAAAGTAATTTTTAAAAAAAGTAAAATAAAGCACTCACATAATTAGAAGTCAAGGAATAGAGATGAGGGTGGGGTTATAATTCCTTCTCTGGGAAAAACTGCCCAGTTTTTGTACAGTTGGTGATATTTCAGATGGGAAAGAGAGAATAAGACATGCAAATATCTTGCTGAGTATTTTGTAGTAGGTGATAAAGAGAAAAGTGGAATCCTAGGATGCAGTGAACACGGTGAAGGACTTTGAGGCAGTTACAGATGTGATTGGGAAAACCTTAACCATAAGACCATAATGAGTTCAATTTATATTGAAACAAAATGTACAATGTGTCCTCTGAAAATCTTTAGAAATGTTACAGCATAGAAAAATACAGTGATATTCCAAAGAAGAATGATTTTGGGAATAACCGTTAGTGTCACTCATTTGGGATAACACAATAGCAGTGACAGTGGACTTCATGGTGCCAATATTTTCCAGATCTGTTTTGTTCTTCTGGTTCTATGGCTGTAAGGTAGACATTCTGTCAGTGGTGCTTTAGGGAAATAAAACAGCTTGAGAGAGAGATTATTAATGGGGAGACTTACAAATATTCCCTGAATGTCTAGGGATAGATGTATAAATGAACAGCTTTGTGAAAGCATTAAATATTGTCACATTAGTATATATTTGCTTATTTGGGGCCACTTTGTCCAGTGAGCAGATAAACTTGATCAGGTTTATTTTCAGCCAGCACTCTTCTGTCAGTAAGAGGTAGGGGGATGTGGGGATGTTACATCAGGAGCTCGCTCGCTCGTGTGCATGCACATATACCTGTGTGATATGTTTCTGTTTAGGTCATATTTAGGAGTGGTGTTTTATCTGTAAATATTGCAAAACAACGCGATGATTTACCAAAATCAATGAATTAAGCACAAAAAACTGGGTCAGACCATCTTTATACTTTACACTAACTTTAAAAGTTAGTATAAGGCATATTTTAAATAAAAGGGCTCAGACTTTCCTCTAACTGGTAATATTATCTGGCATTAATATTGTAATTAGTTGAGTCCACTTTTGTGAGAGGACATGACCTACCAAAATTTTAGTTGAGGAATAAAAATAAACATTCTCTTTCCTTTAATGTTCTCTCTCATTAGTTTGAATAACATGTTGGCACCATGATTTATAGACATATAAATAATATATTTTCATTTAGATCTGATCATTTTGATGTAACAATTTATAAAATTGTTTATAAATCATCAGATCCACTGAGACACAAATATCTTTATAAGCAGCTATGTGCGACTAAGATCCCAAGGAGACGTTTACATGTGTATCCATATGTGCATGTGCATATATGGTTTTATTTAGATTTAAAATAATATCTAGTAAGTAAATAAATATTGCATAAGATATTTGAATGATCAGATAAAAATGTGCTTACAGTCAAAAGAATATTTTCTAAAATTCATTGCATTTATTTTTATTTTTTTAAATTTTTTTTCATTGCATTCATTTTTAAATAGCTAACTAAATTTCCCAGTCTACCTCAAAAAAATAAAGTTATAGGACCAAGTGTGTAAATTTCTCTATTGAAAAATCAGTAGCTTATAAATATGTAGAACTATAGAAGTAAGATTAATGTTTGATGTTTTACATACAAACTCTCTATAGTGTTATGTCCATATTTTTTAAAAAAATCTGATTACACTGATTTCTTCAGATACAGTTATTTATTCTACTTTGTTATTATTTGGAAAATCAAAGTTTATCAGATTTGATCTGACAGAAAATTCTCTTGCTCAGTGAGATTTGGCTTTAGATTATTACAATATAAAATATTCTGGAGGATAATGGTACATTTGAGAATTTTAACTTTGAACAAATACAACAGTAGGTATAGAATTAAGCTTGCAATGTATATATGTGAATTCAGCAGATTTAATATTTTAATTTTTACTTATTTGCTCAATACTGGAATACTTTCTACTTCCCAGAAAGTACTGCAAGTGATATATTTATTGCTTTATAAAAAGTGAATTAAAGTGAACTTTATTTGAATATATTTATGCATACCACGGTGAGAAGGAAAACCATGTTTGGAATTCCTTGGCTTCAAATTTTTTTTATTTTCCATGTTCAGAAATAAATAATCTCCTTAATTGGATAAGAGGAAATTACCCAAAGTTCATGTGAACCCTTTCTCAGTAGAATTATTGAGTTATGAGAATCTACGTTTCATATTTATAGTCCTGTGTCTGAAATAATTGGATTGCTTTTGGAAAGAATTATGTTAACAAAAGAAAAATGAAAAGGGAGGGAGAAAAGAAACCTGATGCATATAAATAGGAAGACACAAATGAAGAAATATCTGAGTGACTGTATTAACTAATAGGAGATGTAAAGGAATCAGAATATTTAATTCGTATAAAACAATGGGCCTTCAGAAAATTTCCTGGTCTTTGTTGGCATTTTCCCAACCGCCAGCTTAAAAAAATAGCATCAGAATACTGATTATAAAATGTTGTTTTGGGTTATACACGTTTGTGCTTCTCATTCCATATTCAAAGTAAGTTGTTTATTCCAGACAGAAATGAAAGTTGGTCAGAGTTGATCAGAGTCACACTAGTCATTCACACTAAATTCCTGTCTAGGATGCTGACTGCCTTGGTTTAAAGTATGAGTCTTTACCTTATTTACAGCTTCTTTCTTTAAAAAAAAAAATAATTGGGGCACCTGGGTGGCTCAGTGGGTTAACTCTCTGCCTTTGGCTCAGGTCATGATCTCAGGGTCCTGGAATCAAGTCCCGCATCAGGCTCTCTGCTCGGCAGGGAGCCTGCTTCCTCCTCTCTCTCTCTGCCTGCCTCTCTGCCTACTTGTGATCTCTCTCTGTCAAATAAACAAATAAATTCTTTAAAAAAAAATATTTATTAAAGCACCAGAGTGTTGCCGACACTGTTTTAAGTGTCAGGGAACACACAGATGAGCGAGATGCCACCCATCCCTATGGGAATCTCAGTCTACTGAAGGATAAATTCTGTACATGAAAGATAACAGATTTTAACGTGGATAGTTTCCGTGTTAAGCACTAGTTATAGGCCAGACACTATTAAATAATCTCATGAACTTTAATATTCTCATAGTATGTGGGGGTGGATACAGAACCCCCCTGAAATTAAAGAAAAAGGTGGGACCGGAAGGCTTAAAAAAAAAAAAAAAAGAACAGTGCACTTGACGGAGGAATTGGCTGGTGAAGATTTGTTTTTGTTTTGTTGTTGTTGTTGTTGTTGAGTGGGTGTGTGAGTTTTACTTAGTAAAGTCATTTAAGTCAGATTGCAGAAGCACGTGGAGACTGGAACCTGAATAGTGCAGATACCAGTTAATATCAAACTGTAAAGCACTTAGTATATAATGCTAAGAATATTAGACTTTATCCTTCACAGAGATGGGAAGCCACCACATATTTTTCTTTGTATAGGTGTTTTCGATCTCTCGTGTGTATCTGTCAAATTTCTTACAGTGTTCCTAAAATCTTTGATATCCATAGTGTCTAGGATATTTTCACTACAATAGCAATCCTTCTTATATCTTAACTCTTTACTCATTCTTTACATATTCAGTATGCTTTGGAATAAAAAAATCTCATTTTATTCTCAGCAGAATCTGAGTTGGGTAGAGTATACTTTATCACCATTTCATAAAGTGCAGAACAGAAGCAAAGTGTCCCGGTGGCCAACATGATGTCCCCTAGGTATTTTCAGTAGGAAAGATTAGAATCAGAGGTACAAGGAAAAGACACAGCATGGTGATTTGGGGGACAGCCAGCGGTGTGCTGGGGAAGAGAAATGTTAAGAAACGACTGTGTCCCATCACTTCCCCATCTCCTTAGCCAACCTCACTCACATACTTACACTGTTGATTTTATAGTAGACTTCTATCTGGCATAATTGGCAAATGGAGTGTTTTACAGAATGAAATATTCTGTTTCATATAACATTTAGATTGAATTATGCACTTTCAGAGAAATGGATAAAAAGACATGTAATAAAAAATTATGTGGTATTTTAAATATTTTTGATCATTCATAATCTTCTTCAGGATTACCCAGTCCCTCCAGATCTTCATAAATTTGAAAAACACAAAACCCAAAAGTCTTCATAGATTCAAGGCACCATGTCTGGCATTAGTAAAGCAAAGTATGCAAAAAATGCAAGGCCCTTGAGGACGTCACCATTGAGCCAGGGATACAATTGTCCCACTGATTGTAGAGCATCTAATTACTCACGACAAGGCCAATGACCCAAGAATAATGATGGAAAACACAGAAGATAGAATGGAAACTTAAGCCCAGCAAACATAGAAACCAACATTATGAATGGTAGATATGCAGAAACTGAAAGTCATGGAATGTTCTGGGTGACAAGTTGCTCCATGGGTCTGAAAGTCCTTTCTCATACATTTCTCGTTATATTACTTGTATTATTTTTATAAACTATGTAATCACCTTGTAATCTCCTTTTGGCATTGGGTAGGACAAAATAATAATTTCCTAGTCAGAGAAATTTTTGTTTTAGTTTTTATCCATTTATTGTTGTAAACTGGCCTAACCTCTCCCCTTGTACTTAGCAGATGCCAACTACAAAATGAGACTGTGGTATTCTTTATTCCTGGATGTATACACTAGCATATTTTTTTATCCTTTCCTCCTTAATACTGCTAATTGTATCATCACTACCCTACACCACTTTTCACTTTGCGGTCACTCCTGTGTCATTCTGACCACCTCATACCTGAACCAATGGAGTGCTCTCACTCATCACCCTACAACTCATGGCAGTCAGAGTATGACTTCATAGGAAAAAATCTGTAACATCTTACAAGATCCTTCAGCAGCCTGATCCCTATCTCTCCCTCCAGATTCATCTCACCCTACCTCTCCCTTGCTTATTGCACCCCAACCAAACCTATCTTTTTTTCATATTCTGGAATGCATTATGCCACCTCCCAGCTTGTGGCTTTTTTGCATGCTGTTCCCTCTCCCTAAAATGCTCTGATACTCCTGCCCCTCCGCTCTCCACTTCTCGGCTTCCTTAATGCTTATTTTTCCTGATCTTAGCTCAAGAAACCCTTCCTCAGAGAATCCTTCCCTTGTCTTTCAGAAAACGCTATTGTCTTTCTAGCTTTTGCTGTGCCCATTCATAGCTTGAATCTCAATTTGTAATTAAATGTCATTTTAAAAGACTTTTATTCATTCAGCAGGTAATTCTTGACCACTATGTGTCAAGCATTGGAGTTACATTGAGGAGTAAGGGGAACAAGTTCTCATTTTTCACGGAGCTTGTATTTTAATGGTTGGAAACAGGAAATAAGTCAAAAAATAAAAAATGCAATTTCACATAGTCGTTGTTGCTGTACAGCTCTACAACAATAAAATGATGTGATTTGCTAAAAAGTGAGATGAGGTAGCTTAGGGAGCAAATCATACTGGGATTAGGCCAGAGAATTCACAAGCAGAGGGAAAAGCCAGTGCACGTTCTGGAGGCAGCCTCAGGCTTGGCGGCTGGAAGAAGAGGAGGACCACTGTTGCAGATTTCATGAAAAATTACCACCATCTGCCTGTCTCCATCACTAGACTACAGGTGTCTGAAGGGTAAACTACATCTCCTTTGTCTCTGAGGCTTCTTGTACTGAATCACATTTTCTTTTTCTTCTTTTTTCAACTAGAGTATAGTTGACACACAGTGTTGCATTAGTTTCAGGTGTACAACATAATGATTGAATCGTGTTTTATTATTTTTTTGCCCTTTTTTCTTTTTTTTAAAGATTTAATTTATTTATTAGAGAGAGAGAGAGAGAGAAAACACAGTCCCTGGATCCTTTATTCTTGGACAGATCTCAGTTCGTGAACAGAGCCAAAGGCAGGTGCTTAACTAACTGAGCCACCCAGGTGCCTCTCTTATTTTTTTTTTTTTAAGTTTTTTTTAATCTTAATTCCAGTATAGTTAACATACAGTGTTATGTTAGTTTCAGGTGATATAGTGATTTTACAATTCTATATGTTACTCTGTGCTCATGATGATAAGCATACTCTTAATTCCCATCACCAATTTCACGCAACCTTCCTCACCACCTCTCTTCTGATATGCTTTATTTTAAATGAGTACCCTCAGTTAATATCGTTATTATTATTGTTGTTTTTAAGAGAACATTTTTTACTTGAAGTATATGTCATAATACATGGTTCTAACAGATACATAAAACATTCCATCCAAGAAAAACAGAATACAAATTATCTTCAAGTACACACAGAGGAATCTTCTGATTAAATCACATAAAAAGAGACATAACAAATATAAATTTAAGAAGACTGAAATCATACCAACTATATTTTCCAATGACAATGGTAGAAAACTAAAGATCAACAATGAAAGCAAGCTAGAAAATCTACCATGTAAATATTACATATTTAATATATAAATATTAAACAACATACTGCTGTACAAGCAATGGGCCACAGAGGAAATCAAATGGCAAATCAAAACATGTCTCAAAAGGTAAAACACAATATTCCAAAACCTATCTTCTTTCACGTTCTGGAATGCATTATACTGCCTCCCAGATGTTAGAGTGACATTTATGCTATAGAGTGAAATTTATGCTATAAATACTTGTATTAAGACAAAAAGTTCAAATAAAAAACTTAACATTACACCACAAGAAACTTAGCTGAAATTCAGTAGAGGAAGGAAATTACAAAAGAAGTCAGAAATAAAATAGAGACCAGAATAAACAATTATAAATAAACTTGGCAATGCTTTAACTACACCAAGAAAAAAGAGGGAAGACTCAAAAACCAAAATGAGAAATGGAAGAGAAAACAGGACAACAGACACCACAGAAGTAGACAGTGTGATAACAGATACATAAATAATTATATACTGACAAATCAGACAACTAGAAAAAAACCCAAAATAGATAAATTCGTAAAAGCTCACAGCTCACTAAGATTGAATCATGAATCCTGAATTCAAAAGATAGGAAATCTTAGAAGAGTAACAAGAGTGAAAGTTGAATTAGGAATCAAAACTCCCCCAGCACAGTAAAGCCCAAGACCACCTGGTATCATTGGTGACTTCTACCAAACATTTAAATAAATAATTAATGACAATCTTAATCAAAATTTTACAAATAATGGAAGAGAGAGAACACATTCAAAAATATTTCGTGAGGCCAGCACTACCCTGATACAAAGCAGGATAAAAACAAAAATATCTAGTTTGTCCAACATTAAGTAGTTACTCTCTCTTCTGACGTCCATTTGCATGATAATGTTTCTCCACCCCCTCGCTTTCAATCTGCAGGTGGCTTTAGGTCTAAAATGAGTCTCTTGTAGGCAGCTTACAGATAGGTCTTGGTTGTTTTTTGTTTTTGTTTTGTTTTTGCTTTCAATCCATTCTGATACCCTGCGTCTTTTGATTGGAATGTTTAGTCCATTTACATTCAAAGTAATTATTGCAGATAGGCATTTATTGCCTTTTTATTCCTTGTTTTGTCATTATTTCTGGAGATTTTCTCTGATCCTTTCTTTGTCAGTTTTGGTCTCTCCTTTGGGCTCAGAGACCCCTTTAGTAAATTCTTGCATGACTGTTTGGTCACAAACTCCTTTAGTTTTTGTCACACACACACACACACACCCACTCCTGAATCACATTTTAAAACGGCTCAGCAGTTATCTTGTTTGGGCAAATATTGATATCTCCCCTCTTGTTTTCTGACCTTCCCCACCACATACACACACACACACACCTGCACACCCCCTGAATTGAACTGACCACTCTACCTTTGCAAGTCCATGCTCCTGCATTCATATTCTTTTCTTAACATGAAGAGTGCTTGTTCTCTCCTACTTGTTTTTATAGCTGTCTCCCTTCTAACAGTCTTGGGGGTAGGGACTCTTTCTGATTCATTTACATAATTCAAATGGCTAGCATAAAATCCTGACCTAATACCTAATCAGCATTCAATAAACATTTATTGCAATGAATGAGACAAGGAATGTATACCTACCTGCCTTATCTCTGCTATGGATTCTGTTTTTGTCTTAGTTGAGGTTTACTAGGAAACAGACCCTTAAGTAAGACTTTCGTGGTAGTGTGGTTATTGAGATGTGCAATCTCAGAACCAAGGAAGTGGAAAGTGAGGCCAGGCAGAATGAGGTGATATTACACGGTTGGCTACCAGACCGACATGCTAGGTCATAGCCAAATGAAATCTTTCCAGAGAGGATGTACAGAAAATGTAGACCTGGGGAATATTCATCACAGAGCATGCAGAGAGAACTTACCTGTTGGTGTCTTCCTTCCTCCCAGTTCCCATCAGTGTACTGATATTAACACACCTGGGTCACCTGGTCTCTTAGGTAGCCTCCAGGGAAGTGAAATCCCATGCTTGGGCTTCATCTGAGATGCAATGGGAGTACCCAGAGATCTGGTGTAGGTCTCAGGCACAAGGCCTCTGTGAGCCCACTCGGGGTCAGTCATTGCATTGGCAGTTCTGCCGAGCAGGGGGCCAAGGGCCTGAGATACAGATGAGGCTGAGGGGTTCAGAAGGTGCATAAGAAGTGATTAACGAAAATCCTCTAGTTTCCTTCTTCTCAACCCAGCAGAATATTTAATTCAACTAAAAAAAAAAAAAAAATCACTACCACTAACCACCAGCAGGAACAAAAATAAAAATAAGAAACTCCTGGGACCTTAAATTCTTCAGTTTTCTACCCTGTTTTTCTCTTTTTTGCCGGAACTTAGGTCTAGCTTCTTTGTGTCTCATATTTGACACTGCCCCCCCATGCAGGACCCACCCCGGGCCCCCTCTAGAGCCTTGTGTCCCCTCTGCTCTCACAGAGTTTTAGTCTTTGATCTTGCTATCACCACTATCTTGAATGATCTTTTCTTCTTCTTTCTGTCTTCATGACACAGTCCGGATGGCATCTAGGCTAGAGAACCTTTACTGGCCCTTTTTCCAGCTCAGTCTGGGTGTTGTGCTTCCCCTCTCAGTTATGGTGGTGTTTTGCCCTTAACACATTGTTCTAAAATGATATGTTTTATACATTCCCCTAAAAATATTATAAGAGTGAATTCTCTCGCTCCTTTCATTCACCTTTATATGCCAATGATTTGGTTCAATGTCTGGTTTGTAATGAGCAGTTGGTTAAACAAAGTTGTACTAGTTAGACTGAATGGTTCACAAATCTTGCTGATAAGTCTTTTTATCTTATCTGCTTTTAACCTGGAAATATTTCTAATTTCACCATATCACTAATAAAGTAAATTCTAGCTTTGTTATAATTAAAAATAATATTCTAAAACTCTATTAAAGCAAAGACTGTCTATGATAGAGTCTTTAAAGATGAGCCCAATCAATGATTTTCCTTCCTGTGTCTGTTGCTTTCCCAACAAGAGGTGGTGTCTGTTTACCCTCCTCTTAAGTTTACGATGGGCTTATGACTCATTTTGGTCAACAAAGTGTGGAAGAGGGGCCTGCAAGAGAAAAGCTTCAGTTTCATCATGTGGGCATTTGGCTGCAACATAAGTGGTATCTCAACCCTGATATCACCATGCTGTCAGAAGACCAAACTAGTCATGTGGAGAAAAAGAGGCCACATGAAGGAATTAGGTGGACCCTAGATATGTAGATGAAGCCCTTTTATGCTTTTCAGCCCATCCCTGCAGCCAAGTAAAATGCATCCAAGTGTGTAATTCCAGCCAGCGCCACCTGGAATAGAACAACCCCTCAGCTGAACTCACCTAATGCACAGAACCATAGGAAATAACAAATCATTGCTTTAATTCACAAAGTTTGGGGTGGTTTGTTGCACATTAATGAATTTACTGAATTACCATATTTAGTTTTAACTTTCCTTTAAAAATCTATCTTAACTTTACAACTTAGCAAAAAAGTTGGTTTGTTGGCTAAGTTGGTTTCTGATAATGGCCTTAGTTTTGATTACAGCAAGGCATGTTCATTCTGTTTTTAAGAGACCCTGGAGTGTTTCTGTGAGTAGAACATGAGAGAGTGCACCGTAAGATGAGCATAGCAAAACTGTGTACTTTCCCAGGGGTGTTATATACACAAAGGAGACCTCTATGAGTTGAATAATGAGTATGGAAGAAATATGAGAAAAGAGCAAATGGTTGAGGAGACTGTAAGTAAAGGAATAACATTGACATAATGAAGAATAAATTTACTCTAACCTGAAATCATACAACTCTAAGTTGCACAATGCAATAATAGCAAAGATGACAACCATAAGAAAACACATTTGTATTGTCTTTATATGTGCCTAACAAATTGCATCTCATTTAATTCTTAGAACGATCATATGAGATAGTTACTATTATTAAATCCACTTACGGTCAATCAAATTGAAGTATACACAAGTTAAGTAACCCATACCAAGCCACATAGCAAGAGTCTGACTGAAACTAAGTTTTCAGAGCCCTCACCGTTAACTACTAGCTGTACAATATGTACTTTTTGTTTGTATAGTAACCTATACTATATATAACATATATGTAATGTATACATGATATCCATGAATATATCTATACACATGTAAGTATATATGAGACCTTTTTTTTTCCCCCTTAGCAGTGTATAACTGCCATTCCAGGGTGTTTTGGAATGTTGAGGTAATAATGAGCTTTTGTGAATGGCATCCCTCTCCTGATAGCCTGACTACATCTACCTTCTCCTCCTTCCATCCCTTATCTGGACACTATAATTATAATGAACTTCTCCAGTCCCCCTCACTGCTCATTGACCAACTCATGAACCAGTTTGGCCATGTATTATCTATCAGTGGAAAGCAAGAATTGGTGTTAGGATAGAATAAGGGCATTTTGAGTGCAGTGAAATCTATGATTTGTTCAGTGCTCCTATGTCAGCTAGTAATTATTATCTCCTAGTTTTCTAAGTAGGAAAAATTCTTTTTATATCTTTTCTCATCATTTTTAGAAGATATGCAGAGAACAGAATAGGAGGGGTTGGAGAAGTGGATCTTAACCATTCAGGCACATACCCATATGCCAAACACTATTCCATCAGCTCATTGCCATTGGCAATTTATTTGACTAACACCATGGCCAACCACTGCCAGCTTCAATTGGCTGACTGCCCTTATTGATGTTTTCAGGACCCAAGACCTTTTTATTCATGTTTCCCACTAATCTTAGATGCTTTACAGCTTATCTAAAGACAGGAAAACATATTGGGTCAAATTTAGAGCTATCTTTGATGTCAGTGGTTGAATCTGTGAAGCCAAATCTAGATTTCAGCTAGCAAAGTAGCTTTTGAAATACTGGTTTGAAAAAGAACTCAAAGCTTTCTTACATGTCAATTCCTTGTGGGAGGAAAAAAAAGAAGGAAGCCTCATTTTAATGATTTAAGTCTAGGTATATCACAAGTACAACACATTTATTTTCTTAGTGAAGTGAGAAGAATCACTTATTGAAGATGCTTTGCTATATATACATCTTTAGTCTGTTTTTCTTCTTTAAGTTCAACCCTATAATATACTATAGAAACAAGATGTTTGTAGAAATCATATGCTTTCATCTTAGAGAACACCTTGATAACAAAATAATTCTTAATCAGAATTATGGGACAAAAGCATATGAAGGTACTCAAACTAGCTTATGGATATTTTTGAGGTTTCACTGTAATTCCTTGGAGAGTAGTGTGCTGGCATCAGCCCAACAGTAAAATATGACATTAATTTTTGATGCTTTTTCACCTTTCCTTCAGTCCCTTTTATTTCTTACCAGGCAAGCCTATCCTGGGACTCATTCCTCAGTCTTTCAGCTCACAGCAATAACCCATCACTTTTAAACTGAACAATATTTCCTGTAAGCAAAACTAACAAGTTATTAATCAACTCTCCATTGAGCTTTATGGCACTTTTCAACATCCTGCATCTCTGGTGACTTCTTCCTTTGGGTTTTAGAGAACCTCCCCCTTTTTTTTTGAATACCTCTTCTCACCCCATAAAGTAAGGAAAAATAAATATTGACAATCATTTGTTTTTCCTTCGTGTAATCATGAGCCAAAACAAATAGCTTATAAACCAAATACATACTTTACCAAGTTCGGTTTTTAAGTTTTAATTGTGGCAATGTGAAGTTTTAGCCTCTCTTAAATATATTTTTTGGTATTAGAAAGTGTGTAGTGAAGGGTTTTGAAGATAAAGGACCCCTGAAATTGCACATTTAACCCAAAGACAGGTCTGAAGATATTACTGATGTGGTGACCAGAGGGGTGTTGTGGAGAAGGCAAGATCTCTCCATGCTTTTTTGAGGAGAAGAAGCAAGTCACAGGGTCAACCAATGCTTGTCTTATTATCTAGGCTCCTCCTAGGTTTGGTCAATCCATCAGGTATAAGTGAACTTCAGATCATTGAAACCAGCCTAGCAATTTTAAGTAGAAATGGTTTTAAAATAAGGAAATACACAATTATAAAGTATCTGGAAGGGCTGAAGGACTAGGCTCTGGGTTGGTACTGGAGTGATTAGTATAGAGCAGGTTCTCCAAGTATTCTGTCAATTATCACCAGAAAGCTAAGAAACTGGAAAATAGTCACTTCCTATTAGACTTAGCTGAGATTCAGAGATCAGGAAACTGTCCTGCCATATTTTTCAAACTATATCAGCTGAAAATATCTGTGTCCAAGCCATTGCCTCTATCTCTAACCTTAATTCAAATCCAAATAAAAATTTTGCAAATGACTGCCAGATCCTAAGTCATTCTCAGAGATGTATCTGCAAGGGACTCTCGACAGTGTAGATTTTAGCCTTTTGTATCCTATAGTACACAAAAGTATTAGATGAGATGCCAGAAGGAGTTAAACTTGATGTTTTGCTCAAAGTGCAAGTGATCAAGAACCATTTTTATCTCCTTGATCTAAACAGTTACACATTGCAAAAAGGAAGTGTTATATACTAAGTAAAACCTTATTTTTAGACCTTTACGTTGTTTCTTTTTAACATTTTTTCTGTTTATAATTGTTACTGATGATGGTGACTGGATATTAATACGTTTGCCATAAGGAAGGATATTAACTGTTAGTAAGTTTTAGTGATGAGATCATGATTTAATGTCATTTGCTTATTTTATTAAATTCCATATTAATTTCAAATAATTTCTGATGAGAGGATTGATAATTCTAGATCAGATTTTAAGATTGGGAGAATAATATAAACTGATTTTTAAATAAACTCAGGAGCCATTGAGCAATAACTAATTGATATATGGAATTGGCTTCTACAGTGAAGTATAGATACTTGGAAAACAAAACATGCCATCTTTCATTCTCACTGAGTTGATTAAGTAAAATCAAGTAGGGTAATTTGAACCATTTCTGTGAGCTCTAATGCAAATTCAACAGAATCTTAATTGAGACCTAAGGCAGGCATATGAGAAGCCTCTTACATCCAGTACAACTATTGGAGAAAGGGTGAGGAAGCATATTGTTATTATATTAGAAAAGAATTAAGTGCATTTTACCTAAGGAATAGAAGGCAATATCAAAGCCCTGAAAACAAGAGCTTTGTTTTCAACAATTAATTAAACAATTAATTAAAATTTTCAATTAATCAATAACAATTAAAAGGTAATACAGATTGTGTGAATGATATATAACAGAAAAATTACACTATACTCTAGAGAATCTGAGGCAAATCCAAATACAATAAGAAACAAATAAGTAAAATATATATTTAGTCTTCATTAAACAATATGATCCTACTTTAAGGATTTTTCATTTTTCAATTTCAAAATTACCATCTGAGAATGCTCTATCTAATTGAGAACTATGATGAAAGTGAAAACTAAAGTAAAGTAAATAATATGTAGGAAATTTTGCAGTTTACAGAAGATATGTAATTGATTTCCATGGTGAAAAATGTTCATAGTCAAAAATAATTTTTTTAATTAGGAAAACAAAACAACATTTCTTGTGTCTTATGGAAACTCAACTAGAAATTTTACATGCTATTGTTTTTTTTTTGTTTTTTTTTTTATTAGAATACTATAAAATAGGTAAACACATTTATTTAAGATTCAGGGAGTTTAAATGGCAGAGGCAAGTATTATCCAGACAACAAGTAGTAGATCTAGGAAAGATTCAAATAGTGCTTTAGAATCTATGACTTTTCTACCATGCTAACTTCTAATTCCTATTAGCAAGAATTGATTTGCATGTCTGCGGATGAAAATCACTTCTCCTTATTTTTCTCAAATCCGTTTCTTTTTCTTCTTTCCTAGCTACAATGACAAACTGGTTTATCATAACAATGTCTTGGACTCAAGGCTTTCTTACTCTGTTCAGTCTTTTGAGCCTGCCAGATTACTGCTTTCTCTTGTACAGGTCTCCTGAGTGACTCTTTTCTGTATATCAGATCTAAACTTCTCTTTCCAAACCCTCTACAATATGGTTGCATCTAGTTTAGCTGAATTTATTTCTATTCCTCTAAATGCACTCCTGTTCCCTCTAATGAGCCTAAGATTCTGAAATTCAGATGAATTAATGATGCTCATTCTAACATCTATGCCTTTGTTTACAATTATCCTTTAACCAAAACGTCTGTCTCTCTGTCATTTATCCAGCGCCCAAATCCTAGGCATTTTTGGTGGCTTGGGGTCACCAGTTCCCTTATAATCTACTGGCTTCCTCACTGTTCTACTCTCTTGTTGTACTTAGAATTCTATCTTATATTGTTTGCTGTTAAGTTTATATTTTTAATCATCTCTCCTGCAAGAGGCTATAAACTCCTTGAAAATATGGACCATGGTGTCTTTTTTTGTTAATTACATGCAATGTCTAGCACATAAGCCAATTTCCAGGAGATGTCAATATGGCACTTTAGCTCAAATGAAATCTTTATATAAATAATCTAGAACTGGTAGTAAAAGATACAACACTTTCCAAGTATTTGAAATGATATGTGAAATAAATGTTGATTGCACTGGAATGTTAGCGATATGAATTTAAAAAAATAAATAATTTACACAGAAACTAACACGGTGAGTTTTGCCTTGAAAACATCATCTGAGGTAGTACAGGGAATTATAAAGAGAATATTTGAGAAAATATAATAGTCAAACAAAACAAAATGACTAATAGGATTGTATGTAGATATTGACTGATAAGAACTAGAAAAACTTAAATGTTATCTAAATGTGGTGACTTAATTTACCCTCTTTCTCAATTATCTTTTGTCTGCACCATCTCCTAATAGACCACTTAAATTCCTGTTTCCAGATCTGAACATATGCAGTTGTATCCAAATACTATACGCTTCTCTGCCAGTCCGAATCATTCTCATTCTTCAATATATCAAGACCAAAAATCACTCTGTTGACTGTAGACAGGCAGTGGTATGTTAGGACGGTGGAAAGAGAGGTGATGAAATGTTGGCAGATTCCCAAGAAATTCAGGAAATAGGACAGAAAGGATTATGTGGTTTGGCACAAGAATCTGGGGAGCAGGAGATGGCAAGGATGCCTTCCAGATGTTTGGCCTTTGTAGCTAATTGGATGTTAGTGACATTTACTGATATGTAAAAATTCTTAGAGGGATCTTATTTGAGAAGAAACAGTGATGTTTGCACAATTTAAAATTCCCACGATCCATTTTATCCATATAGTCTCGGTGGGGGTGATACCAACCCCAAAGGGGAGAATACTATTTCTTAGGTACCGAAGAGTATCTTACTCTTTTTATATGCAGAACACAGAAATGCATATAGTGCATAAGTAGAATATATAGTATTAAAATTTCAGGGAGGCAAATAGGAAAAAAATGTCTATAAGTCTCCTTGGGAAAGGTGGGTAATGGGAAAGAAAAAGAATGAAGGTCTTGAAGAGGACAGAGCTCTGAGAATGGGTCTGGGATAGATAATCTAGATTCAGAGATGTAACTAAACCCAGGTTATTTGCCCAACATACCACAAAGCCAATGACTGAGACCTCAGGAGTGCAGCTAGGAGAAAGCTTATTGGTGAGGCAGCCAAAGGAGGAGACAGGAGGTCAAGCCTCAGATCTGCCTCTGCCTCCCCAAAGAAGGAGGGATCAAGGGTTTTTGTTTGTTATTTTTTTTTAATTTTTTATTTTTATAATTGTAGGGCTTGAGATTGAATACATATTGATGAAAAGGGTGGGAAAACTGATGACTATTCATGAGGAGAGACAGAGCATGTGCACTGAGCAAACATATGTAACGTATATCTCGTATTCATTTTGCGTGGAGGCTTAAACATCAGAACCAGGCAAAATTCAGCCCCTGACGTCAGGAGGTTATCTTAGGACAAGGAGAAGGGGCTGTGGGCTTGCTCTGAGAGTCAGTACAAACTGGAAGGGGTCTTGGGCTCATTATCTCTGATAAGGAATGCAGGGCGTTGCTTGTTTCTGGGCTGGAACCCTGTCAGTTGACCTTGAGTCCATGCTTGTATGGGGACAGCTAGTGGGTTTATTAGTAGGGCTTGAAGAGACACAGTAGCTGATTAGGGTGAAATACTTCTCTGAAAAATAAACTTTAAATTTGGTGTTAATTTTAACTTCATTAACCCTATGGGGCATGGTTTCAGGAATAGATAATCTGAGGAGAGTGTATCTGTCAGGATACACTCTCCTCAGATTTTGTCTGTCTCTCTCCCCCTCTCTCTCAATCACTCTCTCTCTCTCTTTCTTTCTTTCTTTCATCATCTATCTATCTTTCTATCTATGTTTCTATCAATTACCTATCCTCTAGGAGTCAGTGTAAAATAGGAATTGAAGGCATGCGCATAGATGAGTTCACCAGCTCCAGTGATTTCCAAATCTTGCTCTACATTAAGATCATTTGGAGAAGTTTAAAACACTTGCTGGGTCCCATTCTCTGGAAATCTCATTTTTAAAATTTCCCAAGTTAAATCTAAAGGGCAGCCAGGGTTAAAAGCTACTGACCTGGGGAGAGAGATGTATATAATGAACAAGGATTCCGTGACTAAGCTGTGTGGAATTAGCTCCCGAAGAAACTGGTATAGAAGATAATTCCGAACACCAGCACCAGGGTGTTTTCCTGGCAGACACAAGAAAAAATTCCAATTAGAGGCTGGATTTTATAGTTACTGATTATGCTGAGAAGTTGAAGAATATCGTAACATTCATTGGATTTAATAAAATAGAAATCATTAGTTTTCTATAAAGCTGTTTTGGTGA
This sequence comes from Martes martes, assembly GCF_963455335.1. Taxonomy (NCBI): domain Eukaryota; kingdom Metazoa; phylum Chordata; class Mammalia; order Carnivora; family Mustelidae; genus Martes; species Martes martes. The sequence goes on from NC_137899.1 coordinate 34,917,018, forward strand.
AGCAAATGGGGGGGCTGAAAACAGATTAGAGTCTATTGAGGAGGAAATTGAACTTAAAAACTGGAGACAGTGAATTTAGGCAACTCTTGTGAATTGAGATATTCTTTGTAAAGTAATAAATTATAGAGAATGTCCTAATAGAAGATTCACGTTTACTTAGCTTTAGGCAGCACCATTAGCAAAGCTCTGTTTTTCCTCTCTTACACCTTCTAGATGTCTGCTCCTAGACAGCAAGGGAAGTAATTGACTGATACACCCTTTAGTACCCCAAAGAATATAATACAGGAAGAGGTGGGACTTTGGAAGAGGAGGGGCCGTGAGGAGCCAAAGGGTTAACATACTTTCGAGGAAAATGAAAATAAAGATGTAGATTCCAGAGCCATGATCTCTTCCTATGAGCCCATGGCTGTCTTTCAGTAGGTAGTATCTGCCTAAGTTTCATTAAAGTTAATGACCAAATCTCAGTGATGGGCTTAAGTACCTGCTTAAGTAAAGTCTTAAGTACTACCTGCTTAAGTAAAGTCTTTCTCATCCTTTGTTATAAAAATAGCTTTTCCTCAAATATTTTTGCATATCACAAGTACCTCCAAACCCCATGAGGAAGTAAAATCACTGTAGAAGTTGCTGAAATTCCACTGGATTGATCATCTACATCTACTTAGGAACATGATCTCACCCTTGAATGTATCTTAGTGATACAATTTTTCCCTTAGAAGGACAAAACAAAGATGTTTCCACATATGCTAGGAACTAGGAAATTTTCTCCCACACACCTATTTCAAGAAAGCTATTTGGAAATGTACCCTGGCAGAGTAAGGAAAGAGAGAAAGGAAAAAAAAGAAGAAGAAGAAGAAGAAGAAGGAAAAACAAGCAAACAGACCCAGGAAGATAAGATCTAGTGAGGTTCCTTGACTAAATGCGAAAGTATATCCCAGATGGAATTACAAATATGAAGGTAAATGTGAACTTTTGGTAGATGTTTTTAGTTGTCTTTCAAGATAATTGTATATATTTTCACACTCACCAATATTTTATGAGACTATCACATTTTAACATGCTAAGCAAACCTAATTAGGGAGATTTTTATGTTTGCAAATACATTAGATAATTTTTTGTTTTGTTTGAAATTAACTTTGAGAGAGGTTGAGCATTTTATTCTGTATAAGTTGTCTGATTTGTATTTTTTTTCCTGAAATACTGTAGCATAATTCTTTTCCTGACAACATCTGTTGGATTGTCATTTTCTTGAAAGGTAAATCACGTGTAAACAAAGAAAACATCACTTGGTCTAATATGTATTTCAAACTGTTTTGAACAATTAGTTTCATTATTTTCATTTTGTTTCCTTTAATTTTATGTTATTTTTGTTTTTGCCATTTTGAAATTTAAAACATTATGCAGCCAAATTGACCAAATGTGATAGAATAACCTAAGAGTAGACACCAGGTAGGAGCAACTTACATACAATGGGCCAAATAAAGAAGGGCAATTTTAATTAAATTTTTGTTATATGTGATGGAGAACCTTGAATAAAAATGGATGACTTTCCATTTTTAATATGGTAATTAGAAGTTTGCTTCTTTTGTGATCCTTCCATGTATTAATACTTGTAGTGTTCCAGTATTAATTGCATGAATTAATGGCCAGTGAGCATTACTTTAATTAAAAATTCCTTGAACATTAAAGCACTTAGTGAGGTAGATTAATAGAAGCAAATTAATACTATTTGGTTAAAGAATTGTATCATCATTATTTAGCCACTGAACAAAGAACATCCCATAACTTTTTTCTCTCACTATATAATTAGTGTATTGATCTCCCCACTTTTCAAATAGTGTTTTAAAGATAAAATAAAAATATATTTATAGTTATTAAAGTATTGTAGATATACTTTAAATTATGACAGCTGGCAAGAAAATGATTCTTAATGGAATATGGGTAATTTAGAAAAGGGTATAAATGGATTATGTTTGGAAGAAAATTTAGAATATGATATTTTTCATACAATTGCCTTTGTCATACAAATAATATTTTTTAAACAAAACTAGATCCGAATAAGTGTTTCAGCCTCTAATTATGAATGCACCATAGAAATATATTGCTTATTTAGGCCCATGGGAGCTATGGGCCTGCATATTTTCTCTGACAGGTACCTGGCAACTAGTAGATTCTCCATCAATATTTTTAGAACTTGAATTTAGTTTATCTTACTGCTTTCACAAAGAAATTTCGGAGTTTAAGGTACCTGAACATGTTTCAGAATATTCATGGATTACTGAAACATATTGAAATGATTTAGGTTACAAATGCTTTCCTAATTAATTCACGGTATTACTTGCATAACTTGCTTACACTGCACTTCATGTCAGGTCGAAGAAGAAGGGAGAAGAAGAATTAGTGAGCTTGGAGATTTCTTTTTCCAAAAATGTCATCTGAGATTTGTAATTTTTCATTATATGTTTGATCTAGTCATTTTTGAAGATATTGGTCTTGATGAGAGGTAACTGAAATTATTAGACCCTATATCCGTCTTACGTTGTATGAACTATCTGCCTACCAAATGTATGTGGAATGGCCAAGTAAACAATTGTTAGATACCTTATCTTAGAAAGAAAGAGTCATAGAACTATCCCTCAGCAAAAACAAAAACAAACAAAAAGAACATTAGCATTTGAATGAACACTGGTACAACTCTTTTTCCTTTTCAGGCTAGTGATGAGTACTGTGACCTTTTTAAAAGTCAACAGAAAATATGCAGATGTCTTCCTATAAGCCAGTGGTTCTCCAGTTTCAGTACATATATCCATTATCTTGTATGCTTATTATACCTACAGTTTCTCAAATCTTACCACCAAAGATTCTGATTCATTAGATTGAAGGGAAGTATTCAGGAATCTGTATTTTAAAAAGTAACCAGGTGATTCTGCTTTGTGTGATTGTGGGTCTACACTTTGAGAAACAATGAATGTGTGTATGTGTGTAAGTGATATGCAGTGTTATTAATGCTAATGTTTGTTATCAATTATATATCACCTACCAAACTATATATATATGTGTATCCATATATATAATACATACTTATATATATGTGTGTGTGTATATATATACATATACTTACCTATATTTACTTTAGAAGAAAGTAGCTTTATAGATCACAGAAAAAGGAAACTGGATCTCAAGAAATCATCTAGTTCAGTTCAGATCCTAAAGAAAACAGATGTCTGATCTTACTTTTATTTAGCTACTTTATCTCAACCTCAAATAATACCAGCCATTCCCTTAAGGTACCATATTATGTCTCTAAAGAATTTTTCTGATTTTTTTTTTCCTGAGTCTTCTTCCTATTTTTTTATCTCCTTTAAAAATCAAAGAGAACAAAATACAACCCTGGTAAATGTTGACAATCCAGAGTATTATGGAAAAATAATTCCTGGCTTTTATTTCCAGAGAGATACTTTATTTATATATTTTAAACACAGAACTTATTATTCAACTTCCTAAACATATCAGACTTTCAAATGTGAAGTGCATGTACCTTATTCATTTACATGCCGGACTTAAGTGAATTAGTTTTGCATCTTTTTAAAAATAACTTTCCAGTTTTTTTCTCTTTAAAGTTTTAAAAAAGGGACAATATTATATACACCTCTCTGACCTTGATTTCCCCTAGTGGTTTCCTCTTTGCATGTTGAGGAATTATTATATATTCAGGCAAATAGCTTGGTATTTTATGGAAATTCAATGTTTGAAATGGCCATTTATGTTCCATACCATATGACAGATGAAGTAAAGGTGTTTGGATGTAATAACCTACTTGCCCAGTATCATTCACCCAGTAAACTGCATTGCAATTTAGAATTCTTCCATATTCTTTTGTCTATAAAATATTAAAGCTTGTGAGAAATTCCTTTATAATTAACAGTTTTCTATAGATACTTATTTTACTATGGAATGAATTTTCATCAGAATGCTACCGCCGTGGAGCGGAAGTTGCCGTGGTGGCAATCTACAATTATGTGAATTAGTCTTAGCCCTTGAATCAGGGTGTGTACATTTCCCTCCTAGAAGGTTACTACTAATAATTTTCTCTTAATGCTTTTCCATTTTGAGCTCACAGTGCTCCTGAATACATTACCACACCAAATCCTCCCATCAACCAATACAAAAGAGAAGGCATTTCAGTGCATATATAATTGCATCCCAACGTCAAAAGCAGTGTTTCATTTCTAGTTACCCCGTATTTGGTAATTCTTATTTTTGAGTGAAATCCAGAGTTTATGTTTATGTATTTAGGCTCCTACCATCAATGTGAAAATAGCTGGGGATCACGTTACAGTACTTGCCATCTTTTTCAGGGCCAGAATTTCCGATTGGGATAGATTGTCTTTTGTTTTTCTTCAATGAAGTATTGAACTACTTAAAGCTTAAAGACCAGATCTATAAATGAGAACATTAGTTTGCATTTATATACTAATTCGTCTTTTCTCATAAAATAATACAGGTTTTTCTCTGTGACTGCAGATCTTTTAGTGAGGTATTGATCTGATTTTGGTTGAACGATACAATATTGCTAAAATCTGGTTAAAAGGAGAATCATAGCAGATACTTTGTTACGACTGTGTACCATTTCCTATTAGAGATTTAGTCTGAAATAGTCTATCTTTCCTAAGTAGTACTATATTACAAATGCAACTGTAAAAGGCAAATGTGAGCAATTTTATAACATACCAGATATGGGCAACCTATTGAAAAGAATAAGTCTATTAAAAATCATGTCTCTTGTCTGCCTCTTTCAGAAATTAGATTTTTACTTTCCATAAGCTTTCAATAAAATTACTTGCCAGAATACCTAAATTATTTTTTCATAGTTAAATCTGTAACATCTAAAAGCCATCTAATCTGCATCTGTTTACACCTGATGAAACATTATAATGAAATTGGGAGTTAATTCCCATATATTGTGTGAAATAAAATGATGCATTATTAATTATATTAACACTCAGGTCACTGAGAAAATAGAATGTTCTTTATTGAATTATCAAGTTAACCTTTTGCTCTGGAATTTATTTGCTGGAGAAAATATTTAAATGGAAAGTTTAAATGTAATGGCCTTGTATCTATCTTTCCTTTACAGGAATTTGAGGCACTTCGTTAACTTTCCATTAACCACAAATATATGCAGATCTTAAATTTAACCACAAAGTATTAAATGAATTTAGAGGCTGGGTTAGTCCAGAACACTAGGATGTATATTTATAGGATTGTTAACACAAATCAAGGAACAGATGTAACATGCATCTATTTCAGAAGTGTAGGTAAGATTTGGTGGGTTTTGTGGCAAAGGTACAGAGATCAGGGATGACACTTTCCTATGGAGTTTCCGTGTTTTGAGGGAAACGGGATTTATTAGCCTGGGGAGCTGTCCGTGTTATTCAAAGGCCCTGCTTTTAACAAGCGTCTGGTGCTCTGGTCCATTTGGTAAATTAACCAGGATATTCGCCATTGTTTTCTTTATAAAAACCCAGATGTTAATGGGAATTCCCTTCTACTTCCATAGCTGAAAAAACCCTGCTCAAACTATATTTAGTGGAGGTCCCCCCGCCCTCCTGCTCTCCCTGAGAGCTCTTGAGAATCTCAAATTCCTCCACATCTCTGACTGGAACTTTCTCCTTATACTTGTCTCACCTACCTTGCGTCTTCTATGACTCTTTGCTTGTTTCTACTCCATGTACATTCAGGAAAAGAATATGACTGCGACTCACATAAGACATGCTTTTGTATGGCAATTTATTAAATGTTCTTGTTTTTAGAGTTGGGGGCCACCACCATCTTTTCAATGATTATTTTTTTTTGTTTTTCATTTTTTTTAGCATCAATTGTCTTCCTTCCCCAACACATGCCTTTGAAGTCACCCCTCCCCCTTCCTTTTGCCTCCCTGCACTTTGGTCGGCTAGCAATCAGCGATGTTAGCTCTTTATTTTCCTTCAAACTCTTTTCTATGATCCATAACCTTTGAACTGAGTTAAAGATAGTTTGCTGGGCAGAAGTCGATCTGCTGCTCTGGAAAGAAATATTGCCTAACCCTTAGCAGAAGGAGTCGCTTTCATTAGTTGTGCCAGGTAGCAGCCGGTGAATTACTCAGGTATGGCTTTCAGTTCTATTTCCTGAAATGTAAACTAATATATAAAATGGACATTATATCTGTGCCCATGGGTTTATTGTGCAGGTTCAAAGAGCATATACTCAAACGAAGCCTAGCACAGTCCCTGGCACATAAGCAGGGCTTACATGAGTTTCCTTCCCTTTATCCTTAAGTAAGTGACTTCTCTGCCTTCTGCTTCTCTGCTTTCCACCCCTGGCACCCATTTAGCTACTAAGTGGCGTTTTCACGTGGTTCTCTGACTCATGAAAGCACAGATGTTATACGCGATCATGTTTTGCCTCTTTGCCTATGAATCTCCACTGATTACTTACAAATATGTTCTCCAAATTTCTTAGTATGGACTTGAAAATCTCTCAGACATAGATTCCGTTTTATTTACCTCTTTGCCTTTTCTCTTCCCCTTCACGCGACTTACTGTGTAGCCGCAATATACTCAGCAGTTCCGGGAAGGTGTTACTCATTCTTGTGTCCATGGGCTGCTGTTCATGACTTTCTTGACTTTTCCCTCCGTTACCTACTTGTCACCAAGAATAGCACTTTCCAACTAGCTTTCCTGAATACCTAGGAGGGTTTTAATTGGTTCTTTAGCTGGGTTTCCAGAATATGTCTTTCCTTATAGCCCTTAACCGTCTTGGCTTATTATTTGCATGGCTGTCTGTCTTTCTGCATGAGCTCTTTCTGTACCATCTATACTAAGCCATGAAATATGTCTTAGTCATCCCTTTACCTTAGCATTGAACCTGGTTGAAAAATATACTAGTGTCACTGTTATTATTATTATTGTCACTATTATTATAACCTGGGACAAAAAGTAAGCCATGATTTAATAATGTTCCTGATAGGAATTCCCAGGGGGACCCATGATTCCCTCTACAGCACAGGTCTGATATTAATGATAATCCTATTTCTGGTGACTCTAATTCCTTCTGGTCACTGCTTTCCCACCCCAGGCAGCGTTGAAAGCTCCTGCTCTTCTGGGCTCATTGGGAAAGAAACATCTCTAATTAAGTCCCACAAAATGAAAGACACTCAAAGTATTATGTATTTCTGTAATATAAATACATCCACATGCCATGTAATTGAAGGATCCAACCACTGATAGTACCCAATCAGCCTTTAAATCCGTCTACTCTTTTGAGTGGTTTATAAATAATATTGCTGATAGTATCTAAATATTATGATGCCAGACAGAATACTGCCAACTTTCCTTACTGTTGCCATTTCACTTCCCACCTAGACGCTGAAACTAAAATATATAAAAGGTCAGCAGATACACAGATCCTAAATCTGTCTCACCTTCATATCTTCTTGCACACAGAATCAGCTCTAGGCCCCACCTTGTTCCTCGGACCCCTATTTTTGTTTCTTGTCACTAAAATGAAGCACTGCCATGATACTGCTTCTTAGGAAACATGAGCTCTTTCTGAAAATCCCAATGGTGAATATTGATCTACTTCTATCATGCCCAGTTTATATTTTAAAGAGTATTAAAATAAACTCTGTATATATTCATTGCAAAAAAAAGGTACCTTATACATATCCTCTTCTTTCTCCTCACTATAATCTATCCAGTCTACACACACATACAACATTGATATTGTTAAGTTTTATATATACTTGTATATATAATGTATATATAAATGTATATGCATACATTTAAAAAACACAGGAAAATATTATATACAGAAACATATATATCCAAGATATGCTATATTAACATAATTAGGAAAATTTTGGTGCTGATGTATACTCATTGTCACATTTTCTTTATCAGTTTGATTGCAGCCCTTTTGAAGGATACCGTATTATATAAATAACATTTTATTTTTTTGGCCATACTACATTTTTTTACTTATGAATAAGTGTTATGGAGAGCTTGAGTATTGATTCCTGTTCCTTCCTTTAAATAGAGAAGAAGAATGCTACTCATAAAAGAAACTATTCTTTATAATTTTTTATTATGAACTATCCAAAAAAATCAAATTTTACAGTGACAATAGGTTATTTTGTAATATATTTTGAATTAAGAGCTATTTTAGAAATTTTACAATAACACTCATACTGATAGAAAGATACTCTTCAGAAATAATTATATATTTTTGTCTCAACTTTTCTCAGTGTTATTTTATTAATTTTAACAGAAGATTATAAAATCATTGCTGTGTATGATAGTAAGTAAATTATTTTTTTGTAGTTTTATAACTGACAAGTTTAAATTCTGTATTTCTCAAGTAATAACATTTGCAAGTAAAATGTACATGACTGCCTTTCATTTTTTATGTTACAATAAGCACAATTAATTGAGGGAATGAACTTTCTTAGGTTTATGACAGTTCTTTGTCAACTAATAGATTTTACCTTCTAATAATTTGGAAATGTGTTAAATATTTCAGTGATCTAGTACAAAATGGATAATTTAGCATAGTTTTTTAGTTGAATATTTCACAAATACAAAGAAGCTATGGAGAACTTAAAGGAACTCCTGAGAACAAGTGTCTGATTTATAGAATCTTATAATCCAGAAAGGGAGACAAAGAACTTACACAAGAAAAGTCACAAAAAATAGTGTTATTTGAAGATTTCCCTTAATGTTTTCCAATTACAATAAGGACATTAATAACATTTTACTGCTGAAAGTTTTTCCATTCAACTTATGTAAGTACACAATTGAGAAACTCACTGTAATATTCAATTTAAAATTAATGATATTTCAATACCTGTGAAAGGTCCATTTGAAGAATAGGTAAGTAGGTAGGTAGGTAGATAGATCGATCAATATAGATCCTGCTTATTTTAAGGACTTGCTAACAATGTATGTATTCTAATTTTCTATGTTCTTTCCTTATTTTAAGGCAGTTATCAGAAGGTTTCATCCCTTGTCCACACTGAATTAACTCCTTGTAAGAATACCTTCAATGAAAGTCAATTTTAAAAGCTATGATGGACATTGAGAATGTAAATTAGAATTAGCCATGTATTACTGTTTCTGCCATTTAAGAAGGCTATTAGAAACTCTTGTCCATTGTTCTTCAAAGGGTCACATCACATAAAGATCCATAGTACACATAGATTTTCAGGCCAGATGCTAACAGTACTTAACTTATATTCTATGAGTTGGGTTCTTTTAAGTTGGGTTCTTTTAATTTGAACACATTATTTAACTTATATTCTTTGTGTCAGTTGCTAGTGTGTTAATTTACCTTCTACTAGGTGGTTTTGATACTTTAGAGCTATTTTAAGAATCCTATAGTTTATATACTTTTTTGAAAACTAATAGCAGAAAAGTATGTATTGAACAAATACAGATATCTCATTATTTAAAAATTAGTTTTAAACAGATTTTTATACAATAGCGTATTTGTTTCAGAAATTAAATTTAAGGAGAAAATAATAAGGCAGTATAGATGACAAATGCCAGGTTAATCCATTTCCTATAAGCATATCCTGCAATGGTAGATGCTATATTTTGAAACAGCCTTTTAAATTCTTGGCTTAGGTGGTAAGAAAGCAGTTATATTCCTCAGAGGTCAGACACTATAATAAAATAGTAATCCATATGGTAAGCAAGTGCTGGCACTGGCATTTACCCTGGAGCTTAACTTTTGCTAGTTACTGACCTCGATTCTGGAATGTAATGACCAAAGTGCTTGAGAAATATGAAGTAAAACCTGGAACCTAAGCAAATAGGTCAAAACTGAAATCACCACCAAAACCTCATATAAAGGACAACATCTCTGCAACCAAACTCGTTTTAAAAAACTGCTCTGATGAAGAAAATAATGAGCGAAGTAGAAAAAGTTTCCTTTAAGACTTTCTGATCATAATCCTACATCTAAACAAGTTTGGGGCTAAAAGTAACAATACCTACATATTCAAAGAAACTGTTCTATTTTAATTGATCCCAAATTCATGTTCCCACTAATGTGTGTTGCCAGGAACAAAGTGACAGAGAGATAGAAGATATGAAAGTTTAAGAGACTAACATTTCAGAGGGAGACTAGATTAAAAAGTTAATACTGAAAAAAATAATGGCTTGGACATGGAATTGATGAATGGTGTTAATTTACATTCACAGGAAGTCCAGTGAACTCCGACAAGGATACATTTTTTTAAGAAGTATACAGCAAGACAAAAGGCAATGAAGCTATAGAGCTTATAAAAGGAACCAGGGAAAAAAGATGTTACATATAAGTGATTGACACTTAGAATGACAGTGACTTTCTGACAAAAATATTTGAGGGCAGAAGATAATAGAAGGAGGAAAAATTGCTAGTAAGCTAGAGGTATTACTCCCTACAAAACAATTTTTTCATGAATGAAAGTAATATTAAGATCTTTGGATACAGGTGCAAACTATAAATAAATCTAAAAAAACAGCACTTGCTAAAGCACCATATGAATGTCTGTACTTTAAGAATGAAGAAAATTACTTGTGGAGAAAGCATTAAGATGCTAGAAAAAAATAGAGATCAAAGAAATTTTGTAAAAAAAAAAGTAAATCTAAATAGACACTAACTGTATCAAACAATAACAACAATGAGAGCATTGAAGTTATAATAGTAGGATGGTTGGATGTAACACATTGGGATGTTTTGTTGTTAGGAAAGATGGTAAAGATATGATTTAGACTTTGATGTGTTAAATTTACATATTAAAATACTCAGGGTAAATACCAAAAACAGTAAGTGATTGAATAACTAAAAAACTAGTAGAAGATGAAATGGAATAGAAAGAAGATTAAAACCTCAACTAACCAAAATAGGCCAAAAGTTTAAAAAAAAATACTTAGATAAATGAGGACAAATATAAAGCTCACGATGATAACATAATTGCCCTCAACTAGATCAGGGATTTCAAGAAAGGTGAAAGTAATGCATTTTTCAAGTAAAAGTCAGAAGGTAACGGGTTGGATTAAAAAGACAAATGAATGTCATAATAGACCCAAAATAATGCATAAGGGCATGTAAAGTTTGAATCAACATGTGGAAAATGATATGATAGCCAAATAATCAACAAAATCAAATAGTACAGCTATTATTAATATCAGGCAAAATCGGCTTCAACTAAAACCTTTGTCTGGAATAAATACATAGTGATTAAAATTTCATTTCTCTTGGAAGAGACAATTACAAATGTGTACACCTTATAAAGCAGCCTCAACAGAGTAAAGCAAAATGGATATAGTCATAATCAGTGGGAAGAATAGAATTAATAAATATTATCTAGATTATTACATGGAAGGACAACATGAAAAAGTCATTTACGTTTTTAAACCAGTCAATATTAAATAGTAGATATTGAAGGCGCCCTTGTAGGTGGTAGGGATACAATGGCAAACCTCATAGACCACAGTACCTGACTTTGAGTAGCCTGTATTCTATCCAGGGGTGGGGAGATAAATAAATGCCTTCGTTAATGACAATTGAAAAGTTGAAAAGTCACAATGCACAGTGACTTCAAAAGGTCTTTCTATCTAGAAATAAATCTACCTAGGCATAACTTGTATGGAAATATTATGTGTTGTAAGTGGAGAACTGGAAACAGCACCAGTCTCTTCAGTAACAATAGGAATAGATAAATCTTGTACATGGGAACAGGATAGTATAGAGTAATGAAAAGGATGGACCTATAGTTGAATGTAGCAACTTAGATGACTCTGCAAAATATATTTAAATAAAAATAAATAAAGTTACAGAGGTTATATACAACATGGTACCATTTATAAAATTTTGAAAAGAAGCAAGTAAATAATAAACCGTTAATTATAAATCCTGCAAATGTATACACTTATGTTTTACAAAGCGGTACAAAAATCGACTATATTCCTATTAGAAATATTGAAATCGAAAAATCTGGCAATACCGCTTGCTAGTGAGGACATGGAATAGTATGAACTCACGTTCACAGCTGGTGGAAATACAAAAAAAAAAAAAATGGTACAGCCAATTTGGAAGATAGTTTGGCATTTTCTTACAACTTTAAACATAGTCTGATAGTCTGACCATATGATCAACTACCATGTTCCTAAAAAGTCATCTGATTGATTTGAAAACTTTGGTTCATGCAAAATCTATAGGCAGATACTTAGGGCAGTCTTTTTTTTTTTTTTTTTTTTTTAATAATTACCCCAAGCTGGAGGCATCCAAGATATCTTTGAAAAAGTAAATGAATAAGCAAACTATGGTATATCCATATAATAAGATATTATTCAGTGATAACAAGAAATGAGCTATCAAGCCACAAAAAGCCATGGAGAAACCTTAAATGCACATTGCTCAGTGGAAGTGGCCAGTCTGGTGAGGCTTCCCACTGTGTGATTCCACTCTCTGACATTCTGGAAAAGGCAAAATTGTAGAGATGAAAAACAGATCAGGGGTTGTCAAGGGTTTGGGAAGAGGGGAGAGATGAATAAGTGAAGTACAAGGAAGTTTTTTAGGACTGGGAAACTGTTCTGTATGATACTGAACCACTGTGTTGGGCCACTGATGCATTTTTTAAAACCTCTAAAGCTATGGAGCACTGTGACCCTTAATGTGTGCATGTTTAAAAATCAATTAGAAGGGCACCTTTGTGGCTCAGTCGTTAAGCATCTGCCTTTGGCTCAGGTCATGATCCCAGGGTCCTGGGATCAAGCCCCACATCGGGCTCCCTGCTTGGCAGGGAGGCTGCTTCTCCCTCTCCCACTCCCCCTGCTTGTCTTCCCTTTCTCACTGTGTTTCTCACTACCAAATAAATAAAATCTTTTTTAAGAAATCAATTAGGAGATCGCAGTACCAGTGATGGACTGTAGAGTAACAAAAGAATCTAACGGTATTAAAATTTGTAAAACAACTTCATTGTAATGGGGGTTGTGGTGTTAAGGTTTCTTTAACTTTTTAAAAATTCATGTAATATAGATTACTTACAATAAAATAGATGAAGATTTAATACTAAAGATTAAAAAAAAAACTATACACAAAATACTGAAGTTGTTAAAAAAAAAACTATACACAAAACAACTGAAGTTGTTTCCTGAGGGAGTTTAGATTAGCAATTCTGGAACCACTCTACTTCTGTATGGGCATCCACAGTTAAGTAAATGAAAAGCCAATGGTGGGAGCCAGATTCCTCACTTGGGAAAGTGAGGTGGGAAGTCCCAGATGAGAAAGGCGGAAGGCTAGAATGAACACTGCTAGTGGATTAGAGTTGGAGACAATAGTATGACTTCATGTTTAGCTTAATATGATTACAGATGCATATTTATGGAAATATTTGTAGATATGTGTTAGTGTACACCTGGGTTAGCATACATATATAATTTTCTAGCTCTGTCCTCTGAAATGACCTAGGAGCAATGATATCCCGTTAGTAAAGAGCATATTCAGCACCAAAATCCTGTTTTCTTTTTTTTTATTTTTATTTTTTAAAGATTTTGTTTATTTATTTGAGAGAGAATGAGTGAGAGAGAGCATGAGAGAGGAGAAGGTCAAAGGGAGAAGCAGACTCCCCAAGGAGCCGGGAGCCCGATGCGGGACTCGATCCCGGAAGTCCGGGATCATGACCTGAGCCCAAGGCAATTGCCCAACCAACTGAGCCACCCAGGCGCCCCCAAATCCTGTTTTCTAATATCATTCTCCAGTTAAAGAAACTAGAGCTCCTTGAAGGAACGCCTGATTCTAGGACTAGGGCTGGGAATGTACAAGATGAGCCTAGAGCGTCTTGCAAGTGCCAGAAAGCAAGGAAGTACTCAAGGAACAAAACAATGGGGTGTGTTAAAGAGATACGGGAACCAACTGAAAAAGCTCCCTGTGCTTAAAGCAGAAATAATTTCAGCAATAAAATATGTTGGATTATAATAAAAATTATAAAATGATTATCTTGAGTCTGTACTGATACAAATAAATGATTGAATAATAAATGGGGAGAACAAATTTCCCATGCTGAACAATTCCAGGTAATTTTGGTAGACACTTTTCTGTTGAAAAGGTGGATCATAACTCCTCATATGTGGGCTGCATTTAGCAATTCCATTCTAAATAGTTGAGTATTTGAAGAGCAGAGGGTAGAGAGAGTAAATGCCGTGGAGAAAGCTGACAGACTCGGCCTCAGCCAGGTGATTAATAATGTCCAGAGTGCTAGGTTGTGTTGAAGAATGTATCTTTCTTATAATGTGCTGAGATGGTACTGTTTCTGTGGTCTTCTTACCCAAAATCCACTACTCTGGTCTAACCGTGAGAAAAACACCTGAGGAGATCCAATTACAATATGGAGTTTAGTTTAACATAATTATCACGATCGATTTCTTAGTTGTGTTTAATAGATTATTCTAACGTAAGATGCTGATAATATGAGAAAATGGGTGAGGGATGTATGGGAACAGTGTACTTACTAGCTCTTCAACTTTTCTGTAAATTTAAACTATTCTGCGAGGGTCCTGGGTGGTTCAGTTGGTTAAATGTCCCACTTTTGATTTCCACTCAGGTCATGATGTCAGAGTGGTGAGATCCAGCCCTGCATCATGGAACCTACTTAAGATTCCCTCTCTCCCTCTGTGCCTCTGTCACTGTGCATCTGCTCTCTCATGCTCTAGCTCTCTAGCAAAACAAACAAAAAACTATTCTAAACTAAAAAGCTTATTAACACTGCACAGAAAAATCAAAGAAATATAGAAACCACAATTCAGGTTAGGGATTCCCTGAGGAATGTGGCACCTTGGAAACCTCACAAAGATCAGCAATATTTTACTTTGTGGATGATATTTATATTTTTATTATTTTTTAATATTCACATATACTTCACATACTATATGTATGTGTATATTGCTTTTTATTATTTTTTTTAAGATTTTTTTATTTCTTTGAGAGAGAGAGGAAGGGTGGAGGGAGAGGGAGAAGCAGGCTCCCTGCTGAGCAAGAAGCCAGAAGCAGGATTCGATTCCAGGACCCTGGGATCATGACCTGAGCCATAGGCTGCCGCTTAACTGACTGAGCCACCCAGGCTCTCCCTGTATGTGTATCTTACAACTTTTCTTTTCTTTTTTTTTTTAAGTCACTATTATCTGAAGAGAAATGGCACAGAGATTGAAGAATTTTCAAGGGGTAGTTTAGTCAGAGAGGTTTTTCTGGAAGGGAACACTTACTCAGTTGGCCAATACATTTAACTAGAACGCTAAAGCTGTAATCAATTTGCATTTGAAGGTAGAGTATAAAACTGGGATTGTGTGTTTTGCCCAGTACTTTCTAAGGGAAAGTTAGAAAGGTCAGCCTTCAGATATGAGAAATTTATTTGGCAGGGCATTTAAAATGGTACACTCTGAGAATTCTGCATATTAATTCTCTTCATAAAAGCAAATAATGCTTAACAGTGGTTTAATAGCTACATTTTATTTATTCCTATTATCTTTAGTCACAAGTTGACTGCTTTCCCACTCTTGTCAAAGGCCAAACATAGAGAATTCATAATCAAGGGAGATGTTCAATAAACTCTCATTGCTATTAGTATTATTACTACTCTTGTATGTGGTCAGCCACCATACATATATTGTGGTAGGCTGGAGAGTGCCCCCTTGAAGGTTTTCCAGCACTGATTCTCAGAGCCTTATATGGCATAGGGGACTTCACATGTGAGATGAATTTCAGGATCTTAAAATGCGCATATCATCCTGGATTATATGGGTGGGCCAAATGTAATCAGCTGGGTTCTCATAGGAGGGATGCGTAATGAGACAAAGTCAGAAGAAGAAAGAATAGAATCAGAGGTTAAAATATTGTGCTTTGAAGATTGAGGAAGAGTCTGTGAATGCAGGGATATAGGCAACTTCTATAAGGTGAAAAGGACAAGGTAACTGATTATCTCCTACATCTTCCTGAAGGAACACAACTCTGCTGACACTGATTTGGGGCTTCTGACACAGAGAAATTTAAGGGAATATATTTGTGCTGTTTTATACCAGTAAGTTTCTGGTAATTTGTTACAAGGACAATAAGGAACTAATACATTATGTCATGAAGCCCCACCAGAGCTCTCTAATTTCTAAAATTTATTTTATTTTCTATGTATTTATTTTTGTATGTATTTATGTATTGAGATATAGTTGACATACATTATATTAGTTTCAGGTGTAGAGCATAATGATTTGATGCTTGTATACCTTGCAATATGATCGTTGCAATAAATCTAGTTACCATCGATCCCATCGTCCTGGGATCGAGCCCCGCATCGGGCTCTCTGCTCGGCAGGGAGCCTGCTTCCTCCTCTCTCTCTCTGCCTACTTGTGATCGCTGTCTGTCAAATAAATAAATAAAATCTTAAAAAAAATCATCTAGTTACCATCTATCTCGTAAAAAGTTACCCCCAATTTTTTTCTTGTGCTGAGAACCTTCAAGATCCACTACCCTGGCCACCTTCAAAAACACACGGTACCGTTGACTGTAGTCACTGTACTGCACCTCACCTCCCCCAGAACTTATTCACTTCCCTGCTGGAAGTTTGTGCCTCCTGACCCCCTTCACCCACTCCTCCTCCTCCTACTCAGGCAAACACCACTGTGTTCTCCATATCTATACATTTTGTTTTGTTGTATTTCTTGGTTTGTTTTGTTAGATTCTGCATGTAACTGAGATCATGTGGTATTTGTCTTTCTCTGACTTATTTCACTTAGCATAATACCCTCAAGGGCCATCCCATATTCTTGCAAATGGCAAGATTTAATTGGTTGAGTACTGTTCCATCACATGTGTATGTGTATGTATATATTTATATAGATAGACAAAATAATATAAAAATATATAAATAAGTATAAATACAATATAAATATAGAAAATAATGTAATACTCTATATACAATATAATGATTCAACAAGTCTATACATTTCTCAGTACTCATCAAGGTGAGTGTACTCTTAATCCCCTTCATCTACTTTGCTCATCCTCCCTCACCACCCTTTTGGCAACTGCCCATTTGTTCTCTGTATTTAAGAGTCTTTTTTTGTTTGTTTCTTTCTTTCTTGTTTATTTGTTTTGTTTCTTTTTTTTTTTAAGATTTTATTTATTTATTTATTTGACAGAGAGAGAGCACAAGTAAGTAGAGCAGCAGGCAGAGGGAGAGAGAGAGAAGCAATCTCTCTGCTAAGCAGGGAGCCTGATGAGGGGCTTGATCCCAGGACCCTGGAATCATGACCGGAGCCGAAGGCAGCCGCTTAACCAATGGAGCCACCCAGGAGCCCCTGTTTTGTTTCTTAAATTCAACAGATGAGTGAAATTATATGGTATTTGTCTTTCTCTGACTGACTCATTTCACTTGGCATAATTCCCTCTAGATCTATCCATGTTGTTGCAAGTGACAAGATTTCATTCTCTTTTATGGCTGGGTAATATTTCTCTGTGTGTATGTGTGTGTGTGTGTGTGTGTATCACATCTTCTTTATTCATCCACTGGTGGACACTTAGGTTGTTTCCATATCTTGGCTGTTGTAAAAAAAAATGGTGCAGTGAACATGGAGATGCCTATATCATTTCAAATCAGTGTTTCCATTTTTTAAAATAAATACTCCTATGAGGAATTGATGGACCATGTGGTAGTTCTATTTTTAATTTTTTTTTGAGGAATCTCCATATTACTTTTCACAGTGGCTATATCAGTTTACATTTCACAAACAGTGAGCGAGGGTTCTTTACTTCACATCCTTGCCAACACTTGTTATCTCTTGTCTTTTTGATAATAGCCATCCTGACTCCTATAAGGTGATATTGTAGTTTTGTTTTTTCATTTCCCTGGTAATTAATGATGTTGAGCATCTTTACATGTACCTATTGGCCCCCTGTATGTCTTCTCTCGAGAGATGGTTGCTCGGAGTCACTGCTTATTTTTTTTTCCTCTGCCTATTGTTTAATCAGATTTTTTGTCGTTGTTATTGAATTGTATAATTTCTTTATATATTTTGAATATTATCTTCTTATTGGGTATATGATTTGCAAATATTCTCTCTCATTCAGTAAATTGCCTTTTCATTTGTTATAAGTTAATTGACCATATATATGTGGGTTTATTTCTGGGCTCTCTATTCTGTTCCTTTCATCTGTGCATTTGTATTTATGCTCACATCATACTGTTTTGAATACCACACCTTTGTAATATAGTTTGAACTCAGGGTGTGTGATGCCTCCAGCTTTGTTCTTCTTTGTCAAGACCAGTTAGGCTATAAGGGTCTTTTGTGGTTCCATACAAATTTTAGGGTTGTTTTTTCTATTTCTAAGAAAAGTGCCATTGAGATTTTGATAGGTATTACATTAAATTTGTAGATGACTTTCAGTAGTATGGACATTGTAACAATATTAATTTCTTTTTTTTAAAGATTTTATTTATTTATTTGACAGAGATCACAAGTAGGCAGAGAGTCAGGTAGGGGGCAGGGAAGCAGGCTCCCTGCTGAGCAGGGAGCCCGATGAGGGGCTTGATCCCAGGACCCTGAGATCATGAACTGAGCCGAAGGCAGAGGCTTTAACCTACTGAGCCACCCAGGTGCCCCTACAATATTAATTTATTGATTCCACTAACATGGAGTCTCTTTCCATTTTTTGTGTCTTCTTCAATTTCTTTTATTAACATCTCATAGCTTTCAGTGTACAGAAAAAGAAATTAAGAAAAAAAATCCCATTTGCAATTGCATCAAAAAGAATAAAATACCTAGGGATAAATTTAACTAAGGAGGTGAAAGAATTCTTTAAATTGGGGCTCAGATTCCTCAATTTATAGATTTAGATATAGAATCGTAGCAAAATTAAAGAATGTGTTAGGTTTCTCTTAGCTAGTGAGTGATGAAGCTGAGGTTGAATCCTGGTTCCCCTTCCTCTGAAGTCTAGACTCATTCAGCTCTACCCTCTTTCTCTAGGGTAGCCAGTGGCCCTGGAGCTAAGCTGCCGCCACTGGAATCCTCCTTTATCACTTCTTAGACAAAGTTACTTAACATCTTGGGAAGGAATCGTACTCCATTTTGCCTAGGATTCCTACACACAAAAGGGATAGAGTAATAGTACTTAACCTAAGTACTAATCTAAGTTTTTGGCAATACATCCTTCATATCCACCTCAGTAGCCTACAGGCCTATTAAAGAAAACCAAAAATGTTTAAAATTTGGAACTCAACTTCAATTGAGCTTTTGAATTCAAATTTAATGTATTCTCCAAACTGTCAAATCTGCCCCACCTCCTATACGGCCTGTATCCTTAGAGCTTCGGCATCCACTTATATTCTCTGCACCTACAACCCCCAGCTAGAAACCTTATTGTTCATGACTTCCCCTTCTGTTGTGCATGTATCCTGGAAATCTAATTATTCACATGTAAAATTCTTCACTTGGAATCCAAATACGGGCATCCCATCTCCTTTATATTGTCACTTCACTTCCTCACTCCCTTCTCTCACAATCTAGAAGCTGTTTCTACTATTATTAAAACTCTGCAATGATCTCCCTCTTCAGACCTTCCCCTTTCCTTAGAAATTGTTAAAAACAAAACAAAACAAAACAAAATCAAAAACAAAAAACAAACTCTGAAAACTGCTTCAGTTCAAACAGTCCCTTTTTCTTATAAATGCTAGATGTGGCTTCTCAGTGCCTGTGATAATGCCGCTAAGAGAGGCCTGGTGCTTGTTGACTTGGTTACTCTGTGCCTGTTTATATTCATGGCACTGCTCATCCGGGTCTCAGGCCACAAAGGTGTCCATGGGTTCCTGTTCCATGGTTGTGGCTCCCTTGGTTCAGTCATTTTGATTAGATGTTGTTTCCTAGAACTGTACACACAGGTTAAGGTGCTGAGTTCTAAATGCATACAATCTTAACCGTAGTCTTTTCCAGAAACAATGAAACCCCAACTCTCAAGTTCCAGTTCTGACCCCAAGTCAGCAACTCAGATACACATCTGTACCTACTACCCCAGCATATGGTGAATTCCATTTTGGGGCCCCTTTCTTTTCTTCAGACACCAACTTGGTCCACAGTGACATAGCTTCTGACATTTGAGCAATGTGAGAGGAAGAGATCAATATTTTGTTCTGAAAACATTGAAAGTTTTATTCCTGGGAAGTTTGGGTTCTTCATATATAGTATCATAAATTTTTTTGCACACTTCCATGTATACCAAGAAACACTGGAAAGGAGCAGCTGAAATAGATCGAGTAATGGATCCTAGAAGAATTTTCTGGGGACAAGGATTACCTTACACCATATATAACCTCTAAGAGTAAGAAAAATCTGCTTCCAGGTTACATTCATATCCATATATGGACAAGACAGGTGGCATGTTTTCTAAAACTGTACCTCACGTGGCATCCTATTTTACCTTGTGTCTTGATTATATAGATTACTTAGATTACATAGATTTCATAGATTACTTAGACCTCTCTCTCTCTCTCTCTCTATCTATCTCAACTGACTTCCACTGTGGCTCTTCAGTGTGGGTCTTCACCCAAGTCTACACTGCCTTTCATCTAAGACACTGCTTCAGCTGATAACCCGTCTTCTTGCCTCTCAACTCTCCTCTTTTTCCATCAGTCCACTACTTTGACGGTTCTCTTCAAAGCAAACAGAATGAATTATTGGCTCTTTTTCCTAAACTTTAATTTTTAAAAAATATTTTATTTATTTATTTGACACAGAGAGAGAGAGAGAGAGAGAGCACAAGCAGGGGGAGTAGCAGGCAGAGGGAGAGGGAGAAGCAGTTGAGCCGGGAGCCTGACACGGGACTGGATCCCAGGACCCCAGGATCATGGCCTCAGCCAAAGGCAGACGTCTAACCAATTGAGCCATGCAGGCGCCCCTTGCTTAAATTTTTAAAAAATTTCATTACTAATGGGATCAGTTTCATGTAGTTCAACAAAGGCACTATAAAGTCCTCTAGTAATGGGTTTCAAGCTGCTTTCCAGTATGAATTCCCAGTACTAACAGCCTATTTATTCAAACTTGTTTTATATATATATATATATATATACACACACACACATATATGTATATATATGATACATTGTATATATATGTATATATATAATGTATATGATGTATACATCATATATACAATGTATATGATACATTGTATATATATATGTGTGTGTGTGTATATATATATATGATACATTGGTCCAAAGCATGTGAATTCTAATAAACATCTATTTATTAAAAAGAGGAAAACATGCAAGTCCTCACCTTTTACATGACTAGCTTACATAGTTTATGTGATTTAATTAACATATGGCTTTCATATGTAGAATAAAATGCACTTAGAATGAAACACTGAGTTTCTGGGGTAAAAAGTATTATGAATCTGTTTTTTTTCAAAAATTCAAATTTCATGAATAGTTGAATGAAACAACAAGCTTATTTTCTAAAGCAGTATTTAACATTGTAGGTTGGGCATTCCAATTTCCTTTGAGATCACAACAAGATACAGGCCTTAAAAATCGATTTGAGAGCAACAAGATTAGCTGGTGCACTCACTTTACGTGTGAAGGTTTGGATTCCTTCTTGATTTATGAGATAAAACAACAAGATTGTGAGTAAACAAAGATGTATCCTGAATAGATTTATTATACGATAGAAGGTAGTTTAGGAAATAATGCAGAGTGTCTTCCCTGTGGATTTATTCATCCAAATAATAATACACAGACTTTAAAGAACTGGTTGTTCTAGTCTTCATTGAGAAGAGAATTCATCCAAAGCATTCATTAAAAATAGCTTAAAATAAAATATATTCTCAGAGTAAATGTGGCACTAATTAATCAAGCTTTGTCTCTCTTATGAAACATTTATGTCCATTATAAACTCTAAATATCTCAGACAGAAAACTTTGTTTTCCTGTAAAATGTAAGCTATTTAAATGCCGGTGACTTGAATAAGAAAAATAGATAAAATCATTTGTGCTAAGATTAACGAATGTGTAGACTTTTTTACTACACATGGAAAAGCATTGTGTTGTTTAATGTGAGGAGGCTTTGTTGGGATAACCAATGAGAAAATATATGTATTAGTATTTTTGTTGCCAGCAGGAATAAGATCAGAAATTAGTTTTTTTGTTTTTGTTTTTGTTTTTCCTTTTTAAAGACTTTATTTGTTAAAGAGAGAGAGAGCATGCACCAGGTAGAGGGAGAAGCAGACTCCATGCTGAGCAAGGAGATATGCCCTATGCCTGACTCAATCCCAGGACTCTGGGATCATGACCTGAGCTGAAGCAGATGCTTAACTAACTGAGACATCCAGGAATCCCAGAAATTATTATTCTTAAGTGAAAAATTGAGATACACCAAAACTCTTTTAACTTTAAGCTTCTAGTAATTCCCTCTTCATCAGACTTTTTCGGTGACCAACAAAGAAGTAGAAAATTATCCAACTACAAATTACAATTTATCCATCTAGTCTGCCTTGCTTACCTTCTGATGGCAGTATTCATAGACAGAAAACAGCCAAGTAATTGGCAGTAATGAGAGGGAAAACCAGAAGCAAAGAAGCTGGCTGGATAATCAAACCTGAACTCAAGTCATGATAGGCTGGAATGCCCAATAAAAATACAAATAAAAATGTGAAGAATATGGAATTTTGATATTTCAGTTTTATTTGAGGACTACAGCCAGAAAAAACTGGTATAGTTATGGAAAATACTGTGGAATTTGATCAGTTCAAATAGTATGCCTGGGGAAAATAGAACCAGTAGTGAGGACATTGTGGCTTTTACATTCTCAGGTCATTTGTATATGTTTTGTGCCTTTGCTCTCATCTTATCTGCTTGCTTTGGTCCAATTCTGCTCCTATATTGCTAAAATACTTGTCCTGCCTCCCATCTCCCCAGCACACCCCAGCAAAGCCTGTTTGGAATTTTCTACGTGCAGTTGTTAGCTCACTAGTACGTATCTTAACCTATCCTGTTGGATTTTTGAGCTCATCTTTAGATCCCTACTGCCTTTAATACAGTCTGGACATTGAAACTTTCAAGAAATGTGTTAAGGATTTGTTGAATCAGTGAATGAAGGATTCAATGAATATTCTTACAGATTTAAACAAGGAGAGAAAATGTATGCTCTTAGTGGCATTCCAAGATGGACATGAAGAAGCTTATCGGGCATAGGAGAAAAAGGGTTTCACTCCATGTATCACACCCTCTGAGCAGGCAGGGTACTCCCTGGTGGCTGCAGGAAGCAGGAAGAATGACAGATTGCGGCCACCATCATGAGCAACACAAACCAGCAGACAGAAACCATCTAGAATGAACCTTGCTGTCTCTCAGCCCAGGGGTTTCTTGACACAGGTGTCTGGACAAGGACAGTGCCATTGATGTGGATCTATGAGCCCCTGGTTTATTCACTGTAGTCATCACTGTGTCACAGGAGAAATGACAAACCAAGTAGTGCAGAAACTCAAGGCTCCGTGCAGACCTTCCCCACAGAATCCTAATTATTGCTTTTTCTAGAAGTTCTTCCCAAACTCCACTCTCTTTTCCCTTCTGGTTAACAAATAGCTCTGAAATGTATCTAATTTTATGGGCTCAGTGCCGTTTATTTCTGCCAACAAAACACAAAAATAAACATACTAGTTAGTAACAACCACGAAAACAGAGCACCTCTTACCAGGTCCATTCTTACACATATTAGCTTAAGAAAGTATTTCAATTATTTTTTTAGTCCTACATATTACTGTCTTCCACATGCAGGTTTAATCCTCAAAATTTAATGCTTTCTCTAATTTGGTGATTTTGTAGTAAACTACAAAGAATTATTAACATTCTGTACGAAATTATATAAATTACATAAAGTTCACTACATATTTAGTGCATAGTATATAGTATATAGTGCATAGTTTATTTTGTTTGAAACTTCTAGTAAAACTACATTTTCTATTTCAAAGGATGCATATTCCTACCTTTATGTATAATATATATATTATGTAATTGAAATGACTTTCAAGTAGTATTTAATTTATGTATAATAAGATCAAGCCAAACTTAGTATAAAAATATTTTATTACCATTTAACTACAATCTAGAAAATATACCAATTTAAATAATTAAAAATACTTGTTATGAGCCACTAAATTGATTTTGTGACCTTCTAGTAGGTGATGGATTATAGTTTTAAAAAAAATAGTGTATTTAAATGGAAATACTGCACCTTGCTACTCAGTTTTTTAAGAAACCAATTAAAGGCAGTTATTTCTCCCCTTTTACAATATGTTCATTTAATAGTAAGTGAATTGGAAAGAATTAAATGATATTGGACCTGTTTATTATGTTAATTGTGTTTTTGTGTTTTAACTAGGACTTGGTTCAGCAAATACCCATATATTCAGTAAAAAAACCCAAATTAACATATGTATTAAACATTCTTGAAATTAATTTTATTATGAGACCATTCATGTTTGAAGTTTGGTTGATTTTACATATAGGTTTCAATTGTTAAAACTTGGCTTGAAGTAATAGATACAGCCTCGGTTATCCTAGTCTAATGACTAAGCTCACTTAGATCTACAGATAAAGAAAATTCTTCTCCATCAAGAAATTTGATAAATTTTCTCCACATTTGTAGGTATTGGAAAGCAATGACTCTTACACCCCTGTTTAGGAATTAGTATGACTAATGTGTACCTCTACCTGAAGAATAAGAGAGATTTTATCTTAACAGTAAAGAACTGAAAAATTGTTGTTGTTTTTAAGATTTATTTATTTATTTGAGAGAGAGAGAGAGAGGGCATGCACATGCATGGGCAAGCAGACAGGGGTGAGGGAGAGGGTCACAGGGAGAGAATCTCAAGCAGATTCACTGCTGAACCTGGAGCCCTATGTAGGCACAATCTCACGACCCGTGAGACCCTGAGCTGAGCAGAAACTAAGAGTCAGGTGCTTAACTGACCAAACCACCCAGGTGGCCCTAAAATTTTTTTTTAAAAAACAAAGTTAAAAGAAGAGAAACCTGGAAGGCAATGTATTACCTGCGAGAGGACATCAAAGACAGAGATTAAGAACAGGTGGAAAGACGGAGAGAAAAGAATTTAGAAAGGTTTTCTGGTTCTGGGGGCCATCTAGAATTTCTTGCTCTTTTTTAAATTTTTTTTTTTATTTTTTGAGTTTTTTTTTTTAATTTATTTTCTTTTCAGTGTAACAGAATTCATTGTTTATGTATCACACCCAGTGCTCCATGCAATACGTGCCCTCCATAGTACCCACCACCAGGCTCCCCCAACCTCCCACCCCCCCCCCCTTCAAAACCCTCAGATTGTTCTTCAGAGTCCATAGTCTCTCATGGTTCACCTCCCCTTCCAATTTCCCTCAACTCCCTTCTCCTCTCCATCTCCCAATGTCCTCAGTGGTATTTCTTATGCTCCACAAATAAGTGAAACCATATGATACTTGACTCTCTCAGCTTGCTCTTTGAGAGGTTTGCTGTTACTGGTTGAGCCAGAGAGTGCTTTTTTATCTGTAGGAAGGAAAGGGAAAAGTAAAAGGGAACTTTTGGATAGAGAGGAAAAAGACCCATGGGAAGCAAGAAGCCAAATGGGGAAAAGCAGAATGATACATGGTGTAAGTTGAGACACAGAAGGCAGAAAACAAAAAAGGGCATTTGACTTAGAATTTCAGAGCAATTAAAGTATTTCAGCAAAATCTATTCACATTCTAGAAATTCTTGTGCAAATTGGCTCCCTTTGGGATGCAGAGGAAACTGTCCTGGAGTTAGTAATAGTCCTGGAATTGGATCTAGCGGTGTAACCTGAAGTAAGTTAACCAATTCTGAATTACAGTGGGCTCATGTAAGGGGAGGTTAAAAATACTCAGCTTGTGACTTTGATGCAGATTCCATGCAGATATATATCACTTGGTATGCCACGCCCTCATAAGGAGTCCCCTTCCTCCTTTTGGGGGAATTTTATTAAATTTCCTGGCATACTGGAATGGACTCATAAATTACCGTTTTCATAGCCTGATACTAGAACTCATTCTGGTATGTATGGCTGATGGAATGTTCTAGTTATATGTTACTTGGATAACATGGGTACACAGCAGTTGTCTCAATTATGGGCTCAACCTTGAGTACTTATTTTTACCCCGATAGAGCATAGTTTTGCAAGTTGGTTAGAATTCTTTTAAAATTCAAACTAAATAAGAACAGACAGAGTAACTTTCCTCTTAATTATTACTGGTTAACCTTTTAACTCTTCCTCTGCTGAGCTGTAAAGTATTGTATTGCTGCTTTGATGCATGGAGTGACATTTGCTATCAGACAACCTGCTAGCTGGCAATAATATAATTTTGTAAGTTCTTAAAAATTGTAAAGCAGCCGTGGAACTGCGGGGTCTGCACTCCTGACTGTAGGTTTATACAGAACCGTGAGACTTGTTCAACTTAGTACTGTGTAACTAGGAGGGTGTGTATATGGAGAAGGTGGTGATATCTGGGATTGGCAGGAGAAGGATTTAAAAAAAAAAAAGATCCTGGAAAAGTTAAATTCCGTCAAAGAGTTTTGACCTCATATTTCCTCCATTTCTCCTATTCAGCCAGAACATCCATTCCAATTTGTGTGCTGAAACTGTTTTTTTCTTATGTCACAAATGGATTTTGTCCATGATATAAATAAGGTGAATAAAAAATGTCCTGTGGGAAGGTAGCATTTTAAATCATATCAGTCACTTACTCCTCAGAGTAAAGACATACGCTCAATGCCTTTGTGAGAGCCAAGCCCAAAGGTGAAATAGTAAGAGGGTAAGAAGGTAGAGCCCTAGTAGGACCAGGTACGACTAAGAGAGGAAAATGGTGCTGAACAGGGAGACTTGGTGGGAGTTGGGGGGTGTTGTGTCATTGAGACAAATTTAAAGAAGTATGGTTTATTGATAAAAATATACCATTCCAATAATGAATGTCTATTTCACAAACGAAATATATATGTTATCTCTATGTATTTCATATACAGTTGACCCTGTATATATATCCCCTGTGGGGATTAGGGATGTCGATTCCCTGTACTCCAGCCACAGTAAAAATTTCACGTAGAACTTTCGATTCTCCATAAGCTTGAACAATAGGCTACTGTTGACTGCAAGCCTTACCAAGAACATAAATAGCCAACCCGTATTCTATATGTTATGTGTATTATATGTGGTATTGTTACAATAAAGTAAGCTAGAGAAAAGAAAATAGTATTAAAATTATAAGGAGAATATGCTTACCATACTGCATAGTATTTATAAAAAATATTCATGTGTATGTAGAGCTGCTCACTTCAAACTGTGTTATTCAAGGGTCAACTGTCTGAAATATATATAATCTAAATTCTAGAATAAGAAAGATTAATAATTATTACATTGCATCATAGAGGGATTTGATAAAAGAAAACTTGCATGTGGCAAAAAAAAAATTTACAAGTGATGAGAATGTAGGAAAAACAAACATTTAAGATGCTAACAGCGTCCATGTGTGACTTCACTGTTGGTTCCACCGTAGTCTATTCACACAGAAGCCGATTAGCACTTAAAAATGAATGTCAACTCCTCTCTGTCCTCGGGGGGCTTCTCATTTCTCTGAGAGGAAAAGTGCACAAGCTTCTGTTGTGTTGCCAGGACTGATGCAGTGTGGCCCTTATGATCCCTCCACCTTAATTTTCCATCCCCTTCCTTCACTCTGCTTCTGCCACTCTGGCTTTTCCGGGATTTGGGAGACACACACCAGACCCACTCCTGTCTCTTTGCTATGTCTCTTACCTGAAATGCCCTTCCCCCCATATATTCTCACGGCTCACATTTTCATCTCCTACCTGTCTGCGCTTCAGTGAGGTGATCCCTGAACAAGCAATGTCAATAGAAATTCCTTTTGCTTTATTCATTCTCATAGCTTTCATTTCCATAGTGTTTCCCCTCTGACGTGCTCTATACCTTCCTGCGTGTTCTTGCTAGAATGTAAAGTAAGTAAGCTCTGTCTGTTTTGTTCAGGGCTGTATACATGTCATCTAGTAGAGGCCTGGCACACAGTAGGAATTTCATAAATATTGGGTAACAGTTGGAATGAATGAAAGAGCGAGCGTGGCATTCTAGATTTCTATTTTTCATGCTTCCTTTGAAGACATAAGGCTCATCTGTATGCTATAAATATTTATGTCCATCCAATCACCATGAATGTACAAACTTACAACACATAGGGAAATGTTTTTTAAAGCTTAACTATAAAAAAAGGCCTTTCACTGACATTAAACTAGTACATTTAGTCATAATTAAATATTTGCAAAACGATCCATGATATGTTTGAAACTTACACAGTGATAAATATTCAGGCAACTTGATAACTTTCCTTACCTTTAGTTTTGTCTACATTTTAATTAAGATTGTTTTATTTGATGGTTAGGTTAAAAGTCATTATACATGATGAATCATTCTGATACCTTAAAATATATTTAAATGGAAATGAGTAAAGATGTAGATATTGCATTTCTATTAGATTTTACTGAGATTAGCTGTGTTATCAGATTGGCCCATGGAGAAAAACTTCATATAAAATTGTTCTACTTTGGGGGCACCTGGGTGGCTCAGTGGGTTAAAGCCTCTGCCTTCGGCTCAGGTCATGATCCCAGAGTCCTGGAATCGAGCTCCACATCGAGCTCCGCATCAGGCTCTCGGCTCAGCAGGGAGCCTGCTTCCCCCTTTCTCTCTGCCTGCCTCTCTGCCTATTTGTGATCTCTGTCTGTCAAATGAATAAATAAAATCTTAAAAAAAAAAAGTAAAATAAAATTGTTCTACTTTGTATTTATGTTCGCAGCAAACAAAGTTAAATAGTTGTTTAAAACAGCCATTCTATAAGATCACTCATTTAATGATAAGTATTTGTAGTGGTCTGTGACCTCGTATTTTTAATATAGCTCTATATTCTCCATTTTCAGTTGCTTCTCTCAATTTGTTAGTGGCTTTTTAGGGCTTTTTCCAGACTGGTCTCTAGGTACTTAAAACATGTAATCAATATTGACTTAATGAATTTTTTTTCAACAGAAAAAAATTGAAATTGTATGAGTGAGCTATTTTTTAAAATAATTTGTTAGAATTAGAGGTCAGCATTTTTATCCCTTCTCAATTTTCTTTTTCCAAACTTAGCATTTCAATCTGAAATAAAAGAACTGATCATTCAGGACCAAGTACATTAATCCCATTTTGCTAGTCTGAAATGAAGTTGTGTAAACCCAAGGCTCTAACAGATTTATTTTTCACTCAGTGTATTAATGATTCATTTCCTTATTTCATTTAATTACTGATAAATTTCCACAATTTTAAAATAATCAGTTCTTAAAGAATTCACCAGATCTTAGAATGAATATTTGTTCTTTATCCTGTAGCATATATAACATTACCAGCATAAAGCAAGCCTACAAATAAGAGATTGCAGAAACAACCTCCCTGTTCACATTCCACTCTCCTTATACACAGCTTTAAGCCCAACTAGAAGATCTTTGCAATTCCCTTGATAATAGTATTTTCTGTACTATCACCCATACAGTTATTTATTTGGTGTTTAAAGTGGTTATATAGCCTGGGTGGGGGTGAGTGGATAGGAGAGGAAGCTGTTCTAGGTAAGATTTGGTTCAAAAGCAAATTTTCAGGAGTTGAAGCCAGAAATTATGGGTCTTCAGTAAATTGGCCCCTCAGTATATGTTTGTTGAGTTAGTTCGTAAAGATTTAAACTGAATTCACATAGTGTGTCAAGTATTGATGTAGTAATAATAATGAATACGTAGAGATATGTTTTATTCTGGTAAACTTTTCCCATCTGTCCTAAATAATGACAGGTTAAAATGATACTAATGTCTAAAATAATTTGTTTCTGAGCTTATGTCCTTATTGCAGTTCAGGAGGAAGACTTATAAAATGTGGTTAAAACACAAAATCATTTAACTAATGGGCCAAAACCACCCAAAGCAGAGGATCATAAAAAGATATATGCATTACTTAGATATTTTCATATTAATCATAACTGAGTATTTCTATCATTCTGATAGAGTGTGACTGAGTATATCCATCATTCTTTTGATTTAGATCTAGGGTCTAAGGTCTTTCTCTTGACTTTGGGAGGGCTATGTAGACTCTCATGGTTGGCCACATTCCTCATACATTATATGTAAGTTTTTAGTTTTGATTTATTTAAAGTGGGGAGGGATAAAGGTCTTTGAGAAGCAACTTTAAGATCTAAGTTTTTATTTTCCAAAAGATTTTATAATTGTCACACCCACATCTCTTGTGACAAATATTTTATAAAGCAACTCACCTTTATAGAGTCTTCCCAAAGCATTCAAATTAATACCATACCTTTTCTTAAGAAGTCCTTTTCTTAATCAAGCACAAATATTTACCTTTTAATTTAATTATAGAAAGACAATAATAGGATAAAAGATAAATTACTTGGAGAAACAGAGGCTACTGATTCTGGATGTACGTAACTCACACAAAGCAGAAGTGATGGCATTAGTCAATAAAAGTACAGTTTTGTCTTTTTTCAGTAACTTGTCTTAAATAGAGACATTCTGATGTTGAGTAGAAGTTAATGTGGTGAGTCCATTAAGGGAAGGGTGATTAATTTTTTCAAGAGCTTAAATTTTTAAAAAATTTCTATTTATTAGAGAAAAATAATTTCCTACTTTTTTTCTACTTTAAATGTCAACTGTTTTGAAAGTAAATTTAAATACTCCATGTTGTAAATGAAAATGCGTTTTAATGCATAAGAGTGTGGCTACATTCTTTTCAAATACGGGTATGTTTTCATTTCTGAGTCTCAGTCAAAAGGAAAAACAACAGCAGTAAATTCTAAGATGACATTTGCTATCTTTCCACACAAATAGTACAATGTGAATCTTCTGTTCCAAATGTGGAATGTCAGTTTGTGATTTTGAGTCTTTTATTTTTTGTATATTAATAAACTAGTGATACTACTATTATAAAAGGAATAACAACAGAAGTTAACACTACTGTAGC
Source organism: Martes martes (assembly GCF_963455335.1). Classification (NCBI taxonomy): domain Eukaryota; kingdom Metazoa; phylum Chordata; class Mammalia; order Carnivora; family Mustelidae; genus Martes; species Martes martes. Next base: position 34,948,130 of record NC_137899.1, read on the forward strand.
ATTATTATGTCCTAGGGAATCATTTACGCCTGAAAATAACTCTGTAAGTGAGGTGCTATTCCTGATTTCCTATTTCTAGAGGATGAAGTTGAGGCACAGGCAGATTAACTAATTTAGCCCGAGGGAGTAAGGCCTTTAGCCTTGTAAATTTTAGCATTTAAAACTAGGCAGTCTAGCTCCAGAGTTCATGCTCTAAGCCAATATCTATACCACATTTCTTTTTTTTTCCCCTAACAAAACACGAAACCAAATCCCATGTGTTTCAGTTTTAGCCTTCATTTATCCTCTGTCAAACCTACATATTAACAAAGAGGTAACTTTTATTCACCTATTAAATAAGTCCTTGTTAACTGACTTCATTGATGTAGTCAGAAAAATTGATCTGTTCAATCAAAGAGCTGTTTTAACTTTAGGGTTTTTTTTGTTTGTTTGTTTGTTTGTTTTTAAATGTTTGACCATTTGACTAGGTTGGCTGGGACTACTACATGCAAAACCAGTTTTATTATGAATTGGAAACTTGGAAACAAGCTATCTTGGTAAGATTCCTTTATCGGTCAATCAATAACATTTACCTGAGTGCCCTCTGAGGTGTAGGGGCAGAAAATTTTTCCTTCTGCTCTTCTAGGTTCTTTGGCTGCCATGTAATTAAACTGGCATAAAAGGATGAACAGGAGGAAAATAAATAAGTATGATAACATATATACCCCCTGCCTACCATCTGCAGCTTAAATACCATCTTTAGCTAAAGACAAAAGATGTTGCAGGTATGGAGTCCATGGGAAGTGGTTACTAAGAAAGCACAGTGAGGTTGCTATGTGGGTTTGAGTCTTATGTTCTCCACCGGTAAAGAATTTCTAGGAATGGAGTTACTTTGCCTCTTCTTGGTGCAGAGAACTTTGCAGAGACACCCTCACAAACGGAGATTTCCCTTGTATATATAAATGTCTCTTACAAAAGTGTAACTACTACTTAGTTTTCACAGCTTCTCCAGTGTCTGCTTTCTTAAAAACAAGCAGCTTAAATTAAGCAATATGCCTAAAAGGGCATTTTTAGGGTAGTATATTTTGCTCCTGTAGAGAGGTTGGAAAGGTAAAAGAAACTATATAAGACATTTGGTCTTGCATGCTAAAGTAATTGCAATCCAGCGGGAAACTTAAAATCTTCATCTCCAAACTTTGAAACTGATGCTTAATTGATTATATTATTTTGAGATTTTTATGGTACCTAAGCCATATTTTTCAAAATAGTTTGCATAGTCTAATAATAATTGATACATGTGATAGACTCTGGTTTGTGTTCTAGATTTTTGGTTCCTGTTACTCTTATGAGTGATGCTTACCTCAAGGAAAATAATTAATGCCTGCATGTTATCACTTGAAAACAACAACATATATATCACAGCTTTTCTTTCACATCTGGCTAAAAACAGTAATATTAAGCTTGGGCAAACACATCTTTTATTATCTATAATGTTAACTTTATACAGAGCAAAGAGCAATTTTACTGAAGTAAAACAAAATGAGTTTATTTGGAACAGCAGTCGAATTACAAATCAGGACAAATAAGCTATGGGAATGATAGGCAAGTCCAAAGAGACAAAGGGAAGATCAGTTTTTATTAGGTGTTAGGAGGAAATAGGAGAGGATTTTCCTGGACAAAAGTTTACTGGACAATGGGAGTTTGAGGTTAGGGACATCTCTCATTGGCTGTGGGGTGGTGGTTAGTTGTTGCTGGAGCTAGACAGGGCCTTTCTTCCTTTTCTTAAATGTGGGAGATAAATCCCCTTGTGAAGAGTGTCCAGTTCTGTCAAAGTAACTATCTTCCTTCTTCCCACTGGTTACATAGGCTGCTGTGAGTAGTCCTGAGAGAGCTCCCCCTTCATTTTAAGTGACTCCATTTTAAATGAGGTTTCCTTTATTTTCACAGAATCAAGCTTGTTGAAATGTGTGTCGAACTGACTAAAACCATTTCTATCTTTGCTCATGTATTCAGCCATTATTTTTCAAAGAGCTATCTATTAGAAATCAAGAAAGTTTTCCAGACTTTTATCTTTAAGTTTTTCTGTTGAACAATGTTTTATTTAAATGCTGTCTTCACCAATTCTCCCTTCCGCCCCCTGCCACCAACCCACTGACTTTACAGAAGACTTTTGAGAAGAAGGGAAGCATTTTCACTTACTATAAATATGTGATTACTTGTAAAAAATTTATTTACCATTCACTCATTGAAACTGGAATAGCATTATGAGAATAATACGGCCTTGGAAATAGGGAATCCATCCCATCCTCCATCTGCCACTCTCTTACACTTGGATAAGGAGCAATTTTGCTTCTCCCTGAACACTTCAATTTATCTATCTAATAAGTGATTGGAGGGAGCCAGATGAAGTATAAGATTTTATTATTCTTTGAAGTATTTATTAAGATTGTAGGGGCCAAATGCAGGCGGCCCCAGGATGGCCCACTATGTTGTGTGGAACTATTTTGAGCTGAAGGCAGTTGAGACCCTGCAGGTTCAAGAGGAAATTTTACCCCTCCTTTAACTATATAGAATAATCTAATTGGGGGTCTTCCCCAGAATAAGGTTATCCAGAGCAAACACCTCATTACCAAATATCTATTTTTCTTCTTAGAGCTCTGTGAATTGCATTCTTTCCTTTTGAAATCTCAGATCCTACATACTTCCCCTTAGTTCACAATGATATCTATCTATCTATCTATCTATCTATCTATATATCTATCTCATTTTGCCTGTCTTAGGAATTTCCATGTCTGTGTGGATGTCCTGTATGTGCAGAAGTAAATTTGATTTTCTCCTGCTAATCTTTCTTATGTCAATTTGATTCTTAGTCTGGATAGAAGGATCTAGAAGAAGACAGGGAATTCTTGCTCCCTGAAAAGATTTATACTATCGCTGGTACAGGAAATTCAAAGATTTATAAAAGTATCCTGACCTCGAAAGGATAACCATTCAGTGAAAGTAGATGAGAAAAAATAATCAACATTTATTTTTGAGAAGTTACTAATTGAAAGAATTAGATGGCCAAGTCCACGGCAGATAATGGTTGCAAAATAAAGCCAGACCCTCCTAAAACAGAGACCCCCAAACTAAACTACAGCTCTTCAGTTGGAGTTTTTGCTCTTAGTTAGGAAGGTAACCATGATTTAAAACATGTTCATTGAGGGGTGCCTGGGTGGCTCAGTGGGTTAAACTTCTGCCTTCGGCTCAGGTCATGATCTCAGGGTCCTGGGATTGAGCCCCACATTGGGCTCTCTGCTGAGTGGGGAGCCTGCTTCCCCCCCACCCCCACCTGCCTCTCTGCCTACTTGTGATCTCTCTGTCAAATAAATAAAATCTTAAAAAAAAAAAAAAAAAGCTCATCGAATGAGGAAGTATCTTTCCTCCTCTGCATGAGAAGATTAACAAGGGTCAAGAATCCTATTTCTTTGCCCTTTGTGGATTATTATAGTCAAATTGGCAATTGTTTTCCAAACCTGATGAAAAGGGTATTGGTAACATTCCTGAATTACTAGAGTGTATTTCATTTTGCTTCCATAAGCACTGAAAAGGCAGAAAATGGCAGGGCGGGCCTTGAAGTAGGTAATTTTTTTGTGTCTCCCTCTTCTTCCTCCCTCTCCTAAAATTACAGAATAGGTTTCATTTTACTTCCAAGTAAATATTCTGATACCACAGTTAGTTCGTATTTTGTTATTAACTCCAGTCATTCACCAATTCTCTTGTTCAACTTTCTCTAATTCAGGAGATTTAATGTTGCACCGGCTTGGAGTTCACTTGATTGCCTTGTTAATGCTCTTATTCCCTAGCAATCAATTTAGTTTGATTGATATTTGTTATGTAGCCTCGTAAGTTCTCTTCACTTGAATTTCATTTAGAGTTCTTTTTTTCTCCACTTCCTAGCAATCAATTTGACTTGATTGCTATTTACTTCCTGACCTGTTGATATTGCAAGATTGCGTAAGTGTGTTAATTACCTCCACGGCATGTTCGGTTTCATTCACGTATTTCACATTTCTACTGTTAAATGACTTCATGTAAATAACTGCCTCTTTAATACAGTTTTTATAGATTTGCTGTCAGTGTACACAATAGTTTGAATTTATCTTGCTTATTTCTTTTTTTTATTTTTATTTTTTAAGATTTTGTTTATTTATTTGACAGATCACAAGCAGGCAGAGAGGCAGGCAGAGAGAGAGGGGAATCAGGCTCTCTGCTGAGCAGAGAGCCCAGATGAGGGGCTCAATCCCAGGACCCTGAGATCATGACCTGAGCCGAAGGCAGAGGCTTAACCCACAGTCACCCAGGCGCCCCTATCTTTGTTTATTTCTAACGTGGGATGTAAAAATATATTATTGTAAGATACATTATAATTTATGAAAAAAATCCCCATCAGATTAAAAACATAAGCAAGGGAAAGCCTGAGTCCGTAGATACAGATGACTGTGGAGACAGCCTGAGGCGGTTTTAGAACACAGCGGGCGGAAACAGCACATCAGGTTTATCTCTCACCATTGCGGATTTTCTTTCTTTCTTTCTTTCTTTTTTAATAAACTAGGTCACTAAAACTGTTCTCTATTTCTGAAAGTAATTTCAGACAGCACTGATAAACTGAATAAACTCTTCATATTTCGGAGCGTCTGAAGGGTCCCTCAATTTAAATTGCATCAAGGTGAAGTAGAAGCTTCTTTGGAATATCATATTCCTAGTAGTTCTCTGAGGAATTTGATTGGATGTCTGTCTATTAGATTAAAGGAAAGCTTTGCTTAATTCCATAAACTGTCATGCTTTAATAAATATTTTAACAGTCAAATAACCCTACAATATTTTAAAAACATGGAAAATTAATTCTTCAAAGGGTCTCATTCCGTGGCTGGTAAATAATAGATGTTCTTTCAATGTAGGTAAACTGTCCTTGGATCTATTTTACAGTTTAAGAGACTCAAACTGTGAATCTTTACACTTTCCTTCTCTGAATTTAGGTGAGCGTATGCTTCAGCTGCTCACTACCTTAAGCAGATTGTCCTATAATCCTCCCTTTTGCTCAATATTTATGGAGACTAGATCCAATTCAAGTGTGATGAAAGAATCCGAAGATGTTCTACAAAATGAGATTAGTGTATTTCTCCATTTGGTAATCTCATCAACCATGAAAACTCACAGTTCTCCCTCAGTATCCTTTCTTCTTGCCTGAGTGTTTGTTCCAGGTGCCATAAGCAGTAAAATTTCAAATCTGAAAGAGTAATAAATACTGGTGTCACTGAAATGACTCTGGAATAGAAGCAGTATTTTAGCTGGTATTTTTATGACAAGATAGGAGAGTAATCAGCATGCAGCTCATATAATTACGGGAAATTTAGAGGATGTAATTTGTGGTCTTATTCCTGGTCTTGAAGAAATGTATGGAGGCCTTGGTATAAAAGAAGGAAGCAGCAAAATCATGTGTGGTAAGCCATTTATCCGGAGGCAGAAAGGTTAAAATGGGCACTAGAGCCTGAAACAGAGGAATATACATCAGTGTGAAAGGACACTTGCAGAAGGGTTCAGTATCAGTCTAAGTGGAGTTTTACTTAAGAGGCAATAAGAAGATGTTTTGGGGTTTTTTTAAATGGCACAATTAGGCTTTTAAGTCTTTGACATTTCTTCATGTACTTCTTTGAAGAAGGCCTCTGTCTGTGTCCTACCATTCAAATTCCATTTCTTCTTTAAATTCCAACACAAATGTATATCTCATTTTATATGTATATCTCATTATATAAATGTCTTGTTATATATACATATATCATTATCTCTACCTATCTATATTTCATTATATATTTGGCTTTTTTTCACTTGATAAATTATAAGTCTACACTACCCCCAGTGTATCTCTCTTCTGATCCACTCATTTAACAATTAATCCTGTAATATTTTGAGGCAGACTTTTGTTTTTGCTATTTTTAATTAAAGTATGATTTACATACAAAAGAAAAAAGTGTCTTAAATGTTCAGTTTGATGACTTTTGACAATTATGCACACATCCATGAAAACGCACCCAGCCCTCGAAAGGGCCTAGAAAGTACCCTTTTCTAGAGAATTCTCCACTTTTACTGAATTCTCGTGCTATAGATTAGATTTTTCTGGTTATAAGTGTACATTGTGTGTTATAAATATTTCATTATATGTACATGTATTTTGTGTGCCTGTCTGTATGGTTCCTTTTAAAGTGCATAATACGTATTTTTAAAAATTTTAATTCCAGGGCACCTGGGTGGCTCAGTGGGTTAAAGCTTCTGCTTTCGGCTCGGGTCATGATCCCAGGGTCCTGGGATCGAGTCCCACATTGGGTTCTCTGCTCGGCGGGGAGCCTGCTTCCTCCTCTCTCTCTGCCTGCCTCTCTGACTACTTGTGGTCTCTGTCTATCAAATAAATAAATTAAAGAAAAATTTAATTACAGTAGTTACCATACAATGTTATGTTAGTTTCAGGTATACCATATAGTAGTAATTCATCAATTCCAGACATCATTCAGTGCTCATCGTGGTAAGTCACTCTTAATCCCCCTCACCTATTTCACCTATCCCCCCACCCACCTCCCCTTTGGTAACCATCTGTTTGTTCTCTGCAGTTAATATTGTTTTTTTGGCTTGTCTCTTTTTTAAGTTGTTCACTTATTTTGTTTCTGAGTGAAGTCATATGGTATTTACCCTTCTCTGACTTATTTTGCTCAGCATTATACTCTCTAGATTGATCCATGGTGTTGTAAATGGCAAGATTTCATTCTTTTTTATGGCTGAATATAAATGTTTTATATAACATTTATTATATAGTGGAATCATATAATGGAATATTATGTGCATGTATATATATGTGTATATATAGGTGTGTGTATATATATGTGTGTGTATACCCCCACACACGCACACACACACACATATATACACACATGTATATAAATACACATACTATATCTTCTTTCTATTCATCCACTGATGGACATTTAAGTTGCTTTCATATCCTGGCTGTTATAAATAATGCTGCAATTAACATAAGGGTGCATATAGTTTTCAAAATAGTGCTTGAACACGTTATATTTTGGATGTTCAGCTTTGTTGTTGTGTTTCATAGTTTGTTCCTTTCTCTTACCAGGTAGTATTCTCTTGTGTGAATATACAAAAATTTACTTATTTTCCTGTCACGTGTTTGTGTTGTTTCCAGTGACAAAATGGTTCATGTGTGTTAACCTTATTAGAAACCATAAAAATGTTACATGTAAAGTGATGATTCACTAAGTTCTACTCCTAAAACCAGTATTATACTCTATGTTAAGTAGCTAAAATTTAAATAAAAATTTGAAACAAACAAACACACAAAAAGAAACTGCAAAAATAGTTCTCCAAAGTGGTTGTACTATTTTGCTCTCCCACCAGAAATGTATGAGGATTGCAGTTGCTCTACATCTTTGCTAATATTTACTGTTGCTAGGCTTTTTCATTTTAGCCAAATTAATGGTTGTGAAATGTCGAATACTTCCACATGTGCTTCCTGATCATTGGTATATCTTCTTTTGTGGAGTGTCTTTTCAAATCTTAAGTCTAGGGGTGCCTGAGTGGCTCAGTTGGTTTCAGCGTCCAACTCTTGATTTCAAGTCAGGGCATGATCTCAGCGGGAAATCTGCTTGAGGTTTTCCATCCCCTCTATCCCTCCCCCTGCTCGCTCACTCTCTCTCTCAAATAAACAAATGAATCTTTAAAATAAATCTTAAGTCTGTCTTCAAGCAAGTTGCTTGTTTCTCCATCGTTTTTAAAAGCTTTCTGTACATTCAGTATATGACCTGGAATGTTAGATATATACTGAATATATTTTTTCCCATCTGGGGCTTGCCTCTTCATTTTATTACTTTCTCAAGTTTCTTAATGTTCTTTGGTAAATAGAAATTTTTAATGTTGACAAAATATAATTTATGTTTTCCTTTTTGTGGGCTAGTGCTTTATGTGTCCTGTTTAAGGGAACTTTGCTGACACTAGGAGCTCAAATATATACTTCTATGTATTCTTCTGGAAGCTTTATGGTTTTGAACCTCCTATTTTGTCTATGCCCATCTCAAATTAATTTTTATATATGGAATGAGATAAAGATCAAAGTTTATTTGTCTTCATTGAAAGCCTTGTGGGGTTTTTAAAGCATATTTGTTAATTTGCTTTATTCTTTGTCTTAGTCAACTTTTCATATGCAGCCTTATCTTCTCAACATAGTTGTAAGTCTGTCGAGGACTGGGGCTGGTTTTTCATATTTATTTGTATCTTCATGGTGTAGATTCACATAGAAATATTTTCCTTTGTGTTTTTATGAATGTTGTATTTAAAATGATGATTCCAAATGCTATGTGCATTAATATTATTATTATTACTCCAAGGCTTAAAGTGCTTAGTTTTACTCACCTAGATTTTACTTACCTTGATTTATTTGTTAACATGAGTCATATATTTTAATAGAGTTGTAGATGGCACAAAAGTAGAAAATTATAAGAGGAAAGGTCAGTATTTACTAGAAGTGGCCAGAAGTGACCCCCGGGATTTGGATTGGTATTGATGTTTTCAAAACATTAGATCATGTTGTTTGCAATATCAACAGAGGTGGTTTTGTGGTCAATGAAGACGGCAATCCTCCTCTAGTAACATAAGAAAAGTAGGTTAAGAAGCAAAACATTGGTATCTGGTGGGGTTATCTGAGGGCTTTGATAGCATGTATTTTCATTTACTTAACTTTGGCTTTGCTATATGATTCCTGGACAGGTGAAATTGGAATGTAAAGAGTTAATGAAATCATTGAAATATTTTTAAAACACTATACCTCTTTTTATGAAAAAAGTGCAGATATAATATATTTAGGAAAATTCATTACTTGAATTCATTTCTTCTGCCAGTTTCTGGAAATGGCACAAAGAACAGTATCATTTTTATTCCTAAGGAGCTTAGAATCTGATGGAATTTTAAGCATGATCTGTGGTCTTAAAAAGTCCATTGTCCTGCTGTCTGTATGCCACAAATGGATTTACTGATGAAATCATTTAGCTAACTGTCAAAATGGTAATTAATTCTAACAAAAATAGTAAAAGATAACCTGCTTTCCAAGAAGCTCAACTTGACTTTGTGAGTGCCTGAGGATTTCTAAGAGGCTATGACATTATCGTATTGCTAAAGGGGCAGGCTGTACAGAGAACTGACTGAGCAAAGTTGCCATGGGAAACTTGCAGACTTTTCCAAAAAGAGAAACTAAACAAAAAAACACTGATTGTATTTGAAATCTGGGTTCTAGGAAGAAGACTTACCCACTCCCACTGAAAGTGCCTAAGGGCTTGCTAGATATTGGGTGGCTTTGTGGGCAGGTGTTCTGCCCTGTTTATCTTTCTACCATTTCTCTTACACCAGTTCCTCTTTAAATGCAGAACTTCAGCTAACTGTGGGTGACAAATTCAACAGAAGTTTGAAAATGGAAATGAAGCTCCTCTCATGCAAACTTTGTCTTTCATTGTATTCCATTCAAGGACAATCTAAAATCTCTTAGAGAGAGGACTTCATTGGATATTTTGGCTACTGAAAAGGCACAGCCTCAGCATTCTCTCTCTCTCTCTCTTTTTTTCTCACTCTTTATCACTAATACCCTTGCTAACCACCCCACCACCTCCCCCACCCCCCACCCAACCCCTCTAGTTACAAATGAGATGAATATGGCCCTAGAGGGTTTTCTTTGCTGGGGACAAATGACCAAGGCCAGATTTGGAGCAAGAGTCTTTTATCCTAATCAGTGCTTGATCAGCCTCAGATACTGAGCAACCCTTCTGGAGGCTGAACACCAAAATAGTAATTAGGAAAGTCTTACACATAACTAGTCATCAGAAAATGTTGTTCTGGTTTTTTTGCACAATTCACTAACATATGTGTTAATGATTATGTCTCTTATTTAAATTATATAGAAACTTCTGAGAATCATTAATACATAAAAAAATGGAAATGCACACTTTATAAATCAAACATATGGTTAATTTTTTCAGAAGACTTTGTTGACAAATGGATTGTGTTTTAACTTAAATGTGATTTTTATTTTGGCTTGTGTCTTTGGTTTATTAAGCAATTTGAGGAAAAAACTATAAATCTAGGAATTTATGAGTATATAATAATACATTGTCATACTAAAAATTCTGTACTCTTAAGTTAGAATTTAAAATGTTCCCAACTGGGAACCTTATTTTTGATTGTATATAGATTTAGATTTAACCCAATCTATATTTTAAAAACTAGAACTATAGCACATGATCTCTCCCCATCCTCTTCTAGCAAGCAATTATTTTTTATTGATCTACTAACAAGAGTTGAATTAGAAAACTTTCATGCATACTTTTAGGTAGCTGGGTACCATTTTGATAATATCAACCAAGTATTAAGAGAAAATAACTTGCTTATCTTTAATGCAAGTTTCTATTACCACTGATATTTTTTTTAATAGCATAACTTTTTGATAATACAAACATTTTCCAGATACATGTCCTTAGGTTAGATACTGCCAATATATCTGCTCTGATTAGCAATGTTGGTTTGTGAATTCTAAATTCCCAGAGTGCATATTGTCACAAACAGAATCAGTGACATATTAATACTCTCTTGGTTATGCATGAAATGCTCTTGGACAAATGTTCCCAGTAGAGATTCTATTCTACCCTAACCAGAAAATTAAAAATGAGTACACATTATGAGCAAATTACATAGCTGAATTTAATGGCTGAGATGGCCTATGCTTTTATAAATGGAAGGAAGAGTAATGGAAGAAAACTATATTAGGTGTCTATTTATCAATTATCCAATTTTCAGAAATAGATTTTTGTTTCAAATTTACCCTTTATGTTTTAGGACCTTGCAGAAGTTGAATCATGAAGTGTAAGATAATGGAGACTGAATTATTTTCAATAGCTGGGACTTAGTGATATGATCTAGAAAAGAAAATCTGGAAAAAGTTTAAATAGTGTCATATAGAAAATACAGAAGAAGTAAAAGAACAGGAATTTAGTTACTTATTCAATGGTGGTAGCTAAGTGCATTATCAAAATTAAATGGACATTTGTTGAAATAGGTTCATCACAGAAATATGAGTATTGCAACAAGGCTATGATGAAATATATTTAAAATAATATGTCCAAAAATGTTATAAAGAAATTTGGGTCCTTTATAACATATAAAAATGTTATAAAGAAAATGTTACAAAGAAATGTTATAAAGTAAAAAAAAAAAAAAGTTAATTACTGGTATCAAAATAATTCAAATGGCTCCGATAGCATATGTTTGGAATGCATGTATTTAAGTTTATAAATCATCTTAAACTTATTTTATAATGAATGAAAAATATTTCTCCTGTCTTAAAAAAATAGACGGGTCATTTAAAATGAAAGGTCTTTTTTGGGAAGAGCTATTGACCTATAATTGACTTCAAAAACCCTTTTGACTTTGGTATGAAATATATATATGGGAAGCGATTTGAGTTTGTGTGTTCTGTTATTTATATCAAAATTAATGTATAGAACTAGATCCCAGATTCTCCTGGGTAGGTTGTATCAAATATTGAGTCAGGATACAGCTCAGATTTGAACAATCAAACCTTACCTATGTAACTATGAATGAATTATATGAATATATAATATTCATAATATAATGTGTTATGAATGAATGAATTATAACTAGCAACTATGAATGAATTATAATCATTAACTCTCACAAATACTCAAGGATTTCTCAAGTAAGTGACAGGTATAAAGTATTTCCTGAGCATCTTGTACATTATAATTTGTCATAATGATATCGGTAGTGAAAGCAATGCCTGTGGCCCAGTTGACTATCACTGTCTCACTATGCTTTGTTGTTACTGAACTGCTTAGGAGAACCCATGCATCTTGGGAGCCTTTTCTTTGACAAAGCAAAATTAAAGGTTGGTGGCACTTACGTCTTTGACTCCATAGAACAAAATTTAAATCTCGTGTGCTACTGATTATTTCTCTCTCGCTATTTAGAAATCTAGAGGAATAACTACTTAATATATATACAGGTTAGAGGATATATTACTCTGTGCCTTTTATCTTTGCCCTAATAACATTGGAATGTTATAAAGTCCTTTATCTGTAACACTTTAGTCTGTTACATTATAAAACAGAACACTTTATATTTTAAGACACATGTTATATTATGAATCACCAAACATCTACTCAAAATTTAAGAAAATGATGCAGTATCATTTTGGAAGAAATATGGTATGACTCATATTAAGGGTATATGTACATTTATGAATTTCATTGTATTGTTTTTAGTGTTTTTAGTGGGTGATTCTTTGCCTTGAAAAACTAGCTGAAATACTATATGCTTTAAAGAAATTAATATTTAAATGATCTGAGCACATTGAATACCATAGTGATGGGGCACCTGGGTGGTTCAGCGGGTTAAGCCTCTGCCTTTGGCTCAGGTCATGATCTCAGTGTCCTGGCATTGAGCCCCACATCAGGCTCTCTGCTCGGCAGGGAGCCTGCTTCCCTGCCTCTCTCTGCCTGCCCCTCTGCCTACTTGTGATCTCTCTCTCTGTCAAATTAAAAAAAAAAAAAAAAATCTTTGAATATCATAGTGACATTGATTTTGGAACAAAATGCTAGTATTTGGGGGCACCTGGGTGGCTCAGTGGGTTAAAGCCTCTGCCTTCAGCTCGGGTCATGGTCTCAGGGTCCTGGGATGGAGCCCCGCATCGGGCTCTCTGCTCAGCGGAAAGCCTGCTCCGTCCCCCTCTCTCTCTGCCTACCTCTCTGTCTGCTTGTGATCTCTCTCTCTGTCAAATAAATAAATAAAAATTTAAAAAAAAATGCTAGTATTTGTACAAAGGCCACAACTGCCCATGTTCAAACTAATGAAGAATATAATGATTCTAGCAGAAAATACAGCTGAACATTTCTGGTTCTTCAGCTGAACATTATAGTTCTTCCACAGTTGTGTATAGCACTTTGGTCTGTTATATTATATGATTCAAGTGGGAATAAGAGATTGAGCAGCTTGCTCTTTTTAAGGGTATCTTGGGAATCAGGAGACCAAGATTCTGTTCTCAGAATAGAGTGACACCCATTATACAACTCTCATAGATACTCAACTATTTCTTCAGTAAAATGACGATTATACGATATTTTCTGAGGATCTCATAAATTGCATCAAGATTGCCAAGCTAAATATAATCACTAAGTACTAACTTTTGATGAGAGAACACACATGAAAAATGTGGGTGGTGGGTAGATCCTTGCCACAGGATTTGGGGATATTGCTCTGAAAACCTGCTGCCAGTTCTTCCACGCTCTTTTATTTTTTAATTGGAAGAAATTTATAAGCAAATTGAAAGAAATCCAGAGATGATTTAAAGATGAGAGTTGTTCAGAATGCATAGGTCAGGAAATGGGTAACAGAATTCAAAATGAGTCAATATCTGATTGAGAGGAAAGTACCATTTAAGGAAAGAAATGATTAATTTGAGATTTACCTCAAAATAATAAAAATAAATTAAGGTAAGAAATACATTGGCATTATTATCAGCAAAAACTACCGTGGTAATGAAACTTGAGTAATAAAAGAGAATAATTTCTCTTGGAAAGATAATAGAATTTCTCTTCACTTAGTGCATTTTGAAACTCAGCAAGATAAGCCATCAGCTGTGGTAATAATGTGGTGCAGAAAGGACAAGATAAGCGTTTAGGGAACCTTAGTTCGGGTTTCAGAGTCCAGTAAATCCTTTTAAAGAAACATGAGAATCCATTGGCGTGTGCTTTTAAAGAAGTATAGAATGTTAGAATTACTGGCAGTGTTTGAATTATATAAGCAATTGTATTTGTAGTTTTTTTGGCTCTGTTATGTTATAGGAGATTATAGGAGATTTCAGAATCTCTTACTATCAATCAAAATTCGGGAGCACCGCTGGCTCAATCATTCAAGGGGTATCTGTTACATTACATTTCATAATGATTCTTTCAATGAGTTATTGCCATATTTGCTGAGCAGAGTTGAGAAATAAGAGTGTTTGGTTTCACTAGAGTCTTAGTTCAGTTTTCAACAATTAAAGAAAATGTTTACATTGCAGTAAAATGGTGCAATAAGATTTAAAATCTCATTATGAAAAATGAATTGTACAGTGTCATTCATGCCTCTTCATATCCAAAAGTCAATGTAATTAATGAGACCATGCTCCTGACATTGCGTTTTCAGAGTGGGAGTTAGACTGGTTGTACATATATTGATAAATCAAGATGAATTTTTACTTCAGTAAAATGCTTCATGGCTTCAGTGTCTAAGGTCTAGAGAGAAAATATAAATTCCTCCTGATTCAGTAGTAAAACAAGTGTTTCTCCGTGAGCTTGAATGTATATACATCTATTTTTATAGTGAGTGCTCTAACTATATTTCTTACGGAAAGCAATTGAAACACATCAAAGGAATATATGAGACTCAGCAAAAGGCAAACATAGGAATGGAAATTTTCAGTTGACTTGGGCTGTGAAAATCAAGTTAGTGAAAATAATGCTTAATTTTGGGGGGTACTTAATATTGCTCAGCTTTCAAATCTCAGTGATATCTATATCTATGGGTGGATGTGTTATCTTTCACTTTAGTGCTTCATATTGAAATATAACGGTGGCGTTATCATCATAAGGGTATTTCTAGATCCTTCTTCGCTTTAAGAGTCTTGGAAAAGATATTATTCTTACAAACTGTTGATATTTTTAAACCATAATTGCTCATAAAGAAGTGTAATGAAATAAAAATCTTCAAACAATTAGGATTTACTTATTGGTAATATGAAACAGATTCATTCATTGAAATAGAGAGGAAAAGACGTTTTAATGATGCATGAGAAAATGGAAGTTAGGTTCAGTTGTTAACCAGAGAAGAATGTTGTACTCTGGAACAAAGGAGTACTGATATCTTATATACTGAAAAGGACAGTATTCTTTTTTTTTTTTTTTTAAGATTTTATTTATTTATTTGTCAGAGAGAGAGAGAGAGAGAGCGAGCGAGCACAGGCAGACAGAGTGGCAGAGGGAGAAGCAGGCTCCCTGCGGAGCAAGGAGCCCGATGTGGGACTCGATTCCAGGACGCTGGGATCATGACCTGAGCCGAAGGCAGCCGCTTAACCAACTGAGCCACCCAGGCGTCCCGAAAAGGACAGTATTCTTAAAGCAGGACGTGTTAGCACCCATTTGGTCCCCTTCAAACACAGCACTCTCTGTTAGTCTAAAATTTAAGAATATGTTAAGTCTATACAAGGCAGGAGAATGAGTTACATTTTTTATTAAAGACTTGTTATATTGGCTCACAAGTAGCTCTGTTTTTGTTCCTGTGACTCCAAAATTTGAAAATTGAATGAAAGTGGTTTTAGGATAGTCTGCCTCTTGTGTCACGTAAATCTGGTCCTAAGCTGACTCAAAATCTGTGATCCAGATACATTTCTACCGTGGCATTACGTAAACTGTAAAAGTAATAGATTTCCCTAGTGTAATAATTCTGATTAACAGCCTAAATTCTGAGACAAGCCTGATTCTAAATGTGAGTCATGACCTCCTATATCCTAATCATTACACAGATCAGTAGAGAAGAAAAGTAGTTGAATCTGTACTCAGACATGTGTTAAGTACAGAACCCACCAGAGGTGAAGGTCTATCCTTCAAAGCAGTTAAAAAAAGAAAACATCCAAGAGCTCTGAGCCTGCATGTTATGAGGGAAGCCTGACAGATGTACAAAGAACTTTAGATAAATACAATCCAAGCATCGTAAAGGATGGCATTACTTCTTAACACTAAAAGACAACTACTATGAGTACTGAAGTTAACACGGAAGGCTTTTAAAAGAACTTTAAAATATAGAACTATTTAAAAAATAATAAATCAGGACCTTCCTTAATCATTGTCCTGTAATTTAGAAAGTAACGTCTATAAAAGTGTATTAATAATACTTCAGAAGGAATAATAGTAATTTGGGTGGAAATTAGCTCCTGGTTTTATGGTATTAATTGTACGTACTGGAATCACATTAAGGATTGTTACTGCAATGCAACATTACTACTGATATTCACCTAGTAACTTTCAAGATTGTGTGCCATATGGCTATAGCCTCATTTTGATCTGGTAAGGGAGGTCAGTGTTCTGACATACAAATGAGCCAGACTGCAGTCCATTGTGACCACTGAACCACACGTTTGTTTTCAGATATGGTATCCAATAGCCTCTTGCAATAAATGCATCCATGTAACTATGAAATTATTTGTCCTCGTACTGTTCTAAAAAGTATTCAAGGCAGTATGCCAAACTATATCTACTAAATGAGAAAAGGTAAGTACATGAGGAAATCTAGGGGAGACAAGGATGTGGTTACAAGAATTAAAACTGAAGCAAGGAGGGAAGTTAGCAAAAGAAATGCGTGTTGTAAAGCGCTTACTTTTGCTAGAGGTGAGCCTTAAATTTGACTTTCAGCTCTCTAGGGAGCAATGTGAATAAGAAACAAGAGGAGTTGTTTTACTCTACTCACTAGATAAAAACAAACCAGTTATCCAGAAATACTGAAACATAAGGGATATTTCTCTTATGGGCCTAATAAAGAGGAAACTATAATTTTAATAAATGTTGAACAACATTCTTACAGGAAATATAGTTCATATGTCCCGATAGGCCAAAGATCAAAACACCTGCCACCCTATATACAGCAGATTAGGTAAGAGGAAACAAGCATAACATACATCCTTTAGGAAAAACATTTAATTCTTCCCCTGAATACAACATAACAACGATTTATATTACATCTCTTACTATAAATCCTAAAGCAAATATATTATATATAGATGAGGCCTCTAATCTATTTCCGGTGGGACACGCACATTTAAGTTTTATTTGTAATCAAAAATTTTTATACCAATTTGTCTGAAGAGCCTCAAGAGTGAAACACATTTTACAAATACATGTAGTGTAGAAGAAAGCCTACATTAGAGAATAATTTCTTCTATAAGTAGATTAGTTAAATCTTAAATTTAGACTTAGAAGTCAACTTATTGAATCATCCCATTCATTTGCTTTTAAACCTAGTTCAGCATCAGAATATCCTGAGGTATTATAAGATAAAAGAGTTTCAGGCTCTACCGTAAATCTGTTGAATCTGTATCTACTTGGAGGATGTGGGTATGGATATTGCAAGTAGGAGAAGGAAGCTGGAAAGGAAAAACTGGAAAGCTGAACTTTAATTGAAATTACTAGGGGATTTTGATGATGATTTAAATACATAGGCCATAGTCTAGTACAAAACTCATCTTATAGATACAGAAAATTATTTATTCATTCACGTCTGTTTATTGAGCATTTTATTATAGACATGTAATTGTGAGAACAATTAAAATAAAATAGATGTAGTCCTCATATGATAAGACTCCATAGTGTAAAGACATGAGACATGTAACTATTTCTGTACCAACCAAATCAACAGAGAATAAATCCTCACAGTCCGTGGTTAGCAAGAGCTACAGTTTCACCTGAGAAGCTCTGAACTTGAAATTATCATCATAGTTCACATAATTTTTCTGGGGATCAGTATCCTCATCAATTAAAAAGAGGAAACTGAATGGGATTGTCACCAAGACCTTTTTGGCTGTACAATGTTGAGAATCTCTTATGTTGGAGAAGGGTGAGTATGAGGTGGGGTGATGGAGGGATCGGGGATAGGTGATGCTTAAGACTTGGTAGATGGATAAGGTAAGGATAGATGGAGAGGGAAATATAAAGCTGGTGAAAGAGGAGGAATAATTTAACACAGAACTGGATGGTCAAGTCAAATATTAAGGTTTACTAATAATTTATATGATATAAACTACGAAGAGAAATGGGCAAATCCTGGAGGTCACAAAGACTCCATGATTAGCTCTTAAGGTTCTTCCTTTTCCCATGAGATGCACCTTTGAGCCCATAATAATAGAAGATCTATCTATGCAAGGCATGTAGGTTAATTCATTCATCAGAGAACCTTTTAAACAATGAAACATCTCACTTTCATATGTAAATAATTTTATAGCTTGTGTGACATTTATAAGGAACCATACTCCATAAATCCATAGATACTAGGTTTGTTTCCTAGAAGGAATCTAGATATCCCCAACCATGGACCACATACCAAAAGACTTTAATGGATCAAGAATCTCTAACACAGGTTATTTGTTTGTTTCTGGGGAGGATGGTTACCAGCCTGTTTACTAGAGAATTAGACCAGGTCAACCTGCCTTCTCTCATTCTGTTCACCCTGTCTGTTCTTCCTATCCTGTGACCCTCTGTTTGAATGTTAAGATTAATATCGGAAGCATAGCATGAGATGTGCATTTAGAACTCACTATTATTTTTTTTGCCCCTAGAAGAGTTTATCAGCACTTGTTCCTAGAGACTGTCCTATTTCTCAGTTAGATAGGATGATCTGAAAGTGGTTCTCCCTTGGATTTTAGTTACAAGAAACCCTGTCCCTTTCACTTCATGCTGTGGTCATCACAATTCTCAATTCTAAAGTCAGTCTAGCCCTTGAAACTTCACTTTTTATAAGGACAGTCAGGGTCAGTGTTCACTAGACTGTTGCATTTCTAGAATTATTATGAGAAGATGCTGAGGGAGTTAGCTGTGTAATTCATAGGTATACATATACATTTATAAAATGACATTTAGGTACCAAAAGTAGTATTTCTTAAATCTTGCAAAAAATTAGCCCTTATTTTAATGTTGATTAATATTTTTTTTTCTGATTTGCCTCATAGGTAAATATATTGTATAGTTTGTGAAGAATGTACAGTGTGATCCTAATGACCACCAATGTGACATCAATCAGTGTAACACAATTGTGATTTTCATGGTAGGGGTGTATTGATTAAAAAGGCCAAAATTAAATGCTGCATTTCTTTTGTTTTCAATTATACTTTGAGGAAAAAATAATTCAATTTATGGCCTTCTAATAAATAAGATGTAAATTATCCATCTCATGGTTCTGAAATTGGAAAGAAAAAATATTTGAGTATCAATAAAGGACATATGAAAATGCATGATTTTAAACCACATCCAATTCTAATAGATAAAGTACTTATTGAAGACAAAATAACGAACAGAGATACACTTTACATTTCATAGTTTTCCTGTCCATCATCATCTTATACTCTCATTTATTTAGAAAGATTCTATTTATTTATTTGAGAGAGAAAAGAGAGCCTGGAGCTCGATCCCAGGACCTGGAGATCATGACCTGAGCCGAAGGCATATGCTCAGCTAACTGAGCCACCAGGTGCCCCTATATTCTCATTTAATTACAAGGTTCAGCATATTAGAAATCTCATTACTGTTATCTGAAAAAAAAGATAAGATAGATGTAGACTTTCTGTTAAAGGATCATGGATGACATGAGTTGACTTATATCATACAGAGATCTGAGAGAGAGAATGTGTTCATTACTATGTTAGTGTGTAAGAGACCATGTAGACTTCTATAATGCTGCCTTGGCTCTATGCCACAGGACTGCCTGATAATAATTTCCCACTAGTGGATAGAGATACCATTAAGTCCATTTTCATGTTAAACTCTGCTTATTGATGGATTTTATTTAAAAAACTAGATTCACAGTGGTCCATTAGGGACAATTGTCTTGTAATTTTTCTGCTGTCAGAATAAGTAGAAAAATCTTCCATGTAACCCTCTTTTTTATTTACATAATTATGGTTGCATTTGTCTAAGACAAAATAGCTCATTTAACTTGTTCAAAATGATCAATTTGCTGCAAAGTTCAATCAGTTATATGGTGCTATGGTGACAAAAATGCAGTTGAAATGTTTCCTTTCTTAAGTGTCTTTAAAGGGTATGATTTAGTGCAAATGTCTCAGGAATATGTATTTTTCTTTTACATAAAAATAATAGTGATTATCATAATACTCTCTAGCTCCATCCAAGTCATTGAATATGGCAAGTTTTCATTCCTTTTTATGGCTGAGTAGTATTCCTTTGTGTATACATACCATATCTTCTTTTATCCATTCATCAGTCAGTGGACACTTGGACTGTTTCCATATATTGGCTATTATAGATAGTGTTGCTATAAACTTCGGGTTGCATGTATCCCTTTGAATTAGTACTTTTGTATTCTTTGGGTAGATACTTAGTAGTTCAATTGTTGGATCATAGAGTAGTTCTAGCTTTAACTTTTTGAGAAACCTCCAGACTATTTTCCAGAGTGGCTGCACTAGTTTGCTTTCCCACTAACAGTGGAAGAGGGTGCCCCTTTTTCTGCATCCTCACCGACACCTGTTTCTTCTGATTTTAGCCTTTCTGACAGGTGTGAGGAGATCTCTCATTGCACTTCTGATTTGCATTTCCCTGATGATCAGTGTTGTTGAGCATCTTTTCATGCGTCTGTTGGCCAACTGTATGTCTTCTTTGGAAAAATGTCTAGTCATGTCTTCTGCCCATTTTTAAATTGGATTATTCATTTTTTGGTGTTGAGTTTTATGCAAAGTAAAATAAGTCAGTCAAAAAAAGACAAATACCATATGATTTCACTCATGTGGCATTTAAGAACCAAAACTTATGAGCATAGGGGGGATAAAAGGGAGAGGCAAATAGAGAAACAAACTCTTCACTATAGAGAACAAACTGATGGAGGGGAGATGGTTGGGAGATGAGTTAAATAGGTGATGGGGAATAAAGAGGGCACTTGTGATGAACACAGGGTTGTATAAGGAAATGCTGAATCACTACATAATACTCCTGAAACTAATATAACACTATATGTTAGCTAGCTGGAATTTAAATAAAAACTTAAAAAAATAATAGTGATAAATTTTATCATCTTCCTCATTTTCCTTCTGAGGCAATAAGTATTATCAGTATGGTGTGCGTCCTTCAAGCTTAGTCTATCCTCATACAAGCATACAGAAATAAGATAGACAAATATAAAATGAAAGTATCGTATGCTTTTTCCTCTAGCATAAATTCTCAAGAATTGATTGCTAGATTGTCTTCAAAAATGGCTAAAGTGATTTGTATCCCCGGCAGTCATTCATGAGATTGTCCATTACATGCATTCTTGCCATTCTGAATATTGTCATTTTTTATCTGTTGTTCCCTCCTCATTTTCTAAAATAATCTGATTTCTGAAAAACTATCATATCCAGTTATTGTTTGAATTTGCAGTTCCTTCTCTGCTTGATATCTTAGAGATATTTTCATTGACCTATGAGATTTCCCTGTCTCTGACTTGCCCTATTCTTATGCCTTCCTTTGTATTTTTCTCATCATCTTATAGGAGCTCTTTAGGTACTATAAACACCAACCATTTATTTGTTACATGTTTGGCAAAGATCTTTTCCCCCTGTATATCCTTACATCATGAGGCGTCATCTACCTCTGCTTGGTTGTGTCTTCCCGACTTCCAACTCACACTTGTGTCATTTCCTGACTGTTCCTCAAATAACCAAGCCTTGGCACCCATTAAACCCTCTACCCAGAAGACTCTTCTATAGAGGTGCACAGTGTTCCCTCCTTTATTCGGGACAAAAATAAAACTTTTGTAACTCTATCTCCACATTCAGCTTTATTTTTATTCATAGAAATAATATTTCTCATTACTTTGAATCCATACCTACCTTTCTGCTCATGATCTCTTCTGTTACCCAACAATCTCCCTGAGAACAAGAATGTCTTTGTTTTGTCTACTGCTATGCAACCAGCATCTGAAACCCTGACTTGCACAATAAATACTTTCGATTTGATGAGTAAATTATTTTTTTTATCTTGATTGATGATACCTATGGGTTTTAAACAATGTCTAGAAGTCACTGAATCTTTCAAGTAACTTGTAATAAAACTGATCTAGGACTATGCTTTAGGTCTGCATTTGGTTAAAACACTTCTTTTCCCCAAATCCTGTGTATTGTAATATAGGTACTACTTAGCATTAGTTACCAACGTTCTGCCTGTGAATTATTGTTTATTTCTGATTCTTAGGTTTCACGTAAGTAACATTTTTAACAATAAGTAGGTAAGCACGAGTAACTTGGTCACTGCTCTTTTCAGATATCATCATCACTTACATGTAACTTACACATGGATCCTGCCATACCAGAGCCTGTGCTACCCGTCAGGAGACTGGTGCTTTCTACCTGTGGTGGGCTGAATTATGTCCCCCTAAATCCATGTGTTCAAGTCCTAACCCCCAGCGCCTCAGCACATAACCCTATTTAGAGATAAAAATCCTTAAGCAGGTGATTACATTAAAAGAAGGTCACAAGGTTGCGCCGTACTCCAACCTGACTGGTGACCTTCTAAGAAGAGGAAATTTGTACGTATGAAGGGACACCATACGTACTCTGTGCTCACAGAGGAAAGATCAGGTGAAGACACAACAAGAAAATGACCCTCCGCAAGTCTAGGAGAGGGGCTTCAGGAAAAACCAAACCTGTTGGCGCCTTGATCTTGGGACATCTAGCCTCCAGAACTATAAGAATGTGAATTTCTGTAGCTCCAGCCACTCGGGCTATGCCATTCTGTTATAGCTGCGTGGGCTGACTGATACACTACCACAGGCCTGCTCTTTTGTTGCGTGTAAACCACGGGCCTGCAGCTCTATATGAACGTCCTTCTCGGTGACTCCGATTTTTCTCACGTGGATGGAGAGGCTTTGTCACTCTTACACATACCGTGTTGTGGGGGCAGCTCTAGCACCTGAGCACAGCATAGCTTCTAAGGGGTCATGAATAAAAGGAAAAGTATATGGCCGCTTGGGGCACTAATGATACAACCAGGAATCTTCTGCAGTATCCCTTGATACCTACAGTTTAGTTTCCTGAGGGGTTAAATGTTTTGGCTAGTACATAATAAATTGAAAATATGATATAATTACTAATTAAAGCATTGTTTCTGAGAGAAAAATGCATTCCTGAATGACCGTTCTGCGAACAACCCATATTTGAGTTAAGAATGGCCTCTGTGTTATTATAATTAGAGATAAGAGGTACTTGAAACATAAAAATAAATAAATAAATAAATAAATAAAAACCCACAAGGATAATAGAAAAGAGAAAAAAAAAATCATTGCTTGGATGCCCTTCCCAGAGCTGAGGAATTCCATCTGGCTGCAGCAGCTAGTCCTTACAGGAGCAGCTGTGCCATTGAACACCCAGAGAAGAAGGCACGGGCTAAGTGAGCTGAGAACGGTCATGTGTCAATGGCAAGGATTTCGATCCAGCAGGCAAGGCAAAGCGTGGCATATAGAAGGGAAAGCCCTGCATATAGAAAAGACTAAAATCAGAATTAGACCATGATTGTAAGTGATCTTCACAATCGTGGCACGATCCCTATCAGGCAGAGTGAAAGAGAAAGCACGATATGGGAAATCGAAGCACGTGAAGGGACTTGCCTTATAGACTGCAGTCAGATCCTGGCAAGAAACAGGTTTCCTGGGCCAAAAACTTAAAGCAGAAACCCCGTTCTACAGAGAGAGCAAGTAGGAATTACTGCGACAATGGCAGCATGTGATGGTGTCGAACTCTCCACTGCATTCCCAAGAGCTAGCGGAAGTCCCCCTTAAGCTGATGAAGGCACAGCTTGAGGAAAAGGGTAGAGACCATCTGGGATTTCAGTCACCAAGTTCAGGGGAACCTGAGGCAGATGTATTTGCTCCATTCTTTTATTCAAAGCCAAAGAAATTATCCACATCCTATGAGTTCTTTACAAAGTCCTCACTGGAGGTGGGAGGAGAGTAATAGTATGCCCCACTCTTCGTTAGCTGACATTTCCTAATTCATCTCCCTGCCTGTCCAACATTGAAATGTCTGTGATACCACCGCTGGGTGATTTTCTTATTTCTGCTTCGGAATTCCCTGTGACACCAATCGAAGATAACACGAACTCGCATTTATATAGAACTTGCTTTGTTGCTAAACATTTGTCTCTGATTTCATTAAAAAGAAAAAATGAAAATACATTCGGTTTTATTCTCATGTCTTAGTTTCTACTAAATTACAGATCCAGATGTGATGGCTGCCCAGAAAAAAAAGGAAGAAACAGCTACTTTGTGGTTTGTTACCCAAGTGCAGGTCTCCCCAAAAGAATGAAAAAGCGAGTGGCAGCTCACATATCCTGGCGGCTGACTGAAGAGGAACTAGGTCCTTCAAGATCCTGTTGGATATGTTCCTGTATTCCCAGGTGTGCCCCAATCATGAAAGCTGTGCGCACAATGACAGATTTGTTATTCAGAATTTTGAGAATTTATCATCTGGATGTGGTCAGTCAGAGCCAGCTTTCGAAACTGTCCTATTCAAAGCAAGCTTCCAACAGCTGCCAGTGAATACTTGTTCTGTAGATTCAAGTGCTGTTAATGACTGATTGAATTCCATATAGAATAAACATATTTGGTCAAAACAGGGTCAGATTTCTGAGAAAATCTGACTCACCTTATTAAAGGAACAAATGGCAGCGCTTGTACTAGAAAATGATATTATGGTTTAAACCCAGAGAGGATTTTGTTCAATCCTTCCTATATGTGGAGAGGAGCATCACTTTGTCAATGGGCCAAGGCGCTGTGCTCACCTGGAGTCTTAAGCAAAGCATATGCGGAGAACGGCTTGAATCCATGACCCTAGGTGTTTCTCATCTCATAGGCAGCCTGATAATCAGCCTTACCTTGTCCCTGGCCTTGACACAAGTCCTGTTATAGAATGCAAGTTCCCTGACTGCAGAATTTCTCCGTCTCCTCCTCTCTCCCTGGTTCTTTCTGTGATCTGGATATTACAGTTTCCAGTAATTGGTTTCTAGCCTTTTCCCAAGTGATCACCATTTCTCTTTCAAGCACATATATTTCCTGGTGACTTTTGCCCCCTTTGATGGCTTCACAATCAGACCTTCATTACCCCCACATTTATAGTATTAGAAATGGTACCTTGTTGTACCGAATGTTGTCCTTAAATGACCATGCATTTACATTTTTGCCATACTTGCGTTATTCTTCTCATAATGGAATTATGTCATGGACCAGTCTCCCACAAGCTTGCATTTCCTCTCCCTGAACCCTGCTTTATCCACTACTGTGTCCTGCATAGCTCCTACCAAACCTCATCCCTATTACCATTACTTGTCTGTAGATCTCCAAGCTGCTGGGTCAGCTCTAGCTGCACTCGGCTGCCCAGTCATTAGGATTCATTTGAAAAGGTAGCTAAATGAGTCCTGTCCACCTAATCATTCCTGTAGAATGGTCTCCACTGTACGTGGCCTCCTTGTTCTGACCCTCTCCATTCTCAGCTAAACTGCTTCTACCTGAACTCCCATTATGAGGACATATTCTGCATAAATGATACTTAGAAAAATAATCTTTGACTTTTTAAGTAGCATTATACAGTGTGAGTATTTTTAGCTTCCAGCTGTGCCAGCAGTAAGAAAGACACTTTGAAGTGCTAAAAATATTTGGGATGTGTCAAGTGGGAGTTGGCAAATACCCCGGGGTGAGAAAAGCCCTAGATATGATACATCTGGCACACATTTTTAGGATGTCCTATTTTTAGTCTGTATTTTGATTTCTGAAGAGATCCAGGGGTGTTTCCCTAAAAAAGAAGCAAAATGACAGAGATGCTTTTAGTGAACAAGGTAATCTCTGAAGTTTTCTCTCTCCCTTCCCTCTGCCCTTCAAATTAAAATTGTCAGCATGGCTGACATTAATCTTGAATCACAGATAGTTGGAAACCTTTGGAAGAGAAGTAGTATATAACATCCAAGTATGAATGATAAAACACAGATAGTAACATTAAAATGTTTTGTTTCTTGGTTACAGCTCTGAGTGGGATTGCTGCCATTGTTGTGTTCCGATTATTTTTATTGGATGATCATTGCCAACCTTCTGGCAAATTCTTTTGTCTGGCTCCTATCTGACACATGTATTTTGTGCAGTATATTCACTTACATTCTTGTCTTAAGTAGTTCAGTGAGTAAAGAATGAAAGACGAGGAGAATTAAGATGTTGTGATATATTTTTTCATTTGGTGCTAGTCCCGATATTACCGATTCTCAGAATGTTTCCTGATTTTTGTACTAAACTCAAATGTAGTACTGAGCTCCTAGATAATGTCCCTTTATCATACGCAAAGCTTAGGCTGAAAATTTTCAGTGGCCCTTGTAGAAACTAATCCTCCCCTGAGGTGTGGAAACAGGGGTGGTTTTGAGGTGGATGGGAGTGTGCTCCTGTATAAAGATGAGGTAACCAGTCAAGAAATCTTAGTGAATTCTACTTTTGACTCTATCCTTAGGGTTTCCCCCCAAAAATTAACTTATAGGTCAGAAAAAATCTCAGACTTACACATTTACCAAAGGTTTATTCATTAATAGAGATTTCCAGCTAAATGGTAAGTATTAATCATCAACAGATCTTTATATGTTATCACCTGTGACTTCCGATGGTGCTATGGATTATGAAACCACTGTATTCATGACAGCTCCATGCCGTATCTTTTACAGTTTGTGGTAGGACAACTGACATCTAGGACTTCCTTGAGGAATCTACTGCTCTCTCTTTATGTGCATGAAATCTGCGTTCCTTTCTCGTGGTAGCGTTAGGTTGCTGTAAACATTTCCTGATTCTAGCTGGCAAGAGAGGGTATGATTTGACAACAAAAAATATTTCTGTTTTGGCAACAATCTGATGGATTCTGTTGCGATTCTATCAGAACTGTAATGGTGATTTTAAAGTATTTCAAGAGATTACAATTTTGTGATTTGTCTTTTCTAGTGATTTAAGTATACAAAGATCTATTCTTATTATGTTAATGAGTCTGAAATTATTTCAAGCTTTTGATGATCTGAGATTTGTTCTAATTTCCCAAAATGGATTTAGTTTAGATTCTCTTTAAAAAAAGATGATTCAGGAAAATGTATGTCTGGGTTGTACACAGTGTAGTTGTGGAGTGTCCATGTAAAAATGTGCAGAAATCTTTAAAATTTTCTGTATTTAATATTCTCTACAGAACTTATTGAAAGGCTCATAAAACCAAAGGGTCAGGTTTCAGAAGTCACTACTACATGAATTGTAGTTGAAGCAACATTTAATATTACATACCTTTCTTAGTTATCACTTTGATATTTTGCGACACACGTCTCAAGTTTTTTTTTTTTTTTTTTAAAGATTTTATTTGTTTATTTGTCAGAGAGAGTGAGCACAGGCAGACAGAGAGGCAGGCAAAGGCAGAGGGAGAAGCAGGCTCCCCGCTGAGCAAGGAGCCCAATGTGGGACTCGATCCCAGGACTCTGGGATCATGACCTGAGCCGAAGGCAGCTGCTCAACCAACTGAGCCACCCAGGCGTCCCGACACGTCTCAAGTTTTAACCGATGTTTAAAAATGCATTAGTAGGAGAAATTTATTTGATTGCCTGCTGGATACAGTTGCAACAGTTAAGATCTCAGGAATATTAATGTTTGGTAAGTTGTCTGTAACATCTTTGAGGAGAGATGGAAAGTGTTTCTATGTCAGATTTCATCACAAATAGCCAACTAACCCTTTGACAATTTAAAAGGCAACTTGCCGGCTGATCTGTAATACAGAGAGATAGTTGGCAAGAAAAACATATTTTTAAAAATCTGCCACATTTTCTAGTTGAACAGGTATCTGAATGTAAATCTAGACTTATGTTGCAAAAAATGTCCCAGGTTGATTTAAAAAGTGCTTCGACTCATGTCTCTTGAATTATCTTTATGATTAATGTATTGAACTTTCATTACCATTAAAGAGAATTATTGGATGTGTATGCACGGCGAGTTAAGACACTTATGTTTTGTGATAATTGATAAGGGAGAAAGGGAGAGTTAATGGCCTAGCATGCTGACCTTTCGTGGATTGTTCAAGGGAACATTCGCTAGGAAAGAGAAAAACTTTTGATGGTTCTGGCATTATGATTCATCAAATAAGTTAAGGACTCTAGGTAATCTTCCTCTTACAACCATCCAACATCATAGAGGTGCTCCTTTATGTTGTAACTATACCTATGAGATGATGCTACAAGTGTTGAGATAATAGAGAGGGTTATCAGAGGCTTTTCCCCTACGAGAAAATGTCCTTCCTACCATCAGTAGATAATCCAATTCAGCCGTTACTAGCCAGTACACTGGCCTTCTCCTTTTGGTCAATAGCTTAGGAATTGAACCATAGCATTTATGATTCAGTAGTTTCTGCATACCTGTCTACTTTGTCACCAGCTCAGGGGAATTTGATGTGCGTGTTTTGCCTCAGCGAGCCAGTTTTATTGATGTGCTTGCTGTAGGAGTTGCATATACAGTATAAACTTTCCTGGGAAAGCTGCTTCTTTGCCGTAAGACTTAGAATTATTCATAAAATAATGTGTGTGTTAGTTAGCACAGAAAATCTAAATTTGGGAAGGAAACCATAAAATCAAATCTATGGCTAATTCATGCCTGATAATTCAGAGAGGTAAATAATTGGCATTTATATTTGAGACAAGTTCAGTGTTTCGGCACAGAGCTTTTATGCCTGTATCTCTAAAACAGTGGGATTGCTGTTACTGTTTCTTGAACTCACCAGAGTCTGCAGTTTAACTGAAGTGTGAAGACCGCTTACTTTATTATTTAGATGATGATCTAGGGGGTGTAAGGAAGATAGTCTCACCATCATAGAAAGAAATTTTATGAATTTCTAATATTCTGTTAATTGCCAATGTATTTTTTCTTCTTGAAAAAATGATAAAAGAAAGGACATGTCTCTCCCACGTAATCTGGCATAAACTTTTTAATAGCTCTGATTGCAATTACAATCTTATATGTATTTATTATGTTTGTCTATCTTCTACATCTGATTATAAGCCCCATGTAATCAAGAGTTGAGTCGAATTTTGCACATCATCCTCCCTGACCCTACCACCTTGTCTGTAATCTAGTAAAATGTTCAGTAAATATTTGTCAAAAGAATTAGTGAGTGAATAAAAGAAAGAGTAATCCAATATTTAAACAACTTCAAAACACTTGACTATATTTAATCAATTGAAACAGGTTAAGAGATCATTAGGCTGTGATAAACTTTATTCCCAGAACCATTGGTGCTTTCTAGATGGAAAAGGAAAAAATTAAATATATGTACATTTGCTCTTACACTCCATTTTTTAATAGGTGCTGTGTGTTTTTATGAAAATTATCTTAAAATTCATTCTAGTTATAGAATGAATAAGTCACAGGAATAAAAGGTACAGCATAGACAGTATTGTCAATGATGTTATAATAGTGCTGTGTGGTGACAACAGATGATAGTTACCCTTGTGGTGAGCACCTGAAACTAATGTTACAATGTGTGTCAGATATAGTTCAATTAAAATAACAATAATTGGAAAAAATAAGTAAAATTTGTTCCTTTCATTGTATTTGGAAGTTATACTAATAATGGTTTCAGAACTTCAATCCTCCCTAGGATTTGGAGTTTTTAATTCCTTTCTCCCTCTTTCTTTCCTACCCTCCTTCCTCCTTCCTTCTTTCCTTCTATCCATCCATCCATCATCCATCCTTCATAACAAAGTACACAGGTCTCCTAGAACACTACTGTTAAAACAACCTTGGTGCTTGGTAAAAAGTGGCACAAATTAACCAATGGGGTTCTGACATGTCTTTCCTAGTATATGTAAGACCATGTAGGAGTCTCCTTTGAAATTAGTAACTGGATTTCATTCTAGAATGTGTGTAAATGAAAAGGGTGTGTTTAGTAGAAACTGAAGCCGAGTGGGTAGAATGGACAGAGATTGTGTTTGGGGATAGTATTTTGCTTTGGCTTTTTGTTTTTGCATTGAATCATTATAGGGTCTTTGTCTTTGATGTATGTCTTCATCTTAGGGTTAAAAAAAAAAGCCTAACATATTCTAGATGCCCAATTAACAATTTTAAATAAATATATGAAAGAACAAAGAATTACATGAGACAAAAGACCCAAGGTATTTAGATCAGACAAAGTGTTATCATCAAGTAAAGATAAACATTAAGAGGTCTTTTCTAGTCTTGAGTTCTTATATACTATGTATATTGGATCTTCTTGACAGGTCTTTCTTAAGTATTTCCATTCTCCTTCAAGTGCGTTTTCCACTGCCTTTTTTATATTCATCACTGAGAATCTTATGGCAGGGACTACAGCAAACCTTATTTTTAGGGGCAATGTCTCCCTGAATTGATTTGTAGTCCTATAACATTTAAATGCAATAAGGTTCATTAATGGCATTCTTTCCCCAAGACCAGAATGACAGTTGTGTACATAAATGTATGGGTGTGACTTGTCCTGCATACTGATGAATTCTACCATCATGTTTGCCAGCGGTAAACAGAATCACAGACGCTACCCAATAATTCTCCTGGCGCAAGTTATAAAGAGGAAAAGCATCTTTCTTTCTGCTTTCACTTAGCTTTATTAAATGCTGAATATCAAAAACAATTTATCAGGATTTAATAGATCTTTGCTATTTCAGAAAAGATGTTTCTCTATGTTATATAATTGAAGTTGGAATCTTATCTCTGTTGGAGCTCATTACCCAGCAGCAGTCCCTCCACTCCTCCCCAGCCCCGAAAGTGCTGGTGTAGAAACTACAGGAGTGTGATTACCAGCACAGGTATTGGAGGAGCAAGAAATAATGAGATTTCCTCCCTGAGATGTGTCTCTTCACACTGAGTCAAGTGGATTCATTTCCATGTTTTCAAAGTCAAACAGTGCTGAGAACGCAGACAGTTTATATAACAGCAAGCATGTTTTAGGAAAGCTAGCAAGAACAGTGCATTCTATACCACACAATCTTTCAATACAACTTTGTTTCAGTGTTTGGTTTGTTTACATATTGATGGAACTTTTATTCATTTCTAAGTCAGTCAATATTTACTGCTTTTTCATTGTGTCATAAGG
Organism: Martes martes; assembly: GCF_963455335.1. NCBI lineage: Eukaryota > Metazoa > Chordata > Mammalia > Carnivora > Mustelidae > Martes > Martes martes. The sequence goes on from NC_137899.1 coordinate 34,979,109, forward strand.
AACAGGAAAGAAATAGAACCTTCCGTCCCTGCCACTGTGGATGCTACAAGTCCTTGCTATTAAGAATTTATATTTCTGATGATTATTTATAAGCAGAGCCTCAGATGTTGAATACTTTCTTTTCATTAACGTGAAGAGTCTTAGCATTAGAAGAGAACCTTAAAGGACATTTAATCTCATGGCCATCCAAAACATCACCTTGGCACCATATGGCGATATTACCATCCCTTTCAGGGATCCCTCGTTGTACATATTAGACACTCTAGTAGAATCTTCAAAAAATATATATATATATTTAGTACTGTTTAAACCAAGGTTTTTTTGACCATGGGATTTTTTTCTTTGTTACAGTTATTAAAATATGTGTTAAGAAACACATCACTAGGGGCGCCTGGGTGGCTCAGTGGGTTAAAGCCGCTGCCTTCAGCTCAGGTCATGATCCCAGCGTCCTGGAATTGAGCCCCACATCGGGCTCTCTGCTCAGCAGGGAGCCTGCTTCCTCCCTTCTGTCTCTGCTTACCTCTCTGCCTACTTGTGATCTGTCAAATAAATAAATAAAATCTTTAAAAAAAAAAAAAGAAAGAAACACATCACTAAATCCTCTTCAGGAAGTGTGCTCCATTTGGGGTGTTAGCAAATACTTCCTGATATTGAGATCCTTTTCTTTGTAACTCCCAACTGTGTATGACCCCAAGCTGTAAACAGCACAATGGAGATGGACTGAAAATGTTTTGAGCTTTAATTTCTCCTACATCTGGATTCTAAAACCAACACCTCGTTTTTGTTTGCTTCCTTAGTCTAGGTTACTCAGTTAACATAAAATTTACCCTTTTTAGAGTACATTTCAATGAGTTTTGACAAATGTGTACAGAGTCCCCATCACAATGAATATATAGAATATTCCCATGACCCCAAAATGGTTCTATGGGCCCCTGTGTTCTTAATCCCCTCCTTGCAAATTTTGTTTGTATTTCTCTAATGACTAATGACGTTGAGTATCTTTTTATATGTTTATTTGACATATATATATCTCTACTTATGAAATGTTCCAATATTTTGCCTATTTTTATTATATTTTTTGTCTTGTATTAAGTTATAAGATTTATTTATCTATTTTGGATACAAGTGATAAATGATAAATCACATAGGTGTTTACGTATATTTTGTTACTGTTTATAGCTAGCCTTAATTTTCTTGAGAGTATCTTACAAAGAGCATAGGTTATTTTTTATTTTCTTTTTAATTTTGGTGAAGCTGTATTTATTAATTTTTATTTTAGGTTTGGGCTTTCTGAATCCTATTTTAGAAATTTTGCCTAAATGAAGATCACAGAGGTTTTTTCCGGTTTTTCTTTAGAGTTTTATAGATTTAGAATTTATATTTTGATCTAAGATCTGTTTAAAGTTAATTTTGTAAATCATGTGAAGTGTAAGTCATGAAGGCCTTGGCACCCTTTCCAAAAATTAATTAGTCATATATATGGATTAGTTTTTGGATCTTTTTTGTTCTGTTCTATTGATCTCTACATCCACCTTTATGTCAGTATCACATGGACATGAGGTAATAGAAGACATCATTATTGTTCTTCTTTTTCAAAGTTGTTTGGCTATTCTGGTCCAGGGTTTCTCAACGGTGAAACTATTGACACTTTCCATCAGATAATTCTTGGTGATGGCAGGCTGTCCTGGGCATTGTAGGATGTTTAGCCCTATCTCTTCCTTCTACCCACTAGATGCTAATAACACCTGCCCCAAGAGTAACCACCAAAATGTCTTCAGACATTGCCAAATGTCCCCTGGGAAGGAAACGCCCCCTGGTTGAGAACTGCCATTCTAGCATTTTGCTGTGTCACTTAAGTTTTAGAATCAGCTTGCAAATATTTGCAATGAGACCTGCTAGGATTTTGATTTTCATTGCCTTGAATCTTTAATTGAATTTGAGGAAACTGACATCATAACACTTTATCTGATTTTGGTCTCTGAATAATATTGGCCTCATAGATTCAGTCAGGTGAAGTTTTCTCTTCAAATTTCTGAAAGAGTTTGTATAGAATTGGTATTATTTCTTCCTCAAATTTTGCTTTAGAATTCACCAGTAAAGCCCTCTGAATCGAAGCTTTCTTTATGAGAAGACTTTCAACTTTTTAAATTTTCTATGGAGATTTTCAGCTTATTTATTTGTTCCCAGGTGAGCTTTTGTCATTTTGTTTTTCAAATGATTTGTTCATTTCACTTAAGTTGTCAAGATTATTGGTATCAGTTTACTTAGGATGTGTTTTTATTATCATTTTCCTTATCATTAGTAATGAATCTCTTATTCTTGATATTGGTAATTTTTTGTTCAGTGTGACTAGAAATTTGTCAATTTTATTGATAATTTTTAAAGAACAAGGTTTTTGTTTCATTGATTTTTCTCTTTTACAGTTTCACTGATTTCTACCCATATCTTTATTGTTGCCTTCCTTCTGTTTGCTTTGGATTTAATTTCCTCTTTGTCTAGTTTCTTTCTCTTTCTTCCTTTGGTCTAGTTTCTTAAGGTGGAATCTTTGATTATTAATTCGACACTGATTTATTTTTCCAAGATAAAAATTTAATGCTATAAATGTTTCTCTAAGAACTGCATCTCACAAGTTTTGGTAGGTTGTACTTTAATTTTCATTCAATTAAAAATGTTCCAATTTCACCTTTGACTTCCATTTTGACTTATGGCTATTTAGAACTATGTTATTGATAGATATATTAATTTATTTCCAGTATGAGGAAACATATTTTGTGTAATTGTAATTATTTTAAATTGTTTAGTAATCTTAGCTTTCTTAGGAGCTCAAGAATAATCGTGATGTTACAAATTACCCAGCTTTTAGGGTAGAAGGTTTTCTCACTCATAAGCGGAAGTCCTCACACATTTTTAAAATAATTACCAATAATACATATTTCTATAACTGGAGAAAATACATCTGTCTATAACTAGTGGGGAATAATTTTCCCATGGAGTGGACTTATGTTGTAGCTACTGTCATAGAAATATTTCCATACTGTCTGTTGAATCCTTGACTATGAATTATCTCCTCCATCAAATAACTTGCAATAAGGCATTTTGAAAAATATGTCATCCAGTAAGAAAGCTAACTTAAGTCTCTTTTAAGTTACGAGGTTTAAAATGTTTTCTGTCCAACCATTTATTATCTCATTTGGTATTGGGAGTCTAAATAACAATTACATAACTTTGAGTCTGTGAAAACCCAGGCAGGGCTCTTCAGCTCTTCTCAGTGGCTTATGCATAGACTGTAGCTCTTAGAACATGTAGGACTCAATGCGTTCTCCTTGCATTTGTAAATCTCCATGCTATTTGTCAGTCTTTATACAGCAACAGACGTTCAACCTAAGTGGTAAGAGAATTGTGTTATATGTGTGTGAATAAACACATTTTTTTCTCTTCATGTCTTTACAGTTTTCAAGAAATTCCAGCCATATTTGAAGCCTTATATTTCTTACAAGGGTCAAATTGGATTATGTATATGAAATCATATTTTGAGCTGTAAGATGAGAGACAAATGCTAGTAATATGGTTTATATATGCAGTATATACTCCATAAATACTTTTTGAATTGGCAGTGCTTCTAGGGATGCGGAAAATTTCCATAGAACCTTCAAAGCTTCAGGAAGAAAGGAAAGTGAGCTATGCTGCTCACATAGCTATGCTGCTATGATTTCATTCTAGTTACTGTTACATAAAGTACCTTTGAAAATATTTCCAAGCAATTATGGAAGTGTTGCTCCTAGGAGATTAAGAGTGTCATCTTTTAAATGCCATTCATCCAAATGTACATAATGCTTAAGGAATGTTTATACTTTGTAGGAACCTGTGCAAGTTTTGTTGAAAAAGAAATATTCAGAGGACTCTAATGAGCAAAAAGACTGCAGTGGGCCTAAAGTGTCTAGGACCATATCCAGGAAGGATGATGCTTCTTTCCTCTGTTAGTGCTCAGTCTTTGCTCTGACAGATTCAATCCTTCCTCTGTCTCCTCTCAAACCCTTTTGAAAAGAAAAGTAAAGAAAAAAATGTACAGGTGTGCACATGTAGTTGTTTCAGCATTTACTATTAAGATGGAAACTTATGTTAATAACAAGCTAATTTTGATTTGAACTAGAAAATGAATTTGGAGCCCACCTATTACATCACTGCTTCACAGGACAATAGATTTTATAAACGTAAACACTCTCTCTGTATCTCTATACTGATATTGTATATATGTATAACATCTCTTACCGTCTTTGTCATTGATTCTCTCATGATAGCAATAATACCTTTTATTGACCATCTTGTTAAAAACATTTGAAAATTTTAAGATGCACTTACTTCATGTGGCTGAAAATATTTTTACATAAAATGCAACATATCTTTTTTATTACAAAAGTTTTCTGGGGAAATATGGAACAATATATATATGGACACAAGAGGTTGGCATTTCGAGATGAGCTGATTGACCATTGGCCACTCACCAACTTCACTGAACTCAAACATTTTTTAAAAATCCTAATTAAAGCAAACATAGGCAAGTCATTCACTCTTTAACATATTTCTGAATAACTTCTAAAAGGACAACTTAAAAAAAAAACGATGAAACTCCAAGTTTAAAATACATAAACACACAAAAAAAATTTGGTTCCTTATCCAAGGGTAAATTTCTTTTTATTTATATCTGTACCCAGCTGGCAGTGGGTGGTGTCTCATTCCTGGAAACTCATATCTTGAAAAGCAAATGCTTAGGGGAATATTCATTTAGCTACGAGCAATGGCGTTTCCAGCTCGGAAATGTCATTTTGAGGAGTCCCTGAGTGCAGGGCAGAGAAATGTGACTGTGATTTGGCAGACTTTGTAAAGCTCAGTTCTCAAATTAATGGATCTTATAAAGTTCTGATGGTTTTGTTGACCAGGCTCTCCGCATAATTTGACTGGGCTTGTGCCATAGCCACACTGAGGGAATGATTGTCATTAGTATCATTAATATGTATGTATTCTCCTTGTTCTCTGGATTTGTTTGGAGGTTTTAGATGAGTTTTGAGGTGTTTGGTAAGGCTTCAAACTGATGACCATGTCCATTTTTATTTTTAAGACAAACATTTTATTAGTAACCACACTTGGGACCGAGTCAGAGAACTGAGAAGGACATATTATAATGCTGTGGTTCAGAACGCAATGAATTTGGTTTTTGCATGTGCGGTCTTGGTTTATGATGTCCTTTACCTTATTTGTTAACATCTCTACTGTGTTTCAGTATTTTGCAGTCAAATGCTCTACCACTGAGCTATACCCCCTATGTTTCAGTATTTTGATACAACTGATTCTAATGGCATGTACAGGATTTTATAGACCAGGTTAAAGAAGTAGAAAGGCTTCCTTTATTGATTGATTTTTGAATAGATTTTATCCATAATTACCAAAATAAAATGTCATGTCAGAAAACTCAGAAAACACTGGAGCGATATAATATCAGAACTGCCTGTAACTACTCATTCCATATTTTTGATACTTTGTATTTGTTTGTCTTTCCCAGCCTAAGTAACATGGTGGCAATAAAGTGGGGTCTGTAAAGAATGAGGACTGGGACCCTATCGCTAGGCTTTTGTTGGATTGAGTCCTCACATCCTGATTGGATAAATGAAAGAATGGCTGATACATTAAGAATATCATTTATGGTTGATTTGTAGGTGATAGCTTTGAATATAGGCGATGAAAGGAATTCTGCTATAAAATCATCTGCATTGGTACATCACCCCCAGACCTTGGGTCCTGGATGGATCCTCTTGCTTCTGCGTGCTTCTGATGTTCCTGGCAACACTTGTCCCTTGTTTTCCTAGACCCCTGGTCCATACCTTGCCCCTGACATACATCAGTGCTACACTGGGGGCAGGATTGAACCGCATGCCCTATCTCCCAGACGTAGAACTTTTCTGATCTTTCCTCTCCTTTGCTTTCTTATTTTGCACCTTAAATAACTTACAAGACCCTACATGATTTGGCTCCAAGCTTCCACTCCAAATTTGCCTCCTATCATTTTACCTTTCTGCTCAGTAAGAATCGGTTATATATTCCTTCTTTCTGTTTTGTTCTTGAACATGTCCAACTCATTATTGACTCAGGGCTTATTGACTGTGTTAACATCTCTGGAATGCTCATTTCTTTGATCTTTACCAGTTCTCAACCCAAATGTCATCCCTCAAGTGGTTTTCCCTGACTACTCCCTTTGAATAGCTGTCTAGTCCACACCTTCCCTTTCTTTGACCTCATTTTTCTTTCAAATAGCACACGTTGTTGAAAAGTGTCTTGGGGTTTTACTTATGTATTTATTGTCTGTCTTGATTCTCTCTCACCACCCCCTCATTTTACACTCTGACTTAAGCTCCCTATAAAAAGGGAGCTTGTTTGTTTTCTTCACTCACTTGTGTGTTGTTTTTATTGTTTAGATGAATCCAGCACAGAGAAAGTGCCTGGTAAGTAAATGCTAAATGAATGTTGGATAATAACGCTTGGTTATCCATTAGAATGTGATTATTTGCCAAGTTCCAGATCAAAGAGCCTCAGGAGTCCTTTTACACCTCCTTGGAACAATGAGAGAATCCTAACCCTGACAAACAGAAAGGCTGCCCACGTTCCCTAGAGAATAAGGAACAATGATTTTCATCTCAACATGATTTTTAATGATGGCATCATGTTTTGTTACATGGATATAACATATATTAATCACCAACCCCTTATTTTTGACCATTTGGATTTTTCTATCTTGTCTGTATTTGTAAGTGTACCTCTGTGGATATTTCTGTACACATATCTTGTGTACAATTCTGAATATTACCTTAGGCTACATTCCTTAGAATAAAATTTCTATGTTAAGATATATGCCCCTTTTTGAATATTTTGCATATTACTATTTGAAAGTCAAACTGCCAAAATACCTATGTTTTAGACACTTATAAAAAAAAATCTCTAAAGAAAAGGTTAGAAGTTTTGGATCTGCTGTTTAACTTTCTAGTTTTAATTTTGATTTAACTGCATTATTAAAGTGAATAAAGATTGATTTTTTTTCCAGCAGAAGAGCCAGAGAAAAGTAATTTGTTTGTCTTAACATTATAGCCATTTCAGCCAAAACAGGGATGTGAATTGCTTCAAGTTGTCACTCTTTCTTGTTCTTGTTTGCTATGTTACTCTTAAAATAAATGAAATTCAGTAAAAACTAGGTTCACAACAGACCACTAAAGAACAATATCCATGTTTCTCATAAATTCAATGAATTTAATACTTCAAGCTTACTTACAGAGATGTACATCTCTTTTCTTCAAAGTTAAACTTTGTTTTCTCTGAAAAGGATGGCCATTCCATGATACCTTTCTAAAGCAGGGTTTTGTGTGTATGTTTTTTCACCTTTTGCCGTGAACAAAGAAACTTAATGCATTTGCTGCCCTGCAAAAACCTCAATCCTATTGTACGATAGAAATGTCTAAGTTAAAAAAGAAGGAAGGCTTAAAATGTTTGGCCTTTGTGATCACAGTCTTACCATACAATCCAGCAATCACACTCCTAGGTATTTATCCAATTGAGTTGAAATCTTGTGTACACACAGAAATTTGCACAAGAATGTTAATAGCAGTTTTATCATAATTGTCAAAACATAGAAATAATCAAGATGCCCTTCAAGAGGTGAATGCATTAACAAACTGTGTTGCAGCCAGACAGTGGAATAGTACTCCACCAAAACCCATGGAACTGTGTGAGACAAAGAATGAGCCTTAGTGTGAGCTATGGACTTTAGTTATAATAAGTGCTTGATATTGGTTTGTTAATTGTAACAAATGTATTGCACTAAAGCAGTGTGTTACTAACAGGGGAAACTGTGTACAGGGGAAGCATCTTTTGGGGAACTTTCAGTGCCCCCTGAGCCATATGCCTGTAAATCTACAGCTTTTCTAAAAAGACAAAGTCTGGGGCATGTGGGTGGTTCAGTAGGTTAGGCATCTGCCTTTGGCTCAGGTCGTGATATCAGGGTCCTGGGGTGGAGCCCTGCGTGGGGCCCCTAGTTGGGCTCCCTGTGTCAGGCTGTCAGCTCAGTCAGGAGTCTGCTTCTCCCTCTCCTACCACCCCTCCCCTAGCTCTCTCTTTCACTCTCGCTCTCAAAGAAATAAATAAATAAAAATCTTTTAAAAAAAAATAAAAAAAGAAAGTCTATTAATTAGAAAAATAAACAAGGAATCAAATGTGTCATTTTCCTCTTATATCTATCTGTTTAGTACTGATGACAGGTTATTCCTAATCATTTTTTTGTCCAAATAAAACCATTTCATCACTGTGATATTACAAATCTTCTGACATTGACTTTCTCAAGTAGACGATTGTATTAATCAGTCATTTTCTCATTGTGAAGCTGTTTCTTGGTGTTCTGGAACCCTGGGTTAGAGTGCCAAAGTGATTGTCTGAGTCAATATTTTTGTTTGTTTGTTAGTTTGGACTTCTGTTTCTGTGGCAAAGCTACACTGGTTATTGTTCTGTCTGGAAAATGATAGAGAGCATGTTGAGTTTTTAGATTCTTTCATGTTTTTAGGTCCTACAATGCTTGATAGTCTGTATTATTTGATCCAATCTTTAAGGGAAAAATAATAGGAATGTTTGTAAGTCAGTGTTCTAGATATCTTCCATATCAGTCAAATTATAACTTAGGTGTTATCACCTTGCCTATGTTTTAAATTAATAATGTAACAATAACAATTACAGGATGTTTTTTATTTCTGTATTATAGAATTTTTAGCTTTATATTTCAAAGTCAAAAAGGTGATAATATCTTAAGTTTTAGAGAAATTCCTGCCACCCAATTTTTTTAATTTCCTAAGTTCAGTCAATCTGAAAGCCAAGAAAATGGCTCTCAAGTGGTCTACCTCTAACTTGAATATAGTTTTTTAATGTGATAGGGGAAGAGGAGAAATATTCAACGTAGTTGATTTCAATTCCCTCTGGAATTCTTTATGAGCATATAGTATAAAATTATTGTGACTCTCTACAAGTTATCTCACACTACGCAAATCATACAGTGAGACTCTATGCCATTCAGTGTTTCTTAAGTAACTATAAATGCTAATGACACTGTATTCCCTTTGTTGCACCTGCTCTTCTCCTGGTGTAAAAGTTCAATTTCAGATGCAGCCAACTACCCGCATTGTCTTACTCATGCTGTGTTACCTGGACACCTTCTTTTCTTTCTTAGCAGAAGCTTATTGCCTAAAAAATGAGAGTTTTAATACTCTCCCATGTTGATGAATAAATTCCTTTGAAACACTTTGAATTGTCAGTGAGTGGAAAGGTCAGTAATTGGACTTTGAACATGTCACCTTGCCTCTTCTCAGTCTGTGACCAGCGTTAATATTGCCAGTGTGAGGAAGAAAGCCCACTTCAAGTAGGAAGCTTCTGGCTTCTTTGGAACATGTTTCCTTTCTCTTCGGTGAGGATGGTGTCTGTCAGGAGACCTATTCTGTGGTATAATAAGAGTGTATACTCAAAGCTTGTATTCAATGGGATATCTTCAACTTTGCTCTCTTGCCAATTTTAATAGCTAAGAAACTTTTGATTAACAACCACTGCATTATGATTTTCTGTAAGAACAATACTTTCTGTATCAGTGTGTACATATTTATAAGCAGAATAAAGAGGCTAAAGTAAATTAATGTACATAACCTCAAGCACAATCATGCACTCATATAATGTTATTGCAGAAATATTACCTAGAGGGTAATATTTGTGCGTGTGTGTTTCTTTAATGCAGAAGTTATGAACGATATGAATTAAGTAAAGAAGTATTCAAGGTTTGTAGTAACTAAAAAATTTTATTTTCTTGTATCCTAACATAATACATGAAAGAGAATTGTGCTTAAATTTTTCAAGATTTTTAGACCATTCTCATTATTTGAAGGAATTTGGCTTTTAGTCAGATAAGATTTTGAGAAAAAAAAATCTGTTTATTATTTTGAACTAAATATCTTCCTAGCTTAATATTAGATGGAGAAACACAACTCTTAACTGATTTTATTGAGTTATTTAATTGTTCTTCCTTCTCCTGGTCCCTAAGTTTTATTTTCACGCTTGACTCTTTAAAGATAATTTCTCTAAGTACAGAAATATACCTAAAAGGAAATTATAATTGGTATCTTACTTTGAAAATATCGAGTTAGTCTCTACCTTCATATAAATACATATATGAATGTGTGTGCATATATATATACATACATATGTGTGTATATCCTGACATAGAGTACTACTTATATTTCTGTAGCTATAGATGTACTCAACTTCACATAGAAAAACAACTGACAATATTTTCTTAAAGGCAGATGATATCCCACAACAGTGAATCTGACAATAGTTCATTCCACTGCAGATTTCTTAGTAGCAAAAGTAAGTGACCAACTCGGAGGTACAGAACATGAATATTTATCATGGAAAACACCAGCTAAACAATTGAAGCCCGTTGGATCTAGAATTTTTCTTGCAAGTTCAATTGATGATGACAGTTGGTAATTTGTCTTCATATGTTTTCATTTCTTTCATATGAATATTTTATTTTGTGAATTCAGTAGATCAAACGGATAGAAATATAACCAAAAGGTTTATCATCCTGAAAATTATTCATAAAAATGAATACTTCCTCATAGATAGGACAAAATACACATTTAAATGATAATTCCAATGCTCATGGAATATCTTTTATTCAAAGACAAAAACTTTTCATATATCTGATTTTATTTATACAACTATTTTTTTGGCTTTTGTAAGAAAAAATAACCAGGTATGAGATACACAGAGTCATCCACAGATATCACCATGAAATATTGCTGGCTTCATAGCATTTGCTCAATTCTGTTCACTCTGGTCATTGTAAAGTATGTGTAATACTCTTCAAATGGCTGGCTACCTTGTAGCTTACCATATATCTGATCGTAGTTTTGACTCTGAGACACAGAATGGCCTTCAGTTCACCTCTGAAGACTTTCAGATTTAACATCACACTCAACAGTAACTTTTTGCATTTCAGATGCAGGTTCTCATGATGTAAGGTGCCAACGTTATTCATTATCATTCCCTCGACTAAGACAAATACAAATTGAAGATGGTGTTGGAAGGAATTCTGTTGCACCCGTTCCATTCTGCCTTAATCTTAAAAATGGAGAGGCAGACATGTTTTCTCTTTTATATTGTCTGCTCACAGAGGAATTATGATTCCAACCAAATCCCTGAAGGTGAAACGTGGTTCCTAGATAGAGATGCAGTATCCTCTCAGGGCCCGCTTCATCGATGACTCCAAAACAAAGAGTTCAATCTCTTTTGTACTGAGAGTTGTTCACCTGCCTGATGTGTTCAGCTTTGTTCGCTGTTTCATGTACTCCATCACTCTAGAGGTTGCCTGGTCCCTGACTTCTCATTTGCATACCAAGATCGTTCTCTCTGAAGTATTTTCCTTCCATCCGAGTAAGAGTCCTATATTTTTCTTGTTACCTGGCACACAATGTTTCATGTATTGTCACTGTTCACAGCAAGTTTACCCTTTCAAGTGTGCTTTAAGAAAAGGACAATTCAACTTTGTTACAGTACCTTATAAATACATTTTATATATCAGTTTAGCTACTACTTTAACAAATATATGGGTTCAATTGTTTGTAGGAATGTTTTGTTAATCAGAAAGTACCCTCTAAGACATTTAAAAGTTCTCTCGGGCTCCAAGCTTCTATGTACTTACAAGTCAGCTTTGCTGTCCTCAAATCTTTTAGCCTTCTGGAAACTCTTATTTCTACTATGAATTTTTTAAAACGTTAGATCTCTATCCTGCTTGTTGATAATACCTTTAAGAATTTCTTCACATGTTCTCTGAGAGCTGTCATTTCTCTTCTTCAGCTCTTGCTCTGATAACCTATTCCCAGTCTCTCAGAACTCACACTGAGTCTCTTTTTCCTCCACTTCTCTGATAATTTTAAGCCACATCATTCACTCATAAATGCATTAACCTCCTCTCACCTCCCATAACACACCTCATGATAATTGTATGTAGTCAAAATTTTATTCAATATTTGGGGTAAAGGGAGTGGTTTTCAATCCTACAGTCTGGGCAGCAACTCAGAATTTAATACTAACTATCACTTAAAAATTCATCCTTTCCATGCTGGGGCGAACCTATTATAGGCAGGCTCCCCCTCCAGCCTTCTTTTCTTCTTTCCTTTCTAGTTCCAAGTTCTAACCCCAAACTTCCTGATAGCTTATTGTATGCAAATATTAGCTCAACCCCTCCTCTATAATGGAAAACTTGACTTTTAACTTATTAGTTCAAAATAAAACAAAAAAAGGAAGTATTTTCTTGAACAAAGGGCCATTTATTCTCTTTTTTAAAAAGTGTCCTTTGTACAAATTTTTATATAATCCTCATATTTAGTTGTTGTTGTTGTTGTTGTTGTTACACAGTCATTCTTGTAGTAGTTCATTTGTTCATCGATTACTTTAAAAATATATTTGTTGGTTGTCAGTAGGATATGGGGGGGTGATCTGCTAGGTTCTGGGAGACAGCAGCAACAATAAAACTCAACCATGCCCTCAAAATGAGCACAGTCTACTATGGGGCAGGGAGCAACAAACTGACATGATGTACCGTACTTGAGCGATATGAGCAATATGTATCAAAAGATAGTGTGTGAGTGCCAGTGGGTTTATCCCACTTGGAAAGGAAGTGGAGGGAGGGGTACCAGAAACTTCTTAAAGACGGAGATAATCTGACATATTGGGACATGAAAGAGAAAGTAAGAGAAGGATACAAGTAAGGAGTGTAGAAATGGAGAATGACGAGAAATGAGATGAAACACTCTCTTAAGTGACATTTAGGTAAATACTCTGTTAGAAAACATATAAAGCATCATTAGCCTTTAGAGATCATTGTACTTACATACTATCTTTGTGACTTTTTTAAAGTTGAATTTATTCTATTTCTCTCATGAAGTCAAGATGTCATTTTCCTTTCCACAATGGAGTATTGAATCCTATAAAGTTTGTGAAAGTATATTCAGTTGAGTTATCAATATAATTTTTTATTTCTGTGTAGAAATTTATCCCTCCAACAGAGTGTAGTTGATTTTTAACAATAAATATACATCAGAAAAAAATGTTCATCAAAAAAGAATCATTGTTTTCTGTTTGGATAAGAGCAGTTTGATACTTTTTCTCCTTTTGAATGCACCAATAATTTTGTCATTTACAAATGGCCTAAAAAGATTAAGATTTATTCAATATAATAACTCTGAATAGTTACTTATGAGAGTTTTAGTGTAGTTTAGAGTTTTAGTTTTCAATATATTGAAATATATTTTAGACTTTTAATAACTGAGTGTGAGTCTACCATGTCCCCTTTCAAACAGTTCTATCACATGCACTCTAAGACATGCTTAAATAATAAGAAAAGGCCCAGAAATTTTTGTAGGAAATTGAACATATTTATTTCAGTTCAAAGAGAAATTTTCTACATGCAGAATGATTATGTTTAAATATTTATCCACATACTTAAAACTTACTGTTAGACTGCTTAGTCATATCATCTTTGATGTGGGAGAACATCCTTCTCTGACTTATAAGGTGGATGGTTGCTGGTCTTCTCCAGTTGTGTCTCATAGATTGTGTGGTCTATGAATGTTTAAATGCTAAATGAAAATTGATTTTGCCCCTGAACTTTACTTTGAGGTACCCACAAATGAAGCACCTTTGGGATGTCTTTTTTTCTTCTTCTTCTTCTATATGACTATTCTGTTTTTGAAGTTTTCAACAATAGGTACCCCTGAATGGAGCAGTGACCTCTTCACAGCTTTTACTATGGGGGAAAAAAAATCAAGCACTGGTTTGTAAAATACTGAGCTGAAATGAAATTGTTCTCAAAGAGCACAAGTATTCAGTGTATCCCATATCTCCTCACAGAATTTGCCCTCATGGGCATAAGGTAAAAACGTGGATCTCGGTGGTTCATAATTAATGTCAGGGAACTATGATCCTGGCATGACACCAGCTATATTACCAAACGCAAAAGGTAAAGAAAAATGATGATTGCTCAGCAATTTACACCAGAGGATGCGAGAGGAAGGCATTTTTAAATTAAAGCTCCTAAAACCTTGATGTTGCCCTGCCACATGTCATCAGTCTTTTCTGAGCACTCTCTCCTATGAAAAGGCGACTTTGCTGTCACTTGGGGAATACCAAACAGTAAATTGTTCGAAAGAACTTGGCTTTTAAATTTTACTTCAGAATTTTTTTTTATAGTACATAAGCTTTTAGTGGGGAATTTGATTAAAACATACTCTGTTGCCTGGAAAAGCTTCTCCTAGTAAAAGCTGTCTAGTTTTATTGTCAAAACGGTATTCGACTGCAATATCTTTAATTGCATTGAAGAAACTTGTAGTTACAATTCATTTTTATAGACCTGAGATACATTGTCTCCATACTCACTTCCTTAAGGACCAGGAAGTTGCCTTTTGTAAAATTTATATAGAGCATGGTTTGGATGGAACATTGTATTTCTTCTGCATGCAGCATCTGTAGGGCTCTTCTCTCTGCTCAGTATACCTTCCACTGTTTCAGTTTATGGAGCAGGCTGGAGGCCTGATGAGGAAATGGAGCTGTATGAAGAGAACAGTCATATATTACTATCCAGGTTCCTGCAAAGGAATAGTTGGTGTGGGCTGTGATCAGGTTTGAACTTCCTCATCATCGAACTCAATATTGCCTCCATTTTAGGTCAGTTTTCAAAAGGCTCAGAAGGAACAATGCCTGGGAGAGAGGCCATGAATTAATGAATGAATTAATGAATGAATTAATACTCATGTAGGAAGTATGCCTGAGTGTATAAATACATGTTTATATATATATATACATATATATATATAAACCATTTTTTTTTAATTTTCTTTCTTTTATAGATGTGTGCAGTTAAGAAAAGTGCCTCTGTAGCCTTACCTACTTTTCAGAGATTGAGTTGGGTGCTCCTAAAAATATATTTTAATATTTAATTTTATATATAAATGACATATATGATTAAATACATAAAACTTATTTTTAAATTAAATTTAATTTTTTTCAGTGTTCCAAAATTCATTATTTATGCACCAAACCCAGTGCTCCATGCAATACGTGACCTCCATAATACCCACCACCAGGTTCACTCCACTCCCCACCCCCCAAATCCCTCAGTTTGTTTCTCAGTGTCCACAGTCTCTCATGTTCGTCTCCCCCTCTGATTTCCCCCAACTCACTTCCCCTCTCCATCTCCCAATGTCTTCTGTGTTATTCCTTATGCTCCACAATTAAATGAAACCATATGATAATTGACTCTCTTTGCTTGACTTATTTCACTCAGCATAATCTTCCAGTCCTGTCCATGTTGATAAAAAAGTTGGGTATTCATCCTTTCTGATGGAGGCATAATACTCAGTTGTATATATGGACCATATCTTCTTTATCCATTTGTCCATTGAAGGGCATCTTGTTTCTTTCCACAGTTTGGTGACTGTGGCCATTGCTGCTATGAACATTGGGGGTACAGATGGCCCTTCTTTTTACTACATCTGTATCTTTGGGGTAAATACCCAGTAGTGCAATTGCAGGGTCATAGGGTAGTTTTGGTTTTAATTTTGATTTCTTGGGGCACCTGGGTGGCTCAGTGGGTTAAAGCCTCTGCCTTTGGCTCAGTTCATGATCCCAGGGTCCTGGGATCGAGCCCCACATCGGGCTCTCTGCTCAGCGGGAAGCCTGCTTTCTCCTCTCTCTGCCTGCTTCTCTGCCTACTTGTAATCTCTGTCAAATAAATAAATAAAATCTTTAAAAAAAAAAAAAACAAAAAACCCGAGATTTGCCCTCTAAATCACCCCTGCTATCCATGAGCCAGTCCTACCTGTATTCATGGAAGGGAAGGACAGGAAAAAGGGCAAAGGCTAGAAACTGCCTCTCTCTTTAAAAAAAAAAAAAAAAAAAAAAATTGATTTCTTAAGGAATCTCCACACTGTTTTCCAAAGTGGCTGCGCCAACTTGCATTCCCACCAACAGTGTAAGAGTGTTCCCCCTTCTCCACATCCTCTCCAACACTTGTTGTATACTGTCATGTTAATTTTGGCCATTCTAACTTGTGAAAGGTGATATCTCAATGTGGTTTTGATCTGAATCTCCCTGATTGCTAATGATGATGAACATTTTTTCATGTGTCTATTAGCCATTTGTATGTCTTCTTTGGAGAAGTGTCTGTTCATGTCTTCTGCCCATTTTTGGACGTGATTATCTGTTTTGTGTGTGTTGAGTTTGAGGAGTTCTTAATAGATCTTGGATATCAGCCCTTTGTCTGTAGTATCATTTACAAATATCTTCTCGCATTCTGTGGGTTGCCCCTTTGTTTTGTTGACTATTTCCTTTGCTGTGCAGAAGCTTTTGATCTTGATGAAGAGCTGAAACAAACAGTCCTAAATACATAAAGCTTTAAAAATATATCACGGAACAGGAATTCCTATCCCATCAAAGTCCTTCTAGCTTGAGTAAGCATCAAATTGACATGAGACAGATTAACAGGAGAAAATAAAATTTAATTGGTGTCCATATGGGAAACCCACATAGACATGGATATTGTGAAGACAGTCAGGCAAATGAAGTATATATGTCATTCTGAACTAAAGAGAAGGGGTTAGGGGTCTGGAATTTCAGAGGAAAGGAATGCACTTCGCAGGACAATAAGAAAAGCAGATGTTTGGTAATTAGATATTTGCCCTACTGTAGAAATGTGTCACTAAGATAAAATTCATTTCTGTTAATAACTCTTTATCTGAGAAAGACCCCCAATTTAGATTCTTCTTTGTGGTTAAGGACATGACAAAAGTTTCTCTTCAGCCTGCAGGGTCTCACGTGCCTTGAGCTCAAAATACTCCATGTGCCAAAGTGGCACATTCAGGGGGTGGGGTGGGGTACTGTCCTGAACCTCTTCAAATATAAAATTGAGATATATAAAATATACATATATATAATTTATATATCTCTATATAGTTAAAAATACATATATAGTATTTATATAGCTACATATAGTTAAAAAAACAAAATTCAGCTGAGTAAATTTAAAGATAAATTTGGCTTTATTCAATGATTTATGAATCAGGCAGCATCCCATCTAGCAAATAGAAAGGAGCTCCAAAGAGCTATACGAAAATGGAAGGCTTTTGTAGGCAGAAAGGTATGGCCAAAGGAAGTTTCTAATAGAGTAGATTGTTTCAGGCAAGGTCACTTTCCTTTGAGGGAAGGGCAGGGGGTGGGTAGGGAATGTCTGTTAGGCAGATGACTTCACTGGGCTAATCAGGTAATTCCAGTTTATCTGGATCACATTCCTGGGAGAGTCTGGAGTTACAATAAGGTTAGATAATAAGTCATGGTTTACTGATGTGGGGCTTAGCACACATGATTCCATTTGGGGCCTATTGTCTTTCTTTTTTGTTTAAACATGCATTTACACATATATGTTATATAATATCACATACGTGTAAGTAGTTCACACAGAGAAATCTCAGTTTGTCTTGATAATACATCAATTTTTCTGCAGAATTTTACTGTCATTTATTACTTATATCAATATCCCAGTGTCTTAAATAGAGAGAAAGCATGCCATCTGAGCATTCACTAAGTAGTTTCCTCTGAACCAGAAAAAAATTGTGGAGTGTAATATAAAAGTATGCACCCAGCAAATATAGCTATTACTATGATCATTTTTTTTTAATGTCACAGGAAAAAGCAACAAGAAACAATGATCATGTTGAGTTTGTGGAATTACTGGAATGTAGTTCAACTAAAAAGCTAATGTCTGGGATGGTCTCAAAAACGAAGAGGGCTAGTGGGAAACATCCCATTATCATGGATCAGATGGATAAGATGTCAGTGCCTCCCAAAGAGATGTACTGATCCAATGCAAAATTTATCAAAATTCCAAAGGTCCTTTTTTTCAGGAGTAGAAAAAAACCATCCTAAAGGTCACAGGAAATCTCAGTGGACTCTGAATAGCCAGTGCAATCTTGGAAAAGAACAAAGTTGGAGGGACTTATTACTTTCTGATTGTAAAGCTTATTACCAGGATACAGTGGTTCAGACACTGTGGGACTAGCATAAAGACACATATATAGATGAATAGAGAATCCAGAAATAAACTCTGTCATATATGGTCAGATGATTTTTGAGAAGTGTCAAGACCATTCAAAAAGGAAAAGTCATCTTTTCAACAAATGGTGCTGGGAAAATAGATCTGCACACGTAGAAGAATCAAGTTAGGCCCTTAGCTTACACCACATACATAAATTAACTCAAAGTGGAAGAAAGACCTAAATACAAAAATGAAAACAATAAAGCTCTTAGAATGGAACTTAGGAAAAGTCTGCATGACGTTGGATTTGCCAGTGATTTCTTGGATTTAACACCAAAAACACAGCCAAAGGAAAAAAATGAGTAAGTAAGTTGGGTTTCAGCAGAACTAGAAAGTTTTTTTTGCATCAAAGGACACCATTAATGGCCACTGGTTTCATTAATCAGGCCTACATACTGAGGCCTCCAGGAAAACCCAGCTTCGAGGTTGGTGAACACATTCACAGTCTGCCCCGGGAGGGTGACCCTCCCCAACTCACCATGTGTGCCTCTCTGTCTGGTGCTCATTTCTGTCCTTTATCACCTCCTTTAACAGACTGGTCAGCTGTGAGAGGCTGGGTGCCTGGTCAGTGAGGCGTTCCTCTTGGTTTTGGCTCAGGTCAGGATCTCAGGGTCCTGGGATCGAACTGTTGTCAGGCTCCATGCTCTGCTTGGTGGGGAGTCGGCTGAGATTCTCTCTCTCTCTGCCTCTGCCCCACCCGCTCCGCTGCACACTCTCTCAAATAAATAAATGGGTCTTTATGAAAAAAAAAAAAAAAAAAAAAAAAAGGACACCATTAAGGGAGTGAAAATACAACCTCTGGAGAGGGAGAAATATTTGCACACCATCTATCTGACAAGGGACTAATATCCAGATTATATAATGGACTCTTATAACTCAAAACAAAACAAAAAATACCTTAGTTAAAATATGGACAAAGAACTTGAAAAGATTTTCTCCAAAGAAATAAATGGCCACTAAAAACATGAAAAGACATTCAACATCATTATTAGAAAAATGGGACCCCAAACCACAGTGAGATACCACACCACACATAATAGGATGGGTAGTATATACTAAAACCAAACAGAAAATAAGTATCGTGAAAATGTGGAGAAATTGAAACACTTGTGCATTGCTGGCAGGAATGTAAATTTGTGCAGTCACTGTGGAAGACAACAGGGCAGTTTCTTAAAAACTTAAAGAAATAAAACCATGTGACTCAGTGAGTCCACTTTTATAAGGATATACCCAAAATGTGAAAAACCGGGAACTTGAACAGATATTTGTACACCCATGTTCACAGTCACATTATTTATAATAGCCAGAAGGTGGAAATAACCCAGATGTCTATCAACAGATAAATAGGTAAACAAAATGTAGGTATACAAACAATGGAATATTATTCACTCTTAAAAAGGAATGCAATTTTGATATATGCTACAGCATGAATAAAATGTAAAAACATCACTTTAAGTGAAAAAAACCAGACACAAAATGAGAATTATTATCCGCCTTAACTTAAATGAAGTACTCAGCGTCGGCAAATTCATGAGGCAGAAAGAAGGGCAGTGGTGATCAGGTGCTGGACAGAAAAAGAGCGAAAGGAGAGTAAATTTGGATATTTCATTGTTTTCGTTTAGGAAAAGGAAAAGTTTCTGGAGATGGCTAGTGGTGATGGGTGCCCAAAAATGTGAATGTACTTAATTCCATTGAATTGTATACATATGCACGCTTAAAATGGTAAATGTTATGCATACTTTACCGCAGAAAAAAAACTACGAGGAAAAAAAAACAAGGAGGCATGTGTGAAACAACATTTCTGGTATTAACACAGCCAGTGCTGTGACCTGTATCTTTGAGGTATGGCTCTTTGCTTTCTGTACCACCATGGGGAAGATAAAGGTTCTCAAAAAGGTTCTCCAGAAGTTGAGGGCAGAGCTCCATAGATGCGAGAAAATTCTGCATATAGAACAGACACTTGTATAAAGCTTCTTAACAAATTTACCACTGGGATTTGCCCAAGAATTCATTGCAGTTCAAAGAGAACTCTTGGGGAAGATTTTTCTGTTTGAGAAATGATTTTATAGGATATGAAGATTTGTAATCTGCAGAGTGCCAATATCTGAATAGAATCTTGTCTTAATAACCCAAGGAGGAATTTAAACATGAACTTTTAACTGTTTAAGGATGGAAACAATTTAACTAATAGAGATGATTTTCTTGATGAGACCATATTGTCATACCTTTATTTCATCATGGTGTCATCACAGACTTTCCCCGACTTAGCACTTTTGTCCTTACAAGAATAACTCAACCCATGCTGCGCCCCAACCTGTATTGTAATGGACAAAATGTGTTCAGAGGACTTGGAGACATTAGAGACCAACGACATTCTCTATGGTTTCTCTGTTGTGGAAGTTTGAGTCAATGGAATTTCCTAACACTCTTGTGTGAAATAGTCCAACATAAATCTGCATAAATCCACACATAGAGTAGAAAGTATAGACAGGGGCTCTGCTCTACTCTTAGAAGTTGGAATATTCTTTCATAAAAAAGTTTGACCTTGAAAAGGAGACAATAAGAGATGGCAAACCATATATGGGGATTGCCATTTTCCCCGTTTATGTTTGGCTATCACAAATATGTCTGAGCTATAAAGAGACGAGAAACTTGAAAACAGATGGCCCATCTGTTTCTGTCTGTATGAATTGTGGAACATTTGAAAGAAGCGTCAATCATGTAAATTGAAATCTAAGAGCACTCTACCATTCTGTAACTTTTGTCCTTACAAGCCATTTGTGAATTGCTGCCACAGCTTTCCCTTATTGAAGTGAATTGAGAGTGTTTGCTACTTTATTAGGATAATTTTGGGATCTAAGAGTGTTTATTTATCTTCAAGTAATACAAAGCAAACAGTGATTGCTTTGATATGGCCATCAACCAGAATCCTTTGACCTTTTTCAAATGTCCATAATAAGTACATAATCCCTAATGAAGCACAATTCTGAAAGAGTTATTAACTAAAGTGATTCTAAGGTTCATTTATAATTTTTGCAAATGAAGTATATCAGAATCACAAGGGGAGGGTGGTGACTGGGTGGTGCAGTTGGTTAAGTGTCAGACCCTTGGTTTCCGCTTGGGTCTTGAGCTCATTGTCCTAAGATTGAGCCCTGCACTAGGCTCCATTCTAGGTGAAGGGTCTGCTTGGGATTCTCTCTCTCCCTCTGCCCCATCTCTCTCTCTCTCTGAAATAAATTAATCAGTCTTTAAACGAAAATCACAAGCATGGTTTCTCAAAGTCCAAGATGCCAGACTTTACATTTTTTTCCCAACGATTTTATTTATTTATTTGTGTGTGTGTGCATGTGTGTTTATGTGTGTGTGTGTGAGAGAGAGAGAGAGAGAGAGAGAACAAGCAGGGGGAGCAGCCTGCAAAGGAAGAAGCAAGCTCCCTGCTGAGCAAGGAGTCTGATTCAGGACTTGATCCCAGAACCCTGGGATCATGGCCTGAGTCAAAGACAGATGCTTAACAGACTGAGAGACCCAGGTGTCCCCAGACTTTACTTTTTAAAGCTGGTTCAGTAGGTTTGAGGTGAAGGTAAGCATCATCTGTAGTTTTAAAAAGATTTCTTAGAAATTTTCTTTTTTCTTTCTTCAGTTAATATTTATTTACATACAAGTGATACTTCAGCATTTCTGTATTAGATAATTACTATTAAAATATGTGTTATTATTGTAACTATAGGTAGAATAAATGAGACAAAATAGGTTTTGTTATTTCTTTTCTCACGGAGGGGCAGTTCTTTTCTTTTTTTTTTTTTTAAAGATTTTATTTATTTATTTGACAGACAGAGATCACAAGTAGGCAGAGAGAGAGAGGAGGAAGCAGGCTCCCTGCCGAGCAGAGAGCCTGATGCGGGGCTCAATCCCAGGACCCTGGGATCATGACCTGAGCCGAACGAAGGCAGAGGCTTTAACCCGCTGAGCCACCCAGGCACCCCTAGGGCAGTTCTTTTCTTGGTGTGAGTTTTGAGTAGTCTCTGTGACTCTGAGTCATTTTCAAATAATAAAAATCATCTGGTTATATCACACACATACACTTACACCCAGAATATTCTTTTTTTCTCTTTGTTTAGAGAGAACAAGAGAGAGAACTACGAGTATGAACACGGGAGAGTGGGGAGGGGCAAAGTGAGAGGGAAAGAGAGAATCTTTTTTTTTTTTTTAAAGATTTTGTTTATTTATTTATTTGACAGAGAGGGATCACAAGTAGGCAGAGAGGCAGGCAGAGAGAGAGAGAGAGAGAGGGAAGCAGGCTCCCTGCCGAGCACAGAGCCCAATGCGGGACTCGATCCCAGGACCCCTGAGATCATGACCTGGGCCGAAGGCAAGGGCTTAACCCACTGAGCCACCCAGGCGCCCAGAAAGAGAGAATCTTTTTTTTTTTTTTTAATTTATTTGTTAGAGAGCGAGCGAGCACAAGCAGACAGAGTGGTAGGCAGAGGCAGAGGGAGAAGCAGGCTCCCTGCGGAGCAAGGAGCCCGATGTGGGACTCGATCCCAGGACTCTGGGATCATGACCTGAGCTGAAGGCAGTCGCTTAACCAACTGAGCCACCCAGGCGTCCCCAGAAAGAGAGAATCTTAAACAGTGTCTATACCCAGTGCACAGCCTGACTTGGGACTTAATCTCATGACCAGAGATCATGATCTGAGCTGAAATCAGAAGTTGGAGTGCTTAACTGACTAAGCCATCCAGGTGCCCCCCTGCATAGAATATTCTTATTAATATTTCCAGACAGGTATAATATTGTAAATATCTCTGAGTCGGCTTTGGCCAAAGTTCAAGCTCCCCTTGCCGCAACACAGGTTTAAAGACTCAATGGTTGTTGCGTATCAGAGAAGGTTGCTATCCACAGAATCCAGCATTCTAGATTTTTCAGGTGTGGATCAGACAGCAGTTCATGGTGTCCTTTAAAGTATAGGGGACACTTACCAAGCTTCTAAGTGGTCACTTTAGACCCTCTTCAATTTAACTGACATATAATTTAGAGATTAAGATGTAAACGTTTCAGCTTCAATAGTGTAAAAGGAAAAGTGTAACAAATAGATGTGGGGGCAGAATTAAGGAGCTGATTGACTAGGGAAAACGACTTCATGTTAATGTCTGAGGTTGGTGATGTAAGAAACAGAGATTTAAAGATACAATTTAAATTGCACCTAATAGTATTGCCAATAAAAGGATAATAAAAACAGTGAGAAGTCAGGAGAAAGCTGTTGATGAGTGATATAAATGGAATGTGTTTTTATCTTTCAGGGTGGGGATTCATCAATGATACCTAGAATTGTTAAGCCGAAAGAACTATGTATAAAAATAGGATTATAGATAGACAAGTTAACAACAGAAGTTCTTTTTTCCCCCCATCCCCCCACCCACCTCCATTTTGGTAGCCATCAGTTTGTTCTCTATCATTCAGAGTCTGTTTCTTTGCCTCTTTCTCTATCTTTTTTTTTTTTTTCCATTTGCTGATTTGTTTTGTTTCTTAAATTCCACATATGAGTGAGATCACACGGTATTTGTTTTTCTCTGACTGAATTATTTTGCTTAGCATAATACTCCCTAGATCTATCCATGTCATTGCAAATGTCAAGACATTTCTTTTTTATGCTAACTAATATTCCATATTCCATTCTTTATCCATTCATCAGTTGATGGACACTTGGGCTGTTTCACGTTTTGGCTATTGTAGATAATGCTGCCATAAACATTGGGTGCATGTATTCTTTTGAATTGCATTTTTGTATGACTTTGGTAAATACCTAGTAGTGTAATTGCTGGATCATAGGGTAGTTTTATTTTTAGCTTTTTGAGAAATCTCCATACTGTTTTCCAGAGTGGCTATACTGGTTTTTATCCCCAATGTAAGCGAAAGAAGGTTCCCCTTCTTTCATATCCTCACCGACACCTGTTTCTTGTGTTGCTGATTTTAGCTATTCTAACGGGTGTCAGGTAATATCTCTTTGCAATTTTGATTTGCATTTCCCTGCTGACCCGTGTTGTTGAACATCTTTTCATGTGTCTGTTGGCCATATGTATGCACTCTTTTGAAAAATGTCTATTCATGTCTTCTGCCCATTTTTAAATTGGATTATTCATTTTGGAATGTTGAGTTTTAGAAGTCTTTTTTTTTTTAAGATTTTATTTATCCATTTATTTGACAGAGAGATAGAGGGCACAAGCTGGAGGAGAAGCAGAGGAGGAGGAAGAAGCAGGCTCCCCACTGAGCAGGGAACCCAATTCTGGGCTTGATCCCAGGACACAGGATCATGACCTGAGCCAAAGGCTGACACTTAACTGACTGAGCCACCCAGAGACCCCTATATTTTCTGTATTTTAGAGATTAACCCTTTATCATATATGTCATTTGCAAATATCTTGTCCCATTTGGAAGTTTGCTTTTTAGGTATGCTGATTGTTTCTTTTGTTGTGCAGTAGCTTTTTATCTTGATGAAGTAGCTTTTTATCTTGATGCAGTAGCTTTTTATCTTGATGAAGTCCCGGTAGTTTATTTTGGCTTTTGTTTTCTTTGCCTTAGAAGATGTACCCAGTAAGAAATTGTTCTGGCTTATGTCAAAGAAGTAACTGCCTGTGTTCTCTTCTAGGATTTTTATGATTCCAGATGTCACATTTAGGTCTTCAATCCATTTTGAATTTATTTTTGTTTGTGGTGTAAGAAAGTGGTCCAGTTTCATTCTTTTGCATGTGGCTGTCCAGTTTTCCCAGTACCATTTGTTGAAGAGACTGTCTTTTTCCCACTGGATACTCTTTTTTTCTGCTTTGTTGACGATTAATTGACCATGTAGTTGTGGGTCTATTTCTGGGCTCTCTATTCTGTTCCATTGATCTATGTGTCTGTTTTTGTGCCAGTACCATACTGTCTTAATAATGACAGCTTTGTAATAGAGCCTAAAGTCTGAAATGTAAAAGCCTTAAGCTTTGCTTTTCTTTTATAAGGTTTTTTGGCTATTCAGGGTCTTTTCTGGCTCCATACAAGTATTAGGATTGTTTGTTCTCACTCTGTGAAATAAAATGCTGTTGTTATTTTCATAGGGATTACCTTAAATGTATAGACTGCTTTGGGTAATATAGACATTTTAGCAATAGTTGTTCTTCCAGTTCATGAACATGAAATGTCTTTCCATTTCTTTGTTTTATCTTCAATTTCTTTCATCAGCGTCTTATGGTTTTCAGTATATAGATTTTTCACCTCTGGTTAGGTTTATTCCTTGATATCTTACTATTTTGGGTTAACAGTAGAAATTTTGAATAATTCTTCAATCACTTTCATTCTAGAATGTTTCTGAAACTGGAGGAGAGTGTGGCAGGAGTTTGTAGCCCTCCTCTAATACTAACTTTATTAATAGAGTTAATAAAAACATTTCCAAAATAATAATATGAACTTAGTCTTCTAACCTTTCTAAAATAAGTTCATTGGAGAGTCCTCTCTAGAGACATTGGAAACTTCAGAATAAAAATTAGGCCAATGTTAACAAATGTTTTTTCTACCGGTAATAATTACCAAAAAATGATGTTAGATTTTATTCATGCTAATGATATTTAATGAGGCAATAGTTAAGTTGTCAGAGACCATGCATTATGTTGAAATTTACTAACAGCATTAAGCTTTTTTAAGCAATAAACTTTGGTAAAGCAGCAATGAGGCTCTGAATGGTTGGAAGTCTGTGCCAGAACTGTGCCTTCCATGATGCAATTGATTCATCATCTCCGTTTGTAGTTGTATCCTGATCCTGTCACTGATTTGCATTCTTTTTTCATTTCCGTAAATGTGAGTGTTTCCCATTATTTTCAACTCTTTCTCTCCTATCATCCAGCTTATTTTATTCACATTCACAGTTTCATATAATTTGATATATTGTCATTTTTCATCTTTCCTTATTTACAAGCTTGTTTGGTTTAGACTGATATGCTAAGTGCCTGAAACATGGTGCCTAGAGTGAATGGGGTTCCACAAAATGAACTATGTTATGAATGAATGAATGAATTTAAAGAAAGGAAACATGTAAATTACAAATATAAGGAGATTCTTCAAACAGGAAATGTTGCTCCATAACATTTAATCATAGCAATAGGACTGGACTGATAAAGGTTAAACTGTTCTCTACTCAAGGGTGATAACCAGAAGAAGTGCTGTGCTACCTTGGGTGGTTGACTATTTCCTGTATGCAGGCTCAATCCATATCACATGGGTTAGATTTTATTTGAATTTACAGAATTTTTCTTGGACATATAATTTTTTATATTTTAAGTTTTATAATGTTATTATACAGTTATCCAATGTACTGTCTTATACATACTATGTTTATATTTTTTTTCACACTATGTTTATATTAACTCTTTATCAGATCAAGTGATTTCTTTCTCATTGTTCCATGACAGGAGGGTTTTTGTTTAAGCAGCTGATCTTTCTCTAACTTTCTTTAGTTAGGTTTAACAGTCCCTGTCTCTGGGTTTTATGGATCAGAGAGCCTATAACCCCATCAAAATAAAGCCTATTTGCTGCTAATTACATCTGGTATACAACGACATGAAATTCATTTTCCATGAGGACGCTATTGCCGAAGCTTCATTTAGTTTCTAGCTCTGAAGATTCTAGTAGTCTTCATCAGTCTCTTAGTATTACAGCATGTGCAGCTTTTAAAAGTGAATGCCTTGATGTTAAATTCAGTTTTATAAAGCATCAAGGTACATTTACTTTGCCCTGTATTAGAAACTGATGAGTATGCAAGATGAGGTTAATGCAATGGGTAAAATAAATCAATTCCATGTCTTGACTAATAGCCTTAATAGTTTAGCAAACCGCATAAAAGTTTGCTTTTTAAATGGACACTTAGGCTAATTTGACAGCATGCTTGCCATTAGGCAACAATTAGTGTCGTTAGAGTGCCATTTTTTCCTTCTATCCCTAGTCAAATCTAAGAAAAACAAGAAGTAGGAAGAAAAGAGGACAGACTGTTTGCTTCTAACATTCAATTGCGGTGCCTGTGAGTCAAACTCATTATGCTTATGTAGCTGAAGCAACCAATAAATTTTCACAGCCGGTACTCTGCACCTGTAACACTTTGCGTTTATTAGTTAAAATTATATGCCATAGACATGATTGCTCCGAGAGAAGGGAAAGCTGCGTTTTGTATCATGGCATTAGTAACTTTCTTCCAATTTTTGAAACAAGATAGAAACTTCCTGTATAAATTGCATAAATATCAGGGTTGTAAAAGTCTTCTGGCTTTACTATTGTCATAGAACATTAAATAGAGTTATTTCTGAAAGTGTGAATCTTGACAGGCCAATACAGTGGAGTGCAGATATAAAACCTGATGTGATTACCACTCAACGGGGCTCTTCCTTCTCTTGTTCTTTCCTCCTTTTGCTCCCATGGCCCTCTCCCCCCTCCTCTCTTTCCTTCTTTGTTGCTGTGCTTCTTCCAGCTTTCTTCCACAGTGCAGCAATTCATGGTGCAGAGCCTGTGTTTGTTTTCAGTGAAAACAGATATTGAAGCAACATATTTCAGTGCTATGTTGCATCATGCTTTTCCTACGTATGCCTCTACATCAAGGAAGCAGGAGAATAAAAACTTCATGCTCCAAACATCTCATACTAATCAAATCAGTTTTTCTGAAATTTTCTTCTGTGATTTTATAGATCTAAATGGGAATGTTTTGTTCTTTCAAAATCAGAACAGATTTTAGTGATACAAAGATAAGTATTTTAAAGCTTTATTTCTTACCCATATCTTTAAAAAAAATGACCAGATGAGTTGGGGTGGGAATCCTTCCCACTCCTGTTTTTGTAAATAAAGTTTTATTGAAACACAGACCCATCTATTTCTTTACCCATTGCTTGTGGCTCTTGTCCCACTCTAGTGACAGAGTCGGGTAGTTGTAGTGGTTACTGTTTGGCCTTAAAAGCCTATAATGTTTACTACCTAGCTCATAATAGCAGAAGTTTGCCCGTCACTGTAGTAGAGCATACATTTGTCTTGATATTTTGGCTTTCTCCTCAAAGACTGAACTGTCATATATTGTTAGTTGGAAGGTTACCATCTCATAATATATGATAGTTCATTATTTAGGCAATTTTTCCTTTTTTAACCATTCTTAGATATTTCCAGTGTTCCAGGTACTTACCCAGGTGATGAGAAAACTAAACTTGGTAAGATAGCCCTTGATGATAAAGAAGTATACAGATATGAATTCTAATATAATATGACAAACTCTAATAGAGATGTGACCATTCTGTCACTCATACAGTTTGCAAGGTATACTATGAAACTCAGACTTGTACCCTTCAATCTTCTGACTCTTCAAAGTACTAATTCTCTGAAGAGTGAAGCAATAGCCTTGAACCTCTGAAATCACTGTTCTTTAAACTTTTTGAGATATATAGAGAAAAATGCATAGCTACTGGGACATACAGCTGTAAGTTAAGAATGGCATTATTGGCTTTATTAGAATAATTATTCTTATTTTTGTCTTTGCATTCTCTACCTATATTTTTTCACACCTATTTTTAGAATTAAAATCAAGATAAATGCTTCTCTTGTTTAAAAAACTTACCCTTTTAATCTGCTTTTTAAAAAGATTTCATTAAAAAATCAAAAAAAGATTTCGTTCATTCACTCATTCATTCATTCATTGAGAAAGAGAGTACATGTGCACGTGCATGAATAGGGGAGGGGCAGAGGGAGACTCTCAAGCAAATTCCATGCTGAGTGTGGAGCCCAATATGAGGCTTGATCTCACAATCTCGAGATCATGACCTGAGCCAAAATCAAGATCAAGAGTTCCAGGCTTAACCAGCTGAGCCCCCAGGGAGGCCTTATTCTGCTCTAAACAGAATTCTGTTGTACTAGAATTTTTTTTTTTTTTTTTTTTTTTAGCATGTGCTTTGACTCTGTGAGGACCCACTCAGCATTAATTAAAGTAAAGGGATACTCTGGGGCCTGGAGAGTGATTAAATAGAAGTCTTTTTCACTCTCTCACAGGTTTTTTGTTTGCTTATTTAATTAATTAATTAATTAATTAATTTTTATTTGTTTCTTTTGTTTTTTTTACCTTTTTCCTAGTTCACCAGGGCTGTGGATTCAGAGCTGTAGGTTTTTCTAACAGAGGTCAAATTTGGTGAACAGATGGAAGTACACAGGATGAGGAATCAGTGTTTCCTTATCCTCCTGCCCCTCGACTCATGACCTCATCCAGTATTTATTGAGAAGCTCTTCTATGTCTAGCACTGTGCTGAGTGACAACACCAAGCCTGGAGCTTCAGTAAACAAGGAATTTGAATTGTGTGTCTTTGCTCCATTTTTCAGTCATTCTACACCACAAATGTGCTCTTATCTGCCTGGACAACCTCTTTTCTCTCAAGCTTAAAATACTTTTTTTTAAAACTATTTCCACCTTCTCCAGGCAGTGCTAATTGTTCCAATCTCTGCATTAAAATAGCCCATTATTCTCTCTTGGTAGCAATACCTAACTTACTTTATTGTGAATTATGTATTTACTTGTCAGACTCTTTTCCTAGATTGTTGGCTTTTTGAGTCAAGGAAGCTGCATTTCACTCTTTTTTTTTTTCAACCCCCTCCCTGCCCACCCCTCTATACTCCAACATAGTGCCTGTCTGGCATAGCATAGGCACTTAGGAAATACTAATGGAAGAGTATGATTGAAACATCTGCTGTTCATTATCAGTTTTTCATAAATACAAATTCAACCAGAAAATACAGCATCCTTCTGAAAAATAAGATACTAATCTAAGAGTATGCTTTTAGTTCAAAATTTAATCATCTTTGGAATTTATTATAATTTAAAAAATATTTGGTTAAGATTGATAATGTCAATAATATTTGAAGACTGCTGAGTCTTCTGTTACTCACTTTACTACTAGTATACCTGATCTTAAAAAGGGAAGATATGTTGGGGATAGGAGATTATTTCAGTAAATATAGTGTTATGAGTGATAGACTTGTAGATCGATTTCTCTAAACTGCTAGGATAACCAGGTCTTATTATGGGATATAAGATGGTCTTACTAGACTTACTTAATAACCTCTAAAAGGTAAATATTCATACCTTCCAAAGACAATGCCTGACATATAAATATCTTCTAGCAAGAGATTAATGCAAATTATTGATCGAGTGTTGAAATAGTTATCAGTATTTTAAGGTTTTTCTCCTGAAGAACATTCTGCCATTCTGTACTCCCAGAGTACTTGTTTCTCAGATGGTGTCAGTTTCAAGTATTCACTGAAATAGTGTGGCGGGTTTTTCTATACATATTGTAATCCATCATGTCTTTTAGCAAAGTAAAGTTATCTTCTCTAGGGAGGGACCTTGGACCCTTGTGAATAAAGTTTAGTACATGATAGATGACACCACACTGGCTTGCTTCAGAGCTTGCAAGACATGGAATAGTAGCAATTAAAAGCCACAAGAAATATGTTCAGGGAAAACAGGTCATTCCTGGTATATTTACTTGTGTATCTTTTTTTTTTCCATTTTAAATCTGGAGGATGATGTGTTATGATCAAAAACCAGCATTCATCCGTAAGACCTGCAAACCTTTTTAATTGTGCTATTTAATTTCCTAGCAGACAATGTTTTCTACTAAAGCACTCTGAAATGGCATTTTTTTTTCTTTTTTAAGGAAGTAGTTATTGACTCAAAGCTACAAAATGTAGATGTGCTATTAACAGGAAACTTCAAAGGAAATAATTTGCACAGCCTTTCATGCTATAGTGACCTACTCTCTTGATCTTGGGAGAAAATGTGTATTTTATTGACTATTCATGATGCCATGATAAAGCTCAGTGTTACTTCTAGGATCTGACTTGTGTTTGTTATTGACTTAATGATCATCGGCTTCCTTTTTCATCTAGCATTTGCTTATTTGAGGAAAAGGAATGTGAAGATAGTGCATATAGGACTTTACACAATGCATAGTCTTTATATCGAGCAAGCAAGACTCACAAAATGTTATCAAGATGTGGATACAATTATTTCATTCCTCATTTCTCCTTCTCTGGTTCATGTAAGAAAATACTGTCAAGTGTATGACTTTTCTGGAATTTCTTAGAAATTATAAAGCCCTGAATTTACTTTAAATCACAACTGTGGGACTATTCTGAATTCAAATGTCTAATTTCTAACAATAATTCAAAGACAAAGGATTAACATCACCTAGTCTTCCCTCCCATCCAGGGCTTCCTGCAGTGGGAGTGGGTACATGGTCCTTTCTTCCTGTTCTTTGTCCCCACTTGCTAACTGCCATGATAGACCCTTCCCAGTATGCATTGCAGGGCCTGAAGGAAAAGGGTTTAGGCTTTTTCTTCATTGAACTCTCTGGGCCTGTAAAAAATATTAAAAATACTAAGCAAACGTATAGTAATACATATTTTGTAGATACAGAAATAAATGTCCTATGTGAATAAAGTAACATATTCAAGCTGATTCTTTCTCTCATGTGTGCTATTATGGACTTGTTGGAGGCCCCCTGCAGGGCCTTCCAGTTGCAACTCCCAGAGCTGGGCTGGGTCTCCTCATGGACCAGCCACCCTTCAGTAGCTTTGGCTGCTCCACTAAACCAGGCTCCGCTGTGAAATCCTCTTGCATTTTTTATATTTCCCCTTTGGGGCAGGACTTAAAAAGTTTTGAGGTTGGGCTTCTTTCCTCTGGGTTCACAGTGGACCACAGGAAACACACAAGCATCCATCTACCATCTTTTTCTTAAGAGAAAATTTATTCCCAAGCACAACACAATCTACCTTGGCTTTCCTACCAGAGTAACTCATTGCCATTACTTCTACTGTCTAGAATGGGAATCTGATGCCAGATTGCTGGGTCCTCCAAACTCCAAGTGGAGCATCCCAAAGTCTTCATGTGTTCTTTAAAGTCTCTCTTGATAGGCTTTAGGTAAAAGAAGTAACATGCTCACCTGCCTTCAGGAAAAGGATGGGATTTGCCGCTCTCCCTCCAGTAACCTGTCTCATAAATCTCTCCCCACCCTCTTTCTAGACCTGTGGTTCTCAACCTTGGGGGTTGCACCAGAGTTGAACACCACTGTTCAGTCCCTTACCTTTCTGACTGTCATATGGGTCAACAGAAGTCACGTTATTGGAAGCTCGTTAGAGATGAAGTCACTCTGGTCCCACAGGAGACCCACTGAATCAAATTCCACACTTAACAAGATCCTCAAATGAGGTGTGTCCAAATTAACATTTGGGAAGTGTGTGCTCTTCTAAACTAGTGGTGTTCCAACTTTAGTGGGCATCGTAATCACCTAGAGAGCTTGTTAAAACAAAAAAGTCTAGGCCCCAGCTCCAGGCTTTCTGACTCAGTAGTTCTGAGATGAGGTCTGGGAATTAGCACTTCCAACCATTCTGTGGCGATGCTAATGCTGCTAGTCCAGGAATCACACTTGAGAATCAAGTCTTAGTCTTACACCTATGCTGTCTGATACTCCAGCCATAGTCACATGGTGTTATCAAACACTTGAACTGTGCTCTGCACTGAGATGTGCTGTGTAACTATATAATGCACACCAGATTCCAAAGACATGATATAAAAAAATACAACATATCACATTTATAATATTTATGTTCATTGTATATTGAAATACTAGTATCTTACTATAATAGAGTTAAAATATATTAAAATTACTTTCACTTTTTTGTTTTTACTATGTTTATTTTTATTTATTTATTTATTTATTTTTTAAAGATTTTTATTTGTTTATTTGACAGATAGAGAGATCACAAGTAGGCAGAGAGGCAGGCAGACAGAGAGAGGGGGAAGCAGGCTCCCTGCTGAGCAGAGAACCCAATGCGGGCCTCAATCCCAGGATCCTGAGATCATGACCTGAGCCCACGGCAGAAGCTTAACCCACTCAGCCACCCAGGTGCCCTATTTTTACTATTTTTAATGTGACTACTAGAAAATTTTAAATTATATATATGGCTCATACTATGTTTTTATCGGCCAGCATTCTTTTTTTTTCTTAAGATTTGTTTATTTATTTCAGAGAGAGAGTGTGAACATGAGCATGGGGGATGGGGAAGGGCAGAGGCAGAGGGAGAGACTCTCAAGCAGACTCCCTGGTGAGTGCAGAGCCCAATGTGGGACTTGATCTCACAACCCTGAGATCATGACCTGAGTTGAAATCAGGAGGCAGAGGCTTAACCAAGAGATCCACCAGGGATCCCAAGCCAGCACTCTTTTTATTTTAATCTCCATCTGGCTCAGAGATTTCTGAGGGGCTTCTCAAACTGATTCTTGGTCACCTACCTTGCAAATTTATTCTTCGGTCATGCATCTTATTTTGGTATGCTATATCTCACAGATCTTGGCACCTCAGGGAAAACTACAATTTTAACGTTCTGGGTTACACATACACTGGCTTGTTTGATCACAAAAATGCAGTGAAGTGGGTATTATTATCTATATTTTCCAAATGAGAAACATAAAGAGAAATAGCTTACCCAAGTGCTGTAACTAGCAAGCTAAAAGCAGGGACAACTTTGTCTGACTTCCAAGTCCACGCTTTTCCACCTCACTATGTAGCTTCCCCTCTAGCACGATGATGTGCAGAATTTGTTCTTACTGATTATTTGGAAGCTATCTGCTCGAATTTGTATAGGTTCAAGTCTGCGCGAGGTTCACATAAGGGTAAGTATGTCGGGCAATAGCTTATTTTTTTTTTTAACAAAGCAGTCATTTCTTCTTAATGGAGAAGTCTAATACTTCATGCTGCAAATATTAGTACTTTTAAATGCATTGTAACACTATGATTGTCCTTTCCTGATATGCCAGCTCAGTTCTGTTCTCAGACCTGGGACATGATTGACTATGTTGTATCATTATTATTTTTATGGTTAATATTTAATAGAGACACATTCATTCTTCCTAACGGGACTCAAACTTTGGCTCCTTCTTCTATATTTGTACCAGACTTCTGAGTAGCTTTTTTCCCCTCTGACTTCCTTAGTGGCCAAAATGCACATAATGGTACAAAGCAATAGATAATGTCAATGGAAAGAAAAAAATCCTTGACTATTACATTCCAAATCATCTCTCTGGAGCTAAATGACTCAAACTTTCTGTGATGCTTCCCATATACAAGTAGGCAGTATTTTCCTTCTAAATTTCTTTGAACCTTTAAGAAATGCTTCTAAATATATCACTTGAACTTTATTGTAATTATCCATTTCCTGTCCATCTCTCTGGTTAGAAGGTGACCCTTTTGAGGACGGGAATATATGTATATTCTCGGGATTATTTAGGCATACATAAATGATCTGCCTTGAACTTAACCCTAATGTTGAAATGGTTTAAATTTATCAG
The DNA here is from genome assembly GCF_963455335.1 of Martes martes. Classification (NCBI taxonomy): domain Eukaryota; kingdom Metazoa; phylum Chordata; class Mammalia; order Carnivora; family Mustelidae; genus Martes; species Martes martes. The sequence continues at coordinate 35,013,725 of NC_137899.1, forward strand.
AGGCATTCTTTGCCTTCATTCAGTTTTCATTTGACTGTAAAGATGAGTACTTTAAGTTTATAATATTTTATGTTTACTTATATGTATTTATTTACATTTATTATTATTACTTATGTTTATATTTTACTGTTCTTTGAGATGTCTGAATATCTCTATAAGTCCTATAGTCTACAGTAGTGTTTTAATGGTATATGGATTAGTGGACTAACATGTTTCCAAAAAATATTGGAAATTGGATATTTTTGTGTCACTATGCAAGGTCATTCAATATTTGTATTTGTTTAACCAGCAAAAAAGGGGGGGCACCTAATAATTCTGTCATTTTATGAAGGATTATTTTTCAAATAAAGTGTAGAAAGGATGTCATCTCAGAATAAACAACAACTTTTCAAAATAGAAATTTATTTTTTATTTAAAAGTTCAAGATACCCTCCCTCACCATACGTTTTCTCCCCATGGACTCTCCTTGGCAGCAGTCTGTGGCCTAGAGGAGAGAATTGCTTGCCTGAGATGCCAGGCCACAGCAAAGAGGACATGAAGGGCAGAGAGGTGACCTGATGACTCCCCATTGCTCACGGGGCTTTCAGTATATAACACATAGCAGAAACTCCTTCATGGTTAGTTCATGTGTAGAAGGTAGTTGTCCTTACTTCTTTGGTTTAGGAAAATTACCAATACAGAAAAGGAAGAAACACGAAATTCAAACTAAAAAGTTAGATCCTCCTTTAATGGGAAGATGTGAATTGACATGCCTTCCACATGGGGCAAGACTCAGAAGAGCTATAGGATTTTTATGGGCGTGGGGACCACATAGCTTCTGGCAGTAGAAAAATGTTCTGAGCTCCACGGGTGATCTATTGATTCTTCCTCATTGACAAACTGATTGCCTACTTGCCAAAATTAACAGAGTGGAAGTAGAAGTAAATTCAGATGTAAACCATATCATTATGGGAGCATACACTTCTAATAGGAACCAATAAACCTGTGTATTCCTTCAAAATGATGTATCCTGTGCCTCAAATATTCCCACATAACTGGTAATATAATTTCCAATAATTTATTTCTTTGGCTGGGTCCTCCATTTATAAAATGTGGCAGGGCATATGCAAGTTCTGGCAAACATAAAGGCTCTGATAGTCATAAAATACATTAATGCAATATTCAAAGCGACAGAGCCAAGACAGACTGCCTAATTGTTTAAATTCCTTCTGCCTTTACTAGTCCTACTGCAACAGTAATTACTTTCTAACTCCCTCAGTCAATTTATTCCTTCTCATACCACCAGACCTCTTTAGAGCAAAGTGGAGCTAGTCACTACTGATGATTTGTGCTTCCCCTTCTTTTTAGTAATTCTGAAACTTCCTTCCTGCCCCCAAAACAAGTAATTGTCGGTTTATTTTCTTGCTTTTGCTGAGTGTAGCTTTTCATCCAAGGAAGTAAAATGGAACACCTTCCCAAAGTGCTTAATGCTCACTGCCTACACAAATGCTGAACATGTCCTTCTACCTAATATGCTGGAGAACCGTGTATCCAAGAAGAGAAGATTCCAGGGATCTTAATACATCAACGGAGTCCGTCTTTCACCTTGCTCTGTTCTGTAGCTTGCTTTCTTCCCTATTGTTATCTTCCATATTAGATTCTGTTTTGTCTGCCCCCTGCCCCTAGATTCCCTTTTACTTGCTGTACGTCCTCTAGTATTCATCTCTGACTCACCGTAGATCGCAGTCTGTTTTTGCCCTCATCACGATCAGTATCTGGATCTTTAATTATCTCTCATTTCTTCTACCCCAACCTTATTCTGGATCTTGGGGAATTCCATCAGGCCCATTTCCTCCCCCCAAAGAAAAGTGGACCCAGAGCAGAACAGAGTTGGACAAAGTGGAATACTTACTAAATCGTTAGACCTAAGAAAGAAATAGGGCACCTGGGTGGTTCCTTCGGTTCAGCATCTGACTCTCGGTTTCACCTCAGGTCATAATCCTGCAATCGTGGATTGAGCCCCTTGTCGGGCTCTGAGCTCAGGGTGGAGTTTGCTTCAGATTTTCCCTCCTGCCCACTTTCTCTCTCTGTCTCTCTCAAATGAATAAAATCTTTTAAAAAAATTGTCTCATTTCCAAGTAAATCCATTTTTGAAATTATAGTGGTAATACCTAACTTGAGGAAACTTAAGTCATTCCTTTCTTCAGGTCTATTATTCAAAATCTTTTTTCAAAAAGCTCTAGGTAATAAAATCTTCCCCCCCCCCCCCATGTTTTCCTCTAAGGTGGTTACTTACATGACTTCAACTGCTTGACTGTTAAACTTGTATGACATTTTCTTCTTTACCGGTACATTTTATAATTCCTTCCAAGTATCCTTCAGCTCTGACTCCCTTCATAGAGCAATCAAAGCACACCCTGATGACAACAGCCACTGTTTTAGAGTGCACATGCTAAAAGCTTGATTCGTGTAGAATTTATATTACATTGTTCTTAGAATGTTCAAGTGTACAATTTTCAAATGTAATTTCCTGAACTGGACTCCAAGCACATAAATAAAACAACTATGTCCATATGTCTTTGTGTTGCTTAAAAAACCTAACATTTCTGGATGCCCCCTGATAGGAATATAGTAAACATCAACAGTCTAGCTTTGTAAAGAATCATTAGTCTCCCTTTTCATGCTTAAATTTCATTATGAGAACACATTTTTTATTACTTTGGCAAACAAAATTAGTTTGTAGCCTAAAGAGTAAGGACATACCAAAAACCTTACCATTCATAAAAAAGGAACAGAAAAGCTCTCTGTATCATGAGAGGATGGATTCTAATGACAAACAAATGAGATGTGGAATGAAAATAAAATATCACCAGGGATAGATCAAAGCTTTGTTTGTTCCTTTGAAAATGTGGAGATTTGGTTCAGAGTCATTGTCTGAATTGTTTGTCAACAAGAGAGAGATTTGCTACTCTCTTTTGCATATAATGATACTTGATAGGGGAGCATACAGTTTAAACACCATTGTCAAATAGGCAAAGAGCATTCTGCATCCACGGATGTGTATACAGCATAAATACTTAATTATAACAATAGCTACTGCCGAGCTTTATTAGAATAACAAAAGAAGCAGAGATCAGACAAAATGAGTAGGAAGTCCACAGCTAATCTGCTAAAAGGAATTACATCAATTACAAGGAATTATCTTAATACTACTTTCAGTATTCTTGATAAACAACAACAAAATGATGTGGAGCTTCAGAATTTGATTGACTATTGATGAAATCTCCTTGAAAATGTTATTTTTGCAACTGTAGAAAATAGGAATGGCATGAGATAAAGGAGGTTATCTCTGTAGGAAGAAGGAAAGTTGATATGGGTATGACTAAAGGAAACCTGGGGAGGAGAGAGAAGAAATCTTTTAACATCGGTTCATACAACAAGAATTAAGACTGCTCTCTCTGTATATACACGTGAGCTGAGCTCCCATTAAGTTATTGGTTTCCAACTTTAAGTGTATCTTAAAATATCCTGGGGGACTTTTACAAAATACTGATGTGTAGGTCTTGCCTTCAGAGATTCTGAGTCAGTTTTAAGTTCCTTAGGTTTTACTGTATCTCTAGGGTAGCCAATCATTGCACCCAGTAATTTCAAAGGAAACATGACTTTGACCATGTCAAGAGTGAGTAAATAAATAAATAAATTCTCCACCGGAATTGCCCATAAATAAGAGCACGAAACATTGGACTCATCATGGCCTTTTTGCATTAGTGTCCCTCCATTAGGGACACAGAAAACTGTGAAAATTCTCCCAAAACTAAACTCTGAGGGAATAGTCTGAGCTGTAGCTCCTGTTGTTTCAGTCAAGAACCACAGTATGTGCAGGCTTCGAAAGGCTATGCAAGAAAGACAATCAAGAATGTGGTTTGACCTCTAACTTGATGTTTTTAGAACATGGACATAACTGTAGTCAGAGGTCTCTAGTGGTCACTTGATGAGTGATACCTAGTGATATCTAAAAATAATCTATATTTTGCTCTTTTGTGGGGAGAAATCAAAGAAGAGCTAACATTAACCGTTGGAGAAAACCTGGAATAGTTTAATGAAGTAGCAGCATGGATATTTTCAGAATGGAGGCCTGATCAAGGAATCTCTGGAAAACCTTAAAACTGGTCACTTGAACCTACATTCTTCCTCATTCTTCCCTCTCCCTGATCTTGGGATGATAGTACAAGCAGTTTTGTCATTATTTCTATCTCTCTCTCTATATATCTCTCTCTTCTATTTCTAATTTTTTATTATGAATTAATAGCAGATTTGGAAAATTCAGAGAAATGGAAAGAATATAAATCATCTGTAATGGTTCCAGCCAGTTATAACTGATATTACTTGGTTGTTCACCTTTCTAGTATTTAAAAAGAATATTAATATGGTATTATGTATATAGGTATATAAGATATTCTTTTCATTTAACAAATATGTAGCCAATATTTTCAATGTTACCAAATCTTGATATTTATTAGAATATCTCTTGTAGAAGTATGATCTCCTTGAATACATCATGGGAACCATAAGATTTGATTCAATAATTATTGTGAATTATTTTCAGATATTTTTGAAAAAAGTATGCTATGTTCCTTTCCAAATTTTGTTTGGAAACAAATTATGATGACTTTATATGTGTTCATAAAAGTATCTCTTCCTTAAGACACTTGATTTCTGTTCTGTCAGAAAATCATCATAGTAAATGTACAGATTTACCATGTAAATGGATCCCCTTGGATGTGGGTCCTTATGCAGTATACAACCATTGTGACTGAAGTCAGTGATCTTCTGGGAGCTTCCTTGAGCAGACTCAGTGGATGATGTGGATGCTCCCATGGGCATGACTCTATGAACTTCTGTAGGGAATCCATCCCATAGCCTCGCTGCTGGGGTACCTGGCTCTGCCCTGGCAGTCTATCTGGTAGGTGTCTAAGCCACAGTCTTCAGCCAGCCTCTCCGAGGATCTAGGATCCCATTCTACTATGTGGGAATCAAGAATGGGTCAAAAGCTAAATATCAGGGCTTTTTGCTTTAACATTTCACACTTACAGGTTCACATATGATTTGGCCACAACCCATGAGGGTCTGTCATCTAATAGCATGAAATAAAGAGCTAGACATAAAGAATCCTTTAAGTGAGGTCTCTAAAATGAGAAAGAAAATGAGAATCTTAATGTTTATCTCCCACTTCTGTTTCATTCTCCCATAATCCTCAGGGATCATAAAACCCTGGCTATTCTCTTACTTTCTCTATATAGGCTCCTCCTTCTTTCTGATTCCAATTTTAGGAACAGACTCTATGTGGAAAAGTTCAACATAAGACCTAGCCATTGGGGCACCTGGGTGGCTCAGTCAGTTGGATGGCTGCCTTTGGCTCAGGTCATGATCCAAAAGTGGGATCGAGTCCCGCATTGGGCTCCCTTCTTGGTCGAGAGCCTGCTTCTCCCTCTCCCTTTGCCTGCCACTCTGCCTACTTGTGCTCTCTATCTTTCTGTCAGATAAATAAATAAAATTTTAATAATAATAAAAAAAAGACCTAGCCATTGATGTGTTAAATGATACTAAAGAATCTTAGTAAATCCTCAATTCCTTTCCTTCTTCCAAAAACTTGGTTTTACATATATTACTTTAAAACAGTATTTTTCATATTAGTGGTTAAATATTAACTTTTTTTCCCCCACTTTACAATGCTCTGTTAACTGTCCTAATCAGAGGTCACCTCCCTCCTACCAGTTTTTCTTTTTACTTTACTTTTCTCTTCTCTTCTCTTCTTTTTTTAAAAAAAAAATTTATTTATTGGAGTGCCTTGGCGGTGCAGTCAATTAAGCTGGCAACTCTTGGTTTCATCTCAGGTCATGATCTTAGAGTTGTGGGATCCAGTTCTGCATGGGGCTTTGAGCTTAGCACGGATTCTGCTTGAGATTCTCTCTCCCTCTCCCACCACATTCCCCCATGCTCATTCTTTCTCTCAAATAAATAAAGTCTTTTATGTTAAACTGGAGGGGCAGAGGGAGAGGACAAGCAGATTCCCTGCTGAGCAGGGAGCTTGATGTTGGACTCTATCGCAGGAACTTAGATTGTGACCTGAGCCCAAGTTGGACATTTAACCAACTGAGCTACCCGGTGCCCCACCTACCAGTCTTTCCTTACCTTTTAGATGGAGGAGAGAATCACGTGTTTGTTTAAGGTCCCATCCTGGTTTAAATAATTTAAATGTCTGTATTACCTTCCTATGGTGTCTTAACAGGTTAATACAAGTTTAGTGACATAAAGCAACATCTAATTATCTCTTAAGTTTGTAGGTGAGAAATCAGGGTGAGCTCTACTAGGTACTCTGCTCAGGGTCTCACAAAGTGTCATCCTGGCTGCACTCTTACCGAGAGGCTCAGGGAGAGAATCTGCTTCCAGGCTCATTTAAATTGCTCATTAAGTTGTTGACAGCATTCAGTTCCTTGTGGTTGCTACCTGCTGTCTAGGAGCTGCTCTCAGACCTCTAGCTTATGGTCCCACCTGTCTCAGCAGTGGGCAAGTTTTCTGACTCCCTCTTCTGCCACCACTAGGAGAGGAACTCTCTTTTTTGAAATGGCACATGTGGTTATTTCAGGCGCAACTGTATAATCTTCTTTTTCATTGACTCAAAGTCAATTGATTAGTAAATTGTTTAAAAGAGGTTAATTTATTTATTTGAGAGAGAAAGCTTGAGAGAGTATGAGCGCCGTGTGGGGAGGGGCAGAGGCAGAGGGAAAGAGAGAATCTCAGACTCCCACTTACCACAGAGCCCTGCGCAGGGCTCAGTCTTACAACTGTGAGATCATGACGCTGAGATCATGACCTGAGCCGAAATCAAGATCTGGCCGTTTAACCAACTGAGCCACCCAGGTGCCCCCAACAATTCTTATTTTTAATCAGAAAACTAACCACTGGGGCTTGTATAACTGTTTTGTTTATAATAAGCCATAGAGTACTTCTCAGAGTTCATAGAAATTTGTGAAGGGATTATTCTAGTCATAAAATAATAACTTCTTAAACTTCTAGAGTGAAAATGAAGATAATTTTCTTTGTTGTATTTAATTGTTGGTATTGTTATAAAGGCCCCATGATTTTCCTAAGAGGAAATAGCACAGCATAAGGAATGCCTGAATTACTTACAAAATGCTAGTTTATAAATATTTAGGGTTTTGGTGTTCTTTACACATGGTTTTTGCATTATGAAATCTGACATTTAATTCCAATGCTTTCAAAACACAGGAAACATTGCTTTTAGTTTTTCTAAATGTTTTTATTACCATTAGGAAGAAGGTATGACAAAACTACACTAGCTTCTTTGTGTAAATTTGTTTATTCCTTAGTCTACAAATCCTTTGAATCACCTTTCCCTCCTAAGAATGTTGAAGTTCAGAAAATTTGAGCCAGATTGCTAACCTTACCAAATCCTTAAAGATCAGATTAGTGTTTGGCAAAGTCAGGATGAAGCTAGGCTGACTTTTGACAACAACAGAAAAAAAAAGTTAAGAAGAAGAAAAGAACAGTTGATTAAATTCAAAACTAGTAAAATGAAATATTACCTTTGTATTAGCTACTTGGCCTGCATAATTCAATGAACAAGAAAAAGGTCAGTGATCCAAAAAGAGTTATTCCTTCCTGTACTAAAGATAATGGGGAATTGCTGTCACCTCCCAACTATTCACACAAAGCTTACCATCCAGCTTCCCAAAAAAGTGCTAATAAAGCAACCAGCAACAAGCATCTGCTCCTTTCAAACATATGGAAATTCACGTACATGCTGAAACATCTCTGTAATGTATAAATAGAAATATAAGGTCTCATGGAAGGTTTTGAGAAAAGCAATGGCATTATAAGAGCAAGGCTCTTTTTTATTCCTTTAAAAAATTCATTTTCTTATCTTATTCTTATTAGGAAATGAATTAGGATTTATTCTGAGCAATGGAGATAAAAAAATTTGTAAGGAAACAGTGATCTGGCTCTCTTTCAAAAGCTTTCACTGTCAATATAATATTAGATGTGTTTATTCTAGGCTTTTTTCCTCAGCAGATTTTTCAGCTTTGATTATATAATAAATGTATAAGCTGATTTATTCACTTAATATTATAACAAGTATTTTTCTATGCTATTATAGTTTCTTCATAAAATCAGTTTTGCCTCATTGATTCATCTTACATGAAATTCATCATAAATAATATTATCTCACACTTAATTTTTGCTATGCTTGAGTTAATGTCTTTAAATCTGAGTGATTTAATTCTTTCATCAGATGCTAACTCTTCCTGATTAATTTATTTTATTCAACTGTCTTTAGCCAAATGAACTCAATTCCAGAAAAATTCAAAATATAATATGACACAGGGTGTTTATGTAAAATGAAATGGCAGTATTATTGTAATTTTTCCCTATTTTCATAGCAGCTCTTTCATATTCACTGAATGTGCAAAGATGATGGTTATGCATTTATTTTATGACTTTTGACACATGAAAACATGCAAGTGAAGTTGTTTTTTAAACTATTTCATGACATTTACAATCATTTTGATTCTAAATACTTAATTCCAAAAATTGACCAATTTTTAAGAAAATTTAGGATAGCAATTTTGCTAAAATTTTCAAAACCTTAGAAAATTATGAAGTGGCTAAAATCTCAGTGACCTTCTGTCTTCCTATCCAACGTTACTGTTTCTAAATATTTAATTTAGTGATGGTTCAGAATACTTCAAAGTAGAATTTGAATGTAAACCCATCATACACTACAGCAGAGAAAAAAAATTAAAAAGTAGGTATGTTACTGTTACATGATGACCTGCACTGCAAGGGCATGTCTCCAAAGATACTACGCCACAGGATCTCCAAAATCTTTTAAAATAATTTAAGTCATCAGAGAGGGAGAAAAACCATGAGAGACTCTTAACTATAGGAAACAAACAAGGTTGCTGGAGGGGAGGTGGCTGGAGTGGTGGGGTAACTGGGTGATGGGCATTAAGGAGGGCACGTAATGTGATGAGCACTGAGTGTTATAACCAACTGATAAATTATTGAACACTACATCTGAAACTAATGATGTACTCTTTGTTGGCTAATTGAATTTTAAAAAGTGTTTTAAAAAATAATTTAAGTTTTACCAAAGTGTCTTGAAGAACTAGGAAAGGGAGCATTCTACCATATTGTACCCAGCCATGCTTTTCAAAAACCCTCTAGATTTTGGCCCCAAATTTCCATTCATCTAGGCAATTGCCTGGTCTCCTTTTTTAAAAGCCTGTCCCCTGAGTGCCTGGGTGGCTCAGCTGGTTAGGTGTCTAACACTTGAGTTCAGCTCAGGTCATGATCTCATGGTTTTGAGATTGAGCCAGCTTTGGGCTCCATACTCAGGAGGGAGTCTGCCTGAGGTACTTTCTCCCACTGTCCCACTGCCCCTGAGAAAATAATAATAAATTTAAAACAACAACAACAACAACAACAACAACTACAAAAAGACCTGTCTCCTTGCTTTCCCAGACTTTGTAGTTTATTTTCAATTTCCAGGAGTATCAATACACAGCACATTGAAAGGACACTTGAATTAGTTTCAGTTCACTAGAATAAGAATTCATTCATTCATTCATTCATTCATTCAACAAATGTTTACTGAGGACCTATTATTTTCCAGGCACTCTTTTAAATGCTGGAAATACTGCAACAAACAAAACAGATGAAACTCTACTCTCGGGGAGCATACATTACAGTAGGGAGAGACAAGCAATAAGCAAATAAACAACTTGCCAGATGGCATACTAGTCTGAGCAGATGCTGATAAAGAAAGTCCAAAAACTGGCTCTATTTCCTAATAAGACCCAAGGCTTATATTAATGCCCATAATAATAGCAAACAATAACATAGCTCCCACCCAGAAGATGTACTGCTCCCAATACTCAGTTCTAGCTCTCACTCTAAGTAGGAGATACTATTATTACCCACATTTTGGAGGTAGGACAAATGCAATGACACAGAGATAAAGTAATGTATCCCAAAATTTTGCCAGGAGAAAGGCAAAGCCACAGTTTTAACCTGAGAACCCTATTTCCCAAAAAAGCTCCTGAAAACATCTTGACATTGAAGGCAATGTACTCCAAACATCTGATCTTCACTGTTGGGACATGCCATAAATATCACATTGGCGATTCTATATGTTTTGCTTTTCCTAAAGCTCTCGTTTCAGTGGTTGTCCACAGACCTGTTACGGTTCATGGAAAAGTCTTCATGGTAAAATGAGAAAATTGAAGACAATTCACAAGTGTTTCGAAAAGCTACGTTAGATAATAATAAACGAATATCTTCGGATCAAGAATGCTTTAGGAGTTACATATAAAGGAAATTTTTTAAAAAATCAGCTTTGGAAAACAGGGGCCTTGCACACCATTGACTTTCAATGCTTTTTTTTTTTTTTAACTTTATTTATTTGACAGAGAGAGAGAGCACAAGCAGGCACAACAGCAGGCAGAGGGAGAGGGAGAAGCAGGCTCTCCGCTGACCAAGGAGCCTGACACAGGGCTCCATCCCAGGACCCTAGGATCATGACCTGAGCCAAAGGCAGTTTCTTAACCAACTGAGCCACCCAGGCACCCCTCAAAGTTGTTTTTTAACCATGGAAATATTTCTTTGATCAAAGTCTTAATCAGAGGTCCTGTATGTAAAATTAAATAAAAATCAACAGCAAAAGAGTTGCACTGACTAAAGAAAGGGTGGCAAAGTTATTTCTTTGGCAGCCACTCAGGGGCCTCTGAGGTATTTCTAAGTCTTCACATACTACAGTTGGTCAGAGAGCTACAATTTTCAAAACGCATAACGTTTTGCTCTACATTTAATTCCACCAATCTGATGAAAGTTTCAACACCCAAATGTGTGCAGTGTTTAACCCGACAGGACAGGGCCCTGCCAGTTTCTCGCACTATTGGGAACATCTGATCTCCTCAGTCTTCCCGCTTGTCCCAGCCTCAGAGAAATAGGTCACTGGCTCTGGCTGTATCGCTTCCTTTTTTAAATTCTTCTCTTTCCCACGCATTTCTCCATATTTAGTATTAGTTCATTTTCCACATTACTCACACAGTTATCTACCCCCCAAAAAAGTGACCTTGTGAAATAATTATGTATAAAATCATTTCCCAAGTGCTTAGAGCTTGGGCAAAAACTACATCCCTTAATTTGATGTTCAGGATCTTGTATAGTCCATCTCAACCCACATTATTGGACTCATTTTCTGCCATTCTGTCTCCTGTGCCTGCTCTTTAGTACTTTTCTCACTATTCCCACCCATATCGAGCTCTCTCAGGCCTTCATGCCATCACGGTTTCTAGAAAACAGTCATTTCATTAAGTTGGATTTTTTTTTCTTTTTTGTCTTTCTGTAATCACATTCATTTATTTTTATCATATTCATAAGAGTAATAAAGTCAACATAGGAAAAGTGTATAAAAACTTACCCTATCCATCACTTTCCTGTGGATCCATTTTGCACAGAGAAGAAACAAAGTATGAAAGTTATTTTCAGGCTCTATGTCACCTTCTGGACTCAAACCAATCAACATAAACATGAAGAAACAACTGATGGTTTGAATTTGATGGTTTGATTTTGTTGCTGATAATGTCATTTGTTTTATTTTGTTTCTTGGCAGAAAAATAGGTACTAAGTGATGACTAGTCCTTCTAGAGATGCAGATTTACAGAGATCTTGGCACATTACTTGTTTTTCTATTGCTTGGTTCTATTCACTCTATACCCACAGGTGTGGGAAGCAATAGGACAATGAAGTAGAGAGGGAGGGTGGAGATGTCATAAACATCTTTGATTGCCAAGTAGGAAAATAGATAGATCAAAGATGAGGTTAAATGGTTAGGTAATTGAACCATTGTTACAAAAATAATTATTACACATCATGATGAAGTCTAAATCACAAATCGAATACACTGCAGGAGAGGGCATATAATAGACATACTATCTAACTGGTGAGGAAGATTTTAATTTTATCAAATTACAACACAAGGAGATCCCTGGAAAACCCCTATGAGTAGAAATCACAACTAAAATGATCCATGGTGTTATTCTACGATCCTAACAACATGCCTCTGACTCAAGTTTGATTTTGTATGAAGCAACAACCCCCTGTACATTTCTTCCCCTGGGTGATTCTCTTTCTAAATCCCACTATGGTCTACTTGTACTGAAGGTGCCACCTCCTGCCTAGAGCCTGATCTGCTGACTCATGGGGTGTCTGTCCGACACCTTCTTATTCCCTTTCAAGGATATCCAGTGCCTGCTATCTTTACCTCACTTCTTCTGTGTAGCACTGCTTATAGTTATGAAGGTAAATCTTTGATAATCTTTTCTTATAAATACATATGAATTCTCCATAATACCTCTGTACTCTTCTCTCCTTTCCATTTTCTTTCAGATATCTTAGGAAATCACTGCCACTAGTAATTACCACAAAAATACTTGAGTTATGACTGAAAGGTAAGATTACTTTTGGTGGAAATCATGTTTTTAAAGTACTTGTTCCATTTCCCTCCAAACTGCTCTTCCAACCATATTCTCTTTCTTGATTAATGGCACCAACCATTGCCCACTCCAACTTCTTCATCTCTCAAATCAGTGAAAAGGAAACCATAAAGGTTCATTCCTCCTTCCCTGTAGTAACAGCAACTAGTCATTAGTACAAGTGTCTGTCATCTCTCATGTCTAACCACTCTTCCTCAAGGCTCTTGGATTTTTGACTTATTTGAGGCTTTTATTCAGGGTTTTCATCATTTCAATATTTTCCTAATTTATCCTGCCTCCATTTCCACCCTTCTCTTCTCCATCCTCAAGATTATCATCAGAGTGATGGTCTTAAGATACAAACTAGATCATTCCATTCCTTTGCATACAATTGTTCATTAGCTCCTCATTCTTCTAAACATGAAGCTAATCTTCTTAGCATGGCATATAAAGCCTCCAATAATTAAGTCGCTGCTTGCCTGTCCAGGCTCATTAAAATCCACTCTACAACACACCCTGTGTGTTCCAGCAATTTCAGAAGTCACCATGCTGCTTCTCCCCTTTACAGATGTTTCTCTGCATCTAATATACTTGCTACTTTCAGCCTCTCTCAACTTTGCCTAAGCATCTATATCTAAGATTAATACGACACTACTTCTTACTTAAATGTTTTAATGTGTTCCCTTTTTACTTACTAATATTACTTTCTATTACTTTTATTTGAAAATATATACTCTTACAACCATCTTCTGGGCTAAATAGGCCTTCGTGGCCTAGCCTAGAAACCTTACCATTATATAAAGTTGTTTCAATTAAAAAAAAAAGCCACAAGTTCTAAATAACTAACTGGAAGGCAGACACTTAGAACACAACCTGTTTGTGATTTTGGACCCACTGATTATATAACTAAATGAGGACAATAGCAAACCAAGCAAACTTGCTTGGTTTTTAAAACATATGTTGCTGGTGATACGGACTTGAGAGAATGAAGGAGATATATCTCTATTTAGCTTCTTAAATTATATGCTAATGTTATTTAAACAAAATAAAAATTTGAGAAACAATAGGGTCTGGCTCTAAACTTAAAAGCGAATCATTGGGGAATTGAATAATTAAGTAAATAATGGGTGGCAAATGGTGGAGCCAGGGTTTTTACTGTTGGAGTAGGAAACTCCAGGTGAGCAAGGAGAGAAGTATGTTTAGGTGTATATGTATATATATATAGCATACATTCACATATTAGCATACACACATATTATCTTGTTTTTTCAGCTGAAGGAGCTGAAAGCAGTGGCAATGAGCACACTTTGCACCTGTACCTTGATTTCTAATATCATTCTCCAATAAAAGAAACCAAGGCTCATTAGAGAAATGCATGATTGCCTCATTCTAGGCCTGGTCAGGGAATATATGAGATTATCCTGGGGTGCCTGCCTTGTTTGCCAGAAAGAAAGGAAGTGTCCCAAAATACCACATTGGCAGGTGTATGTCAAAGAGACACAGGAGTCAGTTGAAATGGCTCCCAAGTTTTAAAACTGAAATAATTTGAGAAATAAAATGTATCTGGTAGTATTGGATTCTAACCCAAAGTAAACATCCACGAGTCCATAATGATATAAATCAATGATTGAATGAAGAAATAAATGAGAGAATAGACATATCTCCTTGCGCAGGAGAATCCCAAATAACCAACGCAGATATTCAGGCCCCTGAGAGGGGAGACACACCTACCCACTCCTGAAGTCTGGGCTGTGCATAGTGGCTTCCTTCCAAGGAGTAGAACATGGACAAGAGGAAAGAAGAGTCACTTTACGGTACAGAAACAAGACCAACAGCCTCTCTGTTGCTAGTGTTCATACCCAGAGTGTTCTCTTCTGTTGTTCTTGTTTACTGGCTCCTGATTGCAATTCTTCCTCATATATAATCCTCCTCGAATATTCTTCTGACACAGTTTAGTGAACACAGTCATCCGTTCCACTCAAGTGCACTTTTTTCCTTAATCATCTGTTAACATCACCTTTATTTACCATGCCTACTTGAACCACTCTGTTGTATTTGTGGATGATAACTCTGAATGGGAGGTTTTGAAGTAGACCATTTAAATATAACAATTTACATCTGGCAGCATCTAAAACTCTGGGCTCTATGCAAAGAATCCAGCTATCACATTTTTTATTTACCTTAAAACTATAAAGTACATTTCTTATTAAATGATTTTAAATATTCACAACATAGAATGACAAGGAATAAAATGCATCAGCACTCTAGTAGGTAGCAAACATATGAAGGACCTCAAGAGAATTTTGAAAATCTTGATATAGTGAGATATGAAGCACAGAGGGGATTGAGACTTAGCCAGAACGAAGGCCCTTGCTACCATGACATTTGGGATGGGAGACACCCACATCTGTAGTTCCCTTCCTACTGACTTAACAGATAGGTATGGTAGACAGTGTGTGTGTGTGTGTGTGTGTGTGTGTGTAAACTGAACATGCTATAGCACACTGAATGCAATTCTTTCTTAAAAATGTTCTGCATGAGGAATATTATTTAGCCATAAAAAAGAATGAAATCTTGCCATTTGCAAAGACATGGATGGAGCTAGAGAGTATAATGCTAAGCAAAATAAGTCAGTCAGAGAAAGACAAATACCATATGCTTTCACTCATCTGTGGAATTCGAGAAACAAAAATAAACGAGCAAAGAGAGACAAATCAAGAAACAGACTCTTACCTTGAGGGAACAAATGGATGGTTACCAGAGGGCAAGGGGGATGGGGATGGGTGAAAAAGGAGGGCACTTGTGAAGAGCACCAGGTGATGTATGGAAGTGTTGAATCACTATTTGGCACACCTGAAACTAATATTACACTGTATGTTAACAAACTGGAACTAAAGTAGAAACTTTAGCCAAAAAAATGTCCTGCATAACTTTTCTTTACTCTTTAAAAAAATTGTTTTATTTATTGTTTTTAAAAAGATTTATTTAGTTATGAGAGGGGGAGAGAGAGAGCGAGCAAGCTAGTGCATGGAGGGGAGAAGGCCAGAGGGAGAAGGAGACAGAGAATCTCAGGCAGACTCCGCAGTGATGGTGGAGCCTGATGTGGGGCTTGATCTCATGACCCTGACATCATGACCTGAGCCAAAATCAAGAGTCAGAGGCTTAACCAACTGACTCATCCAGGTGCCCCAACTCTTTTTAAAAAAGTTTTTAAAAAATTGAAGTATAGTTGACACACAATGTGACATTAGTTTCAAGTGTGTAACATTGTGATTCAACAAGTCTATTTCGCTGTGCTCACCAAAAGTATAGCTACCATCTCACCATATAACACTAATTCAGTACCACTGACTGTATTTCCTATATTGTACCTGTGTTACTTTTTAAAAGCAATGTGTTTTACTGATACACATACACATTTGGAATGCTTAAAGTGTGAGCTGGGGGCCACTATCCAAAATGATTAATAATATAGTTGCTTCACCAAGAACTGGAACTAGATTCGGAATGCGCCTGAAGGATAATCTAATCAACTATTAAACTGAAATATATATATATATATATATATATATATGCTTTTTTTTTACTGTTTATCATCACATACGTACATGTTTAAAGTGGTCACCTTATTTTGTAGTTATCATTACATTCGGTTAATAAGGGATGTGATTGATTTCACAACTAGGTGAATTTCCCAAGTCTTATTTTCCTAACTGTGCCTCAGCCTCATTTAGGGCTTCAAAGAAAATGATAATATTTCTTTAAAAGACAAGGAGTTTTATTTAAACTACTATATTAACCTTTTATTTTTTTTAATGATAGAACCACAGAATCTTATTAAAGAGGTTGCTGGAAGTTATTCCCTGTTTGTAGATAGGAACTAAAGTTTTATTTCAAATTGGAATGATGTTTCCAAATGCTCACATGTGTCATATATCCCTAAAATTTTTGTGGAAAATATCTGGGTGATGCCAGCATCCGTATTGCCTTCAAGAGTGTCATTTTCATGGGTAGGAGCAGCCACCCAGAAACCTGAAAAAATCACTTATCTAGAAATGATAGGCTCTATTTGTGTTACTAATTTTTGCTTTAATTCCTTTCATTTGTTCACTGATTAATTCATGCAGCCATTGATTAATTAATTTCCTCTCACAAAAGAATTTGCTCCCCTATTGCACCTTTCATAATTTGACACATCTCAGATTAAATGTCACTTGGCCGTTAATTTGATCCTAACTCTCTTAAATGTTTGTGATCTCACCCTCTTCAGAATGGTAGTACCTTAATATTTTTTTTTTTTTTTGAGATTTTCTTACATTCTGCCTTGAATGACAGTTGTTTGTGTACCTGTCTTAGTGCCCTGTTAGCCTATCCCTCTTGGATCAGACTGTCTGCCCTTTATCATCCTTACCTGGCACAGGGCACTGTGCCATCCATGTAATGTCACTGGCCACGACCTTATGTCTCCACCCGTTTTGTAAACTTGTGTCTTCCTGCTCAGGTCTCCGCTCTATTCCCTGTCTTTTTGTCCTCTTGTCCTGCTTTGAGCATCTATTATTTCTAGTATGCTCCTTGTCCATATAATCTTAGCCAGTCCTCCCCTCATTTCCTATCCACAGTCCTCATAGCTTTGGGGGAAGATACTCAAATCCCACAGGGTTTGAAAGAAAGTGGAGAAGTGAGATTTCCCTGCAGGAAAGCATTTAGGTGCAGACCCAAGCAAGCAGGAGGGGAAAGAAAGATGGAAGAAAAATTGCATGGGGATGTGCCCAGGAAAGAATGCTCAGAGGACTGGAATCACAAAGGGCTGAGCAATCATCCTCAGGAGATAAGAAGAGCAGATAAGAAGAGCAGATGAGTGGATATATTATTTCCAAATTTACCCAATCATAAAATGGACCTCACCAACTTGTTATAATGTAGACTTAGGAGACCCACCCTAACCATGTAAGTTGTAGTACCCTGAGGAAGGAGACTAGAAATCTGATTTTAGGAAGCTCCAGAATGACCCTTATGGTTGGTTAATTTTGAGAATCCCTGGATAAATTGATGGTAATGTCACAGAGACATGAAAAAAAAAAAAAAAAAAAAAGAGAATCAGGGGCTGGGAACAATGTCCTTCGTCATCCCCCAATATGGGATAATTGGGCTAAAAGCCAGGGCCCGGAGAAGAGTCCTAATGCAGGAAGCACTGTGGCTTCTTTAATGAGCCTGCATTAACTCTGCTAGCTGCAAATACTTCTCAGTCAGAGTAAAAAGGCTTTTACAGTGAGATTACCAAGATTTGGTTAAATATGTTTAACCATTAAGGAAAACATGTAGGAAACTGTGAGATGTTTTCTTCTGAAGCAATCATTTGTTATTAGTACTTAGCTGTCCGTTTACTTTATTTTCTCTTCTGTTCTTAGTGTTTCAACCTACCACAGAGGCCTTGAAAGTAGCATTTGAGTAATGTGAAATGCAAAAATCGTAAGACTGCGATTAGTTGTACAAGAAAGCAAATAGCTTATGTTTTAGGGACCTTCAATTTATTTTTAGAGAATCATACTACAGCATACCAGATAACATTTAAACACATTACAACTTAACTAACATTCTTTTTATTTGAGAGAGAGAGAGAGAGAGAGAGAGAGAAAGCACGCACAGAGGGAGATGGAGAGGGAGAAGCAGACTCCCTACTGAGCAGGAAGACCCACGCCCTGGGCTCCATCCAAGGACCCTGAGATCATGACCTGAGCTGAAAGCAGACGCTTAACAGACTCAGCCCCCCAGGGCCCTTAACTAACATTCTTATAAAAATAATACATATTTTATATTAGTACTAAAATGTCACATGTCCGTGGTATGCAAAGTTGCTGTCCCTATTTTAGCCTAAAGACTAGCATATTTAATGAGAATGTTAGAACTTGAGGGAAATAATATAATTCACTTATTCATTACTTTCGATTGTTTTTCTTTTTTCAATTGGATTTATAACCTGGACTATTAAAAAAGAAAACTGTGGACAAGGGCAGTTCATGTTTAAAGAACTTTTCATAACCTGTTTTATATTATCTACTGCTTTGATTATTATTTTCCTAACGAAGAATTCTAGTTCTCATTCATTGCACACAACAATTAATTGTAATCAAAGAATTTTTATTGCCTTATGCCTCATGTAGTTGATATTTTCCATAAGTAAAAAATGAATAGCTGTTTGGAATTAAAAATAGCACATTATAGAGAACAGGGAATGAATGAATCAGTGTATCAAAATGTTTTTCCTTTTCATAGAAAGCTTATTTAATTTTTAACATTCAATTAAAAAATTACAAAGGGATAGGCAGAGGAGAAGTTTGGCTGTGTATATTCTGATAGTCACTTACTAAATAAAACATTTATTTCCAGATATTTTCTGTAGGCACATAATTAATATTCTACTTAATCCAGTCCCTTTGGAAATTTGTTAACAACTAGATTCTTTGTTTCATCTCTCAGTGATATGTAACATTAAAATATCTTTTTTACTCAATGCATAAATGAGAAATCCCCTGTTTATTCAATATTCTCATCATTTGCTTGAGTAAGAGTGAGAAAAAGGTTATTTGCTAAGAGAGAATCCAAGGTTCTGAAACTCTCTTGTCATGACATTGTCTATTTAACACAATCCGGTTGTCCCAAGGGGACCCTAAAGGGCATCCGGGTCTGCAACAATTGTTACTACACATCCTTTCACTGCTTCTGTCCTAATTCAAAGTATTTTCATATATATGACACAAATAAAAAAGTAGGTGAGTTTTCTGGGTAGTGGTTATCTGGATTTAAAATATCCTTGTCTTAAAATATACCATGATTATCAGTATCTGACTTGAGGAAAGATGCATTGTTAACATGTATTTTACCTTTAGGCAAGACTATCATTTGCTAATTTTGAGATTCACTGATTCTTCAAAGTCTTTATATCAATAGTGGTCACATCAAATTTTCTCATGTTTCGTCACAGTTACCTATTTGGGGGGAGCGGGGAGGGGCAGAGGGAGAGGGGGGAGAGAATCTTATGCAGGCTTCATGCCCAGCATGGAGCCCAACGCAGGGCTATCTCATGACCTGTGCTGAAATCAACAGTCAGACACTGAATTGGCTGAGCCACCCAGGTGCCCCCCAGTTACCTTTTTTCTACTATTTGTAACATAAACTGAGTATACCACTTGGTGTTATATTAGTTCCATATATCATAACAAATGGTTATGTCTCGATAAAGAAAACTTTAGTGGAAATATGGTTGTCACCATATAGGGGACTACAACTTTCTGTTCAGAGCAGGCTGTTAGCTCTGTAATGCTAAGAGTACAAACACATTTACTCATTCATTCGACAAGTATTTACTGAGAACCTAAAACATCTCTAAAATACACAATATACATTGGAGAAAGCTACACATATATCTTGTAAAAGACCTTTCCTAATTTTTAGTTATTAAGTCCTACGGAGGGAGTGATCTTCTACTGACATAGTAACTGAGTGAGTGGAAGGCAAGTGAGTGGAAAGCAAGGCTCCATAGATACTAGCTCCTGGAAGACTTTACAGGACCCTATGGCCAATTCTGTTCTCTTCTAGTGCTCTGAAGACCCTGTCTGTGAACTGAGTTAACTGCTTCAATCTAGCTCTATAACAGTCCTGGGAAGGGAGGGGAACAGGAGAGACATGTCCTTCTAACAGAACCTCATACATTCTAGAGACACCCAAGACAGAAAAGAAGAGACAATTGCTTACTTCTCTGTTCCATCCAGGCTCATTTAGATGAAATGGAAAGGGAACATCATTACTACTTCATAGCCTGCAAGGATGCATCATTTTCTACTTTCTCCTAAGCATGAAGGGAGCAGCAAGAGGCTATTGTGATGGGAAGGATGGCTGGTCCAGGACCCAGATGATCTCAGTTCTAGCAGAGCCCACTGTGGCCTTGGGCAAGTCACTTTTCTTCCCTTGGATTCTGTAGGTTCTCACAAGTGTCTTCACATAATGGTACAATACGCATGATGTCCCAGAAAACACATTGCTACCCTTGTGAATTCCATTTGCCTGCTAATTTCAGCAAAGATTAGCAGGGTATACCATCAAATGTCAGGAGACCGTATCTATACTGACATGAAGTAGTGGCAGTTCGGGAACAAGTGATTTCATTTGCAGACCAAGAGACAATGAAATCTTTCTACCCAAAAGTACTCTTGCAAACTGTCTTGCTATAGATAAAGGGGTTGTTATGTCACTGGGCACAATAGCCAAATTCTCTGAATTCAAACTAGCATTTGGAAATGTACAAATTTAATAATATATTTAAATTTAAAGTGCTTTTAAGCCACTCACATGTACAAGCATTTTGAGTGTGATATATAGATAGGGTTGTGATGTTTGAGTGTGGTGCTTACTTTAGTTAAGCTATAAAGCAAATAGGAAAATTTAATGAGCTTCACGGTGAACAAGTTTACAAATCTTCTGGAATTCATACACACACTATAACTCAATTTTTCCCTCAGGAACGTGTGTGCATTTCTCTTACTCTATTTATTATTGAGAACTTACTACGTTTAGGTCCTATGTTAAGCACTTTACATGTGTTGTGAATTATCTCATTTGGTTATAACATAAACTGATAGAGTAGGTACAGTTTTTGTGGAAAAACTTTGTAGATGAGAAAAAGTGATAATACCAAAAATGAAATCCTTTTCTATAACCCACTATAGAGGGGGCTGGAATCCAGGGTTATTTATCTTCAAGTACCATTTTCTTAACCTGGGTTGACTCAGTTCTAGCTTTCTCATCTCATGTTGAAAGATATCGTCAGGCTAGATACAAATATTTGGCTGAAGTTAAAAAATAATCCGAATGTGTTATTGGGAACAATATAATAAAAAAGGTAGAGGTAACTAAAAAAGGTAGAGATTAAAAACCGATCAAACTGCTTTCCAGAGGCACAACTTGAGTCCCTGCTGGTGCAGAAGTCAACTCAGTTCTTGAACAGAAAATCAGCAGAACTCTGAATGAGTCTGTGGTGGCGATCTGAGGTGGTTATTGTGCAAGGTCACCGGTGAGAACTGTTCTCACGTGGCCAGCATGCACCGTCTTCCGAATCCTTACCAGTTTTCAGAGGCCAGGGTGATGGGAAGCAGACACACCATGACACGCATTTCAGTTTCATTTGCAGATTGATGGTTAACTCTTTCCAATTGGAACGTTTTCCTAAACCATAAAAAGCTCAGAAAGGGTGTATATGGTTGAATCATCAGTTGTTTAGCTTTTTTAGGAAGCGGCAATGTCATGTAGTTCTCCAAAGGGGAAAGAGCTATGGTTGAAGATGGAATTAAATCACCGTAGACTGACTCCAGAGGTCTGATGGTGGAAAGCCCAAACAATACCTTTTCATTGTTTTGTGGGACTCTGTCCAGATACTTTGAAAAGTATGCTGTCCTTTTCCAGGCTCACAAATGGGATCATTTGTGATCTGAAACTCGCCTGATGCATGTGAGAGCTGAGATAAATTGGCTGAGAGAAAATAGTCACACAACTTTTACAGGCAATGCCTAGAAACCGAAGAGCTGTATACCTAGTAGTCAGAACTATGTTCAATCATCATGTTGTAGTGCCAGAAGGAGTCACTGAACATCAACTCCTCAATTTACTGATGAAGAAACTAGGCTCAAATAAGTTAAGTGACTTGCCTGAAGTCACATGAGTGTCAGACTCAGAATGGAATCTCAATTTTCAAATTCGTAGGCCAGTGCTCTATTGAGTACCTCCTGCTGCCTCTTATATTAAAGTTTCACAAATTCAATACAATTATTCACCTTATAAATAGTGTTCTGTTTTCATAGGCATGATATCAATCATGTAGATGAAAACCCATCTCTTTATGGTACCAATTCAATTATATCAGTTATGTTTAAACATGTAAGGGAGTCCACTCTGACTGCCTGTGAACACCATAGTCTCAGGAGGAGCCATTTTGTGCAGAAATGTATATGTTCAGCTTGTCAAGTAACTAAAACCATGAGAGGAACTTCACAATATGATATAAAAATGCGGTACTGAATAATCTAAAATAAAGGACATTAAAACAAATCAAAATTTATTTTCATGGTAGGCAAGGATTGGTGGACTTGGTGTTGGTAAATGTTTAGAGATTTTAAAATGTATGAGGGAAAGGAAATCAATAAAAATGAAATGATCCATAAATAACACTTACCCATCATTAATGAAAACAGTTGGTATTATAACACTGACCTATTTAGGAAAGGGGGAATTTTTTGTTTCTCTTCTGAATTTGGTTATCTTTCAGAAAAAATACTTTTTCTACCTTGGGCTCCCATAAATAATGTAGTCATTATTTATACGAACTGTGATCATAAAATTAAGGGGATGCATATAGAACAGTTGAATTACTCACACAGAGAATGCAAGTTTATATTAAGAAGCTGTGGGCCTTGTTGATTTAAATAGTTTCTGTGGGCTTTTTTTTTTTTTTTTGTACCTTTGTTGCAAGATTATTTTGTATTATGTTAGATTATAATTGTGTTATCCTTAGAAATGAATTGTATAATCATAGTGTGGTGATGGCATGCAGGTAACCATGACTACTACTATTGTTCAATTAATTTTTGCTTCTTTATGCAGTAGTGAATATTTTTAGTTGTTCTATTATTTGCTCTTTTAAAATTTGGAACTGAAATTATAAGGCATTTCTATTAAAAAAAAAGTGTTGCATAATTGTATAGTGTTCCCTCCTTTTGGATATTTAGATATGGAAAACCAAAAAGGAAGCTTGTGGCAAGAGTTTTCTGATTTAAACAAAAAATGTCTCTCAATGGACTGCCATTTTCCTCACTTTTCAAGCTATAATATTTGCATTTCTTAGTTTGTTTTTAGACTTTCACTGTAATCATCAGTTACTTGCTAATCTTTACCATGCGATTTCTAAAAACTTCCCCTTCTAGCCCATTTACACAAACACCATTCTTACAGAGGTCTTTACCTCTCATTTCTGGATTATTGAAATAACCTGACTGGCATTCATGTCTGTCTGTCTTTCTTTCTTTTTTTAAATTAACATATAATGTATTATTTGTTTCAAGGGTACAGGTCTGTGATTCATCAGTCTTAAACAATTCACAGCACTCACCATAGCACATACCCTCCCCAGTGTCCATAACCCAACCACCCCATCTCTCCCACCCCACCCCCCCCCAGCAACCCTCAATTTGTTTCCTGAGATTAAGAGCCTCTTATGGTTTGTCTCCCTCTTTGGTTTCTTCTTGTTTCATTTTTCCCTCCCTTCCCCCATGATCCTCTCTCTTGTTTCTCAAATTCCTCATAGCAGTGAGATCATATAACAATTGTCTTTCTCTGATTGACTTATTTTGCTTAGCATAATAAGGCCTTTCTTACTGTTACTCTCAACTTCATGTCTTCTTAGTAACCCTTTTGGCCTGACTCCATTCCCAAGGCAAAAATTTTTCTTTAATATCACAAAATCTTTTCTAAAACTAGGCATTTCTCCTCATGCCAGATATTGTAGGGCTCAATGTAAATCTAAAATGACTTACTTTTTACGTTGGGAACATTATTGGCTTTCTGGGGACTCCCACTGCCTACGTGCCGGGCACTGAGTGACAGGATACACAGAGGCTTTATAGTGTACATCACAGATTTTGTTTCTGTCTTTTGATAGTTATGAACTCTGCTGTAAGGAAAATTCCAAAGTCAAAGGTGACAGTACAGTTGAAATGCTTCTAAAAGTAGAGATTGAAGTGCAAATAAATTATTGCCACTAACTAGGGTGAGCCAATTTATTTGCTGGTAACATTAAGAAAATACTCAAGGTTTAATAAATAAAACCTTTATTAGTGAGACTTCATGTTGAGGAAAATCTACTGAGTTATTGCAGATGTTAAAATACTCCTTATATGAACACTACTCTTATAAATCCTAGAGCCACTGGTTCTATCTGAAAGCAGCATTATGATCAAAGGAATAGAATCCAAAAATCAGGTTGCATCAAATAGGTTAAAAATCTTTACTTACATGTCTTCAAAAAGAGTGAATTGTTTCCAGAGACAACACTAAGAAAATTCTTCTTCCAATACCGCAGACCTACAATAGTCCTCAGAAACTTGCTCCATCAGCTCTGAGTTTTTGTTTTTGGTTTGTATTCTTCTCTGCTCCAGATTCTTTATTATGTAAATGTACCTGGCAGTTCTCCAGAGGCATAATTCTTCTTTTATTTAGGGAAGGAAAGAGAAAATTGGACTAGATATTCTCTTTGGCAGGATGGAGGAAGGGAACAACAATGAGCAATCTTGAGTTGTTTTCAGCCATTAGATAACTGGTTTTGGGGACACCTGGGTGGCTCAGTTGGTTGGGCCGCTGCCTTTGGCTTGGGTCATGGTCCCAGGGTCCTGGGATCGAGTCCCACATCGGGCTCTTTGCTCAGCGGGGAGCCTGTTTCTCTCTCTGCCTCTGCCGCTCTGCCTGCTTGTGTTCTCCCCCCCCCTCTCTCTCTCTGACAAATAAATAAATAAATAAAATCTTAAAAAAAAAAAGATAACTGGTTTCGTACGTAGAGTTCTGAAAACAGATGATTTTAGAAGAACATATATATCATGCCATAGTAGAACACACAGTGCTGGAATTTGGCAGTAAATCCTTTGGATTTAAGGGTAAATAAAGCCAAGAGCACTTGGTTCCAGATAAAATAATGATTTTTATTACTATATGGTCTTTTCCTAATCTCCCAGGTTATAGTCCCGGTAGGTCTCGATTTCTTTCTTCTTTTCTTTTTTCATCTATTGAACCAATATTTCTCTTTTGCTTAATAACTTATATTTGAGATATAACTGCAGTGTAATGCCATTTACCATTGCTGGGAGAATCATACAGTTCATTCCTAAAACGCCTTATATTTTATCTAGCCACACATAAAAAGTTGTCCAGAAGAATAAATGAAAACTTTATGTAAGATAAATCAGGTTGAAACCTCATTCATCTCTAGCGTTGTGAAGGACCAGTATTTTATTTGATTTTCAATCTTGTATGGGATGACACTTTGAAAAATAGGACAAAAATCAATTAATTTTTATAAACATTATAACCAATTAGTTATATTATTTAAAAACAATGTAATAAAATTGTATGGGGCTGAATGCCATGGCCGTATCAAAGTTTCCAAATAATTACTGTCAATGTCTGTACATCTTGTATGAGAAAAAAGTGAAATAAGAGGCCTGTTTTAATAAACACTTTTCTGACTGGCTAGTACTGTTAGCATCGACTATGAAAGGAGGCACATGTTCACAAGACTTCAAGCCATGTAAGTTACCTTAGTTCCTACATAAAAGCTATCCATGATACAATTATATGTATGTACAATTATGTGTTTAATATATATCTCTGCAATTTTTAAATATTTTAAAGCATTGTAATATTTAGAAGTGTGGCTGATAGTAACAAATATATTAATGAGAGACTCAATAAGATGTTAAAATAACTCAAAGGAAAAAGTTAAAGTATGTAAGTAGTTGAAAATGCTAAAATAAGCCCACTAATAAATGTAAAACTAATTAATAAGCTATAAAGCAATAAAATGTCATGTTTTCTACAACCCGGAAATCAATTGTATCAGACGAAATATATTTGCATTTTTATGGATGAGAATTATTTACATGACAATCAGCTTTGTACAAGTTGACTTCAACTTCTGGAATAGTCTGGTTAATATGGTATGAACTAGGAGCACCTGGGTGGCTCATTAGGTTAAGTGTGAGACTCTGGTTTCTGCTCAGGTCGAGATCTCATGGGTCTTGAGATTGAGCCCCTAGGTGGGGCTCCTTCAATGCCCAGTGGGGAGTCTGCCTAAAGATTCTCTAACTCAGCCCCCTGCCTGTGCCACCCCCCCACCCCCCACATACTTGCAAGGGCTCTCTTTCTCTCTTAAATAAATAAATCTAAAAAAAAAAAAGAAAGAAAGAAAATGAATTAAAGGTACTCACTTCTATTGAATGAAATAACCCCCAGAAAATCCACTGGACAACTTCTACCACTCCACTAAAACGATACCCAGCAATCTCTTGCTAAATTACAAGTCTTGGGCAAACATTCCTGATTGCATGTACTACATCAAATGACCAGTCTCTATTAAAAAAAAAAGAAAAGAAAAGAAAAAGAATGAACCATGGTGTTTTTATACATATAGTTATTTTATGTAATTCTTTATTTGGGGAAAAAAAAAAAGGATCTTGATAGACCACCCCTAAATCAGTATAAAATCCACCTATGAGAGCTCAAAAGTGACAAAATACAATATGTTAGCCATTCTGCAAGCAACAGACTCTATCCGCTCATGTTAGTCTCAGATCAACCCTAAGAAAAACAAAGAGCTGTGCTGACCTGAAAAACACAGATTATTGACATGTATTTCTCACCAAGTCTTCACTGATGTTCATAATTCTTTTTTTGTCTTCGTCATTTATTGATTGCAGCAGAACCTGTGCAGCTGATGGGTGGGATTTGAGTCTCTCTCATTAGCTTGCAGTCTCTCTTGTTTACCACATTCTCACCTGTACCTAATGACCTTATCCTTAGTTGAGAAATACTGGGACCAACTAGTTTGATTTCCCTCTTACATTCCCACCATGCCTTCAGACTGCTCCTCACAGAATTCTACGCAGCCTGAGAGGTAAAGATTTTCTTTCTCTTTCATGTAAAACCCTCTGCTTTTTTCCATTCCCACCTCATTGAGTATGCCCCAGGTTTAAGTATTTTCAGTCTTTCTCTTCCAAAGACTATTTCCTTTTTACTTTTGAACCTGGTCAAGTTTCTCTCATTGCCCATTTTTACTTCGCTCAGCTACGTTTCTCACTATGAAGATTTGTTTTCCCTTCATTTATCTGCTGAACTGGATTACGAGAACCCATCCTACTGCTTCTACAAGGTACACGCTTTTTATTAAATAAGTCAGAAGTTTGATGATGTTTCCCCTTTGAAAGGTTTTCTGTGTTACCCAAATTCCTTTCTCAAACATTGTTCTTTAGTGTCAAAATTTTTTCCCAACTCTTACAGTATTGGCATTTTGGTTTTTGGTTTTCTTTTCTACGTCTGAAGTACAGCCTTCTCTTTACCACTCCCTTCATCCAGTTAATATAGCATTTATCTTAAAGCCTTTACTCTTTGTTTGTTGATTATTCTTTAAACGTAAGCCGTACTCAATTGCATTGTTCCAAACCTTGAACCAAAAATTTGTCTCCAGGGTGAACCTCTCAAATTCCAGGTACGTAATTCTGGTTGCTCACAAGATAAATATTTTCTTATGGCAAACTTGATAAATCTCAAACCAAAAACACTGTATCTCTTTACAAATGCAGAGTTCCTTTTGGGTCAGTCTAGTTTCAGTCAATGTTAAAACATTTTTCCATATCTCAGGGGAAGGAAGACTTTCATTTAATTTCCCATACACAATTTCTTGAGTTTCATTTTCCAAATTTGTTTCAACGTAATTATTGTTTTAAATTTATTTTCTGTGTATATATGTTTTACTCCCCAACTAGATTATAGGCCACCTGAATAAAATTAGTTTCTAACTGAATCTCATGATTGAAGCTCAGAGAGGTTAAGGGGCATTGCTCAAGGTTATATAGCTTTTAACAGAACAGGAGACTGTTGTTGGACTTTGTATTTAATGCTTCATTATAGTACTCATCAACTGCTCAGTCATCATAATGTTATTACCTGCAAAAAAAATGTAAACCCGTATTTTAATGTTAAGCCAAAACTGGTAGTTACTAATTCTTCCTTAGTATGGGAGTTCTCTGTCTCTCTCTTTTTGTAGTATTCAGGCAACGGAAAAATTCCTGAGGGAAACAAAAGGATTCTTAGAGTTAAGAAAAAGATAAAAGAAAAGAAAAATCTGATAGCTTAAGAAACTTCTACATTGACTGGGAAATACTTGCTTACTGAAAATTTAGTCTCCATAAAAGCATTTACTAGCATTTAAAGCATTTAATTTAATAATCTCCACAATAGCATTTCTCACTATGCTCCTGAAAAACAAAATTTTCATTAGTATTACTTTATTTTTTCACCCAAAACAGAGCAGATCTCTCTGCCATGAAGAGTTACATCTTATAACACACTCTCTTTTAAGGGCTGCATTTCTTGTCCACCATTAGGGAGCTAAAATTATTATGTGTTCCAAGCTAGAGTCTAAGATTGTGGAAAGGTCATGTAAAATTTAGAGCTTTTTAAATTCCATTTTGGAACATGTTTCTTCCATAAAATGTTAGATTTTGATTGCTATGCTTCTGCACAGGATGTTCTGTTGTATAGGAATAATTCATTATTGCACAAAATTTTGATAAAAATATAGTTATTTCAGTATTTCATCCTGGGAGTAATAAGATTTTATCAAAGAAAGGTAATTTTAAATTAGTCATGCTCCTGAGAGCAATTAAGGGAGAAGAAACATGTGGGAATTAGAAAGCTAGTATTCAGTACCAAAGGAAAAAAAAAAGTCTCTGGTGAATAGTATGCTTGAATATGAAGCATTGAATCTACCAGTGTGATCTTTGATTTTTGATGGTGGACAGCTAGCATCTGTGCAGTATGAGGGACTCATTGATGTAGAAAATACTTTTCCTTCTGTACTGAAATTGAAATACCTGAGACTCTCAATTGTCAGGCCATATTTTAGATAGTTTTTTTTTTTTTTCCTAGAAATTCCAAATTGTTTATGAAAATCAAATTTAAATATTTCTGCTTACTTTTCTTCTGAATGATTTCTGAAGGGCACATGAATCTGTAAATCAGTATTTTCTCTACTTTCTTAAAGGGGAGATTGCTGGATCAAAAGTGTCTCCTTCGGAAGGACGCTTATAGGTTGCTTTTCTTAATTCTTGGATAAGGGCGGGATATCAAGGAAATACTTCACTCCTGTCTTCACCTTTTTTTTTTTTTTTTTTTGCTTGTCAGTGACAAAGAACCTGGGGTACCGTGTGTAAGTAAAGGAAGACAAAATAAGAAGAGGGAAACAGTAATTTGAGAAAGAAACTAGAAGGGGAACCTAGTACTTTAAATAATAGCCCACCTTAATCCACGTTAATGCTAAAACAAATCTCACATACTCTAAGAGAAAAAGTAACTAGACAGATAAGTAAACATACACACTCAAAGAATTGACTTCCCCAGAATTTTGTCATCAGTGACATTGAGAGGTTAGCCTTATCTGCACATCTCACTTCCGATTCCATAAATATTAAATGGGTATCACGAAACAAAGCCCTATAATAATTTGATGGGAATATTTGTTCCTTTGTTTACTGGAACTCCTCTGCTGATGCTACCACTTAAGTGGATCTTGAATATTTGTATAGGTGAGGGGTGGCCCCTTAGATACTGTTTCAAATGCAATCTCAACAGTGAACAGTGTAGTATGAGTCTCTCCTGTGGTTCTTTCTCACCAGTGAGCTTGATTGGCTCAATTTGTTCAAATACCCAACTGAAGAAACTAAAGCCTTGTGTTTAAGTCCCTAGTGAGAAAATGTGATAAGATGATAGATGTCTTCCCTCCCTGAACACACACTTGCAGATTACCCTTCCTCCACCTCAGAGTAAAATACCCTGAAAATTCTGCTTTATTGAGGATGTGGATATAAAATAATATCATTCATGAAGTTCAACTAAATAAATACTTATTGAAAAATAACATTTTGATCTTTACATTGATTGATACATTTCTGTGAACCATTTCAATGCACTTAAACAGTGGACCAAAATTCAGTAATTTCCTACAAGGCATGCTATGTGCTCTAGTCTAAGTCTTCCCAATTTACTAAAGTCAAATCCAACGATTCTTACACAAAACATTCAAAATTCACATAGATTTGCATGAGAAATACACAGGAAATCCATGGAGAGGTAACGTCCTGTGCAGTGCTTTTCCATGAAATCTCTTGTCTGACCATATCTGATTGCCATTTTAGCTGCCCCTTCCTTTCAGATCTCAGCTCATGTACACAGGGTTCCCTTGGCTGTAGCACGGCACCATTCTTGCCTCCTTTTTCCTGTCACTTTCTTTTCCCCTGCAGAATAGGACGTTTTAAACTGAGAATAAATTGTAATGAAACCAAGTTGCCGTAGGATTCCTAACTGCCAAACTGTGGGCAGCAGCCTGCCAAGTGGAAGGTGTTTGGAGCTGCACTTTCACCTCACCGTATGTTTTCTCATGCCCCATGACTACGCCTATAGATGCTTCACATTTTACATTAAAATAGTGAGGACTTCTTTGCCAAGCAGCTGTGATTTTGCAGAGCTCTCATGTCTAATAATATCCTATTGAATTGATGAGATGGAACTTAGACCCCATGAAACTAGACTATGAATAACCATTTATTTGTGGTTGAAAGAAAGCAGACATGATTTCTTCTGTTGGTGGACTTTATCCCATATCCTTATTTATAATATTAGAGGACCATTTATTTTTCAGGCTAATATTTCAGAGAGGAGTATGTTTCCTTGCTTAGCTCTTGCTAATTTATTATTACAGACTGTGATAGCATCTGTCTATTGAACTAACAATTCAGCCCACTAACTCAGGGCTTCTCTTCCTTTTACATATCATGACGCATGCAAATGATACTTGTTTGATACATTGCGGTAAAAATGTGACTGCCAGTAGGGCTCTGTCCCTTCCACTGTCTGGACAATCACTATCTCCACACAGCCTTGGCTGTTCATTTATAACCAGTGGCACAGCCCTTGGAAGGCTTGGTAACACCTCTTGTCTGGGACTCACTGAGAAAGCTATTAACCTCTTTACAGTTTCCAGGGTCTTCTCACAGAAGTCTGCCTCTTTAAGAGTGTCTAGGAGTGTCTTTTTTCCAGGCAGAGTGTCCAAACCTTCCAGTGGTCTGAAGTCCTGACTGAGAACACTTTTCCATAAAGCTGTATGATCTACACAGCCATCAACTCCCCCTCATTCCAGTTAGATGTCCTGATATTAAAGAGTCTCCCATGTTAATATTTATGGGGAGTATCTTCGGAGCTACTCTTCCGTCTCAATCATAATTACTCCAGAATAGAACAAAGAAAACCCGAAGTAGCAGGTAGACTAGGAAAAGGACTCATCCTATTCTATCCTACTCTATCTTCTTCCTTGTTTTCCCTTTCAAACTAATCTCCCCATCAAGTTCACAGCAGGAATTCAGAGATAACTGTGAGTTTGTAAGAGCACAAGGAAGGAGCCTGGTGCCAACCCTTTAATAGTAGCTTGGAGAATGGTGGCATGGCCAAATGGAATTCGGTGAAAGGTACAGTGGTTATCCACCGCCCCCCCCACCAAATAAACTCATGCTAACTGAAATTTCTTTCTAGTTTCTGATTCAAATATGCAGTGTTAGTACCTTTTCAAGTCAGTTTTTAGCATAGCCTTTTTTTGCATTCCAGTTATTATCAACCTTGGGAAAAGAAACAGAAACATACTGAGTGACGTCTGAAATTGTTACTGCTTCTTATAACATAAATACAAAACCAGTCCCAGAGAAATGCTGAGAGAATTGGAACACCCTGACAAGCACTAAGAACCAGAAGTGTGGCCCTAGGCAGAATTATGAAAACACTACATTTGCTTTAGCTTGAATCTTCAAATATCCACTCATCTTTATGTTTCTTTGGTCTCTGCCCTGCACAGTCTCTTGGAGTTCTCATTCAAAGAAAGCCCTAAAGGAGTGGTGGCAGGGGGACTCGGGTTCTGAGGTTATCTTTGCAATTCTCTTGGGGGGGGGTTATTTCAGATCCTGCCCCATCCCCAGGTATTGCTATCCAACACCAAAATGCTTTGGTGATTAATGCTAAGAGGTCATAAAAGTATGTACCTGTGTTAACCTTACCAATTAAGAAGTGCATCTTAACAGAAACCTACAGTTCTGTTCCCCATTTCCGGCCTGTAGGAAAAGTTAGAGATGGAAGCTTTCAAGGAGCAAGTTACACCATGCCTCTCGAGGTATCACACAGCCCACTCTAATAGTATGTGATTTGCCCACTTAACTACTTCTCAACTCTTTTCAATTTTCTTCTCAGTGCTTACTATACAATTTGAAAAAGCGATCTAATGATTAGTCTTAAATCTTTTTATTGACTCTCAAGGACTCATAAATCGTGTTTGAACTACTAGAACTGAGAGATGTTTTAAACCTACAAAGTCAACTCGGTCATGGCAACTTTTTGATTTCAAAGGGAATTTAAGTGCGTGAGTGTTGTACTCACTTGAGTGGCATAGGCCTGGTTGTTTATAATTAGTTAAAGTCTCAATATAAATTAAGCATGTTTTAATTTGAGCTCTTGGCTTGTTATTTGCTATGAAACTATTACCTACTTGGAAACTGACAGGCTACAAAGCAGTTAAAGCAAACTCTACTAGTTTATACTACAGGTACTTGTGTTATTCTTTGGATTTTCAAGATATTCAAGATACCACATAGAGGGGACTGTTCCAGAATTGAATATAGTTTTCTTTAATGCATTATGTGTCAAATCAAGCTGCACTGAGTTGATTCACATTCATGTGTCTTTAGTTAGACACTTTTTTTTTTTTTTTAAGTTACGTGTGTTCTCTCTCGGAGCGATTTCAAACTACTGTTACAAGGTTGGAAAGGTGGATTGCTCTTTCCACACTTTTTATCAAAATGAAACTCATTTTTTACCTTTCAAAAGCAATTATGTATATACCCCATTTTCTTCTTTCATCTGTTGATAAACATTTAAGATAGTTTCCATAGCTTGGCTGTTATGAATAATGTGCAATGAGCATGGAAGGGCAGGTATTTCTTAGAGATCCTGATCTAAATTCTTGTGGATGTGTACCTAGAAGTAGGGTTACTGAATGATAGGGTAGTTCTATTTCTAATTTTTTTGAGGAACCTCCATACTGTTTTTCCTAGAGGCTGTATGATTTGCATTCCCACCAACACAAGGGTTCTGGTTTCTCCACATCTTGATCAACATGGTTTACTTTCTGTTTTCTGTGTTTGTGTGTGTGTGTGTGTGTGTGTGTGTTGTTGTTGTTTTTGTTGTTGTTGTAATGGCTGTCCTAATGTGTGAGGCGATAACTCACTGTGGCTTTGATTAGCATTTCCCTGATGATTAGTGATTCTGAATAAGGTTTCTTGTATCTCTTGGCCATTTGTATATCTTCTTTGGAGAAATGTCTATTAAAGTCCTTGGCCCATTTTAAAGTCAAGTTATTTAGGGTTTTTTTTTGCTATGAGTTAGAGGAGTTTTGTGTATATTTCTATTATTAATTATTTATCAGATATATGGTTTACAAAATTTTTTCCCCATTCATTAGATTATCTTTTCATTCTGTTGATTATTTCCTTTGCTAGTATTTCCTTTTCATTCTGTTGATTATTTCCCTTTTGGCTTGATATTGTCCCATTTGTCTAATTTTACTTTTGTTGTTTGGGCTTTTGATGTCGTATCCAAGAAAAATAGTTGCCAAGTCCAATGTCATAAAGACTTTCACCTATGTTTTGTAAGACTTTTCTAATTCCAGGTCTTATATATAAGTTGTTAATCGATTTTTAGTTTATTCTTGTAGATGGTATAGCATAAAAATCAAAATGTTTTTTCTTTTGCCTGTGGATATCTAGTTTTCCCAGCACCATTTTTTGTTCTTATTTTTTTTTTCTATTTTATTTATTTAAGTAATCTCTACACCCAAGTGGGGCTCAAACTCATGACCCCATGATCAAGAGTCCTGTGTTCTTCCAAATGAGCCAGCCGGGTGCCCCCCTGCCCCCACCCCAGCACCATTTCTTGAAGAGAACTGCCTTCTCTTTCCCATTGTGTATTCTTAACACTCTTAATCGTGTTTGTTTTGGGGCTCTCTATTCTATTCCATTCAACTATATATCTGTTTTTATGACAGTACAATACTGTTTTTATTACTGTTGCCTTGAAATATATTTTAAAATCAGGAAGCCTAATGCCTCCAGCTTTGTTTTTCTTTCTTAAGATTTCTTTGGCTATTCAGGGTCTTTTGTGGTTCCATTTGAATTTTAGGATTGTTTTAGCTATTTCTGGGAACAATGCCATTGGGATTTTGATTGGATTACATTGAACCTGCATATCACTTTGGGTAGTATGGACCATGAATAGGAGATGTCTTTCTGTTTGTTGGTGTCTTTTTTAATTTCTTTCATCTGTAATTTATAGTTTTCAGTGTACCATTGTTTCACCTCCTTGGTTAAGTTTATTCCTAAGCATAATATCTTTTGATATTATTGTAAATGGGACTGATTTCTTAATTTCTTTCTCAGATAGTCCATCGTTAGTGCATAGAAACACAATTTTGTATCCTGCAATTTTACTGTATTCATTTACTCTAATAGTTCTATATCCTAACAGGATATTTTAATTCCTACGTGTAGGATTATGCCATCTGAAATATTATTATTTAGGCATCAATAAGGAGTAAAGAGTTCACATATAAAGGGTGACTATAAAGGCAGGAAGAGGGTGATAAGAAATCAACAAAGTCCATGGGACAGAGTTTCAAAGAGCAAGAGACCAAGTAAAGTGAAGAAAACATTGAAAAGTGTCCACTGGCTTATATAAAAAGCAAATCACTGTTAGCTAGTAAGCTGATGATAGAATTAACCTGTCTAAATGCTGGAGGAAGGAAGCCAAAAGAGAAGGAATATTTGGAAAATAAAGAAGAGTCTTTAGTGTTAGCACTCTCAGGATGCTGGATGGGACAACTTCTGCAAAAAGGAGAAAAGAGTGACCTAAAAATAGGAGGGATATTTCATTCATTATAGTAGAGCAAAAGATAAGTAAAGATGCAGTTAGGGTTGTAGGTTTAGAGCCTGTAATTAGGGGGAAAAAAAAAAAAAAACACTGAAAACTTAGATTTCCCAGCACTTTTTCCTGACCTGCATGAGGCTAATTAAATTTTGTAATGATGACATCCAGTCACTATTTACTGGACACAGTGGCCAAAATACGGAATATTATATGTATGGGTTTTTCCTCCCCTTTTTGGTTGGATTTAGGAAGAGAGGACCTTTCCCAGATTGGTCTGTATTGGTGTGTATGGACTTTGAGTGCAGAAAGAGAGAATATCCTGAAAGAATCTGTTTTTAGACAAGGCAGTTTTTTTGTGTGTGACAAGACCCTAAAATCATTCTTACAGAGATCAGTTCAAGGCAGATGCAAATGTTGGTCTCCTCTCTGGGGGAGTCCAATTATTCACCTGCCCGTGGTCTTACTTACCTTACTTGGCGTAAGTGTTTGTATCCTAAGTGCTCTGTACTGGGGAAGACCCATCAGTTGGTTCCTTGTCTGGCTTCTCTGCAGACATAGATGTCTATTCCAGCCTGGTGAAATTCTTAATCCCCCAGCCTTATATTTCAAATTTGTTTGTTCTTGGGTGTCTAACAAAGCTCTTCTTTTAAAAAACAAACAAAAAGGGGCGCCTGGGTAGCTCAGTGCGTTAAAACCTCTGCCTTCAGCTCGGGTCATGATCCCAGCGTCCTGGGATCGAGCCCCGCATCGGGAATCTCTG
This sequence comes from Martes martes, assembly GCF_963455335.1. Classification (NCBI taxonomy): domain Eukaryota; kingdom Metazoa; phylum Chordata; class Mammalia; order Carnivora; family Mustelidae; genus Martes; species Martes martes. Next base: position 35,049,851 of record NC_137899.1, read on the forward strand.
ATCAGCGGGAGCCTGCTTCCTCCTCTCTCTCTGCCTGCCTCTCTGCCTTGTGATCTCTTGTGATCTCTGTCAAAAAAAAAAAATATATATATACACACATATATGTATATATATGTGTGTATATATATATATATATTGGAGTGCCTGGGTGGCTCAGTTGGTTAAGCAGTGGGTTTGATTTTGGCTCGGGTCGTGATCTCAGGGTCATGAGATCGAGTCCACCAGTCGGGCTCTGTGCTCAGTGGGGAGTCCCCTTGAGATTTTGTCTTTCCCTCTTCCTTTGCCCCTCCTCCTGCTCATGCTCTCTCTCTAAAATAAATAAATGAAATATTTAAAAACATTTACTCAACCCATGATTACTGGGTTCATCATATTTATCTAACATGGGACTTTTGAAATTCTTAGGAGGCACAAAGTTGTACAATGGTTCAATATGATATGTGATTTATTTAGAATATACTGACGTATAGCATAAATAACACAGGTGGTAAGGAATGCCTGGAAGTGAGTATTTTATGCAATAACCTTACCCCATTTATTTGCAGGAATATTAGGTGGTTACAAACAATAGCTTAGTTCCTGTGACATGGAAAACAAAATTGCATACCAAGAGTGAGCAGACAGTAGGGGATTTGGAGGTGTCCAGGTGAGGGGAAAGTATGAAATGACACTAGGGAGAAAGCATGGTCAAGGGAAATAGGATTGCTGGGCAGCTTGCAAAGCCAGTGGAGCTTGGTGTGTGTGATAGACTGACTGGTTGCATGCAGTTGTTAAATGTGCAATGCTGTTGGTGTATTTTTAGTGGTATCCTCATGGCTCCGAATGCCCTTTTCTGAGTCATCTTATTCATTACATGAAATGTGATCTTTTAATAATCAACTCATATGCTTTATTTATTGTGAAGCCTTTTTAATTATCAAACAAGGTATGCCACCGAGGAGACATGCTGTAAACGTTTGTTGAAAGGATTAAAACTGCTTCCTTTGTGCTGACACTTTCACACTGATTTTCTTATGTTCTTTGTGCTTCAATTTCCCTACCTGTCAAACATGGAAAATAACAATGCTTATTTCATAGGGCTGTTTTGTGGATTAAATGAGTTCACACATAAAGAACCTAAAGTAGTGCCTGGCGCCATTTAAGTGCTCAGTTAAAATTTGTCATAATAATTAAGATTATCAATGTTATTGTTATAATTATTATACTTAATTACATTTCCATCATTTATTTACATGAATCGATCTCCTCAAGACTGCATATTACTTATCAAGGCTGTCTTTATATTTTCAAGAGCTTAGTGTGGGTTGGGTACAGAGCTGTCACACTTGTTAAAGTGTTGAACAAATGAATGACAGTGTGGGTAAGCTAGTGTGTTTGTGTGTGTGTGTGTGTGTGTGTGTGTATAAAATTAATATTAATAGGAGAGTGACATTTTGAGATGTAATGTGGGATAAAACGGGGGGAAAAAGAAATAAACACTCAGGCTTTGCGTTCAGGCTGAGTTTCTAGCTGGCTGATCTGAGCAAGTTGCTGAATTTCCCTGAGCTTCATGTTGTTTGGAAACCAGTTATGAGGGCACTCAGCTCGTGGAGTTGTGGTGACGATGGCATATCTTTTTCACTGAAGAGGTAGGTGTTTGGTGATGACTCTCCCCACTGCCACCAGCTCTATCACACAGGCCACTGTTGTCATCCTCATGGTCACTTTGTCCCTTTCACTGATTAGACTTACAAGAAGACAGAGCACCTCAGGAACACCAGTTGTTCTACTTCCTAAAACGTAACTTTCATTTTAATTAGATTCTCCATCCAATAATGTAATTATTCTGAGCAGTAGACATTAGAGTAAATTGTTCTGCTTAGCAATTTCACATGGTAGGATGCTAGTAATACTCTGATTTCTACCCAAGTAACAGGAGCAGGAATTCTATACAGAAACACCAGGCTTGATTTTGATAGAAAAATCATCTAGATAAAGAGACTTATTTTGGGAACAAAACAACTAAAAATATCTGGGTTATGCTTAAGTTCCCAGCTGCAAGCATTAGTCATGACTGCTTCAAAAGAGTTAATTAAGTTCTTTGGGTGAAGGAGGCGCAGAAGGAAGTCAAGCACAGCCTTCTGAGGAGGTGACTCACGGTGACTCCACTGTGATCGTACCAGCAGACAGCAGAAAGGTTGAAAAACGTTCTGACTCCTGGTTGGATGCTACCTGCAAGACCAGCCTCTCTCAAAACCCGCTGACCGGTAGGAAGCCCGGAGAAAAAACAGCTGACTGCTCTCTTAGGCCTCCTGAATACTTAAGCAGTTTGGATTTTCCTGTTTCATTTTACCCATCCTGTATCAAATTATTAGATGAGGGAATATTTTGATTTATTAATTAATGTGTCCAGTTGGTTGTAACAAAGAAAACAAAATGAAATATAGTGGATCCATGAATACTTACCTTTTAGCCTCATGGTTTCCTGCCTTGATCTCATTTTTCTGCTTCCCCTCATTCATCAGTCTTGGGTTCTATGAGTCTAACCTTAAATATGCCAGCCCATCTGGTCCTGCCTCATTTTGCAGTTAAATTTTAGGGGGGAAAAAGTGGGTTCCATTTCTCTCGTCTTTTTCCTAAATTATTTTAAACAACATAGGAAAGATATCATTCTCAAGCCCCAATTAGTCACACCAGTCCTGTTCAGTTGCTCCTGTGGGCTCCCAAGCTCACTCACTAAACATTAATGACCCTTAATAAAGGGCCATTTGGGATCAGACCTTGACTCCGGTCTTATTGACTTGTGGTTTCTGCTTCCAACACTTTGCTCAGCTACAGTTGTAGCTGTTAAATGTATCATTCCATTTCCTGCTGATGTTCCTTTGTGTATACTGTGAGTCTTTCCTGCAATGCCCTTCCTGTGGCCTTCATCACTTGTCAAATGCTGTTTAGTTCTTCAGAACGCGGCTTACACATTTCCTCCACTGTGAAACGCTCCCTGACTTTGTGTCCTCAGACCCAGTTACTCATTCTTGTCCCCCGTGTGCCACCATGCACAGTTCTGTTAGAGGCGTCTTGCCCTCTCTTACCATCAAGTATTAATGTAACCACCTTCACCAATGGACCTTGAGCTGCTTAAAACCACAGTACCTTGAACTCCCTCTTTTTCATCTCCAAAAGACTTGACCCCGGGGTAGAAGACAAATATAATTTTGTTGAACTGAATTTACAAATTATATAAAACAATAATGAAAAACTTTATCAACATAGTCATATAAATGGGAGCATAAATAATACATACAATTTCTTTCTTTGCTCTGCTGTTAAAATTTATAGGGTATGGAAAAGGCAAATATTCTCTGCGGGCTTCTGTTTTCCCCAGATTTACGGGAAGAGTGAATTAGATAATATCCAAGTCCCTTTTCAGTAAAAATATCTTTTAATTTTAAGACTATATTGAGACCACTGGAATAAACTGAATAAACTTTTTATGTCTCTTAAAATAGACGCATGATCTTTTTTCAAATTTGTGTCCTATCATGCAAATTTCACATTTCAGACTAGTCAGTTACTTCCTAGAAGGACTATTGAAGGTGAATTTGTATCTTTCGGTAAAAAGCAACCTTTGTAAAAATCAATGTGGTTCCAAGGCTGAGATACATAAAGGGAATGGGTTTGTCTGGCATAGGTAGATTTTATTTCATATTAACAAATGCTTATAATATTTCTGTACTAGTTTTTTGTTTGTTTGTTTGTTTTGGTTTTGGTTTTGTTTTTTTCCCCCGGTACAACCTATTCAGTGGCTAGGAGGCAAACACTGTGTCCCTCATTTGTTTGCAAGCTTTCCTTTCTAGAGTATGAATAATATATTAGCTAAGTATCAGGCCAAGATCACACAAGGCATTTTTTTTTAAGTAGAAATAAACCCCATCCTATTAAATATGATAGGACTAGCTAATCTTCTGCAACATTTTTAGGAGACTGATTTTTTTTTTCCTAAGGTTTTATGTCCTAGTGATGTAAGTATTTCAAAGAAGGCCAGAAAGGACTTCAGATCTTTGTGGCTTCGGTTGTGAGGATTTTATGCTCTAAATTTTTTTTTTTTTTTAATCTATTCTGGAGAACTGAAGAGCATGTTTTTGAGTGTATGTGTGTTTGTGTGTGGGTGTGAGTGAGGGGAGAGGAAAGAGAGAGACAGGGAGGGAGAGAGAGAGAATAGAGAGAATGTATTAAGGGGAAAAAAATCTCAGACTCAATAAATATATAAATTTTGAAATATTTCTGAAAATAATCCACTAGGTTTGAAAGTAAATATTATATGTCAGGAACTAATGGGAAATAACAGTAATGAGTTTCTTTTTATATAAGGCAGACAATATAGATTTATTTGCTTTCGTATCTTAGCTTTGAAACATTTGAAGATTATGGGATCACCCTTACATCAATAAGGGTGTTTGTATCTAAAAAGGTGTCATATTCAAAAAGGGAGCCATATACATAAAGCTGGGTGTCAGAAGCAGTGCTGATACACGGTCAGAGAGGAGGCCTGAGACTTCACTTAATTAGCACCCTTTAGGATGAAAGTCAGTTTGAAAACAGGATGGTAGAAGAATAGAAGAAAGACATGAAATTGTTAGAATTCTCCAACGTGACCTACCTGGGGATGCAGAATCCTTTTCCTTAGTAGAAAACAAATATATTTCCTTTTATGTTTGTCATGAAATTTAAAACATGAATTTAAAAAAACATGAATTTTTGAAAAATGTATTTGAGTATTTTCTCAGTGGAAAAAACCAAAAACAACTGCCTTTGCCTTTTTAGCTGAATGACATAATGAAAGAGATCTAAAAAAGAAATATTGTTCCAAAAAGCAGTTAGGGTTAAGGTTAAAAATATAGATTAAGGAAGTAAAGAGAAATTTATTAATAAATGGTGAGAAGCCCTTCTGTTCTGAACCTCCAAAGCTTTCAGTAATATCAGTTATGACATTAACCATTAGCTAGTTAAAGGAATTAAAATGATACAATCGATGTTCATAATTAAGTATTACTGATCACTAATATAGCATTAACAGCTGCAAATGCATGTTTATTATTCTTTTTTAAACCACATATAAAATACATAAAATATGTTAAAATGCATAATTTTTGAAGTATGATTGATCTCTTCCTACATATTCATATCTCTGGTATTTGACATTGGATCCCAGCCAAATAATTTCAAAATTATTTTTTGTTTAATAGATTTAAGAAGTATTTATTGAGTACCACATGCACTAAGTTTGGTGGAGATTGGAAATAATAGATTAGTGACATGCAGTTTTTGCCCTATAATCAGATAGAAAAATTTGTAAAAAAATACTATTAACTACATCAAATCATATCCACTGAATATAATGCAACATCCTTGAATACATCATTTCTTCTTTTGTTCTATATCATTTATCAGAAAAATGAAATTAAGAAACTCTTGCATAATTTATTGACAATTCAACCACCTACCTGCTCTCAGGATATACAAAATTCTGATCTGATAGTTTATCCCTTACACATTTTCGATTCAGAGAACTGTAGGGACTGAATCTCACCAACAGCACATTGTCCATTCACAGAATCACCATAGATAATTATATTTTGAGGGTGAGATTATATGCGCATGAGCTTTCTGGGGAAATAGGATGATGAAAGCAGTATTTTAGAAGACAGGATTTTAGCCAGATTTTCAACAAGTGTTCTAAACCAGATATTTTTTATTTTTTATTGCACAGTCTATTTGGAAAAGACCCACCTGCTCAGAAAGAAAAAGCAAATATGATTGCTGTTGTAATTATCCATTCAGAGGGGATGTTATGTGAGCAGGAATATCACAAGCAATTCAATAAAGAACTCTTCTGGTAGGTTCCATCACTAGTAATGAATAGAGTTTAATTTCATTTCATTATAGTTCAAAAGCCTCCCCAGGGTGTAATCCTGATTTCTTGCCATAGGAGCCAATTGTGTTATTAGAATAACAAGATGGTGTATTTTTTTAATCACCTTCATTGGCTTTTTATCTTGACAATAGTAGAGAATTTGCGTGTGTATGTATCACACGTTAAGGAATAGCGGATTTGAGTGAGACATAAATCTTTAGAATTAAAGCCTGGGAGCAAAGTGTGTGTTCTGGGTGAGGTTTTAAGTGACAAGCTTCTGATTAGTGTTTCTTATCCCTAGGCAGTTTCTTGATCAATTAACAATCAATTAGGCTTCTAGACATTGCTTAGTTGGCAATGGTCCTATTTCAAAATGCAATGAGTGAAAAACAAGTTTTGGCAGATTCCAAAATCTAGGAATATATGATTCCAGCATGCTGGACACATTCAAATACTGTATTTTGTTAGTACATTAGGCCTACAGTATACGGAAAAAACGATAGGCTAGGATCTTTGCAGTCATTCCAAATGTATATGACTCATTTGTTATTTACTGTTTGAAACTGGTCTCCTCTCTACAATTTTTTTTTTTAAAGATTTTATTTATTTATTTGACAGACAGAGATCACAAGTAGGCAGAGAGGCAGGCAGAGAGAGAGGAGGAAGCAGGCTCCCCGCCGAGCAGAGAGCCCGATGCGGGGCTCAATCCCAGGACCCTGGGATCATGACCTGAGCCGAAGGCAGCGGCCCCAACCCACTGAGCCACCCAGGCGCCCCATCCTCTCTACAATTTTTGATGTGGATTGTAAAACTAAACACAGGATTTCAGTTAAAAGCAACAGAACAAAACATGGTATGAGGCACCTGCAATGCTCACTACTGTTGAACACCGGATTTTAACTTTGAATTTCCTGGAAATCAAAGCAAAATGAGACCTATATTGGGATGTATAGTTCTTAGATTTCCTGGACTGAAATTTTGACTTGTCCACTTCTATTCTTCTTGAACACTCAAGCATAAAAAGGGATAACAAGATCCCTTTTTAATATTTATATATAATTTAAATAAATTTAATACTTAATAATGTAGTTTATATACTGGAATAGAATGTTTAATAATATGGTTTTATAGTATATGATATATTTAACAATTCAATAATATCATGGGACCACTGTGAGAATTGCAGGTTTTACTACATGTAAGACATTTAAGTGCTGCACACATTCTAAATACTCATTATAAGCTCAGTGAATATGAGCAATGCATAATAATCATAACAATATTGTCCGACAAGGAATGTACAGTCATTTATATAGTGAGTTTCTTTGTCCCGCTCCCTCCCCTAACAGCGAAATTTGAAAAAGCACTTATGGCGGGGGAAAATTGAAGGGAAATCTTTCACTGTAACATGTTCCTTATTTAAGTGTGACATTCAAAAAAGTCACATGAATATATTCTACGTAAGTATGTTTCTTTTACCAACTCTCTACAGAAATTGAGACCCTTAGCATTTACACATACATAACACAGAAAAGCCTTTTCCATGGCAACATGTTGGCACCTGATTGCCACCAAAGACACCGGATTGTCTGTTAATCTCTTGCAGTAGGTGTCAGAAGAGGAAGCCGTGAGAACTTGGCGGTGCCGAGTGCGTTATGCTGCCCCTTCCCATCACTGAGTCTGACATAGCCTCTGTCTGGCCCTACTGGAGTCACTTCCAAGCTTTTAAATGAAGAGCTATTATACTGTTTGTTGACTACCATGACCTCAGTATGATTTGTTATCAGACATGAATTAGTCAGAGTTGGCTTTCTGTTGCAAAGACATGGAAACCAAAATCGTTTTCCTGCTACGAGGCTTCATCTACATTCTCACATCAGTCAGTCTCTGAAATGCCTGTGGGTACAGTTGGTATTTTCCCACAAAATGAGCTTTAAACATATTTAACTATTTACCACATGACATGGATGAGAGGATTTTAACCTAAAGAAAATTTAAGGACAGATGGTATCAATAAATCATCCTAACACCACCCCCCACAAAAGAAAAAGAAACAATATCTGTGTCAGTCTATGGACAAGGTCCAAATTTCAATAGAATTACGTTCAAACTGGCCTGCCAGCATTTGCTCCTAAAAATAACAGTAGGAATAAAATAAACTGCCCATTTAATATTCCTAGTACAGACCCCCTTAGTATGTTGACATTGTCCTATGATGCCAGATTTTTCCTTTCAGTTGTGTTTTACCAGCACATAATAAATGTCATCACGCTAGAGAAAGCTGTTGATTCTGATCTCTTTTGTATTTGAACCAAATCATTTTAATGCATGTATCAAATTATTTAAATATGAATTTTATAGTATTGTTATTTAAGACTTAAATTAAAAGACTTCTTTATTGTGTATATATATATAATTTTATTATAATTATTGTTTTATTTATTTTATTTATTTCTCTTTAGTGTTTCAGAATTCATTGTTTATGCACCACACCCAGTGCCCCATGCAATACGTGTCCTCCATAATACCCACCACTAGGCTCACCCACACCCTCCACTCCCCTCCCCTCCAAAACCCTCAGTTTGTTTCTCAGAATCCACAGTCTCTCATGGTTCATCTCCTCCTCCAATTTACTTGAAGGGGGGGAGAAGGGGGCAGAGGAGAGAATAGTCATGCAGACCCCCCAGTGAGCAAGGAGCCTGTCCTGGGGCTCAATCTCAGGGGCCCTTAGATCAGGACCTGAGCCTCAACAAAGAGGCCAATGCTTAATGGACTGAGCCACCCAGGTGGCCAAAGTTATTTTTTCAATAAACATTTCCTGCCAGTGGAGTCAAAGTGTGGTAAAAGATCACAGAAGGTTGCGAAAGGTGTTACACTTTGTCTAGTTTAGCTCTCAGCTATAGATAATAGCCAGTGTAGGCAAAGAACACAGATTTTGGCCCTAGATTCAGGAAAAGCAGGAGCGGGACGTTAGGCTCAGCTGTAATATGTATTTGTTTGTGCTTGCTGAATAGAGCAATATTCCAACATTTCTTAAAGTTCTCTCTGAAAACCTCTAACTTTGGGAGACGGAAGAAATCTGTTTGAGGAGTTTCTGGAAGGATTTTTTATAGAGAGGATTGCTAAAGTTTTCTCACTTAGGAGAAGGTATAGGACATACCTACTTGATATTGATTCAGATTGTGAGAATAATTTGTCTTAAAATGTTTACCAAATGAGATTTTTTACTACTGACACTGAGCGATATTTAAGGGTTTGATTTGTTAATGATTTATAAACTTTGTTTTCCTACATTTATAAGTTGCAATCTGTCAGTCTTAGGGAGAAGAATGACTCCAAAATGAAATGAGCTCTGATTTCAGTTATAATAATTTGGGACCCGTGCAGAGCTGGCCCCACTCCTAAGGATAGGATAGGGGTGTGTTCTCTTCAGTCCCTCACAGATTCCCCAATTGAATCAAAGATGACATTGAAATCTAGAGCTTCTGAGTGAGTTTGATCATCTCCTGGTTCTCAGGCAAAAAATAGCTCAAAACCACTTTGTTTCTTAGATGGAAATATATGATATTTGTATTGGATATGAGATGGGAGCTGGTTTTTAAAATCTTAATAAGAGGTAGCAAACTACTACATACAATATATACACAAGACAGTTTCAGTTCAATTGTTTCTAAAAAAAAATGTGATAGCATATTCATTTCTATACTCCCATTATATAAAATGTGCCCTTTTAATAAACTTCTTCATGCAGAAATTGGATGTGTGAAACTAACATGAGTAACCAAGCTAGCTGTAAAGTAAATTCAAGTCAGAATGCTGAAGGAAGAAACTTGTGATTCTTCTTCAACAACCACAACAACAAAATTAATTCTAAGTCAACTCATAGTTGTCTGACATTCCTCCCGATTAATGCCAGAGTTCTCTGAGGCATACTAACAGGATAAACAAAAAAAAAAAAGTTAATTTCTTGATATACAATGAGGGTCATTTTAAAGATCTGCGTGCTCCAACTTTATTGTTTAATCACAAATACTTGTAGCCTGGGGTGGAAATTCCTTCAGTGTGAATTTTACAGTTACTCACTATAGTGTTTATATTATTGTACATCACCAACTTTTATTGTTTCAAATACAACAAAATAAAACTGACGTCTACTTTTAATTACAAACACTGAATTATTTTTATGTTTAATTAAATGGAATAATTTCGGAGTGGGTTACGGAGTACATTTAGTTATGAAAGTGCCCAAAATGATTTCATTGAAAAACATAATATAGCATCAGCCATAAAGTGTCATGGTTGGTAAGAAACTCACTGAAAGCCGTTCAGAAGACTTCTATATTAACTTTTGCAAATGCACTCTTTAAATCCATAAATCTTTATGGGAACACATTTTAACAAATGTACTGTGGTTTATATTTAAAAGCACTGTGCGGTTTATAGTTAAAAGCAATTATGATTCCGTCTCTCTGCTGATCCGGCTAAGGGGAAGGTGCTCACTGAACACAAAGCTACAACATTTAAGAATGGGAAGGATTGTTGTTTAAATTCAGGACATTAACCACCCTCCAAACTGGGTCATCGACCTCCTTGTAATAAGACCAGCTTCACTGAATACATATAAAGGGACAATTAGGAGCTAAAATAAGCTAATAGAAAAGAAGACATCAAAAGTGGGTAGCAAGGATGCCTTTTGCCTATATCTCCCGGATATTTCTTACTGGTGCCTCCGACTTAGAAGAAACATGTATGTCACCCCCTCTATAACTCTGCAGGTTATTTCTTCTTTTTCTTATGCTTTGTGTGTTCATGGTGTCACCTGGTGTCCAGCGTTCAGACTTCAGAGTCATCCTTCAGTCCATTCTCATCTGCCTTCTTCCAGACCCGAACAAATCTCAATCTTGAATTTGTCTCATCCTTTCTGCTCTTGTCCTCCTCGTGCTTTTTCTGCCTTCAACTCCCGTCTCTCTCTTCAGCCCATCTTCCACACTGTAGCCAGAGTGAATTTTATTTTTTTTTTAAAGATTTTATTTATTTATTTGTCAGAGAGAGAGAGAGAGAGAGAGAGCGAGCACAGGCAGACAGAGTGGCAGAGGGAGAAGCAGGCTCCCCGCGGAGCAAGGAGCCCGATGTGGGACTCGATCCCAGGACGCTGGGATCATGACCTGAGCCGAAGGCAGCCGCTTAACCAACTGAGCCACCCAGGCGTCCCGCCAGAGTGAATTTTAAAACCACAGACTCCCATGTGTTTCCTGAAGCATTTGATCATTTTCCCCTTTCACAGAATTAAGTCCAAGTCCCTTGGCATTCTTAAGTGTCTGTTCCTTAAAGAGCATTTAAGGTTCCATAGAGAGCATTCTTTTTTTTTTTTTTAAAGATTTTGTTTATTTGATGAACAGAGATCACAAGTAGGCAGAGAGGCAGGCAGAGAAAGAGGGGAAGGTAAGCAGACTTCCTGCTGAGCAGAGAGCCCAATGTGGGGCTTGATCCCAGGACCCTGGGACCATGACCTGAGCCAAAGTCAGAGGGTTAACCCACTGAGCCACCCAGGTGCCCCCATAGAGAGCATTCTTGAATATTTGTTCTAGCCCTGTAACCTGTCTCTAATAGACCCTTCTCTGATGTTCTTGTCGTATCTCAGCTACCAGTTACTCTCCTTGTTTCCCGATCTTTGTACATCCTGAATGTCCCCCATCTTTGCTGCTTGATAATATATCCATCATTTACTTCAGTTGATACTTCTTGTCTTCAGCTATTTAAAGACTTACTTGGCCTCTTCTCTGTATATTTTGTAGCTCCTTTTATGTAACAGGTTTGTATTAATTATTATACTATATTATCACCTAATGATTTGCCCTTCTGACTCTCCTATATTCAAACAAAAAAAGTACCTTCTTCAAGTTTGTATTTCATAGGCTAGCTCTGACTTTGTCCTGTTTAACCCATATTTGTTGATTGAGAGATTAATTGGCAATTGGGAGGCCTAGATTTTAATTCTGAATTTTTGCTAATTTACTACTGGAATCTAAACACGACACTCAATTTTAAGTATCTTTAGAATGAATGGTGTGGCAAGACAAGTGACTCTTGAACTTGAGGTCTTTAACACATCCTAAAAGCGGTGTACAAAGAGAATCTAAGCCTTATTATAATGACTCATATTAAGGACAGTGGCAGTTGAGGGGGTTTTCTGCAAAGTTTGAATGTCTTATTGTTTAATCCTATCTCATTTCATTTCAAGGATTGAGGATGATTAAGATCAGGGTCTAAGTGGGAAGCCAACTGTGATCAATATAAATAGGTTTTTAAATATTTTGTTTCTGAGAGTGAGTTCTGGTACATTTTGGAAAACAGGATAATTCAACAAAATAATTTTGTCTGAGTTCTTAAAATATCCCCACTTGTAATTTAATTGCGTGTCACCTTCCATAGGAAAATTAAAAGTTATGGTTACGTCCACTGCTATGAAATGCAAGGTTTAGTTATTAAAGGTTGGCCCCCTAAAACTTTTGCCTAACTACTGCATTACCTTAAAAACATGTTTATTTTTGCTTTCTGAAGAATGATTATCTGAGCAGATTTTACAAGATATAGATGACATATACATATTTAAAACCAAATTAACTAAAGCATCAACAGGAAGATATCAAATAAACACCTTAACTTTACACCTTAAGGACCTAGAGAAACAATGAACTGAGTCCAAAGGTAGCAGAAGTAAGGAAATAATGATGATTAGAGTAGAAGTAATTGAAATGGAGACTAAAGTAACAAATGAAAAGATATATGAAACTATGAGCTGGGCTTTTGAAAAGATAAAAAATCGACCAACCTTTAGCTAAGCTAACTAAGAAAAAAAGAATCAAAAGCGAAATGAAAGAGGGGACAGTACAACAGATAACACAGAAATAGAATGATCATAAAAGAATACATTGAACAATTCTAAAAAAATAATGTACAAGAAATGGAGAAATTCTTGGGAACTTATCTACCAAAACTGAAATATGAAGAAATAGAAGAAATAGAAAACTTGAATAGACCAAAGGAAATTGAATCAATAATCAAAAATTTCCCAACAAAGAAACTATCAGGACCAGATAGCTTTGCTGGTGAATTCTACCAAACAAGAAGGAACATCAATCCTCATCAAATTCTTCCAGAAATCAAAGAGGAGGGAACAATTTGAAATTCATTTTAGGAAGCCAGCATTAGTATTCTGATGATACCAAAGCCAGACAGAGACACTACAAGAAAATAAAATTATAGGCCAATACCCCTAATCAATTTAAATGCAAAAATCCTCAATGAAATATTAGCGAACTGAATTCAATAGCACATTTAAAGAATCGTATATCACAATTAAGTGGGATTTATCCCTAGGATGCAAGAATAGTTTAACATATGCAAATTGATAAATGTGAAACACCACATTAACAGAATGAAGGATAAAAACCATATGATGACCTCAATACATGAAGAAAAAGCATTTGTCAAAATTAGACATCCTTGCATGATAAAAGCTCTCAACAGATTAGGTATAGAAGAATGTACTCAACGTAATAAATGCCATATAGGATACACATGCTGCTAATGTCATGCTTCATGGTAAAAAGCTGAACAATGGCTTTTTAAAAATATTTATTTGAGAGAGAGAGAGAAGGGAGAGCAAGCATGAGAAAGAAAGGGAGAGAGAGAAAGAGAGGGAGAGGGAGAAGCAGGTTCAATGCTCATCAGGGAGCCTGACACGGGGCTTGATCCTAGAACCCTGGGATCATGACCTGAGCTGAAGGCAGATGCTCAACTGGCTGAGCCACCCAGGTGCCCCTAAATAATAGGTTTATCATAACTGAATAAAGGTCTCTCTCGTGTGGTTGTTTGAAACAATGTCTAGATAAGTGGATGTTGGTATGGATAGGTGGCTAGATAAATGTATCTCCCTGAAGTTTTCAGATTTTTAGAATCGTAAAGTATTGTTATTGCTAATGATTTAGAAGGAATGTTTTTGATCTTGTAAATTTCAGTTTGGACTTTGTGTTTTTACCAATTAAAAAAGACTAGGATGTTTGAGATAATTTGAAGTAGCTTATATACTTCTTAGTCCCCCAAATGTTGGAAATATCCTGCTACATTTTGTTTTTTAGTCTCCATAAGGAGTGATTGTAATGCAAATATGTCTGCAAGTTAGAATGTGATTGATAAGAACAGTACTATAATCTGGTTATTATGATAAATTATAGTACACTTATTATAACTTTTATTCCTGACTTCAGTAGTTTCATATATTCAGACATAGTCACATATTCTTGAGACTATACCCTGAATAACTTAATGAACCTAAATTTGCACCTTTACTTGCCTATTTTCCGACTATTCCTTAGGGCAGGTAACTTTGATACACAGCTAATTTTATCCTTTATTTTGGGCTTTAAAGTTGTGTTAAATTTCTCTGGTTAACTCCAAGTTTTAGATTGTATCTCACATTACTGACTTCACTCCTTTGTGCAGACAAGCATCGGCCTCCCCAGATAATTCCATAACAATAGTAAACATCATTGTTGTAAAATTTCATGTCTTGGACTTTATGGTGCATTGGAAGTTTGACTTTTGAGTGATTTAGACAACCAAACGCCATTAAGCAAAGGCAAATTTCCGTAATGCAGAAAAGAAGTTCTCTTGTTAAAAAATTATGGAAAAGATAGCATAGGCTATTGAAAAAGGCAGATCCGAATTTAGATACCAGCAGTGATACTTGTTAGTTGTGTGATTTTTAAATGTCACTTGATTCTCCAAACTGAGATATCTTCCACTTATTCAGCGGGGAAATAATAATTTCCTAGTAGGTTTACCATAAATATTAGAGATAATGTGTATTAAAAGAACAAGAATAGTAATTGGCACTTGTAACATATTATTATTGTTGTTGTTGTTGTTGTTAAAATGAGTGATAATATAATAAAAAGTCCTTAATTTGTGTTCTTAATTTAATTTAATAAGGTAACTTAATTAGAATATAAGCCCATTACTTAGATTGAAAGGTGATCTTGAAATAAGAGAAGAGATTATGTAAAGATGATAGACAGAATTCTAAGTTTCTTTTTTAATTCCAGAAATCTCCTTTACTTAACTAGGTATAGTACCTTTCTCACCATTCCCTGACAACTGCTTTTAATTACATCCTTTCTTTGGATTAGCTAATGGTTTTGCTTGACCTCTTCTTGTGGATTTCATCAGATAAATCAAGGCCAGGGTCAAGCTGGAATGATAGCAAAGTAGGGTCTTAAATAAGGAATTTGTATGATGAATTGCCTTGCCCTTTGCTTCGGTTTCAGGGGTATGCTTCTGTATAGAATACTTGCTGACAAAGTAGAAATGCATTTTTAATTTATCAGTAAATAGTCAAATGTACTTGTAGTCAGATTTCCCAATGGGAATCACTTCTATGGATTGTAAAAGTATTCATTATCATGTCATTAATAATCATGTTATGTGAACACTTAGTAATTAACCATGTTCTGGGACTCTTTGAGGTACCATATATACAATAAGAATGCGCAGTCACCTTGGTTAGTACAAGTTAGTGAGCAGGTTCTGTGGGACACACTGGTAAGAATCCAGTTTTCTCACTCAGCTCAATGATTCACCAAACGGAAATGGCCATTTTGCTTCTTATTAGCATGATTCAGTTGAAATGTGGGGATTATTTTACAGCTCACTTCAGTGATATGCTGGAGCTGGCCTGTATTTGTTTCTAAAAGCTGACTTAAATTTGGAGGGAATTTGCCTCCTGGTCTTTAAATATTTGGTAGCTTGAATTTGGCCATGGTGTGCATATATACCACACAAATTAGAGAATATTTCTGCCCCTTTTCCCCCAAATTGCTTATTGTTCAGCATTTATTAGCTGATATTATATCTGAGTCATTTTCACAGCTTCACTACCCCAGCAAGGTGATTGTTACTTAATCTTAAATTTAATCACTGTGAGGTAGGGATACAGACATCAGGATTTGATTGAGAAAATCTGGCTTCTGTTTGATTTAAGTACTACTGGAAGAAGTAAGAATGCTGATGAATGTATTCTTTCTTCAGTATCAATTTTCAAGAAATTTTAAAATGTGCTACAGAAACTACACTATTCTGGATAGAAATCCTTTTGAGCAGTTGACAAGTTCCCACTAAATCCAGAAATAAGCATATTATGGAGAAATAATGTTTTCCAGTAATGAGCAATGCTACCACAACTTGGCTGTTCTAGGTTCAGAGTGCTGATACTTTGAATTTAAAATGATATTTTAAAAGACAGATTAAAATTTTAGGAAAAAATTTAATGGAGATGACCAAAAAAGTTTTATAATCATTACCAAATGACTTCCATATGAAATTTTATCCATTAATGCAGCATCTGAACTTTCTGTAAAACTTCCTTTCCCATCCTGGTTGAAATTGGGGTTATAGTTTATTATTGCATAAGAAATCATAGAATCAGAGTCTTAAATCAATACTCATGTGGTCTAAAATAATTGTTCCTGTAAGACACAGTCAGACCATTTTCAATTTCAAATGAGAAACTGGCAAGATTCTAGTGCCTGCTCTATGGATAATGGTTTTACAACTAATTCCTTATATCCTAACTGTATAAGCCTTTGAGTCATGTCTCTGATGATCAGAGTCACTTTATTAATCCATCAGGACTCATTTTTGACACCGTATTCCTTGTGATGATTTAAAGGTGTTTTTTAAAGATTTATTTATTTGTAAAAAAGAGAAAAGATGTATTTATTTGAGAGAGAGAAAGAGAGAGAGAGAGAGCAGATGCCTGAGTGCATGAATTAGGGGAGGGGCGGAGGGAGAGACTCTTCTAGCTCTGGGCTCAATCCCAGGACCCTGAGACCACAAGCTGAACCAAAACCAAGAGTCCTATACCCATTAGACTGAGCTACCCAGGTATCCCTGATTTCAAGTTTAATAGTGAATACAGTGCTGATGTTTTAAAGGTACACTAAATATCTTTATCCAGATATTACTTATCAAAAGAATCTTGCAATAAGATAATTACGTTTTCCCTTTTCTCTTTTTCAAAATAGGGCTCATTTATCATTTAAAAAGACTTGCTTATTATAATAGAAGAAGAATTATTAATTCCCTACTCCAGCCTCTCTTAATTCTTTCTGTGGGAACAACTTTTGACAGTGTATATATCACTTTACATCATTCTCCAAGCTCATAAATACACAAATAGATACATTTTATTATTTTGTTTGAGGCTTTCTTAAAGCGGAAGAACAGCATACACTTTATTCTCCAACTTCAGTTTTTTACTTAGAAATACGAGGATCACTCCTGGTCGGTAGATTCAGATTCTCCTCACTCTTCCTGATGGCTCCATAGTGGTCCATAACAGAGATGTATCAATTTTTTTCAACCATTCATGTACCCATAGACCCTCAGATTGTTTTTGTGTTTTTTTTCTCCTCTTTGAGCAATGCTGCTTTTGTGTGTGTTGGTGTGTGTGCGTGCACTCACACACATGTATGTATGTGTTTTTAATGCAAAAAAAAAAAATCCAAGAGAGTTATTGC
Source organism: Martes martes (assembly GCF_963455335.1). Classification (NCBI taxonomy): domain Eukaryota; kingdom Metazoa; phylum Chordata; class Mammalia; order Carnivora; family Mustelidae; genus Martes; species Martes martes. The sequence continues at coordinate 35,067,320 of NC_137899.1, forward strand.
TACTAAATTTAAACTGTTATAGATATTGCCAAGTTGTGGGCACCTGGGTGGCTCGGTGAGTTGTGTCTGCCTTTGGCTCAGGTCACAATCCCAGAGTTCTCGGATTAAGCCTTGCATAGGCCTCCCTGCTCAATGGGGAGCCTGCTTCTCTGTCTCCTGCTCTCCCTGCTTCTGTTCTCTCTCTCTGTCAAATAAATAAAATTTAAAAAAAAAAAGATATTATCAAATTGTTTTTCAAGTATATTTTCATTAAAATCATCTGTACTTAACAAAATTGTGGGGTTTTATTGTAGCATTAAAACATATTTTTAAAATTACCAAAATGAAAAATTTGTGTCTATTTATACAAACCATTAAATTTTGGTATAAATATAACAGCATTATAATATATTGGTTTTATAAATTTGAATAGAATCTGTTTCTTGAGGGAAAATTATGTAAAAGACATTTTGGATTGTGATATCTGCAATGCTAGCTGTCAAAAGGAAGTCCTGTCAAATGAATGAATAAGTGACATTACTTACTCAAAACCATGCCCTTCCTGCATTTACTTCCTCATTGTCTTTATAGCATATAGTCATAAATTCTACTTTGACAGACACTTGGAGTCTTGTTGCTGAACTTGGAGGTGTTTCTTGTCATTTTTCCTTTCCCTCAGATGCTCTCAGTTCTGTGTTTAACTCCACAGTTTAGAAGATAAGATGTAATGGTGACTTATGTTGAATAATAAAGTTGGTTTGGGTGAATTTTTTTTTTATATTCGTTTGAACTTCTATAGAAGTCAATATTAAGAATAATATTAATATTAAAAGTAAACTAATTTGTATTTGAACTTTCCAACAGGGATCAAAGAAGAGTTTTATGCAGGTGTTATTATTTTCGACAGGGGCTTATACCTTGTGGATTTTTTTTTCTCTGTATTCGTTGTCATTTTTTTTCCTCTTAGAGCAATCATTGCTTTACATTTCCTTCCTCCCTTTCTTCCTTCTGTTACTTTTCTCTCACTCTTTTTCTTTCTTTTGTTGAATATAACAAATCTGACATTCTTACTGATTCAGGAAGAAATACCAAGACCTGTGAACTGAACCTCTTGTATTAAAGATAGTAATACAAGAGTAATATGAGAATTGATGTTAGGAATTGGAGTTCCAAAATAATTGGATGTTGCTGGTTCCTGGTCCTCTCTTGATGGTGCTGTCATAGATAGGGGGAACATAGGGAATAGGTTCTATGTTGAAGTCTTACTTGTCACTTACTGTCCCAATTTCAGCACTCATGTGGTTTTAACCTCTTTTTACCTTGTTCAGTTATATTTTCACAGCTGTAGCCCTTGCTGCTACTTACCATGAGGTATTAGTCCTAAAACTGTTCTTTTCACCAAGTTTCATGTAGAATTTTGAGCTGTGTCCCTAAGAGATCTGACTCGCCTGGCCGGTAGAGGCTTTCTTAGGAAGTAGTCCTTATTAGTCCAGTCCTCTTCTCAATGTTTTTCCTCCTCCCTGTCACTTACGTTGTTTTTTCTTAAGTTAATTGCTACTTTGTATATGTTTACTATGTAAAAATACAACCATCTAGACCTTGGGAATAAAAAAAAATCAAATACTAGTACAGCACCTATTATAGAGTACTACGAGGTTGATAAATCTTTGATGAATCCACAAGTTATGGCAAAATTAGTTTTATTTTGGAGCACCTAGGTGGCTCAGTTGGCTAAGCATCTGCCTTGGGCTCAGTTCATGATCCCAGGGTTCCAGGATCAAGTTCCCCATTGGGCTCCCTGCTCACCAGGGAGCCTGCTTCTCCCTCTCCCTCTGCTGCTCCCCCTGCTTGAGCTCTCTCTCTCTTTGTCAAATAAATAAATAAAATCTTAAAAATGATAGTTTTCTTTTAAAGGCTAGTTTTTGGAGAAATTCCTGGACCATATTGCTGCTAAGGAAGTGGTTGTGACAAGGAAACCAAATGATGGAAATGAGAATGAGAAACAGGCAAGGATGACCAAGCACTGAGTAAATCCTTTTTCATGTTTGTTATTTCTCAGTTAACATAGTTTACTAGGAAAAGGCAACTCTTGTTTCCAGTTGTTCCAGTCTTCCAATAGACAAATGTCCTGCCTCGTCGAACAGTTTAGCCGATTTTATTTATTGATCATTGCAGTGGAGAATGAGGAGCAGTCAATTGTTTCTAGAGGATAATCTTTACCTCTCTGAGATTACAGACCCTCCGAGAGCCCTCTCTGCCAGCCCCTATCCTTCTTCCACCCCTTCTATCTTCTCTTTCTTCTTGTCTCCTATTTCATTTCACTATTATGTATTGAATTGCTATGATGCTTCAGACTTCATTCAAAGCAATAATCACAATGGGTAAGGCTGTCATCACTGTGCAGCCTTCCCTTTGATAGTAGGGAGACAGAAAATTAAAATGAACACTTAAATGTGAAAAAGTAATAGAGGGATTGATTGTTGCTATAAAATATAAGGGTGATGAGTCGTAGAGTGATGGGGTGTTGAGTGTTGTATGGCCATGGAAGGCCTCCCTGAGTCAGAACTTAAACAAGACTGAGGAACCACTTGTGTAAATATCTAGGTCAGAGGGAGGAATATTTCCAATGAAGGACTGAGCTGGGGGAGGAAGGCCTTGTGGATGGAGCCTAGAGAGTTAAAGGAGAGAAGGGTGGACGATGAGCAGTGGGCAGGCAGATCTTGCAGATCTTGGAGGCCACTGTGAGTTTAATGGGAAGAAAATAGATTATTATAAGCAGCAAATTGCTAAGATCTGTTGTGCAGGTTGGCTGCTGTGTGGAGAAGGGCTGTTGTGGAGAAGCAGTGAAAGCAGAGGGATCAATGAGGGTTTGGGGTGAATGCATGAGCACTGGGATTAAGCTGATCAGGCCCACCTCTCCTGTATTTGGGCCCGGAGCAAGTGAAAAAGGGAGGATTCTGGCTGACGAACCTCCTTCGCCTTGTGCTTTGTCCCCTGTATGAAGAACCTCACACGTGCCACTGAACAATCCAGCCACCCGGGCAAGAAATTCACAGGGTGGTGGTAGGTAGTGGTCATCGTGGTGGTGGTAATGGTAGGATTACTTGGTCCCACAGATTCCTTGTCTTGTAAGAAAGGGTGAAGATGAAGTTGGACAAAAGTGGGCCCAGTTAAGCTGGAAGCCCAGACCCTGGGACCCTGGTTGCTCAGCTATAAGAGAATTGCTGATGTTAGCGTGAAATACAGAGAAAAGTAGAGCGGTACTGTGCATGTTTTGAAAGTAAAGTCAAAATGGTGGGAGTGGGGCATTTGAGGAAAATAGACAGCATGTGTCTTCCTAGAGCTTATGATGTAGACATTAGGTCTACATCAACACGTACATGAACATTAGGTCAGGGGGAAGCTATGATAAAAATTAGTAGCCCATTTAGACAGCTAAGAAAATTCCTCTCACTTCCAGTCCCAGATGTGTTTTGTGTGACATCTTTGTTGTTGTAACACAGGAATCGATTGGACCGACCCTCAGCAGGAAGAGCACAACACCATCCAAATATCAGAGAATCAATCAATAAAACAAATAAAATAACTTTTCTTTAACTGAAATGACATGGAAGGTTAATTAGCTATCAAGAAGAGGTTAGGTCTGACCAGATTTGCCTAATTCCCTGAACCCAACCAGACGTCTAAGCAGAGGGTAATAGGAAAAAGAATAAATTAAAAAAGGCGAAGGCCAAGGCCAAGGCGCCAAGACCAAGGCCAAGAAAGGTTGCACAGACCTAACCAAGGATGGGCCGGAATGAGGGTCAGTTTCTTCAAGGACTAAGACGGTCATGCAGAATCCTCTTCATTTAATTAAATTTTTGTTTGCTTGTTTAAATGTTGTATTTATTTATTTGAGAGAGACAGAGATAAAGCACAGTAGGGAGGAGAGAGAGAAGCAGGCTCCCTGATGAGCAGGGAGCCCAACACTGGGCTCCATCCGAGGGTCCTGGGGTCATAACTGGAGCTGAAGGCAGATGCTTAACCGACTGAGCCACCCAGGCATCCTAATTTTTTTTATAATTATTAATAAAAAATATTTACTGCCAGGTCTGCTTTTGGTCACAGAGGAGTATAAATAGAATTTATGTTATTATATAAGTTGCATTTGTGTCCCTGAATTCACGTACTCTGGTTTAATAATAGGGCATTGAAATAGGGGGTTGAGGGATGGACCCGTGAACCTGGATGGAGGCAGAAAGGAGTCAGATGATAAACAGCCACTGAGGGAAACTGTGTGATTGTGGAGGGAGCTTGGGGTGGGGGCAGCGATGATTTCTTATCAAATGAATGAATGATTCTGTGATTTGATCCTGTGCTGTTGACTCATGAGTCTGAAACTTCTTGATTCCCTCCCCAGATTGAAGAGTTTAGTGCCTGCCTTTGAGAGAAAACTGTGCTTGGAGAATGAGGCCATGGGATCCTCATTTCAAGTAAAAGAAATGCCAAGATTGGGTAGAGAAGTACATTGTTACAAAAAGTAATCTCGTAGGTTATGTAAACTAAGTGTGCATGTGCGGGTGAATAACTTTTATCAATAATTGCATTTATAAATAGAGACATTTATCAATACTCAGTCCAGGAAAGGAGAGAAATATTGCAGAGTTTCTGGAAGGAGGTCAATATTCAGGCTTTATATTTTCTAAACAGCATTCATTACTATCCCATATCACAGACTTGATTGCATTCTTCAGGGTGCTTACTGACCCTTATTAACTGGTTATAAGATGGTTTCCTTCTATTTACTAGAGAAACAACCTTTATATTAAAGATCTGCAAATAAAATAATGTGTTGAAATATGGGGACATTTTGAAACTGCTTAGGTATGGTAGAGGTTAACGATTCCAGTTATATCTAAATAATTACTGTCATCAGGTTTCTACCTTTATAGCTTTTTAATTGTTTCAAGATCATAAAACAGCAAATTTAGCACAAGCTTGAGAAAGATCCTTTATAGTATAACATAATTTTATATTGATATTATCACTATAAAATGATTCACAAAAAAAGCATCTCAATGGATTTTACTTTGCACACATCTGATTAATATTTCTGCTACAATATATTATCCACTCGGTAGTATGTTACAGCATTCCTGCTAAATAAGCATTCTGCTTGTATTTAAAGCAAGAGTTTTAAGGTCTCGGTGTTTACTAGGTTTACCTTGAGGATGCAAAACGACAAAAAGGAGGTCTGGCAGGATCAAGGAACACAGGAAGATTGTGCTCCCCTGGGAGAAGTCAGAATTATCCCTCAGAACTCTTAGAGAGAATGTTTTGTTTTTAGTTTTAGTTTTGTTTTGTTTTCCTGGCCAAAGAATTCCGTTTTGGCCAAATTGTTTTGCTCTGTGCAAATATATTGAGATTGTGCTATGAAACTTTCCGTGTGTGCGCGTGTGTGGGTGCGTTAGTATCAGGGGAAAGGTCACATCAGAGAATGTGAATTTAAGCTCCTCAGCGTTCAAAGGTTCACCGGCTACCTGTGTGCTTTAAAATCTGAAATGTACGTAGCCAAATGAGTCCATCCTCTTTCCTGAGCCAAACATTTCCGAGAGCTGGCACTATACAGCATACAAACAGGGACTTTTTTTCCTTCTTCTTTTAAACAAGGCAAGAGAAAAGAAGGAAATTAGAAATGGATGGGGAGAAACTAAGATGTATTGCGTGTATACACTGAGCCAGACATTGTGTTCGGCTCTGTGTCAAGTTCGCCTCACCCCCTTGTACCAAATCATACAAGATGCGCGTCAGGCCAGTCCTGCAGATTTATAGTTGTGTTAACTTTTAGATGAAGATGCACAGCTACTCCTTTCAGTATTGCCCATGTAGCCATTTCATTACACAGCAGGCAGAGAGATCGTTCCTGAAAGCAATCTGAGTCGGATACCCCTGCTGAAAAGGGTTCCAGATCTCCTAAAGCCCTTCATGCTGTGTAAGTTCTGGAACATAGTTCTAGCCCCCACTTTACAAATGGGCCAGCACCTGTGAGTTGCTTCCTTCTTTGTGCTTCAGGTCCTTACAGGTTGTGTGAGGATTAGAAGGAGTAATATATATGAAATGCTGGAAACAATGCTACGTACGTGATTACAGTTATTAATATTAGTTCTCCATTGGGCTGTTCCACAAACACCTGAACTCATCCTGCATCATCATTTCCCCTTTCCTCTCTATACCAAGTGTCAACTGTTCTCCAAGTCAGGAACCTCACTACCTCTAAACACCTCTAAACACCCACCCCCCACTTAGTTCCTCCAGAGTCCAGCGGCTCTGCCTTCTGTTAGCCCAGCTGCCAAGGCCCAAGCTGGACACATGCCATGTCCAAGCTGGGCCACCATAATAACCTCCAGATGAACTCTGCTTCCCACCCGAGGGCCCTTCTGTCCCACGCTTCACGCTGTCACCGGTGCAATCTTTCAGAAAGACTTACCAGAAAAAAACCAATCCTGTCACCAGTTGCCTACTTAGAAATCCTTTGCTGGGTCTCCATTCCTTTTTTTTTTTTTTTTTTAAGATTATTTATTTATTTATTTGACAGAGAAATCACAAGTAGGCAGAAGTAGGCAGAAAGGCAGGCATATAGAGAGGGAGAAGCAGGCTCCCTGCTGAGCAGAGAGCCTGATGTGGGGCTTGATCCCAAGACCCTGGGATCATGACCTGAGCCGAAGGCAGAGGCTTAACCCACTGAGCAACCCAGGCGCCCCTGGATCTCCATTCTTGACAAGAGTACTTGAACTTCTTAATGTCAACCCTATAACTACTTGTCTGGCACCCTCTGCCCCCTACCTCCTGCCAGACCCTGTCATCTCCCCTCCCATGCATCCTTTCGTTAAGCATTATTTAAATGAATACTTATATTACTAAATATGTTGTGCTGCATCAAGCTTCTGTGCCTTTGTCTCTAGCAACCCACTCCCAGAATCCACTTCCTCGCTCTTCCCTTACCCACCTATTTCCTATTAATTCCTCAGACATAATAAAAGTGGAGCCCTATCTGAAGGGTTCCTGACTTCAACCCACCTTCCACCCCCAAATAGACTTAGATGTGCTTTTGTAGCAGTCAAGGCCTAGAATCTGGCATTTGTCCTATTTTTTTGTGATTTCTTATTTATACGTTGATTTTCGTCTCTAACTGAATACACGCTCCTTGAGGGTGAAGTCATAACTTATTTTGTTTCCTGGTACATAGAGTAGAGTTGAACACAATAGGCATTCGTAAATGTCTGTTGAATTGGTGAATACAAGAACCAGTGATAATGCAGGGCAATTGATTGGTGATAATTAAGATGGTAAAAAGAAAAATCATCATCACCTGATTGAACAGTATCTCCTACTGGGTAGACATAATGAAGCCAACTCTTTATTTTCCAGATTAACTGAAGTGAGTAAAATCAATAATAATTCAACCTGACATGTAATTCCTAATGCAGTTGACCCTTGAGCAACATGGGGTTAGGGCCGCCAATCCCCCACACAGTTGAAAATCCGTACATAACTTTTGACTTTCCCAAAACTTAACTAATATCCTTCTGACTGGAAGCCTTATTAATAACAAACTGTCAATTAACACATACTTTATATGTTATATGTATTATACGTTATAGTCTTATAAAATAAAGTAAGCTAGAGAAAAGACATTGTGAAGAAAATCATAAGGCAAAAAAAGAAATACATTTATGATGCTGTGTTGCATTATTGAGAAAAAAATCCACCTATAAGTGGGCCAGTGTAGTTCAAGACTGTGTTGTCCAAAAGTCAGCTGTATATATGTATATTCAAATTTTACAGTTTTTTCCTACCTTTTGATAGTCTAAGGATTCACTTATGGAACAGTAGTACATTTACATCATCTGAAGAAACTTGCTATGATTGAAAATTAAGGATGGTCTGAGGACAGACTATTTTGAACCTTTACTTTGCTCTGACTAGCTATTTGATTTTAGGCGAGATCCTTTAACTTTCTAAGATACATCTGAAATGTGAACATGATAGTAAACTTTATTTCATATGGTCATTGTGAGAAGGTAATCTATTTATGGTACTTAGTACACTGTTGGATACAAATACAAGGAATTTGTAACTGTTAGCAATTTATATTATTTGCTTAACTGCAGGAGACATACTCCTCCCTACCAGGAACAAGCAATTTGAAAGTGCCCATTCAAACTAAGTAACATTCTCTATTCCCTACCATCATAAGAAGGATTGAATCTGGGGACATTTGGGGAATCTGTTGTGTGTCAGATGCTGTGCTAGACTGAGAATATAAGGATATGTAAGACTGAATCTTTAGTTTAGTCCTCCTCAAAATGTTGATCCTGGAATGAAGATTGGAAGCAAAAGGAAAATAGAGACCAACCATGCATATAAATTGAACCGAAATGTCAGCAGAACAAATGATCAATCAACAAATACTTATTAGGTATCACACCATATGGGACTTACAAGGGGATGTTTCATACTCTTCAGATAATTATTATGGAGGAACACTGGTAGTGAATAATTGGGCAGTCAGGAGAGTTTATGTAGAGCACCCTAAACTCTATAATTTATAGAAAATGAAAAGAATAGAGAAACCCTCAAGTGGAGAAAGGGGAGGGCCATGATGAAGCTTAAAATATTATACTTGCTTTCAAATAATTTAACTAAAATTGTTCACATCTGTGGTCTCAGTATTTCATGAAGCCATCCATTCATTTGGTTATTCACTCACTTAGTATGTCCTAAGTACCCAGGCATGTAAAAGGCTTTGCATCACAACTGATTGAATGAGTGTGAGGAGTGAGACACTCTTCTTGGTGCTGGTTATAGCTAGTAAATAAACCAAAGTCTCTCAGGAAGATGATATTTTAGGATGGCTAGCATCGTGTGTTACTCTCAGTAAACTATCAGCTAATATTTACTGGACAGTTTATAGAGCTGGTAGTGTATCAGTAATACAGATTGGGTCCTTCAGGAAATAAACCCTGAGAGAGAGTTTAGTGTTCAGAGTGTTAGGGAAGGAGGGAAAGCAGGATTGAGCTGCACTGACAGCCCAAAGAACAGCTCATGGGGTGCAGTTGCCACAGACAGAAATGGCTAGAACACAAATTTATTCTCTTTAGAGTTCTGGAGGTTAAGAGCCTGAAACAACTGTGGGAAGAGTTGTGTTCCTTCTAGAGAATTCTTAGTGGAGTCTGTTCCTTTGCTTTTTCTAACTTCTAAAGGCCGCTTGTGTCCCTCAAGGTTCCTGCAGGGAACTCTGGCTCTTGAATGATCACTCGGAGTTGTCCTACATTGGGTCCATATGGCTGAGCTTTTATACCCATGCCTCAACCAGTCACTGGATACTGTATGCTTCAGAAGAGCATGATGTTGGATGAAGGGAGCCTGCTCAGGCCAGCATTGAGTTTTCTTCTCACAGGAATATTGAACAAAATGTAGGATTTAAAGGGGCCCCATGTTTCCAGATGGCTCAGAGCACTCTTCCATCCTGACTGTCTCTCAGGGCTTAGGGCTTCTCCATGGGATTATCCACAGGTTTTGTTTCATTTTGGTTTTGTTTTGTTTTGTATCTGGATCATCCATAAAGCTGAGAACCCCTCACCAGCACAGTCTCCTTGGAAAGCCTTGGAAGGGACCCAGCAATGTACACACGTGTATTAGTTTCCTGTTGCTGCTATACCGAGTTACCACAGACAGAAATGGCTAGAGCATACATTTATTCTCTTTAGAGTTCTGGAGTTTAAGAGCCTGAAACAACTGTGGGCAGGGTTGTGTTCCTTCTAGAGAATTCTTAGTGGACTCCATTTCTTTGCTTTATCTAACCTCTAAAGGCTGCTTGTGTCCCTCGGCTCACTTTTTTCCCTCCTGTAATTTTAACCTTTGGCTTTCGTCTTCATTTGCTACTTTCAGTCCCTTGGATCTTCTGCCTCACGACAATTACAACTTCATCGTGCCCACCTCTGTTAAGCAGGAGAATCTCCCCATCTCGAATGTCTAATCGCATCTGTCGATCTCTTCTGTCATCTGAGGTGACTTGCGTGGCCTGCCTGGGGAGTTAGGTGGTGAACATCTTGGGCAGCCATTTCTCAGTGGACCACAGCACGATCATATATTTATGTATGTTTATTAGAAGTAAGATACACACAGTTAAGATGGCCATTTCTTTGATCTCCTGCTTCTATACTTCACCTTGAAGGGAAGTGTTGGAGTAGCTTCAGACATTTTGGTTTCAAAGGGGAATTTCGCTTGAAGGTATGTTTGGTTTTGTTTTAATGAGATGCATCTATGTTCACAGTGACAACCATGTATTTGTAAGGTGTCGTGGGCTACTGGGTGTGGGAAAGACTTCCAGGAGTAGTCCTGTTGCCTCTTATGCCAACTCACTCAACACTGTGCCTTGAAGGTTCTGTGCCAAAGGTCATATTGCAGTAAAAATACGTCCCATCCTGCCCAGAACTCTATGTATACAGACAATGGAGGAGAATCTGGGCTTGAAATACATGAAGCCTGAAGCCATTTGGTAGAAAACGATTGGGGGAGAAAAAAAGAAAAAAAAAATCATTAATAAAAGATTTCAATCAACCATGCTAGAGGAGAGACTGTTTTTTTAATTCTCTTTATAGGAAAGGGTGGTACTGAGTTTTTGTGATATGGAAGTCAGTTAAGTCATGTGCAGTTAAAAATTGTACATAAAGTATTTTAAAGTATGCCAAGAAGTTCATCATAAAAATATTATTATTCTGTGTTATGTTTATGATATTTGTCAGCTTTTAAGAATTTATGATTCTTTTATCATAAATACTTTCATACCTAAATGTCTAATTTTTTGTAATAATTTTTTTTTTCTCAAGGAAGATCCACACATGCACATAACCATATAAGCTTCAGGCCCCACAGAATCAAGAAAGGACACTGACAAAACTTGTATCAGTCAGGCTTCGATTAGAGAAGCAAATTATCTATCTATTTATCTACCTACCTATGTACATTTGGGGAGGTTATGTATAACAAGCAATTAGCTTATATAATTGTGTGCCAGGGGGTGGTGGGGGAACAGGTTAAATAAGTCTGAAATCTATAGGGAAGATACAGGGAAGGGGCAGCAGTTATAGACCAAGCTGCTGTTTGGGTCTCTATCACCAGGAAGAGTCTCACCCCTTCTAAGGGCTCACCTAGGTCAATCCCATCCAGGAAAAACTCCTCTGTTTAAAATCAGTTGCTCAGGGATTTTAATTATATCTGCAGAAATCCCTTCACAGCAGCACCTAAATTAGTGTTAGATTGAATAACTGAAATACAAACTGACTGCCAGCCTCCCTTCCTTCTTCATAGCTTAGTCAAGTCCACACATCAGAAATTTGTAGTAATATTCCAGGTGTTAGTGGCTACAATCATCCCTTTTGGAAACAATAAGAAAGACTGCTATCCTTATAATTCATGCTTATTACCTAATAACTCATAGCTTCCTGCACATCCTAACAAGTAAATTCTTACAAATTTAAGCAGTTTAATAGCAGTGGTTAACCACAGGGCTCTGAAGTCACACAATCTGGATCCTCATCTGGGCTTCATCATATCACATCCCTGTGACCTTAGACAAGGTACTGAAACATGGTAACTCCTTACAGAGTTTATGTTAAAAATCAAAAAGCTTAACTGAGATAATCTGTGCAAAATATTTAACACGGTATGGATGGCAAAGTACTTAAATGTCAGTACTTAAAAATATTTATAAAAAAGATTTTATTTATTTGAGAGAGAGTGTGCACGTGACCCGGGAAGGGGCAGAGAGAGGGGGAGAAGCGGACTCCCTGCTGAGCAGGAAGCCTGATGCTGGCTCCACCCCAGGAACCTGAGATCATGACCTGAGCCAAAGGCAGAACTTAACCAAGTAAGCCACCCAGGAGCCCCTTCAAAGCATTTTAAATATCAACTGTTTTGAACCAGGTAGCAGAAAAAAAAAATTCATACTATTTAATTTAATTTTTGTAATTGTTGGAAAATTATGACCGGTTAGGGTGAATGGGAACAACACAGTGATCTTTATCCTTTTAAAGTTGTAGCAACATGCTCATTTTTGTGACTTTCTATATAACAGAAATGTGACACCTAGCATAATTTATATATTACTTCAGCCTGATACTATTTATATTATACTCTACCTAATGAAGTACCCTGTTGTGTTAGATGAATATTTTATGAAGTAGAAACAATGTCACTAAAACCCAAATGTTTGCCTGGGGTTATTACTGATTTATAGATACTTCTATTCACTGATCTCTGTGCAAGGAGAGTGAATGTGATCAGAAGCTTTAGTATATCACTAAAAGGAAACACTTGGTTTAAAAAAAAAAAAAAAAGTACCCTTCCATTTTTCTAAATGCTGTGTTATCCGAAGCTTGAGTTGCACTGGAGGGAGACTAGACAGGAAAGTATCGGACGAGGATGAAATAAAGGCATGGACTAGTTGTGTTAGAGTACTGGGGGTTAAAGGGTGTATCTGGGATCTTAAAAAATTTGTGATTTTCCATTCAAAAGTCTGCAAGGTGACTGAGAATCTCGCTATTAAACTCTATATAAACAGAGTAATTTCACAGTCATCTAAGACAGTATCATTGAGAAAAGAGTCAATGTTGTATCCGACTAGTCTAGAAACTTTGTGAAGAATGAAATATTCGGAGACACTTAGAAGATTGCAGCCTGGCCTGGAAGCTGAGCTGAGTTTTGACCAAGGGCGGAGGCTCGGACCTCTGAAATAAGCGACTGAAATCTGCTGCTCAAGGCTGGTGACTGGGTTTGAATTCACTGAGCATAATTGACTGGACAACACAGAGGATGGGCAGGTGCTTTCCTACACCAACAAAACCACGGTGACTTGGGCACCTGGGTGGCTCAGTCAGTTAAGGGTCTGCCTTTGGCTCAGGTCCTGGGGTCCTGGGATGGAGTCTGGATCAGGCTCCCTCTTCAGCGGGGAGGGGAGTCTCCTTCTCCTTCTGCCCCCATGCCCCCCCCCATCCCCGCTCTCTCTCTTACACTCTCTCAAGTAAATAAATAAAATCTTTTTTTTTTTTAAAGAAAGATTTATTTATTTAAAAAGACAAAACCAAACCAAACCACTACTGACTTACCAATACCCAGTAGGCAGAAGACAAAAGGGTTGGCCTGCTGATTAATCATGAGACCCTGTTTATGCAAGAAGGAAAGGTGTATGGGGCCTGCCTGTCATGTCTGTGGGCAATTTAAAAGAGAAAAACCTCTTAGGCCTCTTTATCCGGAAGGATTCTTTTAAATAGAGTTTGAAGCCCCTCAAAGTCTTGAAGGGCTGGGTTTTCCCACAGGGAGGAAAACTCCTGTATCATTAAAATCTAAATGTCTCCGATGAGACTGTGTATGTGAAATTACAAATTCACTCCATTACTATTACGAGCTCATTAAGGATAATTAGGGAATTTTAAAAAGTAGAAAAAAGAAATGCCATGCATAATCCAGCCACCCAAACACAATCACTGTTTGATTCATTTCCTTCAATATTTTTTAATGCAGAATTAATTTTTTTTTCATTTATGTAATTGCAGCACATATAAGATTCTGTACCTTTTAAACATTGGTATTCAATAAGCATTTTGAGTATTACTTTGGGATCTTTATAAACATTATTTTAATGACTGCACAATATTCCATTTTGTGATTATATTTGGTTCTGTATGCTATGGTCTATCTTTCCACTATTGGAAATAATTTCTATATATCTTTTTTATAGCATTTTCTTCAGTATTTAGCATTATGCTTAAAGGCACAGATACTAGGATTGGATAAACTCCATTTTGAGCCAACTTATTATCTGAATGACCTTGGACATTATTGGACATTATTTCTCTCACAGAGTTTCAGTATGCTCTGAAAATGAGGGTAATAATAGTTCCCGCTGGCTGGGGTGGAGTGGGAGGTAAATGAAAGGACAGGCTGAAACCCATAAGCAGGATGCCTGCCACCAACTCAGGGTTTGATAAATGTTAACTATTATTACTGAATGTGTTTCCCTAGGGTGGAAGCAAAAAGTTGCTTCTAAAGAGTATGAATATTTCGTTGCTCAATACCTACTGCCTAAGTATGTTTCCAAACATGCAGATAATGAAAGGTAAACAAGATCTTTTAGATTGTGTTTTGTGCTATGAAGAAAGTAAAATGATGAAGTGTACTGGAGATTAAACTTAGTTGTGGAAATGGATGAGGGTAGAGTTATTTTAGTACTATGGTCCCAAATATTGAGGAAAAAAATTATTCTTAGGGAAGAAGCAGTGCAAAAATCTCTCATTCGTGAAAGACCTTGGCAAACTTGAGAGTGAGTCAGTGACTGGTTGAGACACACTAAGTTCAACTGATCCAGTGTGGGACAGGAGGACCCCTGACAGACCTCGACTGAGGTGCCCCCCCACCCCGTGTCAGGTCATGATAAGGAGCTTCACATCTGGTCCTGAGTGCTGTGTAACATCATTGGAGGGCTAAAGTGAGGCTAGTTAAATATTAGAATTAGGCTTTTGACTACTAATCCCATCTCAATTATTTCTTAGCTGTGTGAGCTGGGAACAAGTTAATTTCTCTCCTCCGTGGTTTCTTCATCTAAAAATTGATAATGAGAGGATCTCCCTCCTTGTTTGTTGTGAGACCTAAATGAGATACAACATGTGACAATTCTTAGCATGTGTATGGCCTCTAGTAAGAACTTAGTAAAATTTAACCTGTATGGCTAATTGTAGAGGCAACTTTTATAAAGCCAAATAGCCTGCGAATGATTTTTTTTTTTTCTCAAACTAAAGAAGATGGTGCTCCCAAATGGGTCTTTATGTCTCTATTTGTAGAGAAAGAAAAAACTTCTCACTGTCTTTCATAGCATTATCCCAATTCCTACTCATCAAGATTTCAAAATAATGTGAATATTGGTTTAGTCAGGAAACTATAGTACATAAATAATGCTTTGAGAAAAATGTTAATTATTACATTTTTGTCGTTGACTTACACATGTTTTTAAGTTAAGAATGCTTGTACAAGGTCATGTCACGTGATGATAGGGTCAGGGGACTCAGGCAAAGACATAATTATCTAAAGAAACATATAAATGAAACTCTGCTGTCAGAAAGCAGTACTTCGCACCGAACATTAGTCACAGCAATAATCAGTAAATGGCCAATTCAGTCACTAGCTTGTAGCCTGTTTTCTGTCTCATTAGATCACAATTTTCTCATTCGCAAATTCAGGTTCATTTTGTTACAGTTCCAATTTAAAATGTTTGACATTACTGCATTTTAACAAAAGGAAATATGCTTCTCTATGAACAGGAATATTTTCAATTCTTTTTAAATAGAGGGTATCAAGTATGCCAAAGAGAATCCTTACTCACACACATATATTTAATTTCTCTGCCAAAAACGTCCTTTGAAAAGCTTCTTACTTTCACCTAATCATGTAGTCCTTGTTACTGTGGCAATTTTCTTATAAGGCCTACTTGTTTGAACCAGTTTATAGGTATTGAGACTTGTCCCATTTTGGGTCAAAGACCATAATCCTTTGGCTGCAGGTGATGAGAATAGGGGCGAGAAGTTGACATAGGCTGGGCAGATCAAAGACCTTCCCTCCAGAGTTTGAACTTGGAAAGAGAAGGGTGGAGTTTCAGGTCCTCTGTAGGTGGATCTGAGACTTAAAAGAAGTTGTTTCCATGGCCCAGCCTTCAAAATGCTTCGGTCTGAAATAGGAAGAGATGAGATCATAAGCGGAGAGAAAGTCCACGAGGATAAATGATAGAAGGAGAGAAGGATAAGAGACATCTTACATTCTCTATTCAGTTTTTTCAGAGGCCCTGGTAACATTTCCTTTTCCACAGTTAGAATGACTTGGGTTGCTGTCATTCAAACTTCAGAGTCAAGAGGAGTAGAAAGTACTACTGTGACTTTCCGGTTCCTTTTAAAATTTCTCCTGCCCAACAGATTGTATAACTACTTAACAAATGCGTTTTCATTAAACGATTCAGTCCTGGACTATCCTTGAAATACTCTTTCAGTAATGTTAAACATGTGGGCAATCTGATAGAATGTGAACCTGTATTAACGCATTCAAACCGAGCCTCTCTTCAGGGCTGATACCTGAAATTTGGGTCTACTGCCTCAGAGGGGACTGAATCATATACTCTCTCTTCAGGGGCCTGGGTAAGTGATTTATTATACCAGTATGAGTAGACTCTACACAAAATGAATGAGAAGGATGGGTTCAGAAGAATAACCTGAGCCTGTATGCATAGAAGCAGAAAGACAATATATAATCATCTGTTATTTAGGAAGAAATCTAGAGATTCTTTCTTGTTTTATTTATTTTTCGGTGTCTCAACTATATTCAGAAAATTCAAAGCACTGCTTGGGAATCACAGGCATGAGCTCTTTTATTTTTATCTTCTTCTCCTATGTATCCTGAAAAGGATACTTGAGCCTCAGAAATGCCCTTGGGTGACAGATTCTTCAAAGGTGTTCAGAGATCTTGTTAAAGAAATTAGGAAGCAGTTAAAAATCTTTGATCAGAGATCATGAAGGGCCAAAGTTAGAAGTCATGTCTACTGACCCACTCTTAAAAATTGATAAAATAATTAATTGCAGAAAATTTTATAATAATTTGTCAAAACACACTGAATGAATTTTTAAAAGATTAACTGTTAACTAAAATAAAAGAGTGACCACAAGAAATCAGGAAGAAAAAAAAAAGGAACTCAAGAGCACTTTTGATTGAATTCTTTATTGATTTGTGAAAATCATGCATGTATATATTCTGCAAAATACCCTTAGTAGGTAAAGCTTACTGTCTTCAGCTTACACCTTGGAGAGGCATGACTTCTTAGGAGGAGTCATTTCCTATGTAGGGGAAGTGTGTTCACATGTAATGGGTGACCAGAAAGATGCTTGCTAAAATAGATTTCCAGTAGGAAAAAAAAATTATTCTGTCCTTTTACCTAAAGTTTTTATAGTAATAGACTTCTTATTTTTATCTGATGGGTTTTCTTTTCCTTTTTTTCCCCCCTAAGTCCTCATTATTTTAGGTCTTATTGACTGTCAGGTTTATGAAAGAGTCCAGGACACACATAAACATGGTGACATGTAACAAAATGAAGAGAAAGGGGGTGTCTGAATCACCTTCTTACTCCAAGCCAGTGTCATCTCTCGCCTAAACTACAAGAAGAGCCTCCAGCTAGTCTCCCCATAACCTGTCTCCCATATGTTCAGACTGAACTTGGAACTACCTTTTTTGTAATTTTTAAAATTTAAATCCAATTAATTAGCATGTATTATATCATTAGTTTCAGAGGTAGAGGTCAGTGATTCATAAGTCTTATGTAATACCCAGTGCTCATTATATCACGTGCCCTCCTTAATGCCCATCACCCCATCCCCTCACCTCCCTCCCCTCCAGCAACCCTCAGTTTGTTTCTTACGATTAAGAAGAGTCTCTTATGGTTTGTCTCCCTGTCTGATTTCCTCTTGTTCTATTTTTCCCTTGCTTCCCCCGATCCTGTTTTGTTTCTTAAATGCCACATGTGAGTGAAATCATATGATAATTGTCTTTCTCTGACTGACTGGCTTTGCTTAGCATAATACCCTCTAGTTCCATCCACATTGTTGTAAATGGCAAGATTTCATTCTTTTGGTGGCTGAGTAGTATTCCATTGTGTGTTTGTGTGTGTGTGTGTGTATCATATGATATATATATATATATATATATATATATACATATATATATTTATTTATATATAGTATTCCATTGTGTGTTTGTGTATCATATGATATATATATATATATATATATATATAAAACACACACAATGGAATACTATATATAGTGTGTGTGTGTGTGTTGTATCTTATGATATATATATATCATATGATACAACACACACACAAACACACAATGGAATACTACTCAGCCACCATATATATCATATGATACACACACACACAAACACAATGGAATACTATATATATATATATATATATATATATATATCATATTATATATATCATATGATACACACACACATATATATCATCTTCTTTATCCATTTCTAATGTGTCTTCTGAATATGCTGACATCATTATATGATCATTCCCTTCATTTTGCTACATTTTCTATTCAACCATTCTTGCATTTCTGCATTTGATATGTGCTAGATTCCTAATTTTTTTAGAACTTTAGCTATATTCATAATTAGCAATTCACTTATTTTTTCTGTTTTATACCCTCATCTTCAGTTTTGTTGTATTGATTTCATTGGACTCATAATAAAGTTGGGTATTTGGATAGTATTGGGAATACTTCTCATTAGAAATTATATAGAGCTCAGCTATAAATTAACCATTGCCTTAGATCTTTGAATACTTTTGATCAGTTGATTTATCATTAGTTATTTGTCATGTAGTTGTTGTTAGAAAATCTTTCTTTTCGCTGAATTTTTGACTTTGTTGGCAGAGGTTCAAATAATATAAAATTTGGTGCCATTCTTAGAATTCCCTCTCTCAGATTACAGAGACTGATTCTGAGATGATCACATAATCTCCTTCAAGCACTTAGAATCAGCTCTTCTGCTGGTATTAACAGTATCATTCAGTTTGTAGGACTGCCAGTGGACACCACAGAGCAAAAACCAGTCTTTAGGAAACAACACAACACAAAACACTGAAGGAAGTAAAGATGAGAAAGAGAGAAAGGACTGATGGTATTACTTAAGTGCCTGGACATAACCATGTTTATTTATGTGAGCCAATAAATTCCAATTATTTTAAGGTTATTTAAGGTGATTATATATATATATATATATATATATATATAAAATCAACCATGCTGTAGGTTAGATCCTCAGAACATCTTCATTATATAACTAAGTTTGTACCCTTTTATCAGTCTCACCTCATTTCCCCCCATTCCTCAGCTCCTGGCAATAACTATTCTACTCTGTTTCTATGAATTCAACTTTTTTTTCCCCCACATGGAAGTGATGCCATGTGGTATTTGTCTCTTTCTGTCTGACTTATTTCCCTTAGCACAACACTTTCCAAATTCATCCCTGTTGTCACAAGTGGCAGGATTTCCTTCCTTTTAAGGTTTAAGAGTGTTCCATTATTTACATGTGGATATAAATATATATCATATTTTCTTGATCTGTGTATCTGTTGATGGTTATTTTCATGCCTTAGCTATTGTGAATAATGTTGCAATGTTCATGGGACTACAGATATCTGTTTGAGATGATAATTTGGTTTCCTTTGCATATATATCCAGAAATGGGATTGCTGGAGCATATGAGAATTCTATTTTTAATTTCTTGAGGAGCCTCCATGCTATTTTCCATAGTGACTGTACCAGTTTACATTCCCACCAGCAGTGCATGAGGAAGGGTTCCCTTTTCTCCACATGCTTGCCAGCACTTACTATCTCTTGTCTTTTTGATGATAGCCATCTCAACAGAAGTGAGGTGATCTCTCATTCTGGTTTTGATTTTGTTTAATGTAGAAGCTTATAAGATTTGTAAGATATAACATCTCTTAGAAAATTACACATTTAATAATTAGATCAACCTATATTTTAATTGGGTATTGTCTTGAGAAAGGTGATTTAATGAAATGGATTAATCTCAGTAATATTTTGAAATAACAGAAAGTACTATATGATATGATAGCAATTTATGTTTTGCTTAAGGTCAAAAAATAATCTTAAAAATCATGAACTTGAAAATATTGTGTGGTACTTAAAATTTTAAAAAATTTTTCAATTATTTTAGAAATGCTGCTTCTTCCTAAAAACATGTATTTTTTTAAATGGCAGATGTTGTATTAGCATCCCAAAGTTTTCCTTAAGTTCCTCAAGGGGATTCAAGTGAAATTAGGTAAATAAACATTGAAAAATATTTAACTATATCAATATAAATAAAAGGAACTAGAGTGCTATTTGCCTTAAAAATATTTATAGAAAATCCACTGGGGAAACTTTATTATATGACATTTAGTTGAACTGTTGTTCTCACATTTATTAAGGCTAATTAAGTAGAGATTTTGAGAATCATTTTTGTATCAAAATGGTTTCTCTATCAAATAAGGTTAGTAAGGATATTATTTGGAAGGCATTATTTTTTTCTAATGACTAATGAGGTTGAACACCTTTAGTTTTTTAATTCAATTTTATACTTTCAGTGTTCCAAGATTCATTATTTATGCACCACACCCAGTGCTCCATGCAATACGTGCCCTCCTTAATACCCACCACCAGGCTCACCCATCCCCCCCCTTCCAAAACCCTCAGTTTGTTTTTCAGAGTCCACAGTTTCTCATGCTTCATCTTCCCCTCCGATTTCCCCAATTCACTTTTCCTTCCCTTCTTCTAATGTCCTCCATGTTATTCCTTATGCTCCACGAGTAAGTGAAACAACATGACACTTGACTCTCTCTGCTTGACTTATTTCACTCAGTGTAATCTCCTCCAGTCCCGTCCATGTTGACACAAAAGTTGGGTATTCATTCTTCCTGATGGAGGCATAATATTCCATTGTATATATGGACCATATCTTCTTTATCCATTTGTCTGTTGAAGGGCATCTTGGCTCTCTCCACAGTTTGGCGATTGTGCCCATTGCTGCTATGAACATTGAG
This sequence comes from Martes martes, assembly GCF_963455335.1. Taxonomy (NCBI): domain Eukaryota; kingdom Metazoa; phylum Chordata; class Mammalia; order Carnivora; family Mustelidae; genus Martes; species Martes martes. The sequence goes on from NC_137899.1 coordinate 35,087,994, forward strand.
GTACAGATGGCCCTTCTTTTTACTGTCTCTCCAAAGGCAAAGGAAACAAAAGCAAAATGAACTTTTGGGACCTCATCAAGATCAAAAGCTTCTGCACAGCAAAGGAAACAGTCAACAAAACAAAGAGGCAACCCATGGAATGGGAGAAACATATTCGCAAAGGACACTACAGACAAAGGGTTGATGTCCCAGATCTATAAAGAACTCCTCAAACTCAATACCCAAAAAACAGATAATCACATCAAAAAATGGGCAGAAGGCGTTATTCTTTAATAGAAGCTTTCTGTAGCTATTGGAGTCCTGAGGATACGATTTTATCAGTTAACACTGTTTACAAACTTATTAATGAGAGAATGAACTAGAACCTCTCAGGTGTCCAAATAATCTCTCATTAGTAAGGTGGATCCTAACAACTTTCCCAGACTTCCATGGTACCTCACTAGGTGTTATTGCTTCACTGACTTGAGTGCTGAGGGGAATGAAGTTTAATCAGTACATTGTGTACTAAGAAAAACAAATCACAAGTTTTATCTCCCTTCAGTGTAGCATCAACTCACTGGAAATACTCAATTAAGAATTTTAGAAATTGTTGGTCTTGCTTCTAACTTGCTCTATCCTCTGAAGACCAGTACACACAGTCTTTGAGATTAATTGTTGAGAAAATGGAATCTTTTTTTTTAAATCTTGGCTAGAGAATGTGTTCTATTTGTTCTCTTATTCTCTGCCAGTACACAAGTTTTCCTGACATTTTATTCCCGTCAGTGAGGGATATTTAGTATGACAGGAGAACCTAAGGGTTTTCTTCCTTCTTATAATATTATCTAAATACTTTGTCATCACATGAATGAAAGAAAATGTGAGTATAATATAAAACACAAGTACTGTAGTTTAGCTAAAGCTGTGTTTTAACATTTCATTACTTAGATATTTTCTTTCTAACTAGAACTTTTTCAGTTGGCACAGAAGCTATGCCCAGTTTTATTCGTTCCTCAATAAGGGGATAAAATGACAACTGAAGGACGAAGAAGAGGGAGTTAGGGAGTCTAAGATATAAAATTGGTCCTTAACTACTTTAATTTCCCTTCCACCATTGTATACCTTTGGAAAAAATTTTTTTAACTTTTCAAAATATCCATTGGATTTAAACCAATTGGATTTTGTGAGCTAGTGCTACTTGATACATTCAGGAGATGGAAGGAGATGGAATATGGGGCCAATGGTTTATTAAGGCAATTTTGGACTAGTGCTTGTGACTTTTGTGACTTTTCCCCTGCTTGAATTATTTATTTGTATCTGTTTTATCCATAACTCTTCCAAGCTTTGAAAGGCTCAAATGAGCCTAACTGCCACTTTCATGTTAAAGTGTATCAAATCTCCATTGATTTTTCCAAACTCTGCATACTTGTTGAGCAAAGAACACATTTGCATCAAGGTCCAGAAGATATAGAGACCCCATTTGGGAGTGGAGGAGAAAGGGATCAAGGTGCAAGCCTGGTGTTGCTTCTTGAAGAGGGTTTTTAGATGTTCTCACTGGAACAGAGGATTAAATGTTACCCTGTCATTTCTCTACCCACCGTCAGGCTCCAGGGTAAATGTTTTGTATTTGAACATTCCCTCTGAAGTCTTATACTTAGAAGGCTGCAAGTGCCACTTAAGAAAGTTAAGCAGATGCCACAAATTAATAAATAAAACACTAGCAAATAAGAAAGACCTAATTTGAATACAGTGTCCTCCACTGTTAGCCATAGGGCCTTCCTCGGTTATTTAACATGTGCGAACTTCCCTTACTTATCCAACAGATGCTGATGAACGGCTCCCTCTCTGCCCCATGCTCAGTAGGTGGGTGGATACTGTAGTGAGTTCAACGGATAAAGACTCTGCCCTTATGAGACATTCTAGTTGGAGCAGACAGGTAACTTTTAAAAGTGGAGCAGTAAAATATATAGTATTTGGATATTAGAATGCCAGGGAAAAACACATAGAAAGGGGACAAGAACTGATGTAGAAGAACAAATGTTTTAGGTAGCGTGACCAGTAAAGGCCCCTTTGCAAAGTGATGTTTGAGTGAACGAACCATGCAGGTATCTAGGGGGAAAGCTTTAGCTTTCCGAAAGAGGAAAAAACCTATCCAACAGCTTTGAGATGAGATCATGGAGATCGATGGTAGTGTGTTCAAGAGGTCCTAAGAGGTCACTGCAGCCGAGGTAGGGTGAAAAAGGTTGAGGGTGGTAGCAGAAGTGAGAAGACGGAATGGATGCATCTGGGTGCTAGATTATGGAGTACTTTGCAAGTTGTATGAAACCAGTGAAGGCTTTGAGCATTGGCATGAAGAGATTTGACTCCTGTTTTTACAGGATAGCTCTGGCTGCTGGGTTGAGGCTAAGTTGAAGGTCAACGTGTCCAGAAACAGGGAAAACACTTATGGGACATTGCGACAATCGAGGAGAAATACCGTGGCTCGGATCAGTGTGGTGGCAGTGGTGGTGGTGAGAAGTAGTCAAAATGTGGGGGTATTTTGAAGGGACTTCAATCAAATCCTACTGGAAATTAATTAATTTTCAAAAAGAATTATTGCAGAACGTGAGCAAAGAAGAAGAATCCTGCTGTTTCCACTAGTCACCTGGAAAAAATGAGCATCTCATTTGCTCTGTTTCCTTGTGGGATTTCTGTGAAATGCATGTTGTAAGAATCAAATCAATACTAGTTATTGTTATTTGGATGGTGTAGTCTATCTAGTTAAAATCACACCATATCAAAGACCAAATGTGCAGGATTACATCACTTTTAGGATATTATCTTTCCTTTTCGGGTATAGGAAAACCTATAATAAGCTTTTTATGTCCAAGGAGCAGTTCTTTCATTTACATTTGTTAGGATTTTGATTAATAAGGAAAACAATCTGCAGAGATCCAAGTCCTGTGAAGTGACCATGACACTTCGTGGTCAGATCCTTCATTTGTGGACGTCATGACATTTAGCTACTTGGCGGTTGGTCCTGTGTCCTGGGAAGATTTCCTTGACAAGCGGACCAGTTCACTTCTATTCAGCATGTATTATCTAGAAATCTTAAGGAATAGGAGAGGAGACCTCTGAGGAAGAGCTGTTTTCTTCCTATACGTTTTAAGTGAGTTTTGTAACATGTCTAGATCATGGTGTTGGGTTATTTTCTTTTTGTTTTTTATAATGAAGAATTCCCATGTATACACCCTAGACTTCTTGGGGCAAAAGTGTCTAAATCTAAAGGCTATATTAAAATCCATCCACAGGTAGAAATCTGTCAAAAATTAATGAAGAGGTGTTTTTCGGTGCAATGTAACACGAAGAGTTTGCTGTATCCTGAGTGCTTTTGTTTGATACATCAAATTTAGCAAGGAGATCAACGATCACTTAGAGCAAAGTTAGAGTTTCAGAGGTGGGGAACAGTTAACCAATAAATGTTGGGTCCATAGAGATGAGCTGGGATTTGCTATTGTGTATCTAATAGAGCTAAGATTGTTCTTCACCTCTGGGGAAAAAAATCAGCTTTCCTCAGGGATGCTGGTCAATTTCAGGTCATAAATTTGAAACTTAGTGTCAGGAAAACAGAAAAAAATAAACAACATTAAAGGTAGTGTTGAGCCCAGTTAGCAACTAGGCAGGGAAGGAACCCAGCAGGATCATGTGAGCTTCAGAAATGCCTTCCCAACCCCTGCTACTTGGTATACCTACTTCCATTGGCTCTTCTCATTACTCGTTATATGTTTCCTTATCAGAGTAAGGCATTTACATTTATCTAGTTATTTGATCTGTATTGCTTACTTCCAACCCACTATACATTTATAAGTTCCTCTAAGGTTGGTTTTCTTCACCATTATGCACATTATACAGAAGTGCAGCACACAGTATATATATGAACTTAATCAATGGTTGAAGGAAATGAGGCAGCAATGAAGGAAAATGGGTCATCGGAGGATCAAGATTTGATTTAATTTAAATTAAATGCAGACCATTCTAAGGTACAGCTACAGATTTGGATAATGTCTCACATGGACATCTTCGGAAAAGGGATTCTTCTTATATCCCTTCACCACTTAAAAATATCTAACTGCATTCATTCTTTTCACTCTCCTATCTCTACTGAGCAAATTTTTCATCTCACTTTATTTTAGTGTTATGGGTCATTCTGTCAATGACTTATCAAAAGCAAATGACACTATGCTCAACTTACTGTACTTTGGTTTCTTCCCTGATACAGACCTTATACCTGAATCTCTTTCTTCCTTTTTTCACATCTGAAAGTCTATTTTCACTGCCTCCAAATTCCATGAATTTACCTGAATGATTTCTAAGTTTCCTGGAAACTTTTATATTACCCAATTCTAAGAATTGTTTCTTAATGGAATGTGGAGTGAACCTCTCCTGTCTTTCTGTCAGTCAATTTGAGGACATAAAAGGCATCAGTCATTGAAGAACTGTATAGTGCTTATTTCTCCACAAGCAATCAAGATCTTATCCCCATGTCACATGAAGGGATATTGGTAAATATTCCCTGTAGATTATTAATAAATGCTAACTAAAAATATTGAGCTAGTGAAATGGAATGAGTACAATGTGACAACTGTCAAGGCCTCCAAATTGTTTTAAGACTTAAATATAAATGTATGTTCAAATGCAAGAGAGATCATTTAAATAATGAGAGATCCAGAGTGCCTCTTCTTTTGTCCACATGTTTCTTGGTTAGGCTTTCTCAAAGTGAGAATTGTGAAGCAGGCAAAATTGGTCTCAAGCATTCCTTTATTTTTCTCACGACCACCTATTGTTCTCAAGTTCTCTTTATACTTTTTTTTTTTTTCATTCAAACCCAGAATTCCAGATAAAATACTTTTAATCTTTTTGCGCTAAGGAGTGGAAGACTGTGTTATACAGTTTGTTGTATGACCCATGTGCAGTAACAAAAGAAGAAAAACCTCTCCATCTGAAATGCCATTCACCATCAGGTTGTGGCTGGAGGCAGGAGAGAGAGGGGTTAAGGTTCCTAGATCTGGAATCACACCATTACTTTCCTTCTCATGAAACTAACCTGTAGGGCTGAGCTAAAGTGATTAAAAATAAAATTAATCATAATTCATATACAGCTCTTATTTGGAAAAATATGATACCTAAGGATCTTGCACTATTTAATGGAAAATAGTCATAGAGATCTAAATATAAAAACAGAATTCCCACAGGGTATAAAGGAAATTTAACTCCCTAAAGATAATTTCATTAGGGAGAAGCTAGATTTGGGCAGTGGAAGGAATGCCCTAAGGAGACATCGTCACTTGACCTGAAAGATTACAGAGTCCCAAGCCCTTGAGGGGGGAATGATAGAGTAGATAGTTAGGTAGACATGAGTTGGGGACAAGAATGGTGATACATAGGTACATGTTAGAAGCCTAGTGCTTCCAAACCCTGGGGCTCATAGACCAAGAGCCACAGGTGCAGAGCATGTGCTCTCCTCTAACACTTCTGCTGTGGGATAACCCCTAGAGTCCTTATAATGCATTTGCATTGCAGTTACAACCTGCTCCCTCCCCCCTACTCCACCCTCCAGGGAGAAAGGCTGCCATGAAGGTTAAGGTATAAAATCTTGCAGGGTCAAAAACTCCCCCTCCCAACCTGTAGGAGGAGTCCCCCAACTGTTTGGAGGCAGCTTCCATTAGACTACCCTTTCCATGACACAAGACTCCATTGACACAAAAGGAAAGGACCCCTGTAGCCTCAGGGCAGGTATGACCTCTCGGTCTGCTCTTTGACCTTGAGCATACTGTCCTTCATGAACTGCTTTGTACTTGTTACTTTCCTCCTGGCTGTCTTTATTTAGAGCTCCAATCCTTATGACCCTTCTGTAAATCTTTCCTGGGGAATCCAAAGAACAATGCAGACTCTCCCAACAGTACCATCCTCACTTCTGCCACTAAAGGAGCAGCCCCTGACAATTCCCTTGCTTTTCGATTTGTAGGTAGCCATGTTTATTGGCAGTTTAAGGACTAATATCTACCATTAACAGGAGAAGTATTTTCATAACAACTGTGGTCTGTTGGAAATTTTCCTGTTCAGTGTTATTTGGAGTCAGGAGTTTCCGAGGGGATTGTGTTTTTGGAAACTCTTGACATGAAGATCCTCTTTACAACAAAAAAGATTTTAATGAGAAACTTTCTTAGCCTACTCCATAATTGGAAATTCTGCTAATTGGCCTTGCAAGGGCAAAAAGGGCAGTATACACACACACTCCACAATAATAAAATACAATATCACGAGGTTTTCCTGAATGAATATGTACAATTATTTGGACTTAGTGAAGGGGTGTGAACTCTGTAAGAAATAGTAGGTGTTCATAATCAAATTTGTTAAGAAATTTAGTTCACTGACTGTGTCTTCCTTTCCAAAGGAGCTCTCTGGATTTCTAATTATGTGGGGGAGAACACTATAATGTTATAGACTCAGCAGTGTTATAAAGAAATAAGAGACCCAGCCAAGAACAAAAGGTGCTGCTTGTTACTATACACTTACTATTTTCCACTTCTTCCCAAATTGGTCATTATAATACTTACTCAGAAATGTATTTGAGGCTAAATGTGTCTAACTTTATATGGCTGAATAAGATCTGTTCACATTCTAAGCTTAGCAAAACCCATACACCTTGCAAAGAACTGCAACCAATGTAAATACTAAATTTCCTCTAGCTTGATCTAAGCATAATAATGAAATGACACGTGTGGAGACATTTAATCATTGAAGGTATTTTTGTTTTCAGAAATTCAAAGTGGTGACCTATGGATTAAGTTGATACCTCAGAGAGGAACTGACTTATTTGTCTTTGTTTTGAATCTCAGAGAAAGGGGAAGTATGGTGGTGGAAGAGCTCAAAATGTGTTTCATATGTGGGTAGGGCCTATGCAGTGGTGCTTAAGGCTCAGAGTCCATATATGACCACGATTGTAGCCATACTGTGTGTTCAGTAGGTCTGATTATAAAGCCTTGTGAGACAGCTGCGGAAATGGCAGAAGCCGGGGATAGACAGACTGAAACAAGGATACCTAGATCGTCTGTAGGCTCGTTGGTCTGGGTGAACTGTGCAAGTATTCAAAACCTGGGTGGGCACACAGAGAAACTTGATGTAAAGGTAGAGCTCAGAAGACAGAGTAACTCCATTGTGGCAATGCCCTAAATTACGTAAGGAAGGCGATTGTAGGAGATTTTCACAGCCAGGGAGAACCTCTTATTGCCAGTCTCCAAAGTGGGAGTGGATGCATGGTCAGGGTTGAGGAGTGGGAGACAGAATGATGGAAGCCTAGGATGCTGATTAGATTTCAAGAGAAAGCTCAGGACCCCGGAGAATCAACAGTTGTGAAATTGAGAAACCAAGAGATGTTGGGTGATAGAGCATAAACGGTGCTTTAGGGGTCAGCAGGATCCTGAGAGCATGGCCCTCCCCTTGGGCATGTGGGATACCAGGCTGCTACGTCTCCCAAGTGACAGCTCCTCATCGTATTTCCTGGCATAGCAAGAGTTAACAGTGCTGAGTGCGAGAACTTAGTGACACTAGCACGCAGGCTTTATTCCATCAGAATTGGGACTCTAACCCTTTATTCTTGCACTGCTGCAACTGACAAAAATTGTTGTATCAAAAAGGTCAGATAAGCAGAAGGCATGACTGAGACTGACTTCATGAAGTCTCCATAAATGCCTTGAAATGCTTCGATAATCACAAGTAGTTATATTTAACAAAGTCATTTCTCTAAATTAAATGAGTTGTCTAATAGAATGACTCATTATTTTTCTGACTTCCATTTTACATATTCTTATTTTTCTTTGTCAAATCAGATTTTTAAAACTTCTTCAATAAACTACGATTTGCTAGTGATTTAAAATAAAAATCCCATGGTGAAACCTGGAGTATGCCAATTTCTGTAAATAATCATTTATACTGTCAATTTATTATAGTGGAAAAGACAAATATGGACTTTGGAAAAAAAATTTACTATGGCTTTTTTTTTTTTTTTTTTTTTTTTTCATTTCAGGGGGGTGAACTGATTTTGCCCTTGATTTCATTCTCCTTGAACTCTCCTTAGGTTAATCTTCCCAAATCAAGTAACCCTATTCAGCTTTTATTCTTTGGGTTTAGGATATGCTCGCCCAAATCAAAGTTCTCTGGAAAAAGCAGGGAACATTTACAAATTGAGCTGTTTTCTGTGTTCAAGAAGTTCTACGTTCTTCCCCTTTCTTCTTTAAGGTTTATAGTAGTTTGCCGAAGAAAATGATTGGCTTTTTAGTTTCAGAGCACACCAAATAGGGGCTCTCACTTATTCTTTCTCTTGGATACATAGTACAAGTTTCTGAATAGTTTTGGGCAGGAACTTTTTCTCCTCCACTTAAATAGAGCTTTTCTAGCTGGTGAGAAACATTCTTGGAGTTGATGAATCGAAATGTAATTATTTTGTGGCTTTTAATTACTTCCCAAATCTGCTATGTTCACTCCGCAAGAGTGACTGTTAACCCATCGAAGCATAGTTAATTGTGGGCTTGGTAGATTCAATGATGTTTGGATGTTTCACTTGGAAGCATGCATACCCTGCGTACCACTCAAATGACTGCATTTTGTATATTTTACAAGTGTCTCTGTGACACTTTGCAGGATCTTTTGTCTATGTGCAAAGCAGGCACACAGCTGTTAATTGACAAGGTAAGTAATCGTCTTCTGATTACAGTAGTTAAAGGCTGTTCTTTAATGGATTTTACTTGTCACTTTTAATTCTTTTTCATCTTTGTCTGCATTTCATTAGAATGGCTCTATCATTTGGATTGCCCTCCTGTCGGTTACTTTGATAGATTTCCTGGGTTATCTTCAAACTGTGGCAATCCCTCAAAAAATATAATAGAGTGATATTTAGATTCTTCGGGGACTTTTTAAACTTGATTGCTTTTCCAACCCATTTTTCCTCTTTTACACTTTACATTTTTGCGAATCAAGTATTTTGCATTTCCTACATGCCCTGAGCAAGCTTCTGCTTTAATCTTCCATGACTTAATCTACTGACTAAATATGAGATAGTTGGTGAGGCAGTGAGGAAAGAGTCTGTTATCATTTCCTGTTCTGCTTGCCTGCTGCGATTTGATTTTTTTTTTTTTTTTTTTAATTTACAAGCAATAGGCTTTCTCTGTGCAGTTTCCTAAAGAGATGATTCAGGTACTGACAAAGTAAGGCTTTTTAGGGTCTGCTGATAGCATGAAAGTGAATTTATAAAAACGGTTTATTACGCATTTCATGATATCGAAAGGTAATGTTCAGCCATTATTTATTCTATAAGAGAGTAATTTTAGATCTTGCATATGCTCTTCTACATGGGAAGATGACAATTTACATACAAATGTATATCCTGAGATCATATCTCATTCCTCTATAGTTTCTGCACTTACCAAACAGCTCTTTTATAAGGTGTAATGTAATTACTAAATTATGCCAACCAAGGTGTGTGGATGGTGAGAATAATGTATTGATGTAAAAACTATATCAAAAATATAAGGATGCAAAAAAAATAGGGGGATAGAGAGAAAATAGCATTTCTGGACCTTATTATATTTAATAAATTAGGATTAAATTCCCCTATCTTAATTGCAAATACAATTGAGTCATTTGATAATCCTATCTGGCAAAGGTTATATAATATTGAATCATGCAGCAGATGGTGGAATTCCAGGATGCAAAATTTTATGGGTGATTTTTCAAAGTTTGATAAAGTAAGATCTAGTACAGGGCTTTTATTACAAGTTAATTCTGCCTGGAAGCTTGTGTGTAAGTAATTTGTCAATATTGTTATAATGGAAATGTGTCTTTGTATAAAATGGAATCCATGCCAAATTACTTTTTTTAGTTCATAGCATAGATTCTCAAAAATGAAAGGAAGCCCAATTTTTAAAAGAACTTAGTGTATATTGATTTTTAGAATGCATCAGTGAAGTGGCAAGACAAAATTGATGTATATTCAGAAGTTTAAATGGATTTCATCTTTGGTAATGTAAGTAAGAGGCTTAAAGTATAAGTATGAAAAGGGATAACACAAACAGTGATCATTTTCAGTTCTTGATTTGCCCTTATTTAAATTATAATTGTGCCAAAATGACATTGTGACACTAACCTCAATTGTTCTATATTTTCTGCTTATAAAAATGGGTCCGGGGTGCCTGGGTGACTCAGTCGGTTAAGGGTCCAACTCTTGATTTCAGCTCAGGTCATGATTCAGGGTTGTGGGATCCAGCCAAGCAGAAGCCTCTGCACTGGGTGTGGAGCCTGCTTAAAATTCCCTCTCTCCCTCTCCATGTCCCTCTCTCCCTGCTCTCTCAAATAAATAAATAAAATGTTTTTTTAAAAAGGGTCCATATTTTAAATAAATGTGACTATAAGGTTTCAAAATCCCAAAAGTCAAAATCCCCAAATCCTTTGATTAATTAGGTAGAGAAGAAACAAATATGTCAACATGAATAAAACCCCCACAATATCAATGTCAAATAAATATTATTTGAATATACAAGTACAGTATCACTGAACTAGCTCTGATATATATTTAAATGGTTTTTATTCATAGGTTTCACCACAAAATTCTATATTCGAGTCTATATTTTTAGTATCTCCTGATCTTCAAGTGTTAAACTAAACTTCACTACAATTGTGTTAAGATGCAAGCCTTGTTAGTAGTGGGCATTTCCTCTCAAGGGTTCCCTTTAGCTTGGTCTTTCATATGCAACACACACAACTTTGTCATTAGTTCCACTTTTCATGTGTTTCCTTTTATAAATCTTTTATTGCTTTCTTCTTCTTACCTACTGCCAGAAATAAATATTGTATGCTGGGCAGAGTCCTCTCTCCTTGACTAAACCCAAATTAAAAGAGATTGTAGAGGAGATGGCCGTGTTTGATTAGAGAATCTTCAGCAGTACAGGGCTCTCAGCAAATATGCAGTAGAGATTGATACAGCAAATACATTGTGTCCAGTTCTGCCCTAAGTGCTTTTTGTGTATGAATGTATTGAGTTCCAACCATAAGTCTTCAAGATCGACAAGTTTGATATTATAGACAAGGAAAAATAATTTTCCTCAGGATTATACAACTTTCAAGAAATGGAGCCAGCATTCCAAGTCAGTCAGGATGACTTGAGAATTTGCATTCCCACCAGTGTTCTGGGCTGATTCTCTACTTTAAGTTCTATAGTTTGGTGATTATTAATGTTAAGGCATGAGAAAGAAGGTCATATAGGCAGGGGAAAATATCTAGAAACAAGAGCAGACAATCAAATAAACACTGGAAGGGAAATGACAAATAAATAAATCCCTACCCATGAAGACCTGGGAAATAAAGGCCGTAGAAATAGGAGACATTAATGGATCTTAGACCACTAAGAAGTTTAAATATATCATGATCACTTAAAAATAAAAATAAAATGTTAAATAAATAAATAAATATAAACTATTGCTTATCTACTGACATACTTTTACCTGCTTTTAAGAATGCTTTGTAGTTAATTCCCAAGAAGAGTGAAGAGAGGTATTGTGAATTAGATCTATAGGCCCCATGTCATGCAGACTGGACTCAGCTTATACTTTCTGCACCCCCTCCCTGGTCCTTGCACTTGCCTTACTCTCTGCCTATATTATCCTTGGTAATGACTTGCACCATCCCTGCATCCTGGAGAAAGGTCATGGTTGCTGCCTCTAATGTTTTTTTTGTTTTGTTTTGGGGAGCAAAACTCAACAGTGGCCCATGCCTTCTACCTCATCTTTCCTTGTTGCTTTGGATCAGCTCCACATCACCTGAACACATAGGAAGTTAACCCCTTGTGGAGGCAAAGTTTGCACAATGACGCATGAGAATGAGCACACCTCTTTCTTCTTCTTCCCCTAGCTAGACTTTTCAAAGATGCAGTCACTACATAATGCCTCTCTGAAGATGTGTGGTGAGACAGATCCACCAGCCCCTTACAGAGCTGTGGTCATGTCAGAAATGCTCTCCTTTATACTGGCTGTCCCTTGCCTCTGGCTGCCTCCTCACTCCCCTCTGTTCTCGATCTTCCTTCCCTATGCTCCTGCACAAAGTGTTGTCACATAAGCATTGGTCTCATCTTCTCTTTCCTAGGGAAAATAAAGTTAAAGCATAACATGATAGCTGAATACACCTTGAGTCCTATGAAGATTACGTGCAGTGACCTTCAAGAATTGTCATTAATAACTGATTTTTTATTGGTACTGTATATAGTAAACTCTGTTTCTCAGCTCAGTGCTAATTCCTTTTTTTTTTTTTTTTTTTTAGAAAAGTCTTTTTTTTTTTTTTAATTTATTTCTTTGACAGACAGAGATCACAAGCAGGCAGAGAGGCAGGCAGAGAGAGAGGAGGAAGCAGGCCCCTTGCTGAGCAGAGAGCCCGATGCAGGGCTCCATCCCAGGACTCTGGGACCATGACCTGAGCCAAAGGCAGAGGCTTTAACCCACTGAGCCACCCAGGCGCCCCTCAGTGCTAATTCTTGAACAAGAAATTCTACACTGTTCAGGTTATTGTCCTCTTATAACAACACATGATGGCTTATATTTGTTGCCTAAAAATGTTCTGTGTTTAGATATAGATTGCTGTGTCTTGGGAAACATTTCCCATTTCTCTAAATAGGCATATATAGAATCATGCATCTAAGTATATAATGTTCTTACTTGAATTCTGCTGTGACAGCAAATAAGGCCTGGGAAATTTCCTGATAACTTCTTCTGTGAAGTGAAAATGAAGGGTAGTCTAAATTAAGTATTATTATTTAAAAAGGATTCATAAGCGATAGGGGAAAATATGTTTTGTACACAGACATACGTAACACACATGTACACATGTACCAGTACACACACATACACACACACACCCTAGTACACTCACCTATCTTGAAGGCAGAAACACTTTCCAAAAAACATCTAAATATGTTAGAATATAAATATTCAAACATAATTAAAATGGAATTAAATTCATTCTCAGGTCAATGTTATTTTAATTTGATACTACTTGCAAATGTGCAGGTGGCAAGTGAATATTCAAAGTGCAGATGTATTTTCTGCTAACAGTACTTTCTAAAGATGTTGCATATAATGATTTTTATGGAAATTTATACTGAATAATCCTCAGCCAGATAGTATTTACTTAAGAATGGATTCTAGCCTGTGCTGTCTGAGATTTAGTGGGAGAAACTTCCAGAGTTCTGTGTATATAAATTGTTTAGAAAAAAAAAATTAAAACCTGAATTCTTTCTCAGATTTTAAAAAGTAGTTGTTAAATTTAGAGAAAGCAAAACAAATATACCTGATCATCACAACTGTGAAACATAGAAAGAAATTAAACACAAAGAATATTCTGAGATTTCAACATCTAGTGGTCAATTGGGCTTTCTCTTCTTACTATTGTTAATTAGTAATGGGTGAGTGATTACAATTCTACTTTACTGAACTTTTCTCATCATAATTTCAATATTGAAATGGGAAGAGAATGATAGATCCACATGAACAGAATTTCTTTCTGTTTTGTTCATTGCTAATTCTCCAGCTTATAGAAGAGTTCCTGGCATATAGTAGATGTTCAATAAATATTTGTAGTCCAAATAAATATGAGAAATTTTAAATGTTGAAAAAGAAATGTAAGAAGAGAGAAAAGGTATCAGGAGAGAATGCCAGATACTCAGGATGTTTTCAGGATATGATTACTTAGTTTATTTCCTAAATGAATTGTACAGTATTTAGCCCATAGGAAAACAACATTATCAATGTAATTTTTGATATTTGATAAAATACATTTAAGCCAAAACACTGTATATAGGTAGAGTTTTAGTTCTTGACTGGTCTAAATATTCACTTGCCTTGTGATGATTATTAGATTATAGAGGTGGAAAAATAGAAAACTAACATTGCTGTCTACTTTATCAAGATGAGAATTACCTGATTGGTAATTTGAGTACTTTAGGTTGCACAGTCCCCTGTAATATAAGTATACAGCATTCAAAAGGCTTTTCTTACCCCATTCCCCCCTCAAAAAAAATCAAAGATGCTATTCTGGTCTTGAGAATTTTGTAATCTGTTTTGGTAGAGTGAATACAAATACACCCGCATGCCTTTGTGTACACATACACACAAACACATACACAAAGTATAAATGGACCAAAAACATTTAAAAAGCAATTAAGAAACACAGACTGATACAGACTGAGTCAAATGCAAAAATGGTGAGGGATCCCATATATAATTCAAACTAAAGGGGTGACCAAAATTAGGCAGCAGGTAACACAAATTTGGGGAAAGAGAGAAGAGCAGACTGCTGAGGAGGAAAAATTTTACTCTACCCTTTAAGGTTCTTCTGGCTGATTTAAGAATTAAATTTACATAAGACGTTAACAGGAGAAAATCAAATTTAACTACATATGTGCAGTGGCTCCATAAAATACGAAGCCCAGGGGCACCTGGGTGGCTCAGTGGGTTAAAGCCTCTGCCTTCAGCTCAGATCATGATCCAGGGTGCTGGGATCAAGCCCCATTTCTGGCTCTCTGCTTAGCGGGGGGTCTGCTTCCTCCTCTCTCTGTCTGCCTCTCTGCTTACTTGTGATCTCTGTCTGTCAAATAAATAAATAAAATCTTAAAAAAAAAAAATACGAAGCCCACAGGCAGGAAGTTGAGGCTTATATAGCCACGGAGAGCTAAGGAGAAGGAAATAGGAGTGTGGAATTTGGAAGGAATTCAGTTCATAGGAATATGAAAAGGAGAAAATACCCGGTAAACAAATGTTTTATGGGCCACACAGAAACAATGGGGCATAGAGATGAATTTTAATAATAGGCTTTGCTGGGTTCCTCCCTACCACAGCTAGTTCATGTTATAACTATAGTATAATAGCTATAGTATAGTATAGTATATAGCTATAGTGATATATATAGCTATATATATAGCTATAGTGATAACTCATTTCGGGGAACAGGGCCTTTATCTAAATTCTCTTAGGCAGTTAGAGGGGAGATAAAAAAGAAAAACAACAACAAAACTTCTTGCGTCTTTTTATTGAGTCTTTAATCTTCTTCTTAAAAATAATCAGCCTTAAACAATCCACACACCAAGGAACACATTTTGGAGTGGCAAATTTTCACCCTACAAGATCTTACATATTACTTTGTCTAATTTTCATTCTCTCTCTCATTTCCTCTTCTTTTGAATTCTATGTTATTTTTACCAGAACAATTTGACGATAGCTTTATCATTAGATAATATAAAGAATTGATGTTAGCAATTTGTAGCATGTCTTATGGAATTAGGGATGCCAATCACCTAAGAATAATATCAATTAGAAAAAAAGTAATTAAAGTCTTTCAAATGAGCTAGCTTAATATAAATTAGATGTAAATCACACACAATTTTAAAGAGTGATGAAAAATTTCCTTTAAAACATGTTAAGACCTAGCTAGAACAGCAACAGAAGCAACTGTGTAATGATAGGTGTCATCTCTCTTTACAAGAAAATGGTTTATTTTATAGTGCCGTTTACAGGATTTGCCTGTTTCTTGGGTTGAGTAATCTGAGAGCTTTGAGTACATATTGGAGTTTAGACTAGTTATCACAGTAAAAAATGGAGTGTAGATAACTAGCCTCCCTCAAACTAAGGTATGTTAAAAAAAAAAAAAAAGAAAATATAGTACAATCTTGGTCCTAATTGAAAGAGTAAATAAGCATGTGATTCTGGGGAATTTTGAATTTATTTTGCAAGGACAGATGATACATAGCACTGATGGGCTTGCTTTTATCTTTTCACCTCCCCTCTGGGGCCCACTCTATTCACCAAAACCACCTACAAGAATCCATTGCCTTCCTATGGCACATTGTCTGGTTGGGCCTTCCCTTTAGGGTTTCAGTAACTGAGTGAAACTATGAGTTTAGACATTTTTTTCTTTGCTTTTCTTCATCAATCTATTCCTGTTTAGTCTTATGTTCCACTTCCTGGAGGGCATAGTATCTGTATAAATCGTGTGCAATTCTTAAGTACCAGAAAATTTTCTCTTCTTTCTATTTATATCTATACAGACTTATGATAGATATTGTCTACTTTGGGAATGTATTTACTATGTTCATTTTGTTCCTCCAATTATTGCAACTTTGGCTGTTGGAGATCTTTTAGTTGGCTCTTGGGCCCATCCATCATTGTTGATACCATTATTATATTTTAAGCACTTCCTTACTTGCTTGCATTACAAGATATTTCAGGTCATTTTTTATATTCCCATATTTTCCTTGTTTCTTTTATTAGAAAATGACATTAGAAGTGAAGATCTGAGTGTTAGGTGTCCTCATTGCTACTGTTTGGTGTACTCATTGCCAGTTCAACTGAAAGTGCAAAGGAATATATATGTATACATACATATATATATGTATACATATTAGTATACACTAACACATGCCATATACATATATCTATAAATCTGTATGTAACCATCCAAAGCTCTATTAGACTAACACTGAGTCCATTCCGTTATCTCTGTTAACTCATTACCACATGGATCATTCCAGTCTCCCCCCCCCCCCTTACTTATGTATGAACTCCCATTCCAATTGTGAGAAAACTAGCTCTCACCATCTTCCATCCATTTATTTAATTTTTTAATTGTAGTATACATGAAAAATTGTTTTAGAACTGTTATCATTGCCTCTGTGGGAAACAACATCAGCTTGAGTACAGTGCTATGTCTATTCTTTTTGCCTTTAATCTTGAAGTCTCCTCTTATTTCCCTAGTTAATTAGGTAGCACACTTTTCTTCTACTCATTAGTGAAATTGTTCCATAATTTGTAATAAAGTGGGTTTCTTTTGTCACATCGAGCATTCTTTTCTTGGATTCCCTGAAATTTCTAAATGATTTTTTAAAAATTTGTATACATTAAAGTTGACTTTTTGTGTTTTAAAGGTCTGTGGGCATTGACAAATGTATAGCTTCATGTATCCACCACTACAGTGTCAGAATAGTTGCACTGCCCTAAAAAATTCCCTGTTTATATTCACATTGTCCTGCCTTAGGGACTGGTATTTGGTAATTGGACCCCATTATTGGCCAAGAACATGTTCTTTCTTGAGAGACAGAAGGGGAATTTGACCTCTATACTTGTATGCATAGGAGTAACGTGTATCTGAAGGAGCCACTAAGTTGTTTAACTGGTCCCCTGGGGAGGATACTCATCAGTGGGTACAGAAAGTCCACCCTGTCCAAAGTTGGCATTTCAGTATTTCAGGTATCAAAGCATCTTTTAGTTCAGGACCTGAGCACTCAACCAAAATGGTCTCACTTTGTCTAGAGCTGAGTTAGATCTTTGAGAAACCACTCAAATTATTGTGGGACAGCTCCATTCATTACTGTTGGCAGCTTCCTCTAGTGCAGAGGGCTCAGAAGCCCTCCTGATAGATGGCTTACTATTTGCTAGCTAATGCCATAAATATATGGGCATATTTTAGTCAAGGACATTACATGCAATCTGTGATACTGTCAACCACGTTTGGAAGAGTAGAAAAGGAAACGAAGATAAGGCCAGTGTTTATTGAGAACTATCACATTGCAGATATTGTTCTAGGTCCTTCAGATTCAGAAGATAATACCAGTGTTTATTAAGAACTATCACATTGCAGATATCATTCTAGGTCTTTCAGGTTAACAAATTCTAAAAGTTCTAAAATTTCAACTAACAAAATTTTATTTTGTTGAATCAACATCATGACATAGATGCAAATTGTCAATTCCCAAAATTTCTTCTTTTCTTCTGAAGAAATACTGTGACTTCGTTTGTTTTCAAAAGTTTATTTTACATCCTGTTAAATATATGTATGATGACATTGACAAAGTGGCCAAATAACTATCTCCCACAAGTACCCCTTCCGTCAACAACAACAATTTGGCATCCATCTATAGCCAAAGTGCTTCTCTGGAACTTTGGGATCTAGGTAGGGGATTGTGAAACCATGCTGCAGTCCACGATTGAAGAGCACTGTTTTGAGAAGGCAGATTGGCACTTGGGCAGCTGACTCACCAACTGTGGTCTTGGCTACAGAAGTGTAAACAGTTCTGTACCCCTGAAGAATTGGGTTACGATCCTGTCTGGCTTTGAGTCTGGCAGCCCACCATAGGTTAAGAAACCCAGGAAGAATCACAGGTATCCATGTGCAGAGTAACATACCGACCTCATTTCTGGCTGTGACACCCTGAAATGGTCTGTGAACCCTCTCTAACTCCTCTCCTTTCATGGTCTGTAAGGCCCTGGTAAGCCTGCCAAATGGAGTCAGAATGTAGATTTGGAAAAGGCCTTGTAAGTGGACTCCAGCCTGTCCCAGCCAAGTCTGCAGGGTTCTGTTGGCATAGGGACCCTGTAGGAGATGTTCCTGTCCGTGCCCTCAAAGATCCTCGAAGGGCTCTATACCCCACTCCAACTTCCTTACAGCAACAATCTCCAATTAGCCAGCAGCACTGGGGGTCCAGGGTCCCAAAGGGAGAAACTACCATACGTGCTACCACTGTAGATTCTTAAAGGGCCCTAGACTTAGCTCTGTTCCCTCTCAGCCATGGTCCAGGGCCAGTCCTGTCCATCCAGGAACCCATGCTGTGGGCAGGCATCAGCCTTCCCATGGATCTAGCAGGAGCCACACTCACTAAACATCTGGTTATAGGCCTACCATCTGAGGCCTCAACTGTGGGGCTTAAAGCAGATCACTATCTCGGTGCTACCCTTCTGAGCAGGAGACTGGTGACGGCCCTGTCCATCCAGGGGGTTGACAGGATCCACACCTGCCTGAGCTTCTGGTAGCAAGCTGGCCACCTGTGGACTGAGCAACATCCTTATAACTGGGTCCAACCCAGGAAGGCTGTGATTCTCTGCAAATCTCTGTGCATTATGGTTGAGCATGTAAACTGGTGCAGCCACTACAGAACACAGTATGGAAGTTCCTCAAAGTAATGAAAAATAGAGCTACCATATGATATGGTAATCTCACTTCTGGGTATGTATCTGAAGGAAATGAAATCATTATCTTGAAGAGATATCTGTACCCCCATATTCATTGAAACATCATTTACAATAGCCAAGGCATGGAAACTACCAGAGTGTCCCCAGACAAATGGATGAAGAAAATGTGGGATACACACAATGGAATATTATTCACTCATAAAAAAGAAGGAAATCTTGCCATTTGTGGCTACATGGATAGACCTTCAGGGCATTATACTAAGTGAAACAAATCAGTCAGAGAAAGACAAACACTGTGTTATTTCACTTTTATGTGCAATCTAAAAAAAAAGGCAAACTCACAGAAAGAGTAGAATGATAGCTACCAGCAGTGGGAGGGTAAGGGAAATGGGGAGATGCTGGTCAAAGGGTACAAACTTACAGGTGAATAAGATAAATAAGTTCTGGTGATCTAATGCACAACATGGTGACTATAGTTAACAAAACTTTGCTATATACTTGAAAGTTAAGAGAGTAGATCTTTAATGTTCTCACCTCACACAGAATAGTTGTAATTATGTGAAGTAATGCATGGGTTAATTAACCTATGTGGTAATCCTTTCACAGAACACACATGTATCAAGTTATCGTGTTGAATACCTTAAACTTACACAGTATTTTGTGTCATTTAGAGGTTTGACCTCATTTAAAGTATGTCATTCAGTCCCTCTTTCCAATGACTTCTTTCAAGTTTTCTAATGATTAGATCCACCTTTTGAATCTTTTCTGAGGATTGAGGGGCCCTCTTTCTCCTATGTTAGTGTCCCAAGAGACCATACCTCCATTGCTGTCCTGTCTATAAAACAACTCTTGGAGGATATTTTGGGTATGCCCAGATATTTTTTTATAAAGCCTGAAATTTTAATGCTTTCGTAATTGAGGTGCAAAAGTTTTCAGACCCTGACTTGTGAACCTTCCTCCCTTCCTACAGGGTAGTCCGTTAATAGCAAAGCTTTGCTTATCCATTTTGAGTCTGTGCTCCTTTTCCAAGACACAAGGGATGACTGGAAGTTTCTATCAGTTTTAGTATCAGTTGAGTTCTTTGTTTTTCTTATCAAGTATTGATAACTATATTCACATTAAAAAGTCATTGCATATGGTAACAGATCTAAAAAGATAGTTTGCCTTGACATCTCAGGATATGATTCGATTTAAGCTGATAGAGTAGCTTTAAATGGAACAACAATAAATAATATTTGTTTCAAAGTTAAGTCTCTAGCGATATCTATCATGGACCAATGTTTTTGCTAAGTATAAAAGTTAAAAAATTTGTTTCCCCCCAAAACGTAAACATTAAAATTCTTACTGTTAGGGTCCGTGATCAAAGAAACGAGACCGACACAAAGCGAAAGTCAAGCAAAGCTTTATTTCGTGCCAAGCATCAAAAATCAAACCGACCAGTTGGGGCCATCTCTCTCTCTTTTTTTTTTTAAGATTTTATTTATTTATTTGACAGACAGAGGTCACAAGTAGGCAAAGAGGCAGGCAGAGAGAGAGGAAGAAGCAGGCTCCCCGCAGAGCAGAGAGCCTGACACGGGGCTCAATCCCAGAACCCTGGGATCATGACCTGAGCGGAAGGCAGAGGCTTTAACCCACTGAGCCACCCAGGCGCCCCTCGGGGCTGTCTCTTACCAAGAGGCTACGACGACCAGGACACCGACCCCAAATCCCCTTACCCGACGACTCCCCTTATGTGGTGAGGCCGTTCCCTGGCAACGCTCATGACGACCACGATGACCCTGACGATCCGGATGCTCCCAAGGATCCTGATGCTATCACTACTACTCCCCTGCCTCACAGACTAACCTTTATAGAGGTGCTTGAGCCTGGCCTATGCACAGGTGGCCAATGAGATCACAATACACAGGGAAAACTGCACAGTCGTGCTCAGTCAGCAAAACGGGTGGCCAATTGAATTCCAATTCACCACAGCAAATACCTGCACGCCCCACTGATTGGATGTCTCCATCTGGCCTGGCCCACCCCTATCTGGGGCCTGCAAGCAAGTTCCTCCGGGAGGGGCAGGGTCAACCCAAGCCCACAATGAAATGGCTCCCTCTGGCCAACCAGGCCCTTACACTTACAATGTGCTACTGTCACAGTACCGTTGTGTTTTGTTGTACATACTCGTACAAGAGATAGTTATTCCAAAATGAATCTGTGTTGAAAGATATATCTCAGCCTTGCCTGGTATTAGATAAAGAATTCTATAGGCATGCACAAGTGTGAAAGAAAACAAAGATCAGTGTAAATCATCAGTCTTCTTAATGACTAGTTTACAAAAGCTTCAAACTATGTGATGAGAAAGCAGGAAAAACTCTGTTATGAGTTTTGCATGAAACTGAAGTACCAGGTAACTACAAAAGATAGCAAATGAGAATACTGACATGTTAAAAATTTGGTAACCAAAACATTTCCATTTGTTTCCTTTCAAAATGTTGAACTCTTTGAAACTATATACAAAAATATTTTTTGGCTGAAACTTGACAGCTATGCCTTAGAGCTTCTTTGTAGGACTTAAACGAACTCATGTCTGCAGAGCCCCATCTGAAAATCAGTATCTCAGCAAACAACAAATGGATTCAGCTAAGGCTTAACCAGTAAGTGTCAAAACTGAATCCTGGAAAGAAGTATGACAGGTCTGGTGATAGAGGAAGGAACAGAATTTATGTTGGGAAATGAATAGTGTCATCAGGCCAGGATGAGACAGGAGACGAAGTCTGCTAGGCAGAAAAGATTCATGAAGGTAACAATTGTCTAAAGACTAGAGAGGCACTTGGTGGGAGAACTGATCCTGAGGTAGATACTGATCCTGAGGTAAATGTCGCACAGCGCTTTTTGTGAAATGCTCTTTATGCTGGCCTTTCTTAGAATCTTCTTTGGTTGTCTTTTGGGCCCCATCGTGATCTCCGTATTGTGGAATGAGAATCCTATAGTCACTGACATGACTTCCCTAATTGTTCTTTAAATGGGTATTTTTTCCGGGTCCTGATTTCAAGATA
This sequence comes from Martes martes, assembly GCF_963455335.1. Taxonomy (NCBI): domain Eukaryota; kingdom Metazoa; phylum Chordata; class Mammalia; order Carnivora; family Mustelidae; genus Martes; species Martes martes. Next base: position 35,110,048 of record NC_137899.1, read on the forward strand.
ATGCAATTTGAAAGAAAGTGTGGAATTTCAGAAAGACGTCTTATTCTTTTCTTTATCCTTTAAAAAATTGAGATCTGTTCTATTTATATTTTTGAATACAGTCTTCCTGTTGCACTCCTCTTCAAAATAACTTTCATCACATGTTTCCTTTTTTTTTTTTTTTTAAGAGGTTTGTTTTATTTATTTGACAGAGATCACAAGTAGGCAGAGAGGCAGGCAGAGAGAGAGAGGAGGAAGCAGGCTCCCCGCCAAGCACAGAGCCCGACTCGGGGCTTGATCCCAGGACCCTGAGATCATGACCTGAGCCGAAGGCAGAGGCTTTAACCCACTGAGCCACCCAGGCGCCCCAATGTTTACTTTTTTTTAAGGTTGATAAATTTATTAGTTAATTTACTCAAAATGGCTGACAGGTCCTTTCCAGGGAACAATGCCTATATATGAAATGAAATTAAGTTGAAATTATGCCATGAAGCTAGTACTTCGGTCAGCTGGAGAGCTTCCCAGCAGACACCACTCTCACCCTCGGATCATCCTCACACCTGCAATGTTGAATTATTCACTCCCTAGATTTCATCCCTCGCATTGTTGATCCTTAATCTTTGCTTGTCATGAAAGTCATTCAGTTGCAAGGACTAACTTTCAGAAAGCCTCACAGATTGCTTCAGGCTAAATCCTGTATTCAGGTTCATGCTGAGTCCCCAAGTGAAATTAATGGGAAGTGTGCAGCTGCATCTCTGGGTGGACCTCGCCTTCCCTGGCTTCCTTCAGTTCTCCCGACTTGCCTTTTAAGCACTTTGAAGACTGTTGTGCCTGCTTCAGAGAAAAGCACACGCCCTGTTTCTGTGACTCTTGCTGGCTCATTTCACTCGAAGGCTGAATATTCTTGTATGTGGGCCATAGATTAATTTCAGCAGCATGGATGTTTGTAATATACATAAATGAGTTGGATGAAGGCATTGAAACAAAATTTCTGAGTCTGCAAATGAAGCTGGAACTGGAAACACAGAAAATAACTAAGGGCAATGAAACCCAATTCAAGGAGAAGAGGGTTTGAGTAAGAGTGCCAACAAACACCCAATCAACTTAAACGAAGACAAATATTAAATTATTTAGGAGCAGAGAGCCAACCTGAAGATGATCTGGTAAACAGAATCATGAATCAGCAGACTAATCAGCATATGGTTTGAAAGTTATCATAGAAAATCATAAAAGCTATCAGCTCAGATAGAACCTAACCAAAAATTAATAGAAACATAATGATAGGTCTATATGTTGAGAGAGCATACATATCACAACAGGGAAAAAATTGCAACACAGAACCCAGATAATATCACTGCAGAAACAGTCTCATTTTCTTAAATTCGTAAGAGGTTTAATGAACTGGAATTCCCACAAAGATGCAAACTCTTATTTATTTTATGCATCTTCTTGAAGGAAATTTGTTTTGTTTTACTACAAGCCCACCACCTGATTTTTGTGTCAACTGCTCATGAAAACTTCCAGTAAAATTACCTACTTTGATAAGATTGTGCTTCCTCATATCACTGAGCTGCCATGTACTTAGCACTCAAGACACGCTCAGCAGTTATATAACGATGTAATAATCATAACAAATGCTTTTAGGCAGTAGCTTGGACACCGATGCAAGCACTAATATTATTTCAAACCTTTATAAAAATCCTTTGAGGGAGGGAAAAGGAACAATTTATATTTCAGTTTTAAAGAGGAGAGAGGACCTGTGACATTAACTTGTCTAAGGTCACACACAGTAGGAAATGGAGCCTAGACTCAAACTTTGGGTTACCTTCAGAATCCATGTTCTTAATTACCATGTAATTCTTACAAATTCTGTGCAGAGCAAAAAAATATAACTCCTACTAATGAAGAAAATGAGGAACAGAGCAGGTAAATAACATATTAATGTTAAATGGATGGTTATCAAATGGCTTCAGATTCTAATTCTAGTTTGTCAAACTTGAAACTCCTTGTTCTTTCTATACGACATATATCTCATATGATCTCCAAACTCTTACCTTTTTCCCTTTGTGTCCAAAATGGAATGGAGACGAATCAATGATTTTAGCCTGTAAACCACTGGAATAAATAATTTAATGTGCATTTGTTTGTTTCCTAGCTCAGATACCTGCCCAAACTCCAATGAAGATTGCATTTTTATACCTTGTCAAAATGAACATTGACAAATCAATCTCTACAAAATCTTTTGTCGTAGATCAATCAGCTTTTCATTACAGTAAGACATAGATGTAGCTGACACAGTCAAGTGAGCTGCCTTAATTCTATCACCACATTTAGGAACAAGTGAGGGAGAATAGACCCTAACACCGTTTAATAATAAACAGCCTGTGATTTCATTAAAACATTTTCTCAACTGAGTACTTTGTTCAGAAATGTGCTAAGAACAGAGTAATAGATTGTGCTATAATTTGCATTGAAACTTGAAATTTTTTTTTTTTTAAAGATTTTATTTATTTATTTGACAGAGAAATCACAAGTAGGGGGAGAGGCAGGCAGAGAGAGAAGGAAAAGCAGGCTCCCTGCTGAGCAGAGAGCCCAGAAACTTGAGATTTTTAAAAAAAATTTAAAACCTTTTGATTGAAGGATAGTTGACATATTAGTTTCAGGTGTACAGCATACTGACTTGATAATTACATATGTTGTGAAATGTTCACCATGTTAAGCGTAGTTAACGGTCTATTACCTAGGACAGTATTAGTCACTATATTCCCTTTGCTATACTTTCATCCCCATGGGTTACTTATTTTATGAGGAAACTTTGTATAACTTGTGATGTTTTAATAAGCAAACTGAACTGAAGTCTTGATTAAAAAATATAATTCAAACGTTCAATACAGTTATATATATTTGAATATTTATATCATGTAAGCTCCTGTTAAAGGTGGCATGGAGGAAGGCTATTTAAGAAAAATTGACAGGCTAGTGAAAAGGCTCATTTTGGTTGTGACAGTTCCTCCTCGAGGATACCCCCAAAAGGTGAGATCATACAGCTAAGACCTGTTAACTGACTGCTCTGCTGCTGTGTCATAACTTACAACCTAGAACTCTTTCTTTGAAATGATGATCAAAATACTGCTACGTAAAAAACAAATTGTAAAAAGGGAAGAGAAAATGCAAAACATTTTCCAAAAAATGTTAAATTACATTTCAAGCATGTCTTACATGTGTGCAGACATGTTTTGAAACCCACTTGTTCACGGGGAAATAGCAGCCAGTAGGAAACACACCCAAGTCTAAGGACTGGGGAAAGGTACAGTTCAGTGAAAGGAAAATGGTGTTCAGATGTGGCAGTCAAGAGGAGCTGGCAGTTTGGGTAGACAATAGGCATCATGGGTATCAAACTATTACAACGGAAAGTTTGCAATTGATGGGTGGGCATGTCTTTCAGTGGCTCAGGCAAAAGACATGCCCATGATTTTCTGATTGAAAGATCTCTGCATGGGGGAAAGTCTCAGTGGGGTTTGGGCTGGGATTTTGAGGTAAGGCATCATCTCCCCCAGGGGAATAGTCAGAAATAAGGCAGACTCTTAGTTTTAGAAGCATTAGACAAGTTATAAAGAGAAAGGTCAGGGTCGGAGATGCAAAGCAGAAGTAGCATGGATATGTTAACTGCGTAGTTGTGAGGTCCAGACTGGACTAACTGCAAGGATGATCTCTTGCCGATCCCCAGAGGGTTACACAAAACCATCTTTACCCCCTTCATCTGGAAAAGGCTGCAGTCTTTAAGTGCTAGTTCCTACAGTTCATCTGAAAGAAGGGGTAAATTCTGAAGGCTGAAATCCAGGTAGAGGTGAACAATGCACATTGGGATAACCTCAGATTAATTAAACCAATGTTTCAAAATTTTATTAATAGATTTTCCCTTAGGAAAATGACAAGAAGCCATATTATCAAGGTAGTTTCAAGGGTCTATATCATAGCTATGGTGCATATATCAGATTTATATTGATATTAGATACATATTTTACCTCTGTTCCATCAGAAAACTTCAAATATAATTCATATCAAAAAAAATATAATTCATATCAAACCACCCCCAGAAATAAATGACTGTGTTCTTTCTATTTTAATCATTTTTCTTCAAACCAGAATTCATTAATGGAATACAAAAAGCAATGCAATTTCAAAATGAAATCCCTTAATGTAGCAGTTTTAGTACACACAAACTGATTCAAAAGCTTTTCATTTCCTCACAGTCACTATAGCAAAACTCAATAATCTGTATTCATTATATACACCAGCTCCTCTAGCAGGCATTCTTAGCTTTGAGCTATTTGCATGGTGTGCATATCACCAATTTGGCAAGGCTGGCATTCAAACAGACATGTCAGAAGTGAATATTTTGCATTATTATCAGATATATTGCATTTCTGACAGTATTCCTCTGCTTTTATTTTTTTAAAAGATTTTATTTATTTTGTCAGAGAGAGAGAGAAAGAGAGCGCGTGAGAGCTCACGAGCAGTGGGAGCAGCAGGCAGAGGGAGAAGCAAGCTCTCTGCTGAGCAGGGAGCCTGATGAGGGACCCAATCCCAGGACCCTAACACCATGACCTGAGCCAAAGGCAGATGCTTAACCAACTGAGCCATCCAAGCATCCCAATATTACCCTACTTTTAAAACTCTCTTCATGATATTCTTTATTTGATAAACTTCATGTGGTTTTAAGGGTGAACATAAATAACCATTTCCCTGAAATTATAAAATTTGATTTCTTTACAATAATCAAATATCTTATTTTTCACTTTTAAGACTATAAAGAAGTTTAAGTCACATTTTTATAAGGAGTGAAGGTTCACTTTCCCACAACAGAAAAAGATATATAAAAATTTCCAAGTTTTAAATGTAAAATCAGAAGGAATTAATTTTAAGTAGCTAGTATAAAAGCAATGTGAAAATTATTTTGCTTTTCACATGTTGATTATATATAATATTACAAATTTACTTAAAAGGATTTCTAAAGGAAATATAGGTTCCAAGAGGGCAGAGACAGTGATGGTCTTACTCACCTGGTTCCTAGTGTAGAGCTGGAATATGTAGGTGCTCAAGAAAAGCTTGCTGAATGCATGACTTCAAAAATAACAATGTACTTAAGATATGTAATTTAATGTTACATATTTTTGTTTCCTCAGTGAACACATGTTAAAAGCATAACCACTTATCCTGAGGCATTCTTTGAAAAAGTATTAAGAACTATTGTTTGTTTTACTACAGCATTACTTGTGATTTTTAGTATTATGTGCTGCATCCTCAGTATTTTAGTCAGATGATACAGCAAGACACAGTGTATAGGCTCTGTACAACTCAGTTTAGCATTTAGAATTCAAAGAAGTGATATTCAGTCTTTCAGAATACATAGGAATAGAATGAAGAAAAATGAAAGTTCTCTCTCTCTCTCTCTCTCTCTCTCTATATATATATATATATGGGCAAGATGTATAACATGCTAGGGGCTGGGGATTGGGAAATGATCATGGACGCTTTTGGAGGCTTGTCAGAGCTGGAGGGTTCCTACAAAGAGGAAATGGAGAGTTAGAAGAGAGAAGTGGGTCCTCATTCTTGAGAAGCTGGAACTATCAGACTTCTGAAAGAGTAATTGGTAATACAGTTGAAAGCTGTTTTAAATCCCAGTGAAGGGAAATAAAATTAGAAAAATATATATATTTTGTGAAAGTCCATTACGTCCACCAAGAGGGACTTGGGGGTAGAAAGGCAAAGTAGAAGTTTACAGTAGCGCTACAGGCATGAGGTTTAACAAAGGCTGTACTGGGATGGGGTAAGAGACATCTTTGAGTGAAGAGATGGTTCACTGCAGATTTACAAGGTGAAAAAGGACCAAGAGAATGTGAAAGAAGGACTAGAGTAGGGGAATGAAGGATGTCTCGGGTTTTCAAACAGGAGATAGGTGATATCATTGACTATAGTGAGGACATCAGGATTTTTATAGAAGGAAGATGGTTACTTTGGTTTGAAGCTGCATGAATTTGATGACTGTGTGACTCCTACTAGAAATGTTCAGCAGAAGTTGTAAATGCAGTCATGGAATTCAGACCAAGAACTGAAGTGGAGATGGAGCTCTAGTTGTTCAAGGCCTAGTTATTAAAAGGAAAATAAAATGAAGAAAATGGTGAGTTTTTCAAGAACGCAATCCAAATGGAAATGAACCTGCTAGTTTTAAATGTTAGTAAGAAAACCACATTTTATTTATAATCGATATCATAAGTATGTATTTCACTAGCACGATGATTTCCAATCCTTTTGATATTGAGAATCACTTTTTAACATAATGATGATGATTCTCTTTTTTATGATTGTTGTCTTCATGTGTGTTTATTTGAGACTATACTATTGAAGTGTAAAGGTTAAGTGATCCTCTTAAACGAATTTATATTAGTCCCTGGCATTAAATACATTGGTAATATTTTTAAATGTGAGGTGTCTATGATGGAATATTCTAGGAAATATAAGCTGGTTAGATTTATTCTAGTTTTCCTGTTTCAGTCCCTGATGCTCTCTCTACCAACGAACTCCTAGTGCCTTAGGAAGTATCCAGAGCTGGGAAGAAAGACTTCACATTTTTAAGATTCTAAGTTTAAAAGGCACAAGTTACAAAATGATTAGGGGATGCATTTGAAGACACAAAAATCATCATTTTCCTTGCTCTCACACAAGACGGTTGACCCTCTGAACTGGAGAAGAGTGAAGGGTGAGGGGGTAGTGTGGAGAAAGAAGAAAGATTCAGTGTGGTCACAAACATTCTGTTCCCCATGCTGTGAATCTGGGTGATTGGAACACATTTAAACTCTCTTGGAAGTGGGAGAGAATGGCAGAGGTGCATTCTATGTCTCAGACTTGATTTATACAAAAGGGAGAAGCAGAGAGGGCCAGAGACAACTTCTCAAAGCTCTCAACTACTATTAAGTGGTATGGGACTTAATTTGTGAATTTTCTCTGAGCCCCATATGGGATAGCAAATGAGATAGTAGAGAGTGGTTCCTTCCCAGCAGGTGTCCTGATGAGACTGGAGAGCAAGCAAGGGATGGTTGTAGAATGGGTCACATGTCTGGAGCTAGAGAAGGAGACCTCCCAATTTCCACCAGCCATCACAGCCAGGAAGTCAAAGAGGCGGCTGAGTCAGCAGAGGGAAGAGAAGACCGTCCTAATACAAGTGAACTGATACACATAATTGATAATAGAATGCAACATTGCTATATGAAAAATAGGGAAGGTAGACATAAAGAATTCGAGATTAAAAATGCTTGACTGTTTCCTCTCCTTCACCTATTAGTGGGCATTAGTTATGATATTATGAAATTAAGTAGTTGTGTTTGTCCTTTGCTTCCTGCCTGTAGAGAGCCAGGATGGGGGCTTATATTTCAGAAAGTACACGCAGAGGAAAATCACAGGCTTAAATGCCGATCCTTCAGGAGACTCCCAGAGAGAGGAGGAAGAAAAATTGTAATGGGGTCAGTGGCTTCTAAAGAAGGATGAGCTATGAGGTAAGAGAATAAGGAAAGAATTTCAAGAAAGAGATATCTTAAGCACTTCGAATATTATATAATTATTTCTACATCTTGGCTTAAAAGGGCCTCACTTTTAGAAACCTTTTCCCATTCTGGAATAATTTCACTCTCTTTAAGCAATTTCACAGTTCATCTCTGGAAAGATGATAATATTTATTTGGAAACAGTAATGCAAGAGACACTTTGAATGCTGTTCGATGCCACAGAAGGTCAAGGAGAATGATTCTATGGGATGTGGCAAGATCAGTCATCAGTCAGTGATGACCTTTTAGAGAACCATTTCCATGGAGGGCCTGCAGAAGACAAATTATAAGGGGTTAAGTAAAAATAAATGAGGAAGGAGAGGAAGAAATGGCTGAAGAGAAAAAAAAAATGTGCCCCCAGAAGAAGTGGTTAGCAAAAGGGCAAGAGTTAGAAAGAATAACCTACTTAAAATGTAGGCTAGAAAGGAAGAAGCCACTAGAGAGAGATTCCTTGAAAATCCTAGAGGGAGAGGAGAAAAATAGTTTAGGAATTGCTGTTAAGTTTAAACCACAGTTATATTTAATAAATAAAGGCTTTCCTGCAGAGTTGTGTCATCAGTATTGGAGAAAAAAAGTCCAACGAATAGTTATAATCTATTCATAAGCATGAAGTAAATCATGTTTGGGTATAATTAGTAAGAGAACATCAATAAAGGAGAAAAATATTTTTAATCTACTAATAGACCTGGAATAAATCATGTATTAGGTATAATTACTGGGAGAATACTTGGATCATTGCAAATAATTTGACAACATGATTCTATTTAATGCACCTCCTTATTTTAAATGAAAACATGATGCTTGTGATGTATTTTATTGTCTGCTTGTTGTATCAGCACATTGAAGGAAAAATAAGAATCCTGTCAGGTAGTAAAGAAGAGAACGCTCCTAGAGTTGTAAGAATAGCCCAAACCTCCTAACTTTACATTAAATTTTCTTTGATGATGTTAATTTCTTTTAAATTAAATCTCTCGCTCTAAATGGAATTGCTGTCCACAGTCCCAGTGCTGACTGCTGTCTCCCTGGCAGAATCTGGACCATATGACTCAGTCCCTGGGCCCAGTCACCAGGAACCGCTGAACTTTTCAGTCTTTGACCTTCTGATTTCATTTTCTCGGTCACTTCCCTTCCACAGACTCCGTTGCCCCACTTCTGCATTATTGCTGAAGTCAGGGCATGTGTCTCCCGCCCCGTGTCTTTTTCTTATCCTCCTCCCCTTTACTCCAATACTTAGTTCCTCTTCTTCAAGCACACCTTTCTTCTTTTTACTCTCTTTTCCAAAAATCCCTAGCACCTCTGAGCATCTCCTTTGTTATCCCCCATTGGTTTTTTTCTCTTCGAGCAGAGGAAAAACAACATTTTGCCTCTCTGCCCGTAAAGGGAATCTATATATCTTACTTGAAGTTGCTTGTCTCGTGTGGTATATATTGAATACATTCACATGTCAAAACTGAGTGTATTACATGCATTCTTGGGCTAAACTCTGTTCTGGGTCTTGCTGGTATAAAGACGCATGTGCAGCTAGTAAAAGGGCGAAGACCCATGGCCTTTGCCCTTGACTACACCAGTCTGGTGTGCAAGCAGATGAGAAAACTAGTGATTAAAACTTAGAATTCAGAAGAAGAGGACAGAGATGAGAGGACAAGTTAATGTTTTAGAAAAATTTAGCTGGTAGGTAGGGTGTGAGGCACAGGTGGGTGGTTGAGCTGGGGGCAGGGGGGGTGGCTCACAAATAAATAGGATAGCACAGCACAACTGTAATTAGTTTGCTAATGCCAAATGATTGATGAAACAGCGTGCTGGTTAAATAGTAAGCAGATGGAGAGGTCCTACAAGATTTGAAACAGGGAAATACCAAAATAACACTTTGAGCCAAGAAGGAAACACTTTGGAAGCATTGTGGAAGATGGATTTAAGTTGAAGGAACTAAAGGCAAATTCACTAGCTAGAGGGCTATTACAGTGGTAGAGGCGAGCTACTCTGTGAGTCTGAACAAAGGGAGTGCCAGCATGATGGAGTGAAGGGAACAGATTTAAGTGACACCTCTTTGTGTGTGTGTGTGTGTGTGTGAGTGTGTGTGTTAAATTAATAGGCTTTGTATTTTAGAGTAGTTGTCAGTTTACAGAGAAATTGAACAGAAGGTGGGGCACCAGGGTGCTTCAGTCAGTTAAGCATTTACCTTCAGCTCAGGTCATGATCTCCAGGTCCTGGGATCCAGACCAGCATCAGGTTCTCTACTCAGCTGGGAGTCTGCTTCTCTCTCTCTCTTTCTCTCTCTCCCGCTGACCCTCCCCACTGCCCATTCTATCTCTCAAACAAATAAATAAAATCTTTAAAAAAAATTGAACAGAGAATACTAAGTATTCTCTATGCCTTCTCAACTGCTATCCTGTTTTTCTGTATTATAAATGTCCTGCATTAGGGTGGACGCTTGTTACTGTTGATGAACCCAAACCCAAACTGATGCATTATTATTAACAAGAGTCCACATTTGGATTTACATGTGGATTCATTCCTTGTCTTGTATAGTTTTTTTTTTTTTTAAAGATTTTATTTATTTATTTGACAGACAGAGACCACAAGTAGGCAGAGAGGCAGGCAGCGAGAGAGGGGGAAGCAGGCTCCCTGCTGAGCAGAGAGCTTGATGCGGGGCTTGATCCCAGAACCCTGAGATCATGACCTGAGCTGAAGGCAGAGGCTTAACCCACTGAGCCACCCAGGCGCCCCTTGTCTTGTATAGATTTATGGGCTGTGGATCCACAGGAATGTACAGTGTAATGTATCCACCATTATAGTATCATACAGGAGAGTTTCTCTGCCCTAATACACCCTGTGCTTTATAGATTCATCCTCCCATCTCTCTGAGTCAAAAGAAATTGTTGATCTTTTATTGTCTCTACAGTTTTGCCTTTTGTTATGCAGTTGGATTCATACAGCTTGTGGTCTTTTTAGGTTGCCTTCTTTCACTTAGCAATGTGCTTTTAAAGTTTCCCCGTGTCTTTTAATGGTTTGAGAGTCCTTTTCTTGTTACTTTTGAATGACAGTCCATTGTCTGGATATACCACAGGTTATGTCTTCGCCTACTAAAGGTCATCCTGGTTGCTTCCAAATTTTGACATTTAAAAACAAAGCTGCTATAAACATCTGTGTGCAGTTTTTGTGTGCACGTAAGTTTTTAATGGTTTTGGTAAGCACTAAGAAGTTTGATTGCTGGATTGTTTGGTAAGAATAGATTTAGCTTTGTAAAAAAAACCACCAGCTGCCTTCCAAAGTGGCTGTACCAATTTCCCTTCCCACTGGCAGTAAGTGAGAGTTCTTGCTGCTCCACATCCTCACCAGCTTTTGGGGTCATCAGTGTTCTGGATTTGAGCTGTTCTAATAAATGTGGAGTCTCATTGTTTTCATTTGCAAATCCCTCTGGCTATACAATGTTGAACATTTCTTTTTTTTTTTTTTTTTTTTTTCCTCTTTATTTTTTTTTTTTAATTTTTTATTTATTTTCAGCGTAACAGTATTCATTGTTTTTTCACCACACCCAGTGCTCCATGCAATCTGTGCCCTCCCTAATACCCACCACCTGGTTCCCCCACCCTCCCACCCCGCCCCTTCAAAACCCTCAGGTTGTTTTTCAGAGTCCATAGTCTCTCATGGTTCACCTCCCCTTCCAATTTCCCTCAACTCCCTTCTCCTCTCCATCTACCCTTGTCCTCTTTATTATTTGTCATGCTCCACCAATAAGTGAAACCATATGATACTTGACTTTCTCTGCTTGACTTATTTCACTCAACATAATCTCTTCCAGTCCTGTCCATGTTGCTACAAAAGTTGGGTATTCGTCCTTTCTGATGGAGGCATAATACTCCATAGTGTATATGGACCACATCTTCCTTATCCATTCATCCGTTGAAGGGCATCTTGGTTCTTTCCACAGTTTGGCGACCGTGGCCATTGCTGCTATAAACATTGGGGTACAGATGGCCCTTCTTTTCACTACATCTGTATCTTTGGGGTAAATCCCCAGCAGTGCAATTGCAGGGTCATAGGGAAGATCTATTTTTAATTTCCTGAGGAATCTCCACACTGTTCTCCAAAGTGGCTGCACCAGTTTGCATTCCCACCAACAGTGTAAGAGGGTTCCCCTTTCTCCACATCCTCTCCAACACACGTTGTTTCCTGTCTTGCTAATTTTGGCCATTCTAACTGGTGTAAGGTGGTATCTCAATGTGGTTTTGATTTGAATCTCCCTGATGGCTAGTGATGATGAACATTTTTTCATGTGTCTGGTAGCCATTTGTATGTCTTCATTGGAGAAGTGTCTGTTCATATCTTCTGCCCATTTTTTGATATGATTATCTGTTTTGTGTGTGTTGAGTTTGAGGAGTTCTTTATAGATCCTGGATATCAACCTTTTATCTGTACTGTCATTTGCAAATATCTTCTCCCATTCCGTGGGTTGCCTCTTTGTTTTGATGACTGTTTCTTTTGCTGTGCAGAAGCTTTTTATCTTGATGAAGTCCCAGAAGTTCATCTTTGCCTTTATTTCCTTCGCCTTTGGAGACATATCTTGAAAGAAGTTGCTATGGCTGATATCAAAGAGGTTACTCCCTATGTTCTCCTCGAGGATTCTGATGGATTCCTGTCTCACGTTGAGGTCTTTTATCCATTTCGAGTTTATCTTTGTGTACGGTGTAAGAGAATGGTCAAGTTTCATTCTTCTACATATAGCTGTCCAGTTTTCCCAGCACCATTTATTGAAGAGACTGTCTTTTTTCCACTGGATATTTTTTCCTGTTTTGTCAAAGATTATTTGACCATAGAGTTGAGCCCATATCTGGGCTCTCTACTCTGTTCCACTGGTCCATGTGTCTGTTTTTATGCCAGTACCATGCTGTCTTGGTGATCACAGCTTTGTAGTAAAGCTTGAAATCAGGTAACGTGATGCCGAGATTTTAAACTAAAGACGGTAGTCAGAGATACAGAAGGACACTACATCATTCTTAAAGGGACTATCCACCAAGATGATCTAACAATTGTAAATATCTATGCCCCCAATATGGGAGCAGCCAATTACATAAGAAAACTATTAATCAAGATAAAGAGTCATATTGATATGAATACATTAATAGTAGGAGATCTTAACACGCCTCTCTCAGAAATAGACAGATCATCGAAGCAGAAAATCAATAAAGAAATAAGAGCATTGAATGACACATTGGACCAGATGGACCTCATAGATATATACAGAACATTCCACTCTAAAACAACAGAATACTCATTCTTCTCAAGTGCACATGGAACCTTCTCCAGAATAGACCACATACTGGGTCACAAATCAGGGCTCAACCGATACCAAAAGACTGAGATGATTCCCTGCATATTCTCAGATCACAATGCTTTGAAACTGGAGCTCAATCACAAGGAAAAGTTCAGAAGGAACTCAAATACCTGGAAGCTAAAGACCACCTTGCTTAAGAATGCTTGGATCAACCAGGAGATCAAAGAAGAACTTAAACAATTTATGGAAACCAATGAGAACGAAGACACTTCACTCCAAAACCTATGGGATACAGCAAAGGCGGTCCTAAGCGGGAAATTCATAGCCATCCAAGCCTCCCTCAAAAAAATTGAAAAATCCAGAATACACCAGCTGTCTCTACACCTTAAAGAACTGGAGAATCAACAACAAATCAAACCAACTCCACACGTAAGAAGGGAAATAATCAAGATTAGAGCAGAGATCAACGAGGTAGAAACCAGAGATACAGTAGAACGTATCAACGAAACTAGAAGCTGGTTTTTTGAAAGAATCAATAAGATCGATAAACCATTGGCCACACTAATCCAAAAGAAAAGAGAGAAAGCCCAAATTAATAAAATTATGAATGAAAAGGGAGAGATCACAACTAACACCAAGGAAGTAGAAACAATCATCAGAAGCTATTATCAACAGTTATATGCCAATAAGCTAAGCAACCTAGATGAAATGGATGCATTCCTGGAAAACTATAAACTCCCAAAATTGAACCAGGAAGAAATTGACAACCTGAATAGACCGATATCTAGTAACGAGATTGAAGCAGTGATCAAAAACCTCCCAAAAAACAAGAGCCCAGGACCTGACGGATTCCCTGGGGAATTCTATCAAACTTTCAAAGAAGAAATAATACCTATTCTCCTGAAGCTGTTTCAAAAAATTGAAGCAGAAGGAAAACTTCCAGACTCTTTTTATGAAGCCAGCATCACCCTGATCCCCAAACCAGGCAAAGACCCTACCAAAAAGGAGAATTTCAGACCGATATCACTGATGAATATGGATGCTAAGATTCTCAACAAGATCCTAGCAAACAGGATCCAACAGCACATTAAAAAGATTATCCACCATGACCAGGTAGGATTCATCCCTGGGTTACAAGGATGGTTCAACATTCGCAAATCAATCAATGTGATAGAACAAATCAATAAGAGAAGAGAGAAGAACCACATGATCCTCTCCATTGATGCAGAAAAAGCTTTTGACAAAATCCAGCATCCGTTCCTGATTAAAACGCTTCAAAGTATAGGGATAGAGGGAACATTCCTGAACTTCATCAAATCTATCTATGAAAAACCCACAGCAAATATCATCCTCAATGGGAAAAAGCTTGCAGCCTTCCCACTGAGATCAGGAACACGACAAGGATGCCCACTCTCACCACTCTTGTTCAACATAGTATTAGAAGTCCTAGCAACAGCAATCAGACAACAAAGAGAAATAAAAGGTATCCAAATTGGCAAGGAAGAAGTCAAACTCTCTCTCTTCGCAGATGACATGATTCTTTATATGGAAAACCCGAAAGACTCCACCTCCAAACTACTAGAACTCATACAGCAATTCAGTAATGTAGCAGGATACAAAGTCAATGTCCAGAAATCAGTGGCTTTCTTATACACTAACAATGAAAATACAGAAAGGCAAATTAGAGAATCGATTCCATTTACTATAGCACCAAAAACCATAAGATACCTCGGAATAAACCTAACCAAAGAGGTTAAAGATCTGTACTCGAGGAACTACAGAACACTCCTAAAAGAAATTGAAGAAGACACAAAAAGATGGAAGACCATTCCATGCTCTTGGATGGGAAGAATAAACATCGTTAAAATGTCTATACTGCCCAGAGCAATCTATACTTTTAATGCCATTCCAATCAAAATTCCACCAGTATTTTTCAAAGAGCTGGAGCAAATAATACTAAAATTTGTATGGAATCAGAAGAGACCCCGAATTGCTAAGGAAATGTTGAAAAACAAAAATAAAACTGGTGGCATCACGTTACCTGATTTCAAGCTTTACTACAAAGCTGTGATCACCAAGACAGCATGGTACTGGCATAAAAACAGACACATGGACCAGTGGAACAGAGTAGAGAGCCCAGATATGGACCCTCAACTCTATGGTCAAATAATCTTTGACAAAACAGGAAAAAATATCCAGTGGAAAAAAGACAGTCTCTTCAATAAATGGTGCTGGGAAAACTGGACAGCTATATGTAGAAGAATGAAACTTGACCATTCTCTTACACCGTACACAAAGATAAACTCGAAATGGATAAAAGACCTCAACGTGAGACAGGAATCCATCAGAATCCTCGAGGAGAACATAGGGAGTAACCTCTTTGATATCAGCCATAGCAACTTCTTTCAAGATATGTCTCCAAAGGCGAAGGAAATGTTGAACATTTCTTCCTGTGCTTATTTGCTGTCTGTATGTCCTCTTTGACAGGGTGTTTGTTCAGACCTTTTGCTCACTTTTTAATTGCACTGTTTGTTTTGTATTGTTTAATTTTAAGAATTAGATACTTTGGAAAGAAGTCTTCCTGCAGATAGGTGTTTTGCAAAATATTTTCCCAGTGTGTGTGTGTGTGTGTGTGTGTGTGTGTAAAACACTTGTCTTTCTCAGAGTAGAGGTTTTTAATTTTGACTGAGATTGTGTTGAATACATCAAGGTGGAAAGCATGGACATCCTGACAGTATTAACAGTTTTGTTGGTTGTTATTAACACTACAAGTATTAGTTAGTTATATGCATTGCTCGATGCTTGTTTTAAGCGGGCAGTAAAGATACAGGAACTAGGGATTACTTCTAGATCTCTGATAAGGGCAACTAGAAGGGTATTGTCACTCAGTTGGGCATAAGGTTTTGGGATGATAGTGATAAATTAGATACTGGATATTTAGAATTTGAATTTCCACATGGAAACCAGATAAATACAACCAACATACAGTTAAATAAAGGGATCAGGAATATAGGGAACTAGGCAGGATATAAGTATTTGGAAATCTTCAACATACATATATTTGAGACTATGGGTATATAAGATGTTGCTTAGGGAGAATATATGATATGACAAGATGTTAGAAAATATAAAAATTTCAGGTGGATATTGGAAAAGTTGCCCAGGAAGAAACCATAGTGAAAATGGCTGAGGCGAAATAAAAATAGAGAAATAAACAGTAGAGGAGTTGGGAGTTAAGATGGCAGAGAAGTAGGAGGACCTTGAACTTGTCTCATTCCTCGAACACGCCTACATAGTTATCAAGTTATTCTGAACACCCAGGAAGTCAGTTGGGGGTCTGAAAGAACAAAGACTGTGGTCTACAAGTAGAAAAGTGACCACCTTTTGGAAGGTAAAAGGTGCAGAAGTTCACTTGGAGGAGACATAGCAGTGGATGTGGTGGTAGGGAGGGAGCCTGCTTACGGAGGCTGCCACGAAGTATTAGAAAATTATTTTGGAAGCCACAAAGGAAAAGAACGTCATGAGGGGAAATTTGTTAGCAGTGCCAAATGTAGTAAAATAATATGAAGGGTAAAAGTGCAAAGGAAAACAGTAATTCATGGACATGAATTGGTAAAGCCAGAATGTAGACAACTCATAAAAAAAAAAATGCTTACCTTGGGAGAGGGGACAATATAATTAAAAAGAAATGATAGAGGGGTTATGGAGAGTTTTGACATTATCATTACAATTGCCACCATTAGCATAATTGTCGTTATCATCGTTATGATCATCATTACTTAGCTGGAATAAATTGGAGTATGTTTATATATTAAGGGCAAAGAATGAGTAGAAGGATGGAAGGTGAGAAACAGAGGTGTTTTCTCAGAGTGATGTGAAGGGATGTGAGTCCAAGCACAAGTGCAAAGAATCAACCTGGACAGAATTTCTCCCAAACCATTAATAAATGAATAGAGAACTTGTTGAAAAATAACAGCAAGCTTGGTATTTGGGTTCTGGTTTTAAAAAATGAATATAAATTCCTAATATCTAATAAACATCTAACAAAAGTTAATACAAATATTTCTGCTCTGATCCTGAATAAATGTTCAAGAAAATATTCGACTAGCTTATTTCCAATATTTTACTTTAAAACTTAGCCCTGATTTATTGGAGGCAAAGTACAGAAATTTGTAACTCCTTCTCCCTGAAATCATGCAAAATATGCAGGTAAAATTGAGACATGGGTCAGTGAGGCATCTCACCAAGCTTTTTCTCCTTACTGTGAGTAATGACAATGCAGTGATGTCAGAGATCGTCACAAATTCGTATTTCTCAGCACGCTGTTTTCTCATGTCTCAGCAGCTTTCTCGTGTCTCTAGAGATTGGTAGCAAGGGACTCTTTTTTCCTATCTTCCTGTCTTCCTTTTTCCTGTGAGTTCCTCTAATGAAAGGAATTTGGCTAAGAAATTTGGAAAATATGGCTTGTGGGGTTGGGGGGCAGCTGCCTCTCTTAAGATGCACAGCTGAACACAAAGGAATAGGAAAGTCAGCTATGGCCAAACAAAATGATGACTGGCAAAATGAACTTTCCACTAAGAGCATTCTCTGAAAAGATTCTAGGATAAAAGAGGGTTTTAAATGAAAGATTCGACATCCACTCAACAGTACACTTGAATTCAGGACATTCCAAACAGGAACCCAAAGATCTGATTTCTAATGCTAGAGTTTTTATTCTTAACAGAAAGCTAAGGAAGGCATCTACCACAAACTTATATTCTTGGGAAGATTTGAAGAGACTGATGTTTTGAGCTGGCCCGCTGTCTCTTGTCCTGGAGGTTTTCCCACCCCAGGGAGATGCACCATGTTTTTTTTTGTTTTTGTTTTTTTGTTTTGTTTTGTTTTGTTTTGTTTTTTAAGATTTTTATTTATTTATTTGACAGACAGAGATCACAAGTAGGAAGAGAGGCAGGCAGAGAGAGAGGAAGGGAAGCAGTCTCCCCGTAGAGCAGAGAGCCCAGTGTGGGGCTCAATCCCAGGACCCTGGGATCATGACCTGAGCCGAAGGCAGAAGCTTTAATCCACTGAGCCACCCAGGCGCCCCGAGATGCACCATGTTAAGATAACACATAGGTGAGTTTATGAGTGTAATTGTGCAGTAGGAAACAAGGCAGTGTGGGAGAAAAGAGCAAGACATCTTAACCCCCAATATATGGTCAAGGAGATATATTTTAGAAAGATTGGAACCTGAAACTTGATTCCTATAAAATACCATAACCTTCTATCTCTTGGGAAGTCTTACTGAACTTCTACACGTGCAAGCTTCACCTTGCAGATTGCTCCTATAGATAACTTTTAAAAAGCATGCATAAGGAAGTGAAAAGTTACACTCGAAAGCAGGAAAACAAGGGAAAAGGAATTATCTTTCATGTTTTCATTTTGCTCTGGATTCCTCTATGAATTCATATTAATGTCAGTGGGGGTAGCTTGGAGCTGGAGTGCTGGATTTACAGATCATCAGCTTGAAATTTGAAGTGATCAAATTTAATTCAGTTTTAATGAGGTCTTTCTCTTGCAAGGTTTCCTATCACACTCCTCCTTCCATGGGTGCTATGGTGAAGATAGGTGTTCAGTGGCTGTCATCAGATCTATGGCCCACTTCTCTTAAGAAGTCCATCCTCCCAGCCAAGGGTGTCCTGGGGTTTTCTTGATCACTAGTCATGTCTTCAGGCAGTTTCCAAGCTGCTGAAGTTGGGACTGTTGTCTCTTCTGGGCATGGCTTGTACCTGAGGTCTGCTCCTTTCAACCTCTGGTCTTTTTCCAAGTTTCAGATCCTCTCTTCTGTGTCTCTAGCTAGAAGCTGCTGGTAAATTAAGGCATTATTTGGCACAAGCCAAGAGCAAGTGCAAGCACTATCTTAAACCTTCTCTGTGCCCCACCCCGCCACACTCTAATGGCCCCATCACAGGAGTGGAGGGCACTGTCTCTCCAAATATACCAGTGAGAGATAGGTAGAGCACCATCCTTCTCTCCTGAAATTCCGTACCTCTCCCCAGGCTTAGGTCCATAAATGAGAGGTAGTTTGGTCTCATTCCTAGTATCAATCCTTAATAATCTCATTTAATGATAATTTATTAATAAATTAATTTGAAGCTCAAAACAAGTATTGATCCTTTTGTCCTAGCCTTAATGCGTTTTATTCCTGAAATTTTAATGCCATGTGTTCAGTGCATAAAACATCCAGTCAACTAGTGAAAAACATACTATCTCAAAAACATTATTATCTTTACATTTGCTTTACGGGCACATATTTTTCACATAATTGGCTTTCCAAATAACACCATTCTACTTTACCTAAGGTCAAACATCCATAAAATATATTATGCTATTTGAGAAAATAAATTATATTGCAAGTATAAAATTGCATTAAACTACTGTTATAAATTTGTTAAGTACTCAATGGACATAATGACAAGGAAAAACTAAATGATCTGGAAGGCATATGCTTATAATTTTTTGATAGAGATGTTTTCAATAAACTTATTTATTGAAGTGTAACATGAAGACAGACATGCACAAATCCTAAGGCTATAGAAAGCCTTACCATTAATACAGATGCATTGTTCAAATTCTCAGGAGTATTCTCAGAAACAGCATTTCTGTTTAACCTGAACTGCTCTATTCCCATTTGACCCCTTTCCAGAACTACAACTGCGTACTTAAAATGGATTAAAAGAATAAATCTCCATTTTTGAGTGTAGGTACAATTTCCCCTCCATTTAGGTTAATAGCTACCAACAGTGATACATTCTTATGGCCAAATTTTCTTTCTCTATTAGAGTTTTTCAACTGTTTCAATATGCTCTTTATCCTAGGGAGTAATAGGTAAAGAATTTCTGAAATATGTTTCTTTATTTTTCTAAACTGCTAGTGCTGTCACTGTCCCAAGCCCAGTAGATTTGATGGTATTAATGTATACTAGAATATTTGTGATTTTTCTCCCTTAGCTTTTTCATAGTTCTCTGATAAGACAGGCATTTGATTACATTAAGAAATTATGCATATTTAAATAATGCTAGAACCCTAAGAAAATTGTATTGTGACCTTAAGAAATAAGTTCTTTGCAGAGTGTTACCTATTGTAACCTTGTCAATTTCTAAATGGACAATCAAGCTTTTGGCTAATTGCAGTCATCCTTATTAGTGAGTATTAATTAAGCAATTATTAAAAGGTCAACGAGAAGGATTTTTTAAATTGAAAATAGACCAGACTTCTAAATAAAGCATTTGTGCTGTCTGTGGGTTTAATATGTATATGATTTATGACAAGCATGGTTATTAAAAACCTTACTTTTCTGTCTTACTTACTTACTGGGAAACACAGTAGTTTCATTTTAACTGTGTGTTGCCTCTTCTGCTCCACATGGAAAGTCCTCAGAGGAGTGAGTCTCCATTTCTATATTTGGTCCTCAAAGCCCAAATGGGGTATTTTGAGTCTTTATAATCTCTGCGATTAAAATAAAATTACCTATAACTATTTCTTGTATAACTTTGAAGAAAAGTGAAGTAAATTGGACCTAAAATTATGTTTAAGTGTTCCAAGATTAAGCTTCAGTTCTAGAGGTAATAAAGCCTCCTTACCAGTTACTCTGGTTAACAGTGCAGTGACTTCATTTTTGTGAAAGCAACTTACACCCATGATTTTCATTCCTATTTTACTTACTAGCATAGTTCTTTACATGTCCTTGTAATGACAAAATTAAAAGCTAGTATTTGGAAGATCTCTCTTTCTCTCTCTCTTTTAACAAGAGCAGACTTTTAAATGGACTGAATTCTACTAGAGCATGGTACTAGGTTGATTAATGTCCCCAAAGATATCATATCCTAAAGCCTAGAATTTGTGAACGTTGCCATATGTGGCCAAGACTTTGTAGATATAATTAAGATATTGAGACAGAGCTATATCCTAGGTTATCACGATAGACCCCAAATATAATCACGTGTCTTTTTAAGAGGGAGAAAGAGTCAAATTAGACTACACAGAGAGGATACGATGATGCGAAGGTGAGAGTGAGAGAGATGTAAAGATGCTGGCCCTGAAGATTGGAATAAATGTGCCACAAATGGAGGAATTCTGGTAGCCATCAGAAGCTGGGAGAGGCAAGGGGCAGATTCTCCACTAGAGGAAGTGTGCTCCCGTTGACAACTTGATTTTGGCCCAGTGATACTGATTTCAGACCTCTAACCTCCGAAAGTGTGGCAGAGTAAGTTTCTGTTGTTCTAAGCTACCATGTTTGTAGTGATGGTTTATAGAAACCATAAGAATCTCACAAAGGCCCCATGCATCATCTACAGACAGTATGTATGACAGCTACTGGGTTATGTTATGCTAGAATGAATCTCTGTTTCTTTCAACCAAAATATTAACCAGATAAGGAAATTTTCCAAGTTTATCTTTTTTTAAAAACTACATTCTGTGTTCTTATAGCTTATTTACCACAGCTGATTAACTCCCTAGTTACCTTTTAAGATAGTTAAGATTGGGGCATCTGGGTGGCTCAGTGGGTTAAAGCCACTGAGGGTCCTGGGATCGAGCCCCACATCGGGCTCTCTGCTCAGCAAGGAGCCCACTTCCCCTTTTCTCTCTCTCCCTGCCTGCCTCTCTGCCTACTTGTGATCTCTGTCTGTCAAATAAATAAATAAATAAAATAATTATGATTGTACTGTAAGAAACAAGAAAGAAGACTTTCTCCAATCATGACTCAAAATATAGCCATTACCCAGTATGATACCCAGTTGGATAAGTCCAAGTAATTTGCTCAATGGGGTGAAGTCTGAAAAGGTTCAAATTGTGATGCTTTTCAGCCATATTGTTGATGCTGTCTTGACTGAAATTGTAGGTATATTAAACTTATGGTATTTTTGGTAGTGAGAAAATTTCGTATTCAAATTCCCATAATCGTAAACCATGTGACTATTGAAAAACAAACTTTGAAAGGTTGTAATCATGATGCTTTCTTTCGTAGTTTGCACATAAATATGAAATCATACTTTGAAATTTAAAAAAATATTCCAGTAAAGTTTTTGGAGTTTGAGTTTTGTGACATATTCTCAGGATTGTTCATGAATACTTTTTCTTCTGTTCAACTACCTTTAAAAGTGATGGAAAATGTACCATTTGTCAGCAGACTTTGATTGTGTTGTAGACTTGATGTACAATAGGAGAAATCCTTTTGTGCCTGGAAGAAAGGTTTGCATTTGAGAACAGCAAAGTGCAATCAAGGAACAACTAATCTTAGCCCAGAAAGGAACTGGATGTACTTTCTTTCACATGTAAAGTAAAAACTTTTTTTTTTTTTTTAAGTTTGATGTAAGTACTTTCTTCAAAGTACTACCACATACTCAGCTCTCAATCTTCCAATTATTTTATGAAGCATCATATTCCCACTTTATAGCTGAAATAACTCAGAGCAATTAAATATCTTCTCCTTGGACAAGTAAGTCAGAACTGGGAGGCAGGTCCAGCTGGGTCCTTCCTACCTCTGTTCAGTACTGCCTTAATAATACAGTCATTTCATGACTGTAATAATCTCATAGTTTAACTTTGTATAAAGGAAATAAGGTTTTGAATATTTTCACATTTTGTTAAATCTATCTTCTCTGAAATTACAGGAAAAAATGTCATTCGGCAAATAATGAAATAGGGCCCTGCATTGAGGA
This sequence comes from Martes martes, assembly GCF_963455335.1. NCBI lineage: Eukaryota > Metazoa > Chordata > Mammalia > Carnivora > Mustelidae > Martes > Martes martes. Next base: position 35,132,600 of record NC_137899.1, read on the forward strand.
AACAAAAGCAAAATGTTACCTCCTCAGTTTTACAGTGTGGTGTAATGAGTTCTTCAAAAGAAAGGGAAAAAAAAAAGCCATTACCTAAAGTGCCTCTGGTTCTCATACTTTGAATGTGATGAAATTAAGTTCCATCTTAAAGTGCAAGAACAAGCTATTTATTATCTTTTGCTTATTTTCATTGTTAACTAAAATGTAAGCAGGCTTGAACTTGTTTGGGTAGAACATGGTAAAATCCCAAGTCCTCATTAACATGTTTCTTTGCCATACTTTGGTCCAAGTCCCACCCTCTCCCCATTCATCACTCTAGAGTTTTGTTGCAGGAAGGAGTCCACAGAGGTTAGATGAGATCTGTGGTAATGGTGATGACGATGATGATGACAATGACAAATCTGACCCAAAAGGGAGTCCAGCTGTGGGAAATTCTATGGTTCAGTCGCGTCTATGTCAAAGTCAGAATTCTTTCAACATACACACTCTTCTTAAATTTTATAAGCCACTGCCTCAATGAAGACATTATCTTTAGACTCACTTCAATGAAAGAGTAAAGGAATCTAACATTTTGAGTACTTCCCATGTTCCAGGCCCTGGACTGAGTTCTTGGCATTTATGATCTCGTGTGGCCATTGCAGTCATTAGTGTCACTCACAGTTATTCCATCCTGACTGAACAACAGGATTATCCAGAGACATTGAAAATTAGTGATGCTTAGCCTAGGTCCCACCCCCACCCGCAGAAAAATCACAGAATCTCTCAAGAGCCCTGAAGCAGATATAGATATATTTTCTTTTTTTTTTTTTTTCTAAGTCTCCCAAGTGGATTAAAATATGAAACTAGTGTAGGGAAGGATCGTCAGCTTTAAGGTAAAAATGTTGTTTTGTTTATCTCTGTTTGGTCAGTTTATAAAAATCAGGAGGACTTTTTTTGCTGAACCACCTTTTTAGCTAAAAATACGTCTATGGAGGGGCGCCTGGGTGGCTCAGTGTGTTAGGCCTCTGCCTTTGGCTCAGGTCATGGTCTCAGGGTCCTGGGATCGAGCCCCATATCGGGCTCTCTGCTCAGCGGGGAGCCTGCTTCCTCCCCCCCCGCCCCCCCCCTGCCTCTCTGCCTACTTGTGACCTCTGTCTGTCAAATAAATGAATAAAATCTTTAAAAAAAATACGTCTATGGAGTATGAGGTATTGAAATATTAACTCAGTGTGCTTTTCCTCATTCTTCCTCATAATCAAAATAAGTCAATAATCATAAAACTACTTACCCAAAAGACTCTCACCTAATTCTTACACACTTTTTCTTCTCTGTACTCAATTTACTATTCCCTTCAGCCAAAAGCATGAATCTGATCTAGGGAATTCCAGTGAAGAGAGTTACAAGTTAGAATAAGGAACATGAAACATACATAGCACCTGGCCATGCCTACTTACTCCCATCATGCAAGCTAATTCCTCAGGGCCCGCCCTATTTGATAATCCCAACATGGGAAACTACTGAGGCATAAAAACCAAGAAAAATTGCATAATTTAAAAACTTAATAGTTTAGGGGCGCCTGGGTGGCTCAGTGGGTTAAGTCGCTGCCTTCGGCTCAGGTCATGATCTCAGGGTCCTGGGATCGAGTCCCGCATCGGGCTCTCTGCTCAGCAGGGTGCCTGCTTCCCTCTCTCTCTCTCTTTGCCTGCCTCTCTGCCTACTTGTGATCTCTCTCTCTGTCAAATAAATAAATAAACCTTTAAAAAAAAAAAACTTAATAGTTTAAAAATTTTTGGGTAGTTTTTGATCTTCTCTATTTATTTTTTATTTGTTCACTTACCATGTTCAATTTTGCCTCCAAAGTTTATTCCCACGTGAGTTGGGTTCCTTTGACCTGCTAGCATCTTTTCCCATCTAATGGACTGACAGAAGAGATGGAGCAGGTATACAGATACTAGTAAAATTCAGCTAATGGCCCCCATGAGGCCCATAAGAGATATCACAGAGAATTACTTTCTTAAAATAATACTGTTTCAGGTGCATCTTTTTCTATTCTTTTAAAAATAAAGATTTAAAAAAAAAACAACTCTTCCCCAAATTAAAAAACAAAAACAAAAAACAAATTTCCAAACTACCTTTAATCTTAGCCTAAGTTCAATGAGTTGAATTTTAATTTAGGGCTTTTTAAAATTTTTTAAAAAGATTTTATTTATTTATTTATTTGACAGACAGAGATCACAAGTAGGCAGAGAGGTAGGCAGAGAAAGAGAGAGGAGGAAGCAGGCTCCCCACTGAGCAGAGATTCCCCTATGCTGGACTTGATCGCAGGACCCTGAGATCATGACCTGAGCCAAAGGTAGAGGCTTAACCCACTGAGCCACCCAGGTGCCCCCCTTTTTTTTTTTTAACTTCCATTTTGTTGCTATGTCCAAAGATCTCATTTTTTATAACACTTCAAATACTTTGTGAAGGAAAATAATAATAATGATAGTGTTAAAGATTACGATTTTAAAATAGACTTCTCAATAAAGGAAGGTGTTTAAGTATATTAATGATCAATGTGTTGAACTGCTTATTTTGGGAATCTGCATTGCTTTTTCTAATAAGAATAGAGCCACCACTTATGTGGCACCTACTGTCTAAGATATTGTGCATATAATCTGATTTAGTCATCACAAAACATGCCTGTTATTTTCCCATCTTAAGAGGGCAGCCGCTGAGATCCAGAAAGGTTAAGGAACTTGCCTAAGAGGTGGCAAAGCCCATTGTGAATTTTCAGTGTGTGCTCTATGTTGTACCAGCATGCCTTGGGTTCCTCAAGACAATGACAGACCAGTTGAGAGTTAACTGGTTTGTGCTTAGGGCAAGAATTTGCTTTTTAGATTAGAAGTCATGGAAGTCTCCAGTTTCCGGTAGGGCTCAGATCCACGTGTAAGGATAATATGAGTTCTTCCTATAATTTTACCTGGCCAGACTTCTCTTCTGTCTACACCATGTGTAAATTGTGAAGAAGACCCCAGTATAGATGGTGTACCTAGCAGACTTGACAAGTCATTTTAAACAGTTTCCTCTCTATTACAGAATTATTTTTAGTAATAATCATGAGATGAAACAAGTGATGAAAATGGCCAGAAAAGTAATGCAGTTAAGAATTGTTATTGAACTTTTACATAAATGTATATGATGAAGAAATATATTACTCTTCGACTAAAACATTTATTTTATTTTTAAATTACATTAATGTGTTTTTTATGTAAAAAAAAAAAGGATTACATATTGATCTGTCATCATAGTGGATTATAACTCTACAAGTTCTTTCTCTGGTTTTCCGCAAACGTCTAAAGGTGTCATACATAGACTCCAAAAAGTATACAAAGATAAAATTAAAGTAAATCAACTTCTCATTCTTTATTTTTGTAGTCATTATGCTACTGATGTCTTTTTATAAATCGCTGTTTGAATTCAGATCTAGATAGTGCCACAGAGACATGAATTGCTTAGGAACAAACTTTAGTGATCCTAAACTGCTATGAACTTATTTGCAAAACAAATAGTACATGCCTGGGTCTCTATGTGTTCGGGTAGAACTAGGAATTATCTGAATTAATTTCCATGCACCATAGTGTTTATTAAAATATAAGTAATAAAATGCTAACTAAAATGATATATATACACATGCATATGGAAAAAGTATTTTATTATAAAAATTTTAATATATTTATTACATATTAATATAAGTTTTTATTTAATATATTATTACATATTAAATATATACTAAATTATTATCTGTTAAATAGAGGTATATTTATTTGTTTATGTAATTGAAACAGTAGTAACCATAGTAGTTTTTAGAACTGTGATGTCCACTGGCCACACATAGCTATTTATATTAAATTTAAATTTTTTAAAATTAAAGAAACTAAAATTTTAGTTCCTCAGTCACATTAACCACATTTACAATTCTGAATAGCCACAGGTAGCTAATGACTCCAGTGTTCAATAACACAGATATAGAAAACTGACATCATTTCATAACATTTTGTTGGGCAGCATTGATTTGAAACTTTGGGTCAAAATTTTATTGAGGAGAACTTCTTTATTACTAACATTGGTTAGAATTGACAGTGCAAGAAACTCATAAAAATCAGACTAACTTTTAGTACCTATCGTTATTATATAAAAAATTCTCTGTAGACAGTGCACCCCTATTGGCATAGTGGGGACGGTTATTCCCACTGGGCTGCCCTGGGTTTGCCTCTGCTCCAGGAATCCATTAATGCTTCTATGGCTCTCGTCTAACCTCTTCCGTGTGGGTGGTGGGATATAAAGTTTCTTTACCCCATCCATCAGGCTTTAACATGATTAGTGTGGTTTGGATGACAGGTTCTCCTACCCCCTCAGAGAATATGCTCCATCAACCATTATCCATTTTTCTCTACTTACTGGCAATTCAACATAAACCCGAGCAAGCTGTGTCTGACCCTTATGAAAATTCCCATTCTTGTAACTTGGCTTTGTCTTACATCTCTAGTCAACTCCGAAGCATTACATTTTGTGTCACATTCTACTTTCCTGGAATAGTATTCCATGGTCCTATTTGTCTCTCAGTCATTCTTCATTCCATTGCAATGTATCTTCCACAAAATCTGCTCTGGTCCTAGCCACTCAATGTCTACAGGAGTCATTCCTGACCCACCTCTGTGCTCCTGTAGCATCCGGTGTATACTGTGTTCACACTATTCATAGTAGTGTGAGAGGTAGATTTGCTTGTCTCCTGTGCTCAAGAGAATATAAACTCATAGAAGATACTAGAAATATCTTATTCAATTCTGAGCCCCCTGGACTCAGTTCAGTGCTTGTGAGTAGTCACTAAGTAAATATTTGTTGAAGAAAGACGGGAAAGAAGAGAAGGAGGGAGAGAGTTTTACTATGATTTTGAATATCTTAGTTGTGAGTTAGGGGTAGGGGCAAGAGGACCAACAATTAAGATGAAGCGTATGCATGTCAGTTACATGTTCAAGACTACAGAGCACTTAAGAAGATGTATTACTACAGCAAGTAAATTATTCTAATGCTTAGATAATTGCAGATGTTTGATCTCTTAGAAATTGATACCTGAAACTCTTCATGGCTCTATTCAGTTCAGTGTAAAAAGTAGATGAAAGGTCTTGCTTTGTATTAAGCACATGCTCGAAATAGAGGATAGTAAGATGACTAAGACATTTTATCTGCCCTTAAAAGATAAATTTGTTAGGAACAAAGCACACAAAAAATGAAAGATAACTGTGATGATAATGAGAGTTAGTGTTCATTTAACACCTATAATTTGCCATCACGAAGTGCAACAGATCTTGGTTTGGGGAGAGCTAGGGTAAAAGTTACCAGCCGGGTATATTTGCTCCTCTTACCACCAATCAAGCCAGGCTCTTTAACAGGTTATGTTGGGTGAAAAGCATCAGTAAACATATTAGTTCTGGGAGTTAAATAGTACATCGCAAGTCCCACTGTTTTTCTCTTAAACAGTCAAAGCCATGTATCCAAGCATCCCCAGAAATAAGGACACACCTTCCCAATATAGCTGTAAATTAACTCTGTCCTGCACAGAAAGACAGGTTGGCCATGGTGATGAGGACATAGGAAAGGAGTTTCGGTTGGAGGATTTAAGGGGAAGGATACTGATGAACCACAGGTGAACCACATAGCAAAATAACAGGAGTGAGAGATGTTTTCCTAGAGCTCTGCATGGGCAACAGGTAGACTCGAATGCCAGTAATACAGTAATATTAGTCACTATGAAGACTTGCTATAAATCAGTAATTGTGGTAAGCGCTTCATATGTATAACCTTTAACCACATAAAAACTCTGTAAGAGACAGTGGTCCCTCATTTATAGTTGAGAAGACTGAACCTTAGTGAGAATAAGCCATTTGTGAAAATTTAGATGAAAAGAAAATAATGAAGCTCCATTGGCCTGTCTCAAAAATCAGTGATTATAATTTTACAGCGTGGTCTATAGGCAAAGGTCAGTAGAGATTTGTGTTTTTATTTAGGACCAAATGCACAAAGGGATCTGGTTGGTAATTCTGAAGTACACTTTTCTGGGTTTTGATAATTTCAAGGTCCTTGAAGAAAATGTGAGGAGTGGTCTCAACCCAGAAAGACTTGTTTTCATCTAAGCACCCTTCCCCACTTTGTCCACATTTGTAGGGAATTCCAGGACTGGTTGGGTAGTATTATATATATATATGTGTATATATATATACATATATACACATATTATTATTATATGTATATATATACATATATACACACATTATTATTATTACTCCCATGATCAATACTTGGCATCATGATTGACCTTCACTCTTCTCAAGAAGAAAACTCTAGAGACAAGATTGCCTCGTTCTTTTCAGCTGTGCTTAATTTTGGCCTGTCAATATGACAGATGTCAGGGAAACTACTTGGCTTTCTTCTTAATCTCTTAGGCTTAGGGGGTGTCTAACAGCAGGCCTGATTCCGGTGATGAGCTGGCTGTCACATCTGTGAATAGCACCAAGGAGAAGAGCTAAATAGATGTTTGGAACTTAATGGTATACTAATAAAATCATTGTAAACAGAAGTAATGAATTTCATGAAGTGGCCATATGAATATACTCTACTGTGTCATACAGATGTAGATATTGATCTGAATATGTATGTATGATATTTGTATATACATACAAACTCATGAACCACAATTTTATATATAGAGAAATAGAAATTACCAAAAGAAGTTGTACTTGCATTGACTTCTAAACCTCTTGTTTTTGTCATTCCCCTTAATCCTTTAGTTCAAAGAAACCAATTTCTACTAAGGTAAATCTCTGTTTTTTCTCGGTCTTATTAAAAAAAAAATCTTAATAGTCTTAGTTAATCAGTAGTGGTTACTACCAAATATTCACAAGTGTTTCATTAAGGAGGGAAGAAACCTGGCCATAGGTTTTAGTTTAAATTTTTATTACAAAATAAAATTTAAAAATTGAGCACACTATTTTTTGAATGATTTAAGACTAAATTTTTGTTATTTCTAGAGTAATGAGTGATACCTATTTTTCCTACAATGCATGTCTCTAGGTCTTGATATATTTGCTAAAGAACAGAGTCAGTAAATGACAACAATCAGTTTATGTGTATTCTTCCTTTGTTCCCAAGTAACTGCAACTGGTAATTTTAGAGCACTATGCTGAAATTCCAATAAGATGATTTAAAATGAGTATCATACAATGTTTATGAGAGACCAAAATGTATTTTTACAGCACATATTTTTCTCTGATTATTGTTTCAAAATTGGTTTGTTTCTTGGCTAAAAGGACTCACATAACATATTGGTATTCTGGGTCCATGAAATTTTAATAGGTATTATTTAAGAAAATAGATTTTATGAGAAGGAATTGAGACAGTTGGGACAGAGCATACTGCATAAGCTTCTTTTTATGTAGTCTACAATATACCAGTTTTCCTTATGAGTATCTAAAAGGGTAGTGTCATGTATTGGATTTTCTTAAAAATAATTGACTCTAAATCTCTTTTCAAGAGGAACTTCTTGATGATTCCATGGTCATAAAATATCCTTTGGGGAATATTAGATTAGATGCTCTTGAAGCTTCTTAGAAGTTCAGGCAATGCTAATTTTGGATTGAAACCAATCTCTAGTTAATACACAAAGTAATCCCTACACAGATTGCTGAACTTCTGCTTAATTAATAATCTCTACTCATTTTGTAAATAAATTTTGGAACTTATTCATGTCTAGAAACAAGAATATCAGTCAAGAGTATATCATTAGTTATTATAAAAGAAGCATCGAAATTTTATATGTCATTGTTGGAATTTAAAGGCTTTTACTTCTTAAAATAATAAGTTTGATTTCCTTTTGGGGATCCTGTAGTTTTTGGAACACACAGAGGCCCCGCTGTTCATCTCCTTCTACAGTTTCAAAGTTCATGGATTTTTTACTTACCAAGATTACTAGATCTTCTTCTCTTCTGTAAATGATACACCATGTGATCCCCCATGAAGACCTTTAGGTCAGTAAGGCACCATGAGTATACTGGGATAGTGACATGGTACATAGATCTTACATAAATAGCTTTACTTTTGTAACTCACATTTCTCTGAAGAAAATGATACCTGCTCTACCTACCTCACAAGGATGTCAGAAAATAAAAATGAAAGTAATGCATTGTGTATGAAGATGTTTTGTAAGTTGCAAAACAGCCTACAAAGACAAGGAGCTTCAATAATGATAATGATCATAGGTCCCAACTGTACCTGATGGATTCTGAAAAATAGAGCAGCTTATAAGTTAACCAAAGACAAAACATTCTCTGGCTCAAATACAAATTGTGTCAAGGCAAATGTTTACTTCAGAACTTTATTCATTTTGGGAAAACTCTAGAAGAGATAAACAAATTTTGATACTGATTTTCAGGAGCTCTCTAAAAATTCATAAATGAACTCTTCAAGAAACTATGAGAGTAAAACAATTGAGTTTTGTTTTTGTTTTTGTCTTGGGTTTATTTTTTTGGACTATTTTTCTTCTCACAACATTGGAAGAGCACAATTCCCAAAACAGTTTTTTCCCCCCCAAGTTACGGTATTGTTCAAGGTAGAGTTATTTTGAGTGAACATTTTTGAGGCACTGAAGGAAAAATACTGAAAGTGTCTCAATGATCAGAATGTTTCTTTCTTGGGAAAGTTATATAGTACTTTTAAAAGTACAGGTCAGAATATGTCTTTGCACTCAATTTTGATTTTTACACAACTCCCAGGTATTTCTACAACAGCTAGATATCTAAGGAAGTAGTTAAGAGAAGGAAATGTAAACCCAGCTAAGATGCCATTCTTTTTGGTGCCAGGAAAAAGCCATAGTGTTATGCTACTAAATAATATATTTTGAGGTTCATATAAATCACATATTTTTAAATATAATTAACATATTTTAAGGAAAAAGATCTAATTGTACTTTCCATTGGTCAATTCAGGCTATTAGAAGTTAAAGGTAAAATAAAAATCATCTAAAATCCATTTTTACTTTATCTAAAAGTATTTGTAGTTTACTCCTGTGATGTGAAACCCTCAGGATTTTTTCTACCACATGCAATCAATTTTTCTTTAGAAAAATTAATCATACTATGCGTGATCTTTCATAATGTTTGGCACTTAAATATTTTCATGGGTGTTTTTGTGGACATCATAATCACACATTTAGTATTTAGTATTTTCCTTGTATTGCATTATAATGAATATTATAATTTTTAAAATTTTTTAAATTTTTAAATTTTTATTATTATGTTTAATTAGCCAACATATAGTACATCATTAGTTTTTGAAATAGTGTTCAATTATTCATTAGTTGCATATAACTCCCAGTGTGAATATCATAATTTTTAACTAGTTCCAATTGTTGGGCATTTAAGATCTTTAATATTTTTTCCTAGGATTAAAAAGTACTTTGATGTACATTGCTAAACTAACGTTTTTGTACAGTGGACAATTATTTTTTCAGGTTCAAGCCCTTAGATGTGTAAATGTTAAGCTCTGTCAAAATTTAGCACTTATAAAATTTTAAACATATTTCTAGATCTCCTTTAAGAAAATGTAGCAATTTTCTCTCCAACTAAGTGTGCAGAAATGTCCTTTTGCCCATCTTCCTGTCATTATGAAAGTGTTAGCAGAAATCTTTTTTCCTTTCCCACTCTGTTAGATAAAAAGTGATGTTTCCTTATTTCAGTCTGAATTTATTTTATTAATAATGAGGTCAAACATCTTTTCGTATGTTTATTGACCATTTCTTCTCTCATGCGAAATACGTTAATGCTCCCTCTCTCTTCGTGTACTTTGTTTATATTTTTCTAATGGACATTAGCATTTTTAATTAAAGATATTTTCTCATTATCTGTATTTTCTATTCTAAATAACTAAATTGTTGTCTTTGCATTTGATGCATCATTAAACAGTTCCCATTTCATTCTGAAACTAACAGGAGAGCCTATAGGCATGACATCTGATCATTCCAAAGAGAGCCTGATGCACTCAAATGAGAACTTCATAACCATGTCTTATCTGTGGTTCTTAAGTGGTTGGTGCCAAGCAAGAGAAACCCTGCCCACATTTGTCTGAGGGTTTCTGGGTGTGGTCTGAGCCCTCCTTGCAGGAAACTACAGCTGATTCTTGGTCACTCTGCACCCTGGCTACTTCCAGGGGCCAACCTAGGAACCTGCATTTAATCTCTAGCTGATTTTTTTAATGTGCTGAAGTTTGAGAACCCTTGGTTTCATTAATATTAGAATATTAATCCCCACATATATTCAAGACAATAGTCTCAAAAAAGACTTTTTGAAGGCTATTTTTATCCTTAGTGCTCCTTCCTTTATATATGAAGCATTATAGCAAAAGACTCCTACATATTCAAAACTTTAAGAAGTTCAAGTAACTCAGCAAAGTGCTATTTCTTTGTTAGATGAGTGTTGTATTTTCTTTGGTCATTATGGCTTCCGTTATGTCTGAAGTTAAATACTCAATTTTAGAAAACTCCATTGGTTGACATTGCTGTTATAATTATCTAGCTTATTGAGATGCATGACATTATGGCCTTTATCCTTATTTTAATGTTGTTATTGCATATTTATCATTTATTAAAAACTGCCACAAATCATCTGGGAAGCAGGGGAAGAATGAAAATAAATATGCTATCTTCAAGAGAACAAATGTAACAGTATCTTCTCAGAAACAGATCAGAAACATATCTTTCTTTCCAGTTGGCCTTGAGGTCTCCAAGGCAGAGAATAAAAGAGTAGGTGCCAGACTCTTATGTAAGTGATAATTAACACTTTTTGAGTGCTTATTATATGCTAGGAACAGTGATAAGACAGTTATATTTATTAAACCCCCATATTATTTGGTGAGGTTAAACACTAGTACTTATTAGTACCCCCTTTCACAGATTAGGATAGCAGGTAAGGAGAGATTAACTTCCTCGTGGTTACTTAACAGGTTGGTGACAGAGCAGTGATTTTCTTTCCTTTTTTTTTTTTTTTTAAATATTTATTTATTTGGGGGGGCAGTGTCCATGAGCCATGGGGAGGGGCAGAGGGAGAGGGAGAAAGAGAATCTCAAGCAGACTCCTCATGGAGAGTGGAGCCGGACATGAAGCTCAATCCCATAGCCCCCAAATCACGACCTGAGCTGAAACCAAGAGTCAGATGCTCAACTGACTGAGCCACCTAGGCGCCGCATGGCTGTAGTGATTTTCTTAAACACCAGCTGGCCTTTTCAGTCGTTTCCTTCAGCTGGCTTCTCTGAAGTTATTATGGAGAAACTTTGCCTTGACTTTCCTCTCACAGTTCATTAATAATAGTAAAACACTCTTCTAGAAATCAGAACCCGCTACATCCTATAACACCTCCCCTTCCTCCCCATTCCACCTGTTCCAGGGTCCTTCTCTTCTTTAGGAATTCTAGTGGCTACAACTTCTGCAGTAGTTAACAGAGAGGCCACTCCAGTAGCATCCAATAAAGTGGTTCTTACAGGCTTAGTTGGATCACTGATTCCTTTTTCTACCATATTCACAAAATCTCCAAGCATAGTGTCATTACCAGCTTCTGAGGACCTTGACATAATTTTTTTCAACTATCACGGATCCTTCAACACCTGCATTCTTAGCAATGGTCACTGCAGGAATTTTGAGTGTTCTCTTAACAATTTCTATATCAATTTTGTGGATCTTCATTAGCTGCAGTCATTGAATCCAAGGCTGAAATGCACTGAAGCAAGGCTCAACTCCCTCCCAGAAAAATGCCTTCTTCAACAGCAGCTCACATAGCCCTGAGGGCATCTCCGACTCTGTCTTTCTTTTCATTCATTCAGATCACCTGCGCCACTAACTGCTGCCCCACAGCTACTTCATCTGAGATATGTGCCAGATAATCATTCTACTTCTCCTTTTCATATCCGCTAATTGTGATGCCTAACTGCTCAGTGATTTCTTGAATATGTTTTTCAGTTTGAGCCTTGTCACCTTTTCCTTTTAAGAGCATGGCATCATCTTTAGTCACAAGGACCTCTCCAACTTTTTCTTAAGTCATAAGGCTGAACATCTTCAAGATTTAGAGTCAGTCCTCCTTCTCCAAACACTGTACCACCAGTAGCAATAGCCATGTTTAAGCTGGTCCTGTTGTCACCAAAATCTGGAGCTTTGACTGCTACAACTTCAAGACCAACTTTTAGCCTATTCAAAATGAGCATTCTCAGAGATTCTCCATTAGTATCTCCAGCAATTATAATGAAGGGCTTATGGTGAGCGTTGGCAATGTGAAGAGCATGTACAATGAACTGAACACTGGAAATTTCCTTTTCACTCAGTAGAACATAGGCATCTTGGAATTCACATCTCTGATTTTTTGATATATTATAAAGTATGAAGAAATAAAATATACTAGGTACCATATATCTTGAAATGTTATAAAATCAGTTCTGGTGGCATGGTATCTGATTGTCACCAAGAGAGCTCAAAAAGCAAAAGATTAACTAGAATGGTGTACCTGCCCATAGAGTAAAGAGAGTGAGGTTGCATCTCACTGGAAAGGCAGCTGAAGGGCCCTTTATCCTGGGAGCAGCCTGAGGGACTTGTGTTAGAAAGCTGTGGCCTGTCTGCCGTTCCAAAGGTACATGTCCCAGGAGGATGACCTGAACACAAGCGCCTCAGGAGAGGAGGCGGCAGTCCAGGTGGAACAAAGCAGCTAGGCTGGAGGAGGCAGTGGCTGCATCACGGGAATTGTAATACAGAAGACTTAGAGAAAGTATCTCTAAGAAAATCACAAATGCATCTGAGAAGGAAGTAGAGACTCTGCACCTGCCATGAAGAACGCTCAGATGCAGCTTCTAACTACCCCAGCTGTGTCAGGCTTTGCTGTTCTTCATGAATCTTCTCTTCACCAGGTCTGACCTTGAGAGTCGGTGATAACACTGTGAGGGAGGAAGGAGGTGAAGTGAGTCGTAGAGAAGAAGCATCTTCACCTACAGGTTTATAGACTGGGACTGGCCCAAACTGGGGGGGGGGGGTGGGAGGTGAGTGGGTGGGGGGATACTTTAAACATTGAACATTTTTAATAACAAAGAAGCAGATTCCGTCTCTCTCTCTCTCTTTTCTTTTTTAAAGTAAATCCTAAAGGAATATTTATTTATTTTCCCAGAGTAATGGGAAAAACTGAGAAACCTGAGGAGATTTTCATCCCGGTTTTGGGGGAGTGAGCAGGAGATCTCCACCTATAGAGCAGGTAGAATGGGACAGTGAGAAGACAGGCCTGACCTAGTTCAGCAACTACAGCAACTGAGTGAACCTGATGTTTCACAGTGAAAATGTATATATTTTTGAAGGTCCTTTGGGGAAAACTGATATTAAAAATTGTGATTCCAGTGATGTCACAGGGAAAGATAGTCACCTATTTCACTAATCCATGGAACAGGCTTAAAATGTCTCCAGAACTATCTAAGGTAAAATTAGTTAATATCTGTGAAAAATGTGTAGCTCACTGCTTGGCACGAAAGCATTCATGAATAGTTTGTCTTTTCCCTTAGGAAATAGGGTGTTTTATTACTTGAGAAAAAAATGAAAGAAATTTTGTTATGCCAGTTTCCTGTATTTTCAGAAAGGAGGGATTAAGCTTTATACAATCCTTTCATGAGTCCAAGCATAAACTCTGATAAAGCCTATAGTTTTAAAGAACTGTTACATCAACTACTTTTAATCTGCCTCATTTATATTTTCTATATAGAAGCATAAGAACACATTTTATAAAGTTCCCCTTCTTTGGACTGTTACAAACTCGGTCCAGAAGCCAGAAGTGGTATGGCTTTGGAATCATGTCTGCCCTCCTTAGAAAGGATAAAGGCAAGTTCACCTATCTGTGAAGATCTTTGATTTGAGAGAACATAGAACTGAAATTGACTTTATGCATTGCTTTTTACAGAGAATTAGATTAAAAAGCCCAATATGTAAGTCTGCTTTGTTCTAACTTAAAAGATAATCATAATATCTTCAACACTGTGGGAGGTCTCTCAGTAAACATGGATTTATATTTAGCACAATTTATTTGAAAATCAGAAAGGCTGCCAAAATGGTCCAAACATTCAATTATTTCAGTTTTAGAGGGCAGATATTACTGAGAAGTAATAAAATATTGCCAGCCTGCATAAGCAGCTCGTGATCACTAGTAAGATGAAAAGACCAATTATGCCTCACACAGACAAATGTTGATTAAAGGGTGGACTTCATAACTGCCTGGCCATGTTTGAGTCTGTAATCACAGAGGAGGGGGAAGGAAGCACCCAGCACACCACCAAAAGCTGCAAGGAGTCGTCATCTGATGAAGGGGAAAAGATGGGAAATTTTTAAGAAAATGTCAGAGGAAATTGCCTGGTGGTAAGAGCTCTACTTACATATGACTCTGAAGGAAATTGTCTTCTTAGAAAATTATAAGTTCTCAAAGTGTCTTAAAAAAAAAAAATGGACCTATCTAAGCATTCTGGAGATCAAGCTTGGTATTCTCAGACTTCAGAGAAATTGTTTTTACTTGTCACAGGTCTTCACTCTTCTGAAGAAGACTCAGGAACTGTGTGAGTTTGGATTTGCATAGGGGATCCAGAGAGATATTCAACTTGCTTTCCATGCAAGCTTAATAACATTAAGGTGAAACGAAGACCCCAACTAACTAATAACTAAATACTTACTGAGGAATTTTGTATGTGAATAATTACATGCAATTTCAACCGAGATATCATATATAAAATGCATAATACAACCCTAGACAGACAAGGTGATATTATGCCTATAATTTTGATATGTAACAATTGGTACATATTCATTGAGAACATAGTGAAATGTACTCAGTACTGTACTGTGCATAGGAAGGATAAAGGAGTTGTGGCCAGGCTATTAGGGAGGTAATAGAAGGTACTAAGAGAAAAAAATAATATGCATGATAAAATTTTTAAAAATAATATGATGTAGTTTGTAATTAAGTACCATGTTATATAACACAGGATTATTAAAGTGCAGGAAAAAAAATTAATGCAGTGACAACTTGCAGGGGCTTTTAGAAAGGGGGGAACTTAAAGTGGGACTTGAAAAATCCATAAGTATGGGAATCTAGAGGTTGAAAGGTAAGAAATTTCAAGAAAGAGAAACAGCAGCCCACAGGTTCAAAGGAGGGAATGGCCTAGAGATTGGATTAGGGAACCAGTGTAGTGGAGCCAGATTTACTAGAATGGAGTCCCAGCTCCCCGACTTAACTGGTGTAACCTAAGTATGTGATCTTTTGTGCCTCACTCCCATCATCAGTAAAATGGAAGTAACTCTTGTATTTATTTGAAGATATTTTGAGAATTAATGAATTTACATATATAAAGCTCTTCTACTAGGACCCAACACCTAGGAGGTATTCAACAAATGTTAGCTACTATTACTATTATTAGGTCGTTGTACACTGTTAAAGGGTGTGATTTTCATGCATAGAATGAAGCCAGATTATACAAAAACAGCAACTACCACTTGTTACAGATGGAGTGATGGACACTGTCCTCTACACTTGGCCTACCTTTTTTTCTTATTCCTAACAACCTCTCTCTTGGAGAGAGGGAGACAGAAGTATTATTTCTCTCACTTTACAGCTGAGGGAGCTAAGAATTACAGAAGCAATTTTCTTGAGCATTCTGCAGCTAGTAAAGAAAAGCCGAGAGTTGGAAGAGCCATCTTTTGGCCATCAGCCCCATGTTTGAAACGGCTGCATTATGATGCTTGAACTTATAAATGATAGAGGATCCTGAGATTGAGGCAGGAGTCAGACACAAGTTTACTAGATGGGTTGAAAGTAGAAAAGAGTTCAGATTCAGGAAAATCAGCCTAGTGGTAGCTGGTGGCAGCTGAAGTACTCTAGGAAAGGTGAGGTAAATAAACTTTTAGGATGGCAGCCCTGAGACCTGAGAAGGAAAATAGAAAAAAAAAAAAAAAAAAAAGGAAGAGACTTTATCCTGGGCCCTGAAAGTGAGGGAGAGTAATTTTTTTTTTAAATGATTTCATTTATTTATTTGACAGAGAGAGATCACAAGTAGGCAGAGAGACAGGCAGAGCGAGAGGAGGAAGCAGGTTCCCTGCTGAGCAGAGAGCCCGATGTGGGGCTCAGTCCCAGGACCCTGGGATCATGACCGGAACTGAAGGCAGAAGCTTTAACCCACTGAGCTACCCAGGCACCCCGAGAGACAGTAATTTTGACTCTTGGTGATGGAGCCCAAATGACTGGGAGAATGGTAGCTTCTAGAGGGCTGGCTTGGAGAGAGGGTACAAAAAGGACCTTGGCTCCTTGCATGTAAGGCTGGGGTTGAGAGAGTCTCTTTGTCTTCGTGTGTTTTGCAATGATAGCTGGGCCCATCTTCCAATCCCTTCATGAGATTGGAAATTAGCTTTCTTGTTACTGGGTTGCATTTCACTTGTCCCTTGGGAGCTCTTGCTCACATTTTCTAAGCTGCTTGCTGTAGAGACTTCATTTAAGGAAGGACAAATTAGCCCGGGAAGATAAGAGTTGCTCCTAATGCAGTCGAGAGTTCTCTGTTTTGTAGCCTCAGACCCTTTACAAGCAAGGAGTAGAAATAAACATCATGGCTAATGCACTTCAGCAATATAAAAGGTTTCTACAAGGAAAACGCTGCTAACAGTAAACAGTTTATATAAAGCAAAGATAAATCATAATGGAGTGGTAATTTGAGTTTGTATTGTACATCTCCTCAGGGAATTCCTAGTGCTCTAAAAACACTATCTCATTACTACCTGGAGTACCTCTGAGAAATATGCAAAAAGCATCATTTTCTTCAATTTTTGTGGAAGGACCTAAGTCACGGGGAATTGATGTGGCTTATGATTATATGGAAGTAGATTACGCATTTCCATGGAAAGGATTGTCTCGGGGAATGGGCTGATTTTCTCATGAAATTAGTCACTCAACCTGAGGGAAAAAAAGACAACTGAACCCCCCCAGAAAACAAACAAGCAAAATACCCTTTAGCAGATTTCATTACCTATTTTAGGAACCCTCTGGACTTGTTTGAACCTAAGTAATGCAGCTAGAATCACAATAGCTTTTATAGACTTTATCCATTAGAATAACTCATCACATATTTATTTGAAAGTTTTTGATGGGAAAGATGAAATTTTTAAGGGAAAGTGTAAGAAATGTGCATCTTCTAGGCAAGTGTATGACATAGTGGAAATAGAGCCGTCCTTGTCGCTGCCCTTGTTGCTCTTCGCCATCTCAGGCCAACCTTAATGACAAATGGACATGCTCACCAGAGCATGATCTCTGCACCCAGAAAAGACAAATAAAGATCGATCACTTCCTTAGTATTTCAGAGGAAATTGCAACGGAGCCCCCTAACTTTTTAGACATGCTGCTCAACAGAGTACCTACCACTACTGCACAATGACAGAGGGTGACCTAACCGCTTCTCTGCGCACCTTTCCCATAATCCTCCAACTCCCTGTCTCGCCTTAGGTGTATAGATTTAGAAATCACTCAAGCCAGAATACAGTTCTGGAAGATTCTTTTTTTTTTTTTTTTAATTTATTTATTTGACAGAGAGAAATCACAGCTAGGCAGAGAGGCAGGCAGAGAGAGAGGAGGAAGCAGGCTCCCTGTGGAGCAGAGAGCCCAATGCGGGGCTCGATCCCAGGACCCTGAGATCATGACCTGAGCCGAAGGCAGAGGCTTTAACCCACTGAGCCACCCCGGCGCCCCCAGTTCTGGAAGATTCTAATGTTTGTCCTCCTTGATGATCATTTTGGGTAAGGCTGCATAGAGCAACTTAGCTCAGTATGTTTGATTTTTTACTCCTAGATGTAATATTCCACATTTTGTTGCTCTTCGTTGTGTGTTGCTAAACATCCTATCCTCCTGTTAATTCACTCATGGAGGAAAATATGTTTTTTAACTACTGATAATGGCTTTCTTTATGGATACAGATCTCTGGCCAATGATTAAGATTTGTTATATATTTTTTGAGTTTTTATTTAACTTTTTTATAGAGAGATTGAGAGAGAGAGAGAGCACAAGTCAGGGTGTGGGGCAAGTGTGTGGGCAGAGGGAGAGGGAGAATTTAATCAGACTCCATGCTCAATATGGAGCCTTACACAAGTTTCGGTCTCAGGACCCTGAGATCATGACCTCAGCCAAAATGAAGTCAGACACTTAAGAGGCTGAGTCACCCAGGTGCCCTGAGATCTGTTATTTTCTAACAGTTTCTTTACTTTGACCTTATTTCTTTAAATATGTATTTCAGTGTTAGGAAATGACATTTGGAGTATAAATCCTGCATTTATGGTCTGTTAAATCATTCAACATGAACCCTTGTTTGCAGTCACAGAGTGATTAGGAAACACTGATTTTAACTGCTAATTAACAAACTGTTCTAAAATAAATAAGGACCCAGACACCTGGGTGGCTCAGTCAGTTAAGCATCTGCCTTCATCTTGGGTCCTGATCTCAGGGTCCTGCAATGGAGCCCTCCCTCTCCCTCTGCCTGCCACTCCCCCTGCTTGTGCTCACTCTCTCTCTCTCATAAATCAATAAAATCTTAAAGAAAAAATAAGCACTGGTATGATGCATAAACAATGAATCTTGGAACACTGAAAAAATAAAAGTCTAATAAAAAAGGGCTGAATTAAAGTATTTATCATCATTCTTTTTCATGCCTGACCTCCAAAAATATCTGCATGTGTTAATCTACAAGGTAATTTTTCCGACTTGAAAAGTCTGAGAAAGTTGGGCATTCTGGTGTATATATATGTGAGATGTGGAGCCATATATAAGCCAAGAAAGTAGCTGAGGTATTTGCTGATCTTGGATTTTGTCCAAACATTGCATAAAGGTGCTTGTGCAAGTGCTTTTTCTCTAAGTGAGCACTCAGCTAGTCTGTTCCTATACTCCCCCTCGGCATCTCTTGAGAGTTAAATTTTCTTCTGTCTTTATCAGAGTTTAATTTGATTTAATACCTTTTAAGTTTAAAACCTTATAATTAACAGTTGTCTTAGCTTATCTAGCTCTTTCCTATCAAACTCGTATCACAAAAGTCTTTGTTAGTTGTAAATTCTTTAAATATACAAATCATTAGATATGTAGATATTATTACATCTTTTTTATACATCCCAGGAAACATGTACTCCATCTGATGCACAGAGAGATGGCATTAAGATAAAGGCTTTTTATTAGTTCATTGCCATTTTACTCTCATTACCAAACTTGATATTTTAAAATATATTTTTGTGGGGGCATCTGGATGGCTCAGTTATTTCATTGGGGGTGCCTGTGTGGCTCAGTTGGTTATACCTCCCACTCTTGGTTTCAGCTCAGATCATGATCTCAGGGTCATGAGATTGAGCCATGTCAGGCTTCATACTGAGCATGGGATCTTTCTTAAGATTCTCTCTGTCCCTCTCCCTCTGCCCCTCCTCTCTCTCTCTCTCTAAATACGTGTATAATTTATATGTATATTTTAGTTATGAGAAAAGGTATCATGTATCTCCTATCTATATCTTTCTACTTTTTTTTGTCTGACAGGAAATGTGAATGGGCCCCTCCCTAGCTTAGATGTGTTTACCACAAGAGAAAAGAAAAATCAGTGATATACTGATCACTGATCAGTGTTATATATGTTCTAAACACATTTAAAACTGGCATAAATTAACAATATGAAGCTCTCATTTGGTTTAATTTTTTTATTGATCATTTCACCGTAAAAATACAACTGGGAGATAGCAAGTGCATTTTTGTCTTAGAATTATTTTTCACTTTGAAAAATTGTGTAAAATATATACGCTTTGAACTTATTTGCAGAATGCACGAGGACTCCAGTTTCTCCACATTCTCACTATCACTTGTTAGTTTCTTGGTTTTTATTTCTTTTCTTCCTTTCTTCCTTCCTTCTTCCTCTCTTCCTTCCTTTCTTTTTCTTTTTAAATAATAGCTATCTTTATGAGAATGAAGTTTTCCTTTGGCTTTGAAATCAAAGATTTTAAGTATCAAGATAATTTTTGAGAGATTTGCAAGAGCAATTTTTCCTAGAAATTTTAACCCAGTGAATTTATGTCATTTCTTTCCATTATTCTAATATGAGCTGGTAGCAATTGCCTTAAATTAATTCAAGTATAGAAGTCATACCACGTAGAAATAGTCTCTCTAATACCATTAGATAGACACAGTCTATTCAACTCATCCTCTTGTATGAAGAATATCTATTTGTAATTACTCCTGGTGAATGAAAAAAAAGTATAGATAATTATCTTCCTAAAGTCTTAGTAGGGTTTATGAAAACTTCACAATTTCCCAAGAGCAGGGAAAATGCATTTGAATTAGTTTAGAGAAACACAAAAACTTTGATTTGATTCAGAGATGTCACATGAACTTA
Organism: Martes martes; assembly: GCF_963455335.1. Classification (NCBI taxonomy): domain Eukaryota; kingdom Metazoa; phylum Chordata; class Mammalia; order Carnivora; family Mustelidae; genus Martes; species Martes martes. Next base: position 35,153,057 of record NC_137899.1, read on the forward strand.
ATTTTGTCTTTATGTCTTTCCGTATTTTCCATGAATAAATGCATGTCATTTTATTTTGTGGAAAAAATGTCATACAAATAGTGGTAAGCTTTAGGATCTGGGCTAATATGCATTCTTTTCTTTTTAAATAATGAATAGATCAAAGTGAATAATATCTAGTAGGGTGTTTGCTATTCTATTGTTCTAAAAAAGAACTATTTCTTTTTTTAGGCTGCTATCAGCCTTACATTTTATTTTTTAAGAAGACTCAGAAATCTAAAACAACAATAGACCTTCAAAAAATCAAACCAAATTTTACATGATTAAATATTTCATATTTCAAAAAATCCCACCAAAGAACAATGTTTTACAGAGAACTGGAAAAACAAAAAAGAGCTAGTATTCATATGTAATAAATGATTATCTTTCAGGATTCAGGAGTGAAACTATGGTTATTCCTTGATAAGACAATCATTTGAACAATAAAGATGTGATATTTTGACCAAAAAGTGTGATAGTTTAAGCACTGAGTTATATTTGTTTTGATGACTTCACTAATACATTTATACATAAAGTATTTACTTTACATATATGGTGTGTCCAGTATGGAGTAAGGTAGGCACATACAACCAATTCTTTGGTTTTTCTAATTGTAGTATTATTCAGCCTTTAAAACCATCAGGTTTTGATTTTAAAAGTGGTTTATACTCAACAAACTGATTATAATCATAAATAAAATCATAAAGTCAACTTAATATATTAACTGATTAATTCCACAAATGTATACTTATTTCCTACTGTGGGCCAGACCCTATGCTCCATATTAGTGAGCAGAAATGATGAATACAATGTGTTTCCATCCCTAGATTGTTCAAAGACACTCATTATAACTGATTTGGGATCAGTGCACTAACTCAGAGAATAAATCCGCTTTTTTTTTTTCATTTTCAGTTCCGTAAAGCTTAAAAATCTGTTCCTTCACCTTTAAATTTAAAGTCACAAAAATTAGACATATTTTCCATTAACTTCCTGAATTCTGTGCTGCATTTACCACTCAGAAAGTTTTTGGCATGAAATCAAAATGAGCTAGGATCTTCAGCATACTCTGAATCAGTCTCCAAATAAAGAGATCATTGAGCTTCCAAATGATGTTTAAACTCATTATCCTCCAACAGGGAAGCATTAAACTATCATCCCCTAGAAACATTATTACCATGGAACATCTGTAAACATCAGTACGTGGTCAGGGATATTGATGGGATCCACTTTTTTGGTAAATTTAAACATACTCAAAAGATGAAGAAGAAAATCAATGAACATTTATCAGTAATGAGACAGAAAGAAGATCTTATAACGTAAGCCCATTTTGTAGGAGGCAATAATGTAGCCATAAAACTACAGAATTACTTATAAACATATTAGGATGTGACATTAATCTAAATGTGGGGATAATGAACATGGCAATAGAAACTGCCACTCAGTACTTCTAAGAGTGCTTGTGTTGAAATTAGGAGGCATCTAAATTGCAATACATTTAAAATGCAACAATGGACGTGAATGGTAAGCTGGAGGTAGTTTCCCTATAGATGTCCTGTAGACTCCTAGGAATAAAGTAAAGCCATGCAGACATTGACAGTTTTTCTTCATAAAGTTTGCCATATAAATAGACCATCCTCAAAATGGTACACTTTGAAATATTTCCAAAATAATTCTGCATATTTTTGGAATTAAAGAAATCAGAATAGTCAAGGTAACTGTAATGGGGAGAGACATGTCCCATTGTGCATTCTGGAGCTCAGTTGAAAGAGGATAAAGTGAACTCTATAAGTTAAAAGTGTTAAATATAAATAGTATAATTAAATTGTTTATGCATGAAAAGAATTGAAAAGAGAAATGACCACAAAGTGGTTCTACATGCGGCCCTGAAAAAAAAAAATTCAAATTAAAGGAATGCCATATGTATGTATGTTTCCAACCACTGATCAATCATCATTTGAATTTCTAACCCACATATTGGAGAGCAAAGCCCAGATTCCTAACAGTTTCATTGTCAATGAGATGATGACAAGGATCCCATCCTTTATCTTGCACCTCTGTTTGTTTTCCCATTAGCAAGTACTAGCAGATGATATAAAAAGTGCTAATACTAAAAAAAAAAAAAAAAAAAAAAAAATTTAGTCATACTGAATTAAATAGCTTTACTTCTTAACTTCTTGAGTACAGTAGTGATTATTATATATTTACATACATACAACCAGAGGAAATTGTAGAGAGGATATGCTGAGCAGTCAAGCTAACACAGATGCATAGTCCAACCCTGCTACCTTTGATGCCTGTAATCTTGGACAAATTATTTAATCTCTGTAAATTTTAATTTTCCTGGCTGCACCTGATATAAGATCTATATCTTTAACTGGAGAGGGCAAACTGAAGGTTGCTGGAGTGGGGGTGGGTGGGGGCATGGTTCAAATGGGTGTTGAGGATTAGGGAAGGCACTTGTGGTGAGCGCTAGGTTTTGTGTATAAGTGATGAATCACTAAATTCCACACCTGAAACTAATATTACACTGTATGCTTACTAACTGGAATTTAAACTAAAACTTGGGGAAAAAAGACCTATATCTTAGGATTGTGATACATGGTTAAGTAACTTCTTTTGGAAACGCTTAATAAGGCACCTCACACATAATACTTTTCCAGCAAATGTTAGCTATTGTTACTGATTATTATTCAATCATATTAGCTGCTAATAGAAGTGTTCCTAGTGTGTATGTATAACTAAATACAGTGTGGCTTCCAGATGCTTCTAACATACAGCCAATAAGAGTATATGAGAAAAAAGAGAACAGAAATAGGCAAGTTGTTCATTCTCCTGTAAAATTCAATCTTATTTGTATTTTACTTTTAACTTTCTCTCCTATAAACAAAGAAAAATGTAGATTATATTACTGAAGCAATTCCAAAACAATGTGATCTATTTTAAAATATTAATGTCAGTAGTCTGCTGAATAAAATAAACACTAGTGTGAAAATTAAATCAGTATTTTCTCCAAAGAAATCAAAAGACTCTGATTTTCCTAAGAAAATTTCTGCCGTTGAAATGCAGGCAGTTTTAAGAGTTTTGTGAATAGAGCTTTTAATAATCACATACCATAGACCATTGTGTCAGATAGGTAATACCTGGAAGAATCGAGTAAATGATGTATTGACTACATCTCTTGAAATGTCCCTTATGTGAACTCTTCGATCTTTTCTATTCTCTGGTGAATATCGATGTTTAAAGAAGTTTCGAGTTTCTCTCTGTTTTCCTCTTTCTGCCTTAAAAAAAGGAACAAGCTAGCCATAAACAATCAAGTCGACAGATGCCTATGAGAATTATGTTGCCTTTTTGACTCACTCCCAGGGCTTCTTTGGAAACTTCTGACTTTCTGCCCGGGAGACCTAGGCTGATTTTCTGCTTTTGGCTTCTTATCCTGTCACTCAGTGGAAGAAGGTATTAGAAGGTTACCACTGAGCTGAAATTGAAGTCAGAGCTACTGACCCTACTGCATGAACCTTTCATTTTGTTCTTTGGGCTAGGTCACATCTTATTTGTCCATCGTAAATTTTTAGTGTCTATTCACTGAATTCCCATTCAGTATTTCAAATCAATTTCCCAAGGGTTTCCTAGGAAAACAAGCTCAAAAGGACAAAATTTGAGCTCCAGTCATGAACTTATATGGCTTACCTTTGCAAATGGAATCCCTTCAAAATAAAGTTACAAAAGCTTGATGAAGGATTTCAGTTTTTTAGAATACTGTATAAAGAAAGTCAGAATCTGTCATTCCATTAAAAGTAACTATAGTTACTTTTAATTCCTACAGTTACCCTATGATGGTTAGTATTGGTAATAAATCAGTAGTGACAATGGAGTTATTATTTTTCATGGTAAATAAATGCCCAATGAATGAATATTCAGAGGCAGTATTTTATGTTTTCTCAAGTGTTCTAATGTAGAAATGTCAAGGCACTCTTCAAATCTTAATGTCAAATAGTCATTATCTAAAACTGGACATATGAGATTTATCACTTAACATGTGGGGAAAAAAAAAACACCTCAAATCTGTTTTCATTGTAAGTGCTTAATCTCAGAGATTTCATACTTCCAAAAATTCATGCAGTCCTGGCATAAGGGAGCAAATAGTAGATCCCCATTTTGGAGCACCAAATCAGCAGGAGTAAGGGGCTTCTACAGGGTTCTCAGTATTGTATGAAGTCAGCCATGATCCTTGTCTGGTAAATACGACTACCAAACATCTGTGGTTGACAGCTGGTATCTTTTATGACTAGATTTGATTCCGTTCTGAATGGTCCCTATCTGTACCATAATTATTATTAAATACTTTGAATACTATAGATGGCTCTCTTACTGAAAAACCCAATTCTTTGTGTGGTGAGACCAGGAAGTTACAAGTATATAAGCACATGCATTGGTTCTCATGAAGATGATCCAGTGAACACAGAAAGCAACTGTTTTGTTAGAGGGCTAGCAATCTGCTGGCCTGAACTCCAGTCCTATTTTTGCATTAGATGAATCTTTGCCTTTAGGTAGGTCACTCAATGCTTGCTCTCCATGTGTCACTTTATCTGCAAAGTGTGGGGATTTAGAAGTGTTTGTTTAGAAGACTTAGGAGAACTAGAGAGGTCATAGATCCTTCTAATATCCCTTTCATTTCTCAAGTTATATTTCTCTATTTGCTCATTGTTAAGTTACCAGTCAAGAGATGGAGTTGGGATATTAAGTGTTTCCTCCACAGACAAAATGGGAAAGCTTAAAAAAGATAAAAATAGATAGGGTGTTTTAGAGAAGGAGCAGGAAGGAGTGCCTGGCTCAGGCTTTCTGAGGGGGGATAATCTTTATTAGGGTACATAGTATCCTCTTTGGATGGTGTCTGAATATTGTGAGACCCTTAAATACTATTTGGTGATTTTCTACTTGTGAAGCTAGTGTACACTCTTAAGTTTTTGAGAAATTAGGATGAGTGCTTAGGGTGTGTTAGTCTAAAGAAAGGTCAAGTTATTAAATATTCAGTTGAAATGAGTATGTCAGAACTAGTATAACTGTTATAAAGTACATTCGAATAGATGTTCTAGAGAGGAAGAAAAGTTTACCTGAAAGAGATCAGAAAATCAAATTATTAGATTATGAAAAAATTTACATTTATTTTGATCCATTTTTCAAAGTAATTAAAAAGTAGAAGACTCAAATGAACCTCTCCCTTCTCAGTCACCACCAAATCTGAAACTTGGAATATGACATTTGATGTTCAGGTGAGAATTAGAGGAAAACAAAATGTGCTATTTTGTTTGTCAATCCAATGACCCTTGAAATTTCTTCATTACTAGGAAAGGCTGCACAGGGCTTTTCCTGCTTTTATTTTATTAGAAACTCCTTGATCCAATTAATTAATTAGTTTACTTAATCTGATCTGTCACTGTTGCTATCATCCATCTGTTCCCATGTGATTGCATTTATACATACTCTCATTTAGAAATACAGTTGTACACATTAAAAGCACTTGTGGTCTCTCCTCAAGAAATAATTTAATCACCAAAGTAGAGTTGAACTCATGGAAAATAATTTGTTCTATTGAGTAGAGAGATGACAGGTGGTTTTCATGATCATTAAGTTTTATCATCTATAATGAGTTTCTGGCCAGATGATGGTAAATGAACTTACTATGAAATGTAAAACTATTACATATTCAGGAATATAGAACAAGATGTGCTAGAGAATAAACATCTGAGTAAAACTATTCTGACCTTCCGTGAAAAACAGTTTCCCTGAAAATAGTCCCAAGAACCTATCTGAAGAGCCTGTGAATAGAGCTCTAAACCCACCCCACCCGAACCCCTGAGGCACTGGTATAAAAGGGAGATGCAAGGGCCATCTTTATTGTTGAAGATTTACACTTTGGGAGGAACGCTGTGTAAGGATCATACCCCAGGACACAGATTTGGTTTTGTTTGTTGATTTAGTTGCCTGTTTGTCATGTAAGGATGTTGACTGTTAAAATTTGTGTGTGAATTTTGATAATCCTTTGCTGTTTTCCCTTTTTTAAATTATTAGCATAGATTACATTAGTAGAAGTAGTAATGTTAAACCTTGGTGTTCCTGGGATTCACCCAACTTGAACAGTATGCACTATTATTTATATTGACTTACAAATACTTTACATTCTTTATATTTTTATGGATTTGGCTGGCCATATTTTGTTTAGAGTTTTGCTGGATATTTTTAAGTAACATAAAGGAGCTAATTATCTTTCATAGCAAGGAGTCAATTAATGCTGATCCAAACTACAACACATTTTTCTTCAAACTACCAATTTGCTTTTCACATTTCTTTCCTTTCTTCTGCTATATTCAAATAAAATTAAAATATTTTTTTGTTTAAAAATTGTGTATGGCTATGATCCTATTCTTTAATCCATTGAACACTCTATCTGTGCACATGCAGAAAGAACTGTTCAAAATAATGTTCACACAATTTAAATGATAGTTAATTTCTCAGTTTTAGGTGATTCAGAATTTTAGTTTCTCAGTCTTCTCTGTTGCTTGAATTTTTTCATAAATATGCATCATTCTTTCACCAAAAATGTCACTATTTATAAAAAATGCAAGGCATGATTATTCATTTTCTTGCTGCTAATAGTAACTAAACTAAATTTGCCTTGATATTTTCTTATTCCAAATGTAGTCTAAATCACTACTGCTGTTGATTGACATCTTTGTGTAAATTCTGAGTTTTTGCCTGCTGACGTCCAGCTGGCAAACACCTGTAGAATATGAAGCCTAGAGTCTGTTCTAGGTCATTGGCCATATGTTCTGACTGGCCTTCGCCCATGTCCCTTAGTTTTTAAGCCTTTTGCATATCATCCATGAGTGTATGCATAGATTTAAACAACAAAAACTAGGATATCTTATCTCTAAGTGAAGATTATAAACTATTTTTAGTATTAGGCAACTGTCATTCTGTTATATTATTATGAGTTTGACTTTATGTTTTTCTATATCTCCCACATATAAATGAGATCATGCAGTATTTGTCTTTCTTTGTCTGGCTTATTTCACTTAGTATAATGTCCTCCAGGTTTAATGATGATTACCAGAGACTGGGGTGTGGAAGAAAAAGGGGATGAAAGAAAGAGAGAGAATGAAAGAGAGGAAGGAAGGAAGGAAGGAAAGAAAAAGGGAAAGAAAAGGAAAAGGAAGGAAGCAAAGGGAAAGGAAGGGAGGAAAGAAGGAAGGTTGGTGGTTACCAGGGGCCATGGGGAGTTACTGTTTAATGGATACAGAGTTCTGCAAGATGAAAAGAGTTCTGAAGATAGATGATGAGAGTTGCACAACAATATGAATGAACTTAGTACCACTGAACTGTACACTTAAAAATGATTAAGGTCCTAAATTTTAGTTTGTGTTTATTTACCACGATAGAAAAAGATGTGATAAGAGAAAAATTTTAGAAACTAAGACTCAAAAGCATACTGTTTTGTAAATTTCATCTCTTTTTGTAATTTACCATCAACATAAAAATAACATGTGCTCAAAAAGTTTGTTCATCCTATGGTTTGTGAAACTTGGGGAGGACGCCAATCAGATGCCCTGCCTCACCAGCTGTGGAATGAGGACTTGAGAGGTGAGGACAGAAGAGGGAGGGTAGAAGGCTGGACTTCCAGAAGCTTTGATATCAACAGGGATCATTTTCATTAGGTTTGCTCTCTCCAACTGGCTGGTCCATGTTTTTCCACACTGGATAAATCCACCACATCCATTTGATCCTCCAACCAGAAAGTAGAGAGTAAGCCCAGATTTCCCCCTTTGCTGAATGCCCTGTGTTCAAATAGCTGCTAGTTCTGTAAATGCTACCACCGACGTCCCTAAAATATCATGTCTCACCTCAAAACTCATGCTGCAGTCTGCTGAACATCTCACCGTGACTCACTTGGGTATTCGCAATAGATGCCTATCTGGTATCCCAGCTTCTAGTCTCACATCCTAGAACTGTCTTCCATTCTGCTGTCAGCAAGGCTTCAAAAATGCAAACCTGATTATTTGGTTCTCTGCCCCTATTTTTGCATGTTTTGTATGCATGTTCTGCTGGTCGAGTCTGTCTTGCAGCACAGGTGGCCCTTCATTATGTGGCTGCTTTACTCACCAGCCTTCTCCCCCTCTTCCCCGCTGTGCAGTTGTTGCTTCAGCCACCCTGAATGTCTCACAGTTGCTGAACATACCAATCTCCTGTCTTTATGTCATCTCTTATTCTATCATCTTTGCCTAGAAAGCCTGCCTCTGATTACAAACACTTGCCTTTCCCCCCAGCACTTCCCTTTAAACATCCCCTTTTCTAAGATGTTTCCTGACCTTCTGTTTCTTCGGAGGAATTTATTTTCTAGTTGTGTTCCCCCTCTGTGTGCTAGTGTTACTTCCTTTGTAGCAGTTACGATGTTACTCACTTGTTTGCTCATTCGCCTGATGTCCTCTTCTAGATTCCAGTCCCCTTGTAGACGGAAATTGAGTTTTTTTCATTTCTGTAAACCCTTGTTTGCCCTCATGTAGGAGGTATTTAAAATACCTTTCTAGAATGAGTAAATGAATAGAAGAGATTGGCAAAGCAGTCCTGACAAGAACAAAGTTGAAGGCATCACATTCCCTCATTTCAAACTCTATTACAAAGCTGTAGTAATTTAAACAGTATGGAATTGGCATAAAAATAGACACAAAGACTAGAACAGAATAGAGGCCAGAAATAAACACATAAATATACTGTCCATTTAACTTAAGATGAAGGAATCAACAATATACAATGGTGAATGACAATCTGTTCAATAAATGGTACTGGGAAAACTGGACCACTATCTTATACCATAAACAAAAATCTACTCCAAATGGATTAATGACTTGAACATAAGACCATAAACCATGAAACTCCTGGAAGATAATATAGGCAGTAAACACCTTGGTTCTTTTGAATCTGATACCAAAACTAAAAGCAAAACAAAACAAGTCGGGGCACCTGGGTGGCTCAGTGGGTTAAAGCCCGTGCCTTCAGCTCAGGACATGATCCAAGGGTCCTGGGATCAAGCCCCGCATTGCACTCTCTGCTCAGCAGGGAGCTTGCTTCCTCCTCTCTCTCTCTGCCTGTCTCTCTGCCTACTTGGGATCTCTGTCTGTCAAATAAATAAGTAAAATCTTAAAAACAAACAAAAACAAAAAGTCCCATATCAGGACTATATCAAACTAACCTCTGCACAGCAAAAGAAACCATCAACAGAATAGAAAGGCAGCCTACAAAAAGAGAAAATATTTACAGATTATATGTTTGATAAAGGGTTAATATCCAAAATATATAAGGAACTCATATAACTCAATAACAACAACAGCAAAAAAGATTAAAACATGGGCAGAAGATCTCAAAAGAAATGTTTCCAAGAAGACATATAGAAGATCAACAAATACATAAAAAGATACTTAAGATCATTAATCATCAGGGAAATGTAAATCAAAACTATAAAGAGATACAACCTCACACCTATTAGATTGGTTCTTAAAAAAAAAGAGCAAGTGTTTGGCAAAGATGTTAAATGAAGAGAATCCTTGTGCGTTGTTGGTGGGAATATAAATCTGTGTAGCGCCTGTGGAAAACAGTATGGAGATTCCTCAAATTAGAACTGATTAGAAATTGATTGCTGGATCAACCACCAATCAATTTCTGTATCTATGACTTTGGTTTTATATTTGTTTTTAGATTCCTTGAATAAGAGAGTTCATACAGTATTTATCTTTCTCCATATGATTTATTTCACTTCACATAATGTTCTTGAGCTCCCTCCATGTTCTTCCAGATAGCAAGATTGCATTCTTTTTTATGTGTGAATAATATTCCATTGTATATGTATCACAAATTTACTTATCCATTTATCTATTGGTGGTATTTTATTATATTGTACAAGTACTTTATCATATTGTACACATATAACTTATGAATGAATAAACATGAAGCTAGACATATTGAGAGAAAATTATAACTTCTTTCTATATTTTTCTTTTGGGTACAAAATCAGCTTTGATACTCAGCAGTTGAAATACAATTTTTTTCAATTATCTTTCTCTATTTTTAATAAATTAACATAAAATCACTTGCTTATTGTGTAATTCTCTGACAGGGCCAAAAAATAAACATATTACTAAAAAATAATGAACGGAACCTATATTGCTAATACTATATTTTTTTGAGAATTTAAAAAAGAAAGAAAATGCCTATATGGAGACAGTACTTTTTGTTTTCCAAAGAATTCTCTGGAATTAGCAAAGTTAGATCAATACTTGATGATTTTACATGGAATACATTATATTTGAGAATTTGAACTCATAATGAAAACACTTAGATGATCTAGGAAAATGGAATAAATAATAGCTTAAAATAATGAGTTAAATTCCTTGAATTTGCAGTGGATTCAAGCAGCATGATTTTTGTAATTTCTAAGCAGCTTTTGAGGACCTGTTGTAAGGCAGACATGTTAATGGGCAGTAAGAAAAAATCAAGGGGCAAAAGAGGTGTTTCTTTCAGGCTTAAATTGCTTTCCTGACCATCCAGCATAATGGTTAGTTCTTGTTTCACTGGCCATACCTTACTGCAAAGGAGACTGGAAAAACGTAGTGTTTTGGCTGGGCAAAGAAAAACAGAACTAGCAAAGCAAACCCCATCTTCAGGGCTCATCAGTGCCCCCTCTTCATGCCAGGAATGGACCAAGTGAATGACTAACTCTCGGCTGCCCAGCACAGCTCCCCACCCAAAATAAAAGAGAATAAATGAACAGTGATATTTCTTTGATAAGATGTAGTACAGGATCTGTAGAAGAAGACTTTGAAATCTTGGCAGACGTTTTCCAGTTGTTTGTGCAAACTTACCACATTATAATCCTCTGTGATAATCTATTTCACAGCCATAAAATGGGAGTAATAGGACAGACCTCTGAACATTTCTGTTAAGAGTGACTCAAGATGAGGTATGTGAAAATGCTGGGAATGTAGTAGGCATTCAAAAAGCACTGACTCTTTTTCCTTATGTCTGTATCTTTGTAGAAGCCAGCCTCTGCTGGAGGGATGATGGTGATGATGATGATGATGATGAATTTCTTTAATCAAAGGATTGCTTTTGTGCTGCTTATCTTAGACAACATAAAAATATATTTCCCCTTAAAGTTTCTCTAAGTTTCTAGAATATGAGAGTTGGAAATGGTACCTGCATACATAAAGTTTTACATACATACTGAAGTTTTACACCTGTCAAAGATAAAATAGGCTCAAGTAATTGCGTCTTACCTTTCTTTTCCAAGGGCAGTCATTGCTGGGCATTTAATTGTTACAGTGAGAACCATTCAGAACATGATACCCAGTGATGGAGGAGGGAGGTAGGGGGAGGGAGAACCCATCGTGGGATTTCCTGTCCCCTTGTCCCTTTCAATTTCACACACCTGGCTCTCCAACCACCCTCATTACTTGAAACTGACTAGCACAGATGCAAGAGGAGAGGCAGGAGCAAAACTTCAGTGGGATAGGCTCTCTGCTAGTCCTGCTGTTTATATTTAGGCCAAAGATGCAAATAAAATATGATTTGCTAAAAACAAGTACTTGGGGTAGCTCCCTGTAAAGATGGGATTCGCTGAGGTTGGGCATAGTTAGGATCAAAATTTCTCTTAATCTTTCGCATCATTTTCAACCACAATTATGGTATCTGAAATACAAATTAATTAACACATCCTCCTTAATAAAAAGGAAATGTCAAGATTTCCTAAGCTAATTAGTGATTCATCTTTCTCAACTATCACTTTTCATCCACAATTAGTGAGAAAAGCTTTTGATTTTTGTAGCTGTCATTTTTCTTTAAATAAGCTGTAAAACATGTACTAAAACACTTCTTTGATGAACATATTGTCACCTCCTAAAATGTAATGGGACATCGGTTTTTTCTCAAAAAAATGAAAAAGAATAAAGTCTTTTGATAATAGTATTCTTTGATGTTATAAAAGTTATCTGACTTCCAGTCTGGCAACTACAATTTTGAAAAGGATTCATTAATCACAATGGAGTAATTATCTTTGGCAGTCATCTTTCTCTGAGTCACCAAGAGCCAATCCAAAAACGAATGTGATCATAAAGTTAAGGGGAATAGAATATCCATGATGTTGGGGGAAGAAAGATTTTGAAATACAAAAAGCTGTCCTTGTAGTGAAAAAAGTATAGTCTTTTTTTTTAAATTTTTTATTTATTTTCAGTGTAACAGTATTCATTGTTTTTTCACCACACCCAGTGCTCCATGCAATCTGTGCCCTCCCTAATCATGTTACGACCTCCAAAGTTTAATCCTGGATCTGGTACTGAATTAACACTGACCTTTCATCATGAACAAGTGTCATAGTGTCACACAACAGATCACAAACAGATGAACATCATGATTTCCTAGACTTAACCATACTGTGCATCACTCAACACCCCAGGTGTGCCTCGCTTTGAAAATAAACTCATAAACTAAGTCGATCGGTCGCACATCAGTCTGAATGTTTCTCTAGTGTCTGTTTCAAATGTTCTTCATCTTCTCTTTTGTTTGTGCATGCTTATATAGAGAAAGTGAAAGACAGGTCAGGTGTGAACTTGACTCTGACCCAGAAAGCAGGTTTGACTTGAAAATTTCCTTTCAAAAAAGGCTGAGAATAAGTAATGGAAATTGAAGTGGAAAATGTACTGCAGGTTGATCCTGTGAGTTGGATGAACTTGCCAAATATACTTAGCTTCATGACTAATAGCATAAAATATAATTAATAGAAATTAATAACCTGCTCTTTTACTCTTTTAGAATATAGAGTTCATTTCAGAAACATCATAGGGATGTTCTTATGACAACAAGCCTAACAACCTTACATTAACTTTTGGGACTTAACAAAGGAACATGTCTCAACAAACTCAGAGTATGAATCTGGTTTAAATTAGTTTCTTGTCTCAAGCCTCAAACTCTTCTGAACTCCAGACTCTGATACAAACATCTCCTAAATGTTCCACAGAGTACTTCAATTCAAAATGTTTGTCACTGAATTTTATCTCCCTAAAACAAATCATCATAAAGTATCCTTTTTAAAGGGACTGCCCTCCATATAACTTCCTCAGCTAAAAATCTCAGTTGCTTTTCCTCCTGATTCCCCCGTAAGCCCTCCCCACTCATTCTGTTGCCAAGTTCTGTCAGGTTCATCTCTGAAACATCTCTGAGAATATTTTCTCTTTGCTCTTCTCAGGACCATCGTGTCAGTGTCTGCTCTCATCTTCTCAAAGTTTGATTATTGCTATGACCTCATTTGTGTCTTTGTCCTGTTCTCCCCTACTCAGATTCTCCTTCTAACTGCCGCCAAAATAATAAACTTCTCCCCTTGCTTAAAATGCTTACCTGTTCTTCAATGAATTACAGTTTCTACTCAGTAAAACATATAAATCATCTTATAAGATAACCCAAACTACTTTCCTAAGTTCATCTCCTATACTTCTTTACTGAACTTCAACTTATCATCCTCCATGTCTTTGAAAAAGATTTCTCTCTAGTAAAAATTTTCCCTTATGTTCTTACATATGTCTTTCTCCATCGGGAAAATGATTAATCATTCTTCAAGATCCTGTTCACATGTCCCTTTTTGGCGATGCAGTTCCTAAAAACAAAACAAAACAAAACAAAGTTCAACCACCTGCTGCTGTGAACTGCATCAGTGCTTTCAGAAAATATTTATCTTATCATATAATATATAGCTCATCCCTAAAGTTACTGATTACCAGCATCACTTATAACTTCTAAACAAAAATGCATTTCACAACTTACTATAAATGTCTAAGTTATTATCCTGGGGATAGGGTCCCAGAAGTTCCCAGTAACTTTGAGTGTCATGGATTTGCTTTGTCATCTCTTTTTCCCAGTCTTCAAGATGGTGGCTTACACAAGCATTAGTGAGTGTTGACCAAATAAAAGTTGAACCCCATTAATCTTTCAATTCTCCACTCATGTCCACAAGCTCACTCTGACACAATCTTCATCCTAAATCTAGAGACAGCTTGGGCTGAGTCAGACTGAAGCCAAGAGTAGACGAGCAGTTGGAAATCCCATGACCTACAGATCCTTGTGGTATCAAAGAGCTCATGCTACAAATTGGATTGAGCAAGGGCCTTGGAGCTTGGTAGAGACTGGCATTCCCATTTTCTAGTTCTGTGATCTTGAGCATATTACATGATCAGCTTAAGCCCTAGTTTCTTCACACGTAAGGTGCTTATTAGATTACATTGCCATAGAGAGCTGGGAGAATTAAAGCGATGGTGATAGTAAAGCACAGAACATAATGGATATATATTAAATAGTGACTACTATTATTACAGACCCTTAGTGATCTTCACTAACTTCATGAGTTAATATCTGGTAATATTCCATAAATGAGTACTTTCTTACCTGTAGTACTTAATTCATGAACCCTTTAATTATGGCATAGAATATGCTCACTCACTTGAAATAAAGTATTTACATATCTCCTGCTCAATAATTCTTTAAGAGGATAGAATTCAAGGAAGAATAAGAACTTTCCATTCATGGCTTATAATCTTGCATGATTTTAGGGAAGGCTTAAAATGAGAACCAACTTAAGGAATATGAAATATTTGAAAGTTCCCAGACAGCCAGTTTTTCTACAGGGCCGTGGAACATTTTCTGAGAACCCAAAACAAAAAAGAGTTCCAATCAAACTAGCGGCTGATATAAAGACACAGCTACTCAGCTGAGTGATGACGTAAGAGTGTGTGGCCAAATGATGCCGGGACATTCATACCTACTCATCACTCTCTCTTCTCCTTGATACCATTAAACAGTGGTATTTCCAGGGCAGATGCTATCCTTTAGGGGATTTCATTGTTAAACATATTTATGAAGGAGTTTTTAACTGATAATTAGTTATTCTAGTGTAATTTAGCTTAGAAAAATCGGTAATTTTGGCAACTGCACCTTGAGACAGCTCTTCCTGTGACATCTTTGTTTACACTTTGTATGTGTGCATTTGTGCAATAAATCAGGCTCAATAGTATCTCTCCTGTCACATTCCATCATGTCACACTAATAAAATTTGACATGCTCTGGGATGTGGTGATGAATAACCATATGTGGTGACATCTTGGAGAATGCTTAAAAATTATGCTCTGCAGTGATTCCAAAACCTTATGTGTACTTCCCCATTGTTGAAGTAAACCTTGCAAAATAAAATTCTCCAGCCATGAAAAAAAACAATTTAGAACTTTAGTACCAAAATCACTGAGAGAAATTCACATTAAACTTATCAGTAGCCATTAAATAACACAGGGTTGCAAAATGGAACTTAATATTGCAAACAAGATGAGCCTATTTTACATGAATTAGCACACCAGAGCAATGAGACACTGATTAGAAAGAATAAAGACATTTATCAGAGATTAGAACACCTTAGTTTGTATGGGGTTTTTTTGCGGGGGGGAGGGTTGACTTTTTGGTTACCCTTTCTCCTGAAATGGTCGTTATTTATATAGCTATTAAACTGAGTTCTGAACTGAATGCCCTCTTCATCCTAAGACATTCTAGTACAGAGTCCTTGCTGCCATCCTGCGTGATTATTCCCTTTTGCTGGTTGAAGAAACTGAGGCCGAGGGAGTAGAATGGACAGACCCAAAGTCACAGAGCTGGAAGCAATGTGGCTTAGTAGCAGAACTAAGACTAAAATCTCAATATTGAGTGTTATTTACAAACACTGCAGTTTTCAGGTCCTGCTATTCACTCATTCCCCTTAGACAAAGCTGACCATCCTGCCAGGACACCTTATTCTGCCGTATTCAAATCACTTTTCCTAGAGAGACTGTCCCATGGTGAGGATTGCAGTCAGCAGGAGAGGAAGGACTGGTGGCTTCTGCCTGAGAGCCGAGGTCTGGCTGTCACAGCTGTGTAGAGAGACCTTTGTAGCATGTGAAAACATATTGTGCAATTCTGCTCTGATTAGTAGCACAGCATGACTTCTGAAATCAAGCAGTTTCTAAAACCCAGCAGGATTCATCTAGAGAAAGGCCTGTCAACACTTCTTGAACCTATACATACTAAATTTGGTGCTAAGCTTTGAAATGGAAGCCCACAGAACATTCCCTAGGTGACATGAACTCAATGCTTTCCAATTTTATATTAAAAACAATTCCATTGGCATTAACTAATGTACATGAAACAATGGCTAGTACAATAAAAAGCATGCATGATTTTATTAGTATTTAATTTAGAGATGGTAAAAGCAGAATTACAATTGTTGAAGAAACGGAAGTTTTATTGCTTTTGCTTAAAAGTGTTATTGGATGAATAGGAAACTTGGGTTGTTTTTTGTTTTGGGGATTTGTTTTTTTTTTTTTTTTTTAATAAAGAGTTTCTTGCCTTTTTGTGAAAAACTGGTAAAATATCTCAATATCTGGGTAAAAGTGAACATTATTCCAGTTTGAAGAGATACTACCTTATGAAAGCATTCAGTCATATATTTATCACATTTCAGACCCTTTTCTGATCTAGGAAATGTATTAGGTTAGTAATATGTAAATGGTTAATGTCTATACCAATATGAGATTGTGAATTTTATCCGCACGTATTACATGTAATAAAATTTCTGATAGATAGCATGTTGATAATGGCCTATGTAGATAACGACCGCATAATGCGATGGATAAAAGGAACATATTTAAGATTTGTCACATGATATATTATTTTTGACATTCTAATAGTATCTATTATTATGGAATCAGCTTAGTGTCTGTGTACTGTAATCTGAACAACATCTCTATCAGGGGAAAAGAGAGACGTTTTATTGAATGTGAATGTAATTTGCTACAACTGGTCCCCATTTTGAAATAAGAAATATAGATATGTATCTCCCTAGGCCTTTCTTTTCCTATTTTTTTCAGACATTTAATTCTGCAATTAGTTCTGAAGCTTTATTATAGATTTATTTTATAAACATAGGCAGCACTTCAAATTTGGGATCTGAGGTGGGTACAGAGATATCATTAACCCAATAGTTTTTCAAATGCATTTTAGCTCTATGACCCAAGTCAAGGTCCTCAGTAGCTTTTGAGTCAAATATAGATTCTAGGAAAATATAGTGCACTGTTGATTGAGTGTAATGAATCAATGTAATGATCCAATTTAATATGGATCTTAAGTTAAATTTCCCTGAAGTCTGGGGAAAAAAAGCCCTACTTAATTCTTTGTACTTACTACCCCTTTATTTTTTCCTGTAGTTACATCACAGCTGCCAGCAGAGACCACTGGTGGCTTTAAGAACTTTTGCAGTTGAAGACGGACATAAGAGCTCAGTATTTAACTTAAAAGTTTTGATTAACATATGTCACTTTTTAAATCAAGAAACTCATTTTTCCTTTTTTTTTTCTTTATTCCTTTTTTTGGGGGATGGTGAGCGGTATTTTCAGTAAGGTACAGAAAATGGTAAAGAATCAGCCAATACAATGATGATATACCTTTTTGGCTAAGATTAAAGAAAGTGAGTTCCATATCGCTTACTGTCATCTTTCTTTCCTTTGCTTATTTATTTTATTTCCATCACTCCTGAGCTATCAGTGGTAAATCTAATTTAAAAAGCAGCTATAACTGAAAGTGTCATCCAGTTGTAAGAATAAAGATACTTCTATGAAATATTTATGGATTTTCCATGTACAATCTAGAGTTTGGGTAGCCAGTAGAGCAGATGGTTGAATCTATAACTGCTTCATAAACCTTTTCCACAGAAACCTTCAAATAAGAAGAAGAAAAAAAAAAAAAAAAGATTATCCTAAATGCAGACATTGTCTTTTTAGCCACTTAAAACCAGTTTCTTCTTCCATTCCTTTCTTTTTGTTTGTTCATTTGTTTGTTTGAAGATTTTATTTGTTTATTTATTTATTTATTTGAGAGAGAGAGAGAGAGCATGAGCAGGGGGAAAGACAGAGGGAGAGTATCTTCAAGCAGACTCTGCACTGAACTCAGAACTCAATGAAATGTTTTATCTCACCATCCTCAGATCATGACCTGAGCCAACAGTCTGACACTCAAAGGCTGGGCCACCAGGACAGCCCATCCTTTCCTTTCTTCATTCTTGCCCTTCTTTCCTTCTTCCCTTCTTTCCTAACTTGCCTTCTCTCTGTCTTCTATCTCTCCTTCCTCCCTCCTTTCTTCTCCCTGGATATCTTGGCAAACATCAGCTGATATTTTTACACAAGAAAATAACAAATTTCTTTTTCTTTAGTTTGAAAGGATTTTTTTTTAAATAACCAAACTAGTATCTTTCAATGCTTCCTCAAGGATTCTTCAAGAACATTAAAATATATCACTCAAAGGTAGTAATACTATATTATATATTTGAAAATTGCTAATAGAGTAGATCTTAAAAGTTCTCATCACAAGGAAAAAAATTGTAACTATGTGAGGTGATGGATGGTAACTTATTGTAGGGTTCATTTATTTACTTATAAATTTATTTATTTAGATATATAGATACAGATAGTCATGTTGTATGCCTAAAGCTAATACAATATTTTTTGTCAATTATGTCTCAATAAAATTGAAATAAACCCCTAAATTTTAAAAAATAAAATACATCACTCAAAATTCTCATTTTATCATCAAAGGAGTTTTGATAATATTGCATAATCTACTGTAGAGACTCTTCTATAGAGTCTCATTGACATTAGCTAAGAATAACTGCAAAAAAGACTTTTTTTCCTTGCCCATTACTACCATGCGGCCCTGTGTTCCCAATGTCAGCAATTTGAGAAATTCTACACAGATCTGATTGTAGTTGTATGCCAGGATTCATGTGATCTCACAAGTGCCCCACCTCTTTGCATTTCTGAGGAAAGTATCATTGGGAATTAGGGAAAAATATGAGCATATAAACTTTGATAGATTAGATATTTTATGAACTAGCAAAATGCTAAAACAGTCCCATTTCTGTTGTCATAGACTGAAAGGTATGGTTCAGGGAGAAGACTTCGGAGCTTATGTGATGCTCTTTGAGTGATGTGTCCATAGGGCCACAGTAGGTACATGGCTGGTGATTTTTGTCGTTCTGGGTGTTCATGTTCCCAGTAACAATCTTCATCATGTTTTTAAACAATACTGAAAAGATACTCTCTTTATGTGTTTATTCAATTCTAAACTTAGCCTTATCTTTATTATTTTGATGACAAACTTCCTAAAGTTTCTAACAGCGTCTCTCTTTTCTTAGAGACTGTAAGAATATGATTTGGATGGTTTAGATGCACAGCACGATCCTCTTTTACTGTATTGGAATTGATATGTCTATAACCTGTAGGTATTTAGGACCGTTTGTCTCTTTGCTAAATAATGAGAAGAAAAATTTAATAGTGACAGTTTATAAAGTGTTTTCAATGTGTCAGTCTCTATACCACAGAGTTTATATAAGTTATGTCATTTAAGCCTCATAACACTCATTGCACACGTATTTCTACCTTACTTTTAAATATGAGGAAATGAGGGGTGCATGGGTGGCCTATTCAATTAAGCATCTGACTCTTGGTTTTGACTCAGGTCCTAATTACAGGGTTGTGGGATTAGCCCCACATGGGGCTCCAGGCCCAGGGTGGGATCTGCTTAAGATGCTCTCTCCCTCTGCCCCTCTCCCTCTGTGCTCATGCATTCTCTCTCTCTGAAATAAATAAATCTTTGAAAATATGAGGAAATGGTAGCTTATTACAATCAAACAACTTACCTGTTTTTATATACCTAATGGATAGAATAATCAGGATTTGAATTCTGGTCTCCCAGATTCAAACTTGTGTTTCAAACAGATTATTCTGCCTTATACTATAACTAGAAAACTAAAAAAAGAAAGAAAGAAAGAAAGAAAGAAAGAAAGAAAGAAAGAAAGAAAAAGTATTTTGATTTTTATAGTGCTTTTCTGCCTTTTCTCCAGTATGGAATTATATGCATAAGTAGGCCATTCCTTTTGCCACTGAGCTACATCTGAATTTTATGTGTTATACTAATGTAACATGGGCTATACAGATAATGAAAAGTCTGAGGTCTGTACAGGACATGAGGGATAAATAGGAAATAATTTGAGAATGTGTTAAATTGAATTGATAAAATAATTATAAATCTGTATTTCACAAGAACAAAAAATTGCAAAGGAGAATAGGGAAAATAATTAAATGAGAGTCTTCTTTGGCACAGTTGTCCAATGATGGAGATTTTAATAATATTTTTGGAATTCAGAAAGATGGAATGATTCAGGAAGATTTGTTTTCATATTTTAAAAAGCCAAAGAAGAGGTAATTTAACTAGGACTGAATGAAGATTCAAAAATAAACATCTGGAAACACCTCCAGAGACATGTTCAAATACTTTATGTGTTAACCTATGTTCAGTTGAAATTAATTCAAAGACTGTAAGTGTAATCAAATTTTTTTCTATATATAGCCTCTAAAGACATCGTGCACTCCAAACAGCAGATTCTTTTTAGAGATTTGTTTGTAAAAGTAGATTTAGAAAGAACTTGATTAACCTTCTCTAAGGAGCTATGAGGTAAAACAACCCAAATATACAATAATGTTGTTAGATGCTTTTAGAAGAGCAACAAGTGAGTTCCTAAATAGAATCACTGCAAGTCAGTGTCAACCTATGACATATCATCCCATGTATTTATCAGAATATTTTCTGGGTAGTGTTGCACAATTACATTGTTTTAATTATAAAATAACTTAGATTATTGGTGGCTATTTTCTGTCAAAGAAGTGATTTCACAATGCCATCATAGTTTGCATAATTCTTCAGAAGAGGTACTGGATGTCCACAATAGCCAAACTATGGGAAGAGCCCAGATGTTCGTTGGTGGATGAATGGGTAAAGAAGATGTGATGCACACACACACACACACACACACACACACACACATATGAACACACACACACATGAACATTACTCAGCTATGCGAAAAATGACATCTTGGCATTTGCAACAATATGGATGGAACTGGAGGGTATTATGCTAGGCGAAATAAGCCAATCAGAGAAAGACAATTGTCATATGATTTCACTCACGTAGAATTTAAGAAATGAACAAAGCATAGGGAGCATAGGGAGATGGAGGAAAAAATAAAATAGGATGAAATCAGAGAGGGAGATAAACTGTAAGAGACTCTTAACCGGAGGAAGCAAAGTGAGGTTTGCTGCAGGGGAGGTGAGTGGGGGAATGGGGTAAGTGTGTGATATTGCATTAAGAAGGGCACTTGTTGTAATAAGCACTGGGTGTTATATGTAACTGATGAATCACTAAATTCTACCTGTGAAACTAATAGTATGCTATATGTGAATTAATTTAAATTTAAATAAAATCTTAAAAAAAAAAAAAAAGGAGTGCTGGATGAATAGCCTATCCTCTGGTTCCCACAACTGCAAAGCTTTCAGGTTATACTGCCTAGTATGCCATTTTTTTTTCATTGAATATTCATTTTTGTATATTGGGATTCCAATGTGAAATGAGTTTCTATGCATCAAGAAAGCATGAAACTTAATCATCAAGCTGTATTTTAAACAAAGCAACTCATTCCCAACAAAGGAAGTTCAAACATATGCAGAGTGTACTTGCTTCTACAATGCTTTTAAAAGATTGTGAGCAGTTGGGATAAGAGTTGCCAAAATTAAAGGATGACTTTTATGAGGAGGATAAAAGAAAAGTCCTGCTATAAAAATGCTTTAGAGTTCATTGAACTCTGCATATTTCAGCTCAGGTAGAAGGCAAATTATGGTATTCATTATTAAAATAGGCTTGAATCTCAAACAGAAAAATGAGGGGCCCAAGTGGTAAGCATTAAATTATACAACTTGTCATAAAATCTCTTATTATTCTAAGTAGTCTCATGTTTTATTGCATCTTAAATACAAACTAAAGAAGCCACCAGAAAAGACCTTTCCTAGCAATACTGGTAAAATAAAATGGTCATTAAAGCACAGATACAAAGATTTGATAATAACATACACTACATATTCAAACAAAACATGTATGTTGTGCTTAACTTTGAGCACCAAAAGTCCATATTTCACATAGTATTCAATGAAATGATTAGGGAAATTAATGGTCTTATTAACAGAAACAGGCTTATCCAATGAGAAAATAACTATCCCATTACCTTCTCACAAGATGGACATTTTTCTTTTATTTTGCCAGCCTGCGGTCTTCATCGACTTTATGTACAGGTTACCATATGCCTTTTTCAGTAGTAAATCCTGTTAAGAAAACACAAATCAATGGCATGAAAATAAGTATTTGTTCACAGATCTTCTGAAATTAAATGAAATCCCCGAGTGGTTATATTTAGACATGGGAGCAAACTGTTCTACCACATTATTTTAGCAAATTTCAGAACTAAATTGAGGGAGGAAAAAAATAGAAAGGATTGAGTTATAGTTGTGCTAATATCTCTAAATTATTTTTTTAATTTTATGCATTTAAGAGGGAATTTGATGTTGTTTGCCATGTGCTTCATGAGTTCTAATGGGTAGCCTTCTTAGCTAATGCCATTGGGACTTGTGGTTGGTTGGTTAGTTAATAAAAAGTTATCCATTAAATCCAGAAATTGTGAGACATGACACATAAAGAGGTGAGGATTTTTACTTCAGAATATTCCTCCACCTTGTGTAGTATAGCTAAATACTTTCCTTTGAGCATGGATCTACTTAGTGGAGTATATTTGCATATTATCTTTTCTTATGCAAAACATAAATCCTAATTCATCATCCTCAGTTTCTCTAGGTTCTCCAAAGTAGAGGGAGAATTTCATTGCTACTTGTGAAGCAATATGAATGACAAATCTTTCTATATTTGTGCAGTTCCTCTCCAGTATTTTAATGTCATTTTTCTCACATGTAATTCAATAACATCAATTCTTGAACATTTCCAAATCATTAAACCTAGTTTTCCTAGAAATAGCTCCTTCAAGTCAAACTTATGTTTTATCAATATAACATATTCGATTAAACAATATAATTACAGTAGCAAGAATAAGTGCATACACAGGTTGGAAAGAAATGTGAATAATTTATGTAAGCACATGGCTTGGGTGGTGAGAGGTCAAGTATTCAAATGCCAGAGGATGGTGTGCTAGGACCACACATCCTAGGCTTCAGAACCTGTGGTCTGGAAGGGACAAGAAGCTACTGGCAAGCCTTCAAGTTGGTTCTTTAAAGATCAGTGTTTTTAAGGGTGTTTTTGCTGAGCAACTTTAAAGGCCTCAGGATAAAATGAGAAGCTATATTTCAGTGACCTTCAAATACATGTCCTTCAACTTTCTGTTTGTACACTTAGAACCCAGACTGAAAAAATCTGTGACATAGTTATTTGGAAGACATCGTGTTTATTGACTTTGAAATGAAGTCACAAAGTTTTTTATTTTCTTCGTGTTAAGTGTCATATGAAAACACATTTTGAGTTGAAATAGCTATGATTAGTAACAGAATTTTACTCTTCATTTCAAAGTGGGAGAAAAGGGATATTTTATCTTTTTCAGGTTGTAATAATACCTTTAATTTGATGTGATGGCCGAGAATGATTTGCATAATCAAGGAACATGTTCATCAATTTCCTTCAGTGATAAACATCTTGTTGCAGAAACTATGGCTTTTCCAATGTCTAAATGTCTCTGTCCTTGTTCTTTGTAGTAGTGAGCAAAAATGTCAGGTAACTTTACCTCTAGCCACCCCCCTGAGCACAGGTTGGTCACTTTTTTAAAGGCTATGAATTCAGAAACAGTAGAGGCCTATTTCTCCCAGTTTATAATGGGGACAAACTGGGGATGGAGAGCTTGAGGGAATTGGGGGATGGAAGTGTTTACACCTCTCTCTCAGTCAGTCTTCTCTTGTTCAAGAGCCCAGCACTTTTTAACTCACCTTTTAACAATTAACCCACAGTCCAGCATCTCTAGGGTGTCTTTTTTACTTAGCCTGGAAAATCTGACACGATCAAATTCTGGGTTTATTCATAATAAGGTTAACACTACAGGACAGAATAATACCAGGAAAGGTGTTTATATGAATGATCAACAAGTTCTGATTCTAGCCTGCATTGAACTCTGGTTTCTGGTTAGTTTACTAAATGTATTTATACTCTCCCCATTTCTACCTAAAAACAAAACAAAACAACAAAACAAAAAATAGTAAGAATAACAAAAATAATAGATTATTTGGGGTTTAAAGAGTATGAGTCACGTGGGGCTTTTATATCCATTATCTTATTTGTTCCTTCTAATAACTCTGTGTGGTAGGAGTTATTAACAGCACCGTAATTCATGGATAGAGAGGTAGGTCTCATCAGGATTAATTTGCTCAAAGTAAAATAGGTAGTACTGGCAAAAATGGGATTTGAACTTGGGTCATCTGATTTCAAAGTCTAGATCTTAATCCTAAAATACACTGCTCCCCCTAGTTAATAACTGAGTTATTTCAGACTTGAAGGAATTCTGGGTTCCCAGGCAGTCGGGTTTCGATATCATAGGAAGGGTTATTTGGAGGATTAAAGCCTGGCACTTTCAGAACTGGACTTGTGTAATTGACTTACGGTGTGGGATAGTTGTCAACAGCTTCATGGCCTCATCAAACCCTGTAGCTGAAGGGGCACTTTGATTTTGTGGTGCTGTATTTTAAATAAAACTAGTCAAAGGAAGGAAGCATGATAGGTTAGAAACCGGTAACCAAGATGCTCACAGACCAAATGAAGAAATGGAGGACATGAGAATATCTGAATGAGGATTTGGAAGATGCTTTTGGTTTGGAAAATATAATTTTTGATACCTTTTGAGAGAATCCTTTCAGCAGAAAATAGAAAAGGGTGTCAGTTTGCAACAAGAGTATGCAGGAAGTGAGAAAGTGACAGCAGTTGGTATAGTCAGTCTTTCAAAATGTTTAGGTAGATATCCTAATCAAACTCTTAAGTTAAGCAAAAAGTGGGGCACCTGGGTGGTTCAGTGGGTTAAGCCTCTGCCTTCTGCTCAGGTCATGATCTCGGGGTCCTGGGATCGAGCCCCGCGTTGGGCTCTCTGCTCAGCAGGGAGCCTGCTCCCCCCACCCCCCTGCCTGCCTCTCTGCCTGCTTGTGATCTCTCTCTGTCAAGTAAATAAATAAAATCTTTAAAAAAAAAAAGTTAAGCAAAAAGTATGTCTAGAGTGCTTGTACCGATGTCAGTCAATTCGGTATGTAAATAGAAGGTCCCCTAGCATACTCCTTGGTGATTTATTTCCCTCTAATGTATCTTTTCTTCTTTCACCTTGTCAGCTGCTTTATTAACTAGAGTCACTTTTTATTTTATTTTTTTTAAAGATTTTATTTATTTATTTGACAGAGAGAGAGATCACAAGTAGGCAGAGAGGCAGGTGGGTGGGGGGGAGAGCAGGCTCCCCACTGAGCAGAGAGCCTGATGCTGGGCTGGATCCCAGGACCCTGAGATCATGACCTAAGCCGAAGTCAGAGGTTTAACCCACTGAGCCACCCAGGCGCCCCCACTTTTTATTTTATTATTTTGCCATCTAAATAGAGTAAACTTGGAGATCTTCTACCAGGTATGTTTTATAGCAGTGTAGCAAATTTAATGTACCTTATTTACATTTATAGAATGTGGTATTTGAAATATAGGTGTTTATAAATAGAATTCATTGTGATTAAGCAAAACTCAGGGGATGGCATCTCACTCATAATTTAACATTTAAAGCAGGCTTCTCCCCATCCTCACCCCTGCCCCTCCATCCAATGTTGAAGTCATAAAATAACAATCTTAGCTTTGGAATTGGCCTTTGACTGGAATGAAAGTTTTAGCAAACATTTTGATGTACGAATACTGTATATTTCATCTTCATGTGCCCTCAAAATGAATAAACGTTGAAAGGTAGAGCTAATTCTGTCACAGTATTTGATGAGAATGCATTAAACAGAAGGTAATAAGTGATTCCAGTGGTGCCACGGAGACCCAGGGTTTCTAGAAACAACAATTCAAGGCACTGATTACAATTGGAGGCTTCTGCATAAGTCCTCCTGGGGCATCAATTAATCCCCACATTCTTTCTGTTCCATATTATTTAACAAAGGACCTGAAATTAATGGTATTACTTCTTTGACTCAAAAAGCTAATCCCTGACTGGGTGAAACATGTGTCTGGCTCTCTGTAAATGGTGATTCAAAGTTACAGAATTTTACTTTGCATCCCACCCCCAATGAATCAACAGTAATCTCTCTTCACTGTATTTATTAATTCCAATAGAGCTAGCACTGATATTTACCCAAATTCTAATATTTGAGTAATTTAATGTAAGTTATAGGCTACTAAATATTATGTATTAAAATCGTTACATTAAACCTATACATAAAATATTTAATGAAGCTGAGCATGTTCGTACCCTAAGACTCAGTAATTCTGCCTTAGAAGATATGTTAAAAATACTCATTACAGTTCTATTCAATGTAGTCCCAAACTGGAATTAACCCAAGTGTATTTCCAAAATGGAATGGATAAATAAATGATGGTATATTCCTATAATGGGATATCATACAGTAATGAAAACAAGTGAGATATCATCACAGGCAATAATATACATGAATGTGATTACCATAATTTTGAACAGAAGAAACCAGGTACAAAAGCACATATGCCAATGAGTCTGTCTGTCTGTCTATCTACCATCTATCTATCTGTTTTGGACTGAATATTCGCATTCCCCCCAGAATTCATATGTTAAGATTCCTAGTAGGAAGTAGGTCCTTTGGGAGGTGATTAGGTCATGAGCGCTTAGAGCCCTCACGAATGGGATTAGAGCCCTAATGAAAGAGGACTCTAACCCAGAAAGTTCTCTTGCTCTTTTCCCCATGTGAGGACACAGCAAAAACTGCTCAGTAACTGTGTTAAATATTTTCCACATATCTTCTGAGGTGAAATTGCCTTCCTTGAACCAGGAAGTGGGCTGTCACCAGACGCTGAATTTGTTGGTGCCTTGATCTTAGACTTCCCACCCTCCAGAAGTATGAGAAACAAATGTGTTTAAATCACTCAGTGAATGATATTTGTTATAGCAGCTCAAATGCACTAAGATGGTATCTATCACTGGTAAAGCTGGACTGTACTAGGAGTAGATTGGTGATCTTTGCAGGAGAGGGGCCGTGGGAGGGCTTGATGGATATCCTGCAGCATGGATGATATTCTGCTTTGGGTCTGTATGCCAGCTAAAAGGTTGGGTCCACTTTGTAAAAACCAAGTTGATGATTTGTTTTCTGACTGTATGCAAGTTATGTTTTAATAAGGTACACTTTAATAAGTGTTCTTGTTAGGACCAACTTCCTAAGAGACATGTTATATGCCAGTTTATTCTCTAGAAGCCACCAAATCAATAGAATACATTCTTAATATTTCAACCTGTAGGCTTTCTGAATTGAGGATAAATTCAAATAGAAACACCAACAAATTAACTTTGAGCAGATGACATTTAATTCAAACAAGATCAAATAGGAAATTGCCCTTTCTTAAAGATGCTATTACACTGGTGTGCTGCCTAATTATAGGTACTAAATCACTTGCTTTTATTCATTCTATTTTTAAGAAGCATAGTAGTGTGGGTGGCATTCATGAATCAAAACTTGTGATAACATGTGAAGAGACACTTACTTAGAGGTATTATTAAAACCCATTCTCCAAAGAAAGGCTAAGCTAATTTGAGCTTGACCTTATCAGCAATCCAAATTCAACAAGTACGACGTACTATAATGTTCATGAGAATTAACATGTGGCTGTAGAAGAATTTAGTGTAATAGAAGTCAAGATGTGGTAAGAGAGGCTAGTGTAGTCGTAACTACTATCGACGATAAGCACGTGCCAGATAAAAACCCAAGAAATAATTTATTCTTTATTGTTGGCCAACACTCCTGGAGGAATATGTTTTACAGTTAGCTCTTGGAAACACACTGTTTAATATAAAAGAGGGAACCTTAAATTCACTCTTTCTTAAAATTCACTTACTTTGTAAATAAACAAGCTTATCTCTTCCTCCTGAGAACTAAGAGGCAAAATCTCTCTTACTCTTAGAAGGAGCCTGAGTCCTTCCCTGCCTCTGTTTCCATAAAGGCTAGTAGCAGAGAGAATTATGTCATGATTATGGAAACTACTTTTCAGTAGAAATGATCAGAGTTGAGTGCAATGTTTGTATTGCTGGTCCATATTCTTTGATTTGATCTACCAATTATCTGATTCTGCTCAGGATTGTATTTTGGCTATCGGTAGAGTCTCTCTGCCCACATTTGTTCAAAAGCGTATACTTTGAATGTGTACTCTGTACTAGGAAAAGTATTAAATCCTACCAAACATGGGTATGATCTGTGTTTGCAAGAAATAAACCTTAAAGGCCAGGTATATATGCAATGAAGAATTGACACAGATCATTTGAAAAGAATTTAAGGGCAATGGGGCTTATGGCAAAGGATTGCTTTCGGCAAGTATGACCATAGTAGACTTTGTGGAATTGATTTTAGCAATTAGCCAATGATCTCAGTCTTGAATGTTGGCTGATTATAAACATAATGAGGCATTAAGACTGGCATTCCAGGAAGAATAGTTAGAGCAAAGTTTCAGAGGAAAGGAAAGAATGGATATCGAGAGTTAAACAGTGAGTTATTTACCTTGATAGGAATATGTATAGAAGCACCATGAGGAACAAGACTGCAGGAGGTACTGGAATCAGTCATGGAGGAATTAGTGTTTGGTTCATGAACTAAGTGACCCAAATGACCTTATTTATTGGGCAACCCTATATAACATATATTGGAGCACACACAGCACTCCTGAAAATCCCAAAGGAATAATCTATCTTGGTCAGCCCATCCATGTAGGAGAAAAGTCTAGATAATACTGGTAGAAAAATATCTATAAAACTAATTCCCTGTTTAAAAATATTGTTTTTTTTTTCCTCTAAGGAAGGAAGGATATAGCAGGTTTTCCCCCTGCTCACTCATTTTTTTTTCTTTAGCTCCTAATATTGTATTTCTAAGTACATCTGCAAGTTCAGAGAGAGCAAATTTCAGATGTGAATGAAAAATGGAATGCTTTTAATTTTCAAATAATGCCTGCCTTAATGGTAAAATGGCTGTGACAAGATTAGCCAGAATTATAGCACTCATTTTATGAAGAAAAATAAGTCAGTGACAGTCATTTTATTTATATAGCCATCTGCACATTCGTGTCTAAATCCTTCTGGTATTTGAAAATGCAGCTTCCAAATTCGGGATCTTATTGGGAGGCCTGAGTCACTTGGAAGCCAGCAGGAGTGACAGGCAAAGACAAATTTTTTGTGGGCCCTTCATTCCAACCTTTTATACAGTTAGCCTTTTTATAAACTGCTATATCTGTGAAATCCAGCAAATTCCAATAAACAGGCAAACTACTGCCTGGCACTCCAATCCTGAAAAGGCTGGTCTGGTTTAAGATTAGATGTAGAAAAGTGGTTTGGAATAAGATCAGAATAGGATGATGGAATCATTGGGTTTGTGAGGCAAAGGACCCTTAGAGGTGGCCTAGCTGAGCATCCACATTGAGCAGAGATGCTCGAGAGTGCTCTGGACAAGCCCAGGGGTTGCAGGACTCCAACCCTTCCTACACAGATGCGCAGACACACACACGCGTGCGCGCGCGCATGCGCACACCCACACGCATCATTTAAAGCAATATCCTTTGGTCTGCTTTTAATACACCGAATTTTCCTCTAATAGGAATGGAAACTGCAGACCTAGTAGAGCAACTTACAGAATCCAGTTCATAGATTCATTTCATGGGTGATGTAATGGTCTTTATAAGGTACATATTTTTTATAAGACATTTAACATAAGGTATGTCAACTTTAAATGTCAGTTCCTTTCTCTTGTTCTATTCTCTTTGAATTCTGTGTTCATGTTATCTCACGACTTCGATATTTACAAATAATTCTCTTTTGGTGCTTGTCTCCACCCCCCCCACCCCCCCACCCCCCCAGTATTTAAAAAACACTCCAAACTCTTCCTTTACTACAGACATGGATTTCACCATCAGGGTCATTAGCTTGCATGACTCTGTTATCTTTCTCCATGAGACCTCATCTACCCACTTGTTACCATGTTTAGAGTCTAAGACTCAAGTTGCTCTAGAGAATCATAGGAGACAATCCAAAATATATCTGTTAACCTAGATGCTTATCTAGGAAATATCTTAGAAATGGAAATGGAGTTTTCTTGAAATGTCATTATACACAGTACAATTAAAGTACCAATTTCTGTTTTTTAAAAATAAGATGATGAACTTTTTATTTTTTAATTTATTTTTAAAAAGATTTTATTTATTTATTTGCCCGGAGAGAGAGAGAGAGAGAGAGAAAGAGAGAACACCCACAAGCAGGGGGAAAGGCAGGCAGAGGGAGGGGCAGACCTCCCACTGAGCAGGGAGCCCAATATGGGACTCCATTCCAGGACCCTGGGATCATGACCCAAGCCAAAGGCAGACACTTTACCTACTGAGCCACTCAGGCATCTAAAGGATGAACTTTTTAAAAGCAAGTTTACTCTGTGCTACTTTAAAGTTAGTGTTTGAGTGAATAAGAAGTTGTCTCACTATAAATAACATTTTTATTCTTGTATAGAAAAAATCTGTTTGTTTGATATAGTAAGATTTGTATCATTCTCTTTTGTAAGAACTATCCCCAGAATCAGAGGCAAAATAAATAAATAAATAAAGTAAAAACAGAAAGAAATTAAACTATTCTTATCATGTAGCCAAATGCCTAAAACCATACACCTGAGTATAAAAATTTTCAGAATTCATTCTTTTCCTCTATTTGTATTCCTTTTAAAGTTTACATTCCTTGCCCCAACTCTTTTTTTTTTTCTTATATAGAAAAGGGCACACAACTTTGTCCATATCTGAGCAATAGTTCCTGGTAAGCCCTATGCCAGCCATCTGATTTTTAAATAAATAACTCTTCCGCACAGTAATCTTTTCTTGATTAAAAAAGATGTTTAGAAGGAGAAAACAATAGATTTGTTCACCTACATGAGCCTTGAGTGATATGGCTTAGTAGTTGTGTTGCATCTATAAATACATCTTTTGGCAACTGAGAAAATCACTTTTCTTCTGTTCACTTTAGAAATAATAAGAGCCCTTTACAATTTAAACTCCAAGGAAACAATCATTCTGAGGACCTTGATGGACAAACCAACTTCTGCAGCCCCTGCCTTTTTAATCTAAATCTTTCTGTCAAGATCTGATAGATTCTGTCAACCTTGATGGCTATCTTGGAATAAACTCCAAAGTTACTCTCAGCATTTTATTTGCATAAGCACAAATTTCAGAGGCTTTTGATTTTTTTGGAAAGTGGCTGAATTCTTCGCTCTAGACTTAGAACATTGGAAATGCAAAGGCGTATCTCCTCTAATCACTGCCTTTACCACCATTGGCAGGGAATTAACTTTAGCTCTTAGTGGTTGGGATTGATCCTTTCAATTTCTAAATCTTTTTCTTTTGCTTTCTGACTTAGAAGCTCATTTAACTGAAAGAATATTTTCCACCTTACAAATTTCAGTCCATCATATTCTTTCTCACTAGCGGATTGCAAATGTGAGGGTACATGAATAAAAATGTTACATTAATTTATTTCAGTCATTTATCTTGATGGAGTAGAAACTAAGGCAGTTCCAAACAAATTGAAAACAAAAACAAAGTAAAGAAAAGAAAAAAAAAAACAGGTTAAATAAGTGGATGTCAACACATTTAAACTGTAATTATATAATCAGATGCCTTATTTTGGCATGAATAACTAGACAAGATATTTGGAAGGTTTTGATATGTTATTAACTCTTAAGAACGTGTGACAGGTGGCATATGGTATGATGCCTTCTTGTGCCCTGGGCTTTGTCTACAGTGGCAGAAGGCTGGAAAAGTAAGCATTCATGGGTTCTATCAATGAGTAAATCACTGCAGACACTGGCAAGCCTGAATAGTTCTGCCTCCTCTCCCCCAAAAGTCTTTCCTCATCTTCTTCACATTTTATTGTCAGAAATATTCTATTAACTGAATCTTTTTCTCCTCAAACTTACATCTTGATATTTAAGAAGTCTATTCTAAAAAGACAAAAACTAATGGTATAATCTCAAAGTTCAAAAGAAACTTGTCAATTAACCAAACCCCTTTTATCTATCTATCTAGTTATTTTTTAATTAACAGATAATGTATTATTTGCCCCAGGGGTACAGGTCTGTGAATCATCGGCCTTACACAATTCACAGCACTCACCATAGCACATACCCTCCCCAGTGTCCATCACCCAGCTGCCCTATCCCTCCCCACCAAAGTAAGAAAACTGAGGATGAGAGAAGTCAGACACATCTAGGTTGAAGGTTAGGCTCGGTACAGACCTTAGGTCTCCCTCGTTTCCTACCTCAAAACCAGGCTTATATACCATTTATTGCATTTTCTCCATATGAATAACTTTTAAAAATTTTATGTCCAGTTTAGGTAAGATAAATGTTTGCTAAAGACAGATTTTTTTTTTAATCAATCTAAATAGAACCAAGTTCTCAAGAGTGACAATTAAAATGTACATGAGGGACGCCTGGGTGGCTCAGTTGGTTGAGCAGCTGTCTTCGGCTCAGGTCATGCTCCCAGGGTCCTGGGATCGAGTCCCGCATCGGGCTCCTTGCTCAGCGGGGAGCCTGCTTCTCTCGCTGCCCCTGCCTGCCTCTCTGCCTGCTTGTGTGTACTCTCTCTCTCTCTCTCTCTGTCAAATTAAAAAAAAAAATCTTTAAAATGTACATGAAACCTGGAAAATGTTCATTTTCTTTTTTTTTAGAGTTAATTTATTTATTTGAGAGAGACTGAGAGAGTTGGGGGGAGGGGGAGCAGAGGGAGAGGGACAAGCAGACTGCACTCTGAACATGGAACCTGATATGAGGCTCAATCCCATGACCCCAAGATCATGATTTGAGCTGAAATCAAGAGTCAGATGCTCTATTGCCTGAGCCACCCGAGTCCCTAAAATGTTCATTTTCTTCTTTTTTAAGATTTTTTATTTATTGTTTTATTTATTTATTTGAGAGAGAGAGTATGTGAGAGAGAGAATACCATCAGAGAGGGGCAGAGGGAGAGGGAGAAGCAGACTCTCCGCTGAGCAGGAAGCCCAATGCTGGGCTTGATCCCAGGAATCCAGGACATGACCTGAGCCAAAGGTAGGCATTTAACCAACTAAGCCACGCAAGCCCCCCAAGTGTTCATTTCCAATACCAAAGTATTATATATGTTTCACAAAAGTAAGCTGCACATATTTAAAGTGTATGGTTTAATCAGTTATGACATAAGTACATGCCCATGAATTCATCACTACAATCAAGATCATCTCATATATATTCAGTTATTT
Organism: Martes martes; assembly: GCF_963455335.1. NCBI lineage: Eukaryota > Metazoa > Chordata > Mammalia > Carnivora > Mustelidae > Martes > Martes martes. Next base: position 35,186,565 of record NC_137899.1, read on the forward strand.
ATATTATATATATATCACCAGATTTTTTTAGTGCACCTTTATTGTTCCTTCTATCCCTACAACCCTTTCACCCCTTTCCCAGTTGAGAGTACCACCAGGAAGAATCCAAATGCCCATCAACAGGGAATGGATAAACAATTATGATAACCATACAATGGAATGCCATCCTATGATAAAAATGAACAAGTGATAGACACATGGATTAAACTCAAAACAGTTATGCTGAGTGAAAATTCAAACAAAAAGGGTACATGCTGTATGATTCCACTTATATAAAATCTTAAGAAATGAAAACCCTTCTATAGGGACATAAAATGAAATGATAATATTTAATTAGCTTTTTGGTAAGGTGTGTGAGGTGTTTAAGAATTCAGCTTCAAATTCCTCCGTTTCTAGTCCAGACAAAACAAAATAAAACAGAATGAAAAGCCCTTAGTACTTGACTATAGCAAGTTTAATCATTCTTTTAGAGATAATATAGGTTCTCACAAAAATCTGACCGGGAGAAGATAAAATCAGATGAACATATGTGCAAGTTTTAGTCACACACCGGCTCTCCATTTGTTGATGGCTTCTTTCTGCAAATTTGTCTTCTACCAAAGAATATATCTGCATCATAGCTCTTTCATTTCTTTTCCCTTTTTTTCCCCATTGGCTATATAATTACAATCATATTTTGCATATGGCATGAGTTTTCATGTTGTTTCTCCTGTTTCTAACTTCTGCAGTAAAATAAAAAGGGAGAAATGTTTTCGAAAATTTACTTATGAGAAAACAGGAATCTTAACTCTAAGTTTAATAATTTAATATACTTGTCACTTGATTACTCATTGGAATTCATAGTGAGCTCTTAAGAACACACTTAGGTTCTTGATTTTTTTCCTCCATATTAGAAAAGACAATTTATGCATAAGTTGCTGAAATTAAATTTGATTTAGTTGAATGGGGACACAAGAAAGTAGAAAATTTCCTACATTTAAATTTTGAGTATTGAAGAAACATGACCTGGTTTCTTTCTGAATCAATTGTTCTTCATTGATGAGTAAATTGAATGCTTAGACATTGCTAAACATCCTGTGAAATAATGATATCTTACTCATGTGTTTCAACATACAGATTTGGTCATTAAAGACAGATGACTAGAGCACTGACCTTAAACTATCCAGGTTTTCATGAAAATTATTAACTAAATGGACAACAGAAGAACTGACATAATCAACAAATAATTAGAGTTTTACAAATTCATGTTTGATTATATGACTGGCTTGATCAAATAATGAATTAATTTAAGGCAGTTGTTTAAAAAGGAATATTTTCTGGAAATATGCATGCACATACATGCATAAATCTTTTGGAAGTTTTGTTAAAGAACCAAAATAGTTGTTGTGAGTCTGGATAGCCTTTTTAGTTTAGAACCTATAAAAACTGATCGTTGCCATTTCGTTATTAATAAAATGTATAATGTTCAAAATCATTCCTAATCACTTTCCAAGTTTGTGGTTACTTTGAGTGAATGATTTTTTTCTGTCCAATATTAATACCATTTGTAACAATATTTTATCAATGAAGCATTATAGAATAAATAAGGTCACGTTACAATTAGTGAAAGGCACTAGGAGGTAGCGCATGTTTTATATTAAATAAAAAATAAAGCAACCCTGAGACTATTTGTCATGACACCTAAGGAATATTTTCATATAACTGTAGTGGAATTTAATTTAATTTACTCATTCGTAAAGACTATTTATTATTTATCTGATAGGTCAATCCCTATATGTTAAAAATTGATAAACTCTCAAATTACATTTTTTATAGAGTAACAGAAATGTAACAGAAAACATCTAAAGCTTTTTTCAATAACAAAAAAAAGTACATAAAAAAATTAGTCCATCTGTACTTGTGCCAAAGGCAGAAATCCAAAAGCCATGGTAGCAAAATGCCAGGTCAGGGAGCCAGCTCAGCTCACCATCTGTAGCAGAAAGCAGAGCCTATTTACAGAAAAGAAAATGTATGTTTAATGCAAAGAACATTATTTCCAACAAGTAACTTATCTGGAATATGGCGCCATGGGGAGTTTGGAAATAAAAGAGTCAGCAATAAAGGGGACCAGTATCCTCATAGGAGCGTGATTAAGTGTCTGACCGAAGCTTCGACTTGTTTCTGCATCGAGTTTTTTCCCTTTAGTTTGCAACACAAAGACAGGTCCCATAGGAAGAAAAACCTGTCATTTACACAGTACATCACTCAGTTGGGTACAGATAACTACATCTCTTCCCTGTGGGAAGAAATTCTCTTTATTGGACTTTGTGGGCCCATTCTTTATTTACTGACATTGTTTGGATGGCAGTTATGGGAGGCGTGGCTCCCCCTTCCCTATCAGAGCCAACGTTTTTTTTGGTGCGGTCCTCAAGGACTCTCTGCCAGTCTCCTTCTCCATCCAGCCCAGACAGGTCTACTCTAACCAGCCTGTTGTTTGCCCTTAACTGTCACAATATATCACATTCAAATCCAGTGCTGTGTTCTTTGATTTGCTGTTAAACTCTGTAAAAAACAAAATGAAAAACAAACTCCCTAACCCAGGAAATAGACCCAAAGCTACCAAATGCAAAGCAGTACGAGGCTGGTGTTATGCCAAGTCTTTCGTTTGGTGTGTTTCCATAATGAGTACAGTTGCCCTCTGTTAGTTGCTGTTATCTTCTGCTCCTGTCTTATAGTTGAAGGCACACAGCCATTTGGAGTTGCTCAGTGCCCTGTGTGCAGGAAGAACAGAGCTTGGGTTTATACTCAGGCTGCCTGACACGGAACTACGCTCCTAACCACAAGATCATATCGCCTCCCCCATTTTTAATAATTAGTTTCAAAACGGAGGCCTTCTTAGACACTGTTCCTGCTTCGCCATTCCATTTTGCCCACTTCATGGTGGGCAAACCAGTAGACTGTACTTATTTTATACATTCCCATACATCTCTCTCTGTCTCTATCTATAATTACATGACTGCTGTGTGGTGCCTAGAGCTGTATGAGGTGCTTTTAACATTTGAACTTATTTAATTATTATAATTATTCTATGAGAATGACATTTTTAGCCTTGTTTTACACAAGTTAAGTGATGCAGTGAAGCGCCCTGGAGTTTACAAAAGGTTGAGTTAGGATTCACACTCCTAACCCCAACCTCTTTACCTCCTAAATGCTTTTACTCTTCATTATGTGAAGTGCTCCCTTCTTTCCCTCATGTTTTACCTCCAGTGGCTAACTATACATTCTTTTCGTCTAGGGATAATACCTTTTGGGTCTTTTGCAGTTCCTGTGACACCTAATTCACCAACAGCAACACAGTAAGAACTTAATAAATATTTATTTCTAATCTTTGAATTCCTGTCCTGGTCTTTAAATCTCCAGCTGAGACAAATTTACTACAAAATGTGTGGACTCCTGAAAAATATCCCATGACAAAAGATTTCCCATCGAGGAGCACTGAGAAGAACTCTGTCAGTAGGAAATGTCAAGGTCAAGGTGATTCATATGCAATGTAAATATTGTTGACCTTTCTATACTTTCAAGTCTCCACAAATAAACTTCAAGTCATAGGCAATCCTAAAAGGACTATATTCCTTTTTACTCCCCAACCTCACAAAAGCCTTTAGCTAAAAGAAAAAATTGCCTAGGACAAAGGAAAATATTTATGACTTACCACTTTTCTCCCCTCCAGTATATTATTTTAAAATTCTACTTTGCATTGCCACAAACTTAATTCATTCCTTCTCATTAGCCTTCTGTCTCACTCTTCCATGGGAGAACATGGGTTCTTCTATTTACCCCATGTATCTCTTTTCTCTTTCTTCTTCCATGTCTTTGTCCATATTCCTCACCTAGGTTTTACTTCCTTTTTTCCTGTCTCTTGGCATTCTTCCCTACACGGAAATCCAAAGTAAAGCCATTGTGGTATTTGGACATTCAGTAAATGACAAGGGATGCTCCTGTCTGAGTCTTTGCTGCTGCTCCTAGGGAATGCCTAATGTATATTTATTTCGAAGTTTAAGAGCATCATTGTTTTTTATCAGGGAAGGTTTTGTTTTCTCTTTATATTATACCGAAGACTTGTTTCTGCTAAAAGGGATATTAATGTCCCCTGCCATCACTGCAGCTAATAAAAAATAGACATTTGCTGAAATACAACCATGGATAAGGATTCAGATTCCAGCCAGAGTATTTAAGCAGACGGCAGTCAGTCAGACTTTCTGTGGCATAATGGATGGAGGGGAAACAGTCTATAGGAATCCAGTTTTTTTTTAAATCATTAAAAAAATGTGCTCTGCTTTAGAAGTTCAAAGTGAACTCAGACTTTGGGTGAACACTCTGAAACAAGAAGCAGAAAGGCCAAGAGAAATGTTTTGGGGGAAATAATCGCAAGGAGTGTACAGAGGAACAACATAGACAGGAACATCATTCCGATTGTAGCTACTGATCAGAAATAATACCGATTGGAAAAGAAGAGGAAATAGGGGGTAGGAGCCACATCCTCCTTAAAGTTCGGGGGGCTTCTTGTTTATTAGTATATAGAGTAAAATCTGCATTTTTCACATCACAAAATGTAGGTTCATTCATTCTCAACAATACTTTATGTACTTTCTTAAACTCCAGAATTAAAGAGCCCATCGAGTATTATTCATTTTTATATGTAAAAGTCAAATCCAAGATTATCAATTTAGACTCATTATAAAATTCTATCATAATAGGCTTATTCTGCTTAGGTATGTAAGCGTATTACAGAACAGCATGGATAGTTTGCTTCTCTAAATACACATAGCACTTTAAATCCCCACCAAATGATTATATATCCCTTTGTGTTGTGGCTTGCAATTTATGAATTAATTCTATCCCCTCAGGTGGTCTGAAAGTCTTTGAAAACGGGAATTGTGTGTTACAAACAGGAATTGTGTGTTACATTATCTTGTACAGTGGAATAGCACAGTAACTAATACAAAGCTTCATAACACAACTAAATCCTTACCCTACACCAAATTCCTTCAAAGGTAGCATAGAAGAGTTAAAAAAAAAAAATCTGAGGTATGAATTCTTCTATTTTTTGCTTTTTCTTCCTTTCCATCTCAGATACCCCCCTCCAATATCAGAAAAGAAGGTAGCTTCTTTCTTTCTAGAGTCAGCCTTTAGCACTTGCTAAATTCAGTGCACAATCCCCAATAACTCTCTGTAACTAAGAATCTATGAACTGATAAAGCACTAAATGCTTTTCTTGAAGCCTAGGGGAATAAGGTAACAAGGGGGTCCTGTATTTCAGGTGATTCTCCTTCTGTAGAAGATGATTTAAAACTGAAAATTTTCTATTTCTGGCATTACAAGAGCAAGAATGCTATTTTCTAACTATATTGCTAAATAGATTTCGATTGTGTGGTTTAAGAAAGGGAATATCTATATCTATGTCTACATCTGTATCAGCTTAAAGACTCTGATTATTCATTTCTACTTCTTGAGTTTCAGAGACACAAAAATCTAGTCCCTTAGTTCTATCTCATTTTCCAAATGAAGAGATAGTATTAATTGCCCTACCACTGGTCTCAAAGATAGAAGCCAAGAATGATTTTCATCCTAGGTCAGCTGCTTATGCTATACCAGCCTGGGCAAACCATAAAAACCTCTGGATTAAATTTCTTTATCTAGAGAAGAATTTCTCAAGTCCTTTCCAGTTACATGCTTCTATAATGATTCTCACTTTTTTATTCCACGACTTTTACAATGGACCTACAACTTCTGTTTTATTGTAACTTGCTCTGTCTTTAGACCAGCTCTGTTCAAAGCATGTACACATACGCACACACAAGCACACGATTGGAGCACTTCTGTATGGCTTATTAAATTGATTCTTGTGTTAACAGTACATATGGATCATCTAAATGCTCAAGCAGCTGTGAAAATTTGTAATGACTATAGTCTGTTGACCACATCTGGGTGGGATGTACCATTGGTACCACCATTATGACACAGAGTGACTTTGGCCACACTTTCCAGCTCATCAGGCTTTCTGACTTCAACTGACAAGTGTTTTTAGGTTTTGATTTTTGTTTTGTTTTTTTTTTTAAGCAAGTATATACCCATAAAACTGGTGTATAGACTTTCTTTTTAGGGATTTCTGAAGTCACTAAACCACACTTTGCAAAGTTCTATGAGAATAATAATGAATGGACAAAATGTAAGTGACAATATTTCTTCCAAATTATATGACAATGGAGCCAGGCACTTGTACATCACTTCATGATCTTGAAATGAACAGAATCTAGTTTACAGCATTTCCTTGAGCCCATGCGAATGTCTTTTTCCCAAACTGGCACTTTAATAGATTTTCATTTCTTTGACACATTTTCCCAGGTTACAGTTAATATATCAAGATTTGAGTACAAAGCTTCTGTACAGCATCCTTCTTTCACAATTGCTAGTTTTCTCAAAGTTTGAAAGTAAATTACTTATTAGAATTGCAATAGATAGAAGCTTGGAGCAGCCAGTTTGAAATAATGAAGTGTCTTTGTGAGCACAGTCACTTTTTAAACATCTCTGGGTTATAAAACAAGTAAACCAAATGCAGTAGACTTTTTATCAGACGTGATAGCAGACATTCAGGAAAACAGAGACAATGCCCTTGGAATTTTGGCATTTATCTGGCTTGTGTGTCCTTAAAGCCATTTGCATTATATTATTTCAGTCCACCACTTCAGGAGTTTCCAGGCCTGTTTTTGGTACATATAAAGTGTAACCACAATTTTTTAGAACCATACAGATTAGCCTCAGAACAGATAGAGAAGGCTGGGGAATGAAAACTTACTTGACAATCACCTGAATCTATTTAAGGGGGACACACTTGCAGTCCGTTCCCAAGCAAAGGTGAAAGAATGTGTAGATTGGTATCTCTGAATGACCATTTCTCCCCTCAATAATGGTTAGAAATATTGAATTTTAAAAAATGGTTTGTAATTGAGCAGGTGTCACTTGCAACTTTCTAGAAAACTTAGTTACCTGACATTTTTCATTGATTTCTCTTATATTAGAAAATGAAATGTCAGACACTATTAATTGCACTTTTACAATAAGTAGTTACAGCAGGAGTAATGGCTAAATGAAGGTACTTTCTGTCTAATGCACAATGGATGTATTCATTTAAATGTATTCAATTTAGATGAATGTAGTATGTCTATATTCATTACAGTTATACATATCTGTGGGCTGAATGGATGGGGTGGTAATTACTACCTTTATAAATGGGACAGTATTGTGAGTCTGGAGGAAGAAAATTCCTTTCCTTATCATATTTTACACACCCACACAATAGATACGTCCGAGAATCTTTCCTTCAAATGTAGACGTTTTGCCCTTGAATTTCTAGTGGATCTAATGATTGTAGGTCATGCTTTTCTGGGAGGGTGGCAAGGGCTGCTCTTTGTTACTTGGAAAATGACAGAGGCGAGCTGAGGGTCTCAAGATCTCTCCCTACAAAGAAGCTCACGTTTGTCATTTGGCCTTCCTCAAACTCAGCAATATGCATAACATAGTATGGATTTGAATATTCTCACACCATCCATTATCTGTCTTTGAGTTCAGTGAAGGTAGGACTATTGAATTGCAATTTAGTTGTATGGTTTTTTTCCTAAATAAGGGACTATTTTTTCATGAGCTGTTTAGGTTTACAGGAAAATTGGGCAGGAAGCACAGAGAATTCCCATGTAACCTCAACTCTTAAACCTAATCTCCCTTGTTATTGATACTTTGCATTTGTGTGGTGGGTTAGTGTGTTCCAGCTGCTGAACTGATATTGATATGCTGTTATTGGCCAAAGTCTATAGTTTGTATTGGGGTTCACTCTTGAGTTGTACAGTTATGTGGGTTTTGACATACCATTCATATCTCAGGCATTCCAGTTCTCTCCCTGTTAGCACTGTAAATAACGAGGCAAAAAGTGAGAAAGAAATCTAATGTATTTATTCTTTCACTCACTGTATTTATTCACTCATGTTTTCACTAATGGGTGTTAGCAGGCCAAGAACTGCTATTTAATGGATTCAGCCACTTCCCTGACACTGGGTTAATTTACATACCTTTTCATGCATCCTTTTTCTCTCCAACCCAGGTGTACTGTTTGGTTTTATTGATGAGGGCTGGAATGTTCTCCACTAGAGATTGGTGGTCCTTGAACCTTGATGAGCTCATATTACACTGGATCCAGCAAGGCTCATCAGTTTAGGTGCATTTTGCTGTTTCATTGGTTGTTAAAAACCTCCACGAACCAATTCATGACCTTTAAAACATGTGCATTGTAGCATTTCTATCCGATCAATAAGCAATCTGAAAATTATACCTGCCCCTTTTTGCCTCCATGGCAGACAAGCACACGTAAGCAGTGAAGCAATAGCTACTGTTATGATTATCTCAGGGTGCATCTGGAGCTGCCTTATTCTCTTTCTAAATTGTTTTTCTGGTGGAAGAACTGTGTACTAATTTATGCTGAGGAAGATGGTGGTGGTGGTGCAGAATGCTGATGAACAGTGGTTCTAGTGGAAATGCATGTGTTTTTCAAAAATAGTCTCTGTTCAAATGCAGCCAATTAGGAAGCTCTTCCAAAATAAGCAGTTATACAAGCAAACTTTAAGTATTTAATTATTACTTCATGAGCAGAAACGCAATCGTCGCTCTGCCATCTTGCCAGTAAGTCAGAAATCTGTCATTTTTGTCCAAATTAGAAATGATGCCGCATTGTCTCCAAACCATGCTACCCAGACGCAAGTTCATGTATTTAAGGTGGTTGTATTTATTTTCTAATCTGAGCACCTTAAATGAATTGTTAAAAAGAGGGGGAAAGCTCTCTTTCCAATCTAGGAAGTGGCTGGCGTCACACCTCCCTGGGCATTGATGGAAAGGTATAACTTTGGTGTTCCATTTCAAGTCTGGGAAACCAACACTTGATTCTTAATGAGCTGTAATGAGGAGAGTGGATGATGGCAAAATGGGGAGAGTACTAAAAGTCAAGAATCTGTAGCTCTTCTGGTGAATCTGTGTGTAGAGCTCCCCTTCCTTGTTTAGGGTAGTTCTTCAATAAGCTCCTTAGACCTCAGAATCTACATTAAAAAAAAATTTCTTTTCTAAAATCTTCAAGTTCTTTGTGTTTAGGATCATACTTATCTGCTTATTCTACTATGATCTCAACAGTTTAATTCATGGTAGACGTACATTGCTCGGGCAGGCCACGCTATCTATTATGTAGTGGGAATAGCATTCTCTGCTTCTTAATTCATTCGTTTCACTTATTCAACAAGTATTTATTGAGTTTTTCAATGTAACAAGTACCATGGTAGATGCTATATAATGCAGAGACCATTCTTTCTATAAAAGAAGCCAGTCACGTCTCTAGGAAAATCAATATTAGTGATATTAATATTAACTGAGCACATATGAGAATCTCTTGACAGTGTGTGGTATTCCAAAAAAGTCCAAAAGTTAAGCAATTATCAAGAGGTAAAGACATCTGAAAATCCTAATTATGTCAACCAAATTTGCATTTATGAGCAGAGATTGACTGGGCTTTCATATGAGATGGTGGGGTGAGAATGAGAAGCGCTCCTCTCACTTGCTCAAAGTTCCATCAGAAAATCAAAGTTGCTTTGAAGACTCATGGGAGAATGGTACTGTTTTCTAAATAATTTTTTGGTGTCACATACATATAGTAATGCACACATGCAAACATATACCCACACATATGCACACAGAGTCTCTGGACATCAAGTTCATACTTTTACCATGCATTGTACTGTTTCCATGAAAATAAACTCATTTTATACTCACAACAATCCTGCAAGCCACTCATTATTCCTCTTAACTTATATTGGACTAAGTGAAACTGCTAGAAGAGAGAGGCTGAGATTCAAGCTAATCAGTCTCCAAGGAATAATTTTTCCCTATCACAAAAATAAAATAAATAAGTGAATGAAGCCCTCTAAAGTGAGTTTTCCATTACCCAGTCTATGGTAGAGATTCAGGAAGACGGTGGGGACCAAAAAGACTTTTCTGGCTTCACTGCCACTTAATCGGGGGCGGGAAAGCATTCTCTTTGAAGCAGGATTTTATTTGGGACACTATAATAGAACAGGTTGGGGAATATTAGAATTCTTAAAGCAATCTCTTACACACAACAGTGAAAGGTCAAATGTGAGCTTTCATACAAAGAATATGAATTCAATCCTCAAAGCTCTGAGCTAGTATTACCATCAAGGAGATATGAAGAACAGCAATTGATTTTTTCTCTTCCTTTTTAATAATCAGGACACATATTCACAACCACTCGAAACAAGACGACCACCTTGTATTTTCCTAGTACCTATCTCTCAGCTTCAAGAGCTTAATAGATTTTTAAAATTGTAATTGCTCCCCTTACTCTCTCTGGGAACTAGGGCCTCTGTACCATCCCAAATCTACAAAAAGTTAACAGCGGCAGCTTGAAATTTTGTGGCATCTGGATGAAGGCTAAGTAATTGGGGCAGGCTTTAGCGTGGTGATTAATAGCTCTGAAGTCAGGCAAATCTGATTCTTAATCCAGTTTCTGCCTTTCAATGTTGAGCGAGTTTCTAGACAAGCTTGTGCCTTGCCTTCTATATCTTTGTATGGAATAATAATAGGTAATACTTCATAAGGTTATTGTGAAGATTAAGGGAGTTAACAAGTGTGAAGTGCTTAGCAGATTTCTGGTTTACAGTGAAGGCTCAGTGGGTGTTACTGTGTAATCATCATTACAATAATAAAATAATTTGGGAGCAGAACACCCATATTTCTAATTAAATGCCTTACTCTAGGCAGCATTCTTGCCACATTAAAGACATGCCTGTTATTTGCATGAATGTAAAATTCTTGGTGTTAGAAAGTACGTTTTTCTCTCCCTGCACCCAAAACATTAATTATTAAAAATAATTAATTACTACAAAATTCTTACTGAACTGAAACATAAAATGCCCACTGGCAATACCCAATGTCTTAAAGATGACTCTTGTTAAGATAACTGTCATATTCAATTTATAATTCATTTTCAACCTTTTAATGAATCATTGAGAATAGTAAACATGAAGCTTTCTTTCACTTCATAAGTGCTATTTTTTTCTATTAAATAAGCTTCTAAAGCCCCCTCTTTTAGGCAAAGTATGAGAAGAGAACTTTGAATAACTAGCAAGTCAATGATAGAATTGTATGTTAAGTCTTGTGTGTCAAGTGTATTATCGTGAATTTTATTCATTTTTAAAGTTTTTTAAAATTTATTGATACTGAGAATAGGTAGGTATTTTTACTTCTTTCATATTTATTCTGTATATCTCTATATGTAAAGATTGTGTAATTATTTCAGGGAGTGAATGTCATCTTAAGTTGCCTTCCAAGTTATTTGACCAGTGCAAGTGTCCTGTCATTTAAGGAAAAGGCAAGGCATTCTGAGTGCTGACAATGTATCTAATGCTATGTGAGAAAGAGAAAAAAAAAAAAAACCACCTTGACTTTTTTCCCTAATTCTTAACCAATCCAAACTAGGTAATGCTCCGTAGCAGTTTGTGATTATCACTCTATTGCACTTTATAGTTGTTTAACATTTTACATGTAATTGTCCCCTCTTAGACTGTTAATTTCTGAGGTCAAGACCCTTTAAGAAATTGACATTTAGAAGAGTTTCTCTTTTTGCTGTTAAATAACAAACCTTCTTTTATTTATTTAGTTAATTTTTTTTTATTAACATATGATGTATTGTTTGCTTCAGGAGTACAGGTCTGTGAATCATCAGCCTTACACAATTCACGGCACTCACCATAGCACATACCCTCCCCAGTGTCCATCACCCAGCCGCCCTATCCCTCTTCATCATCCCCCAGCAACCCTCAGTTTGTTTCCTGAAATTAAGAGTCTCTTATGGTTTGGCTCCTCCAGATCCTATCTTGTTTCATTTTCTCCCTCCCTTCCCCCCCACGACCCCCCTCACCTCTCAAATCCCTCATATCAGAGAGATCACATGATAAGTGTCTTTCTCTGATTGATTTATTTCACTCAGCATAATTTCCTCTAGTTCCATCCACGTCATTGCAAATGGCAAGATTTTGCACAGTATGCCATTGTGTGTGTGTGTGTGTGTGTGTGTGTGTGTGTGTGTGTGTGTATCGCATCCTCTTTATCCATTCATCTCTTGATGGACATCTAGGCTCTTTCCATAGTTTGGCTATTGTGGACATTGCTGCTATAAACATTGGGGTGCACAAGTCCCTTCTGATCAATACATTTGTATCTTTAGGGTAAATATCCAGTAGTGCAATTGCTGAGTCATAGGGTAGCTCTATTTTCAACTTTCTGAGGAACCTCCATACTGTTTTCCAGAGTGGCTGCCCCAGCTTGCATTCCCACCAACAGTGTAGGAGGGTCACGTTTCTCTGTGTCCTCAGCAACATCCGTCATTTCCTGACTGGTTAATTTTAGCCATTATAACTGGTATGAGGCGGTATCTCATTGTGGTTTTGATTTGTATTTCCCTGATGCCGAGTGATGTTGAGCACTTTTTCTTGTGTCTGTTGGCCATTTGGATGTCTTCTTTGCAGAAATGTCTGTTCATGTTCTCTACCCATTTCTTGATTGGATTATTTGTTCTTTGGGTGTTGAGATTGATAAGTTCTTTATAGATTTTGGATACTAGCCCTTTATTTGATACATCAATTGCAAATACCTTCTTCCATTCTGTCCGTTATCTCTTGGTTTTGTTGACTGTTTCCTTTGCTGTGCAAAAGCTTTTTATTTTTATTAAGTTTTTAGTTTTAATTCCAGTATAGTTAACCTTCAATGTTGTATTAGTTTCAGGTGTACAATATAGTGATTCAACAATTCTATATGTTACTTAGTGCTCATCATGATAAGTGTACTCTTAATACCCTTCACCTCTTTTACCCATCCCTCCTCCACCTCCCCTTTGGTAACTATCAGTTTGTACTTGAATCTGTTTCTTGGTTTGTCAATCTCTCTCTGTCTTTTTTTTCTTTGTTCACTTGTTTTGTTTCTTAAATTCCACATATGAGTGAAATCATATGGGATTTGTTTTTCTCTGACTGACTTATTTTGCTTAGCATTATACTCTCTAGCTCCATTCCATGTTGTTGCAAATGGCAAGATTTCATTTTTTAGGGCCAAGTAATATTCCGTTGTAGATATGTACCACTTCTTCTTTATCCATTCATCTGCTGATGGACACCTGGGCTGCTTCCATATTTTGGCTATTGTAGATAACACTGCAATAAACATAGGGGTGCATATATCCTTTTGAATTAGTACTTCCATATTTGGGGGATAAATACCAAGTTGTGTGATTACTAGATTGTAGGATAGTTCTATTTTTAGCAATTCTTGAATGTATCAGTACTTAATGGTTAGTTGGATGAGTATATGGTTAGATGGATGTTTGAAGCAGCATGACACAATGGAAAGTGTGTCCTGCTTTACCATTGCTTGATTTGATAGAACTCACAAAATTACTAAACATAAATTGCCTCTTCTAAATGGTAGACTTAGACTTGTGATACCATCCTTACTAGTCTACTAGACTGAGCCCTTACCTTCCAGCCTTCTGGTACATACAGACCAACTCAGCTCCAGCTTCACATTTGAGAACAGGCCCACCTCACACTGGGTGATATTCTGGCCCACTGGGTCATGGTTCATTTAATGAAAGTCAACTATAGTTCCAACTTCAGTTTTCAATTTTGCCAAAGATGCTTAAGGAAGATTTTTTTTTTTTTTCCTTTCCTCTGTGATTCCTCTAGCCCTCCCCAACTTGTGGCTTATATTCTCCTATGCCCAAGATCTCTCTTCTCAGGTCTCAGCTACCCCATTTCTGACCCCCAGTCACCTGCTATTAAATTTATGCTTTTAACTTCTGGATTTGATAGACACACTGGATTGTGAATTCTGTATGTAAGCTTTGCTAATGACATTTATATCCCATGTGTGTATTCCTCCTCTCTTAATAAGGGGACTAGAATATATCCTGGGGGAATATCATTAATCCCTTAGAAGGAAGGAAAATGGAAATAACAGCACCATTTCCTGGCAAGAAAAATGAAGTAAGAAATGGGCTATATAATTTAGTCTGATGACTGTAAAATGTGAACATTCACAGGAGATGGCAAAAGAGTTGGTACAACTCTGTTATAATTACAAAATTTTATACTGAAGTTCATTTAATGTCATAATTAAAGGGTGTTTTAGAGATAAATGCTGTTTAAATGAAGATACCAAGAGTAACTGAAGGAGTCTCAACTCTGGTCAGTGAGCTGTTGTTATAAAATCCTCTACATAATCTGGAATAATATGAAAGTATATTTTTAGCCACTCTGAATTCTTAATTGTCACCCCACCTCCGGTTAATGAAGCTGAGGCACTTTTGAGCCCTGAAGCACAGGTGCTCAATGTCCAAGGCACGTGGTCACTTTTCTAAGGCTGTTATTCCAGTGTAATAATAAAGGAAGAAAAACTGTGGGTTAACATGAGTAGTCCCTAGTTCCAATCCAGTCTTTGAAATTGCACACAATATGTAAAGGACATGTTAAAAAAATGCCTAGTGAGTAAGATGGGAAGAGAACTAATATTTTCCCCTGATTATAAGCTTGTAGTTCCAAAGCTTTAGCTCTGTCTCGATGTTGTACTTCTGCCTCAATTCTTAAGTGATGACATTTACTAGCCATTATTTCAGTTATTTGAGCAACTGGGTTTTTGTCCTTATATTGAAGCCCACATTCTCATTTCTGGTTACATCCTGTCAGTAGTTTTTTATTCTCCCATCAGCCAATAATATTACCAAATTCCTGCTTTAATTCTCTTAGATAGGCAATGTAGATGTTTGGTCTAGGTTTGTTGTTTGCTAATGGTACTCATGTCCTTTCCGCCTTGATGCCATGTGTGTTAACATCTTATATTTGGGCTTGAGTCATCATGTTCCCATGTCCAAATTAATTGCTCCATCATTTCATCCAGCCCTGTGATAATCTGCCCCTCTTTCCTGTGCTTGCTTTCTTATCTGGTCTGCAGTGGCCCTGACATTTAGGTTTATGGCCTGATTTCTTTCTGTAGAAGGTTAGTCATTTTAGAGAAACAGAACTAAAATCTATCCTTTATTTTGTCCATTCATTTTTTATGCATGTTTACTTGATATCCTCTATGCACCAGTCATTCTTTTATTTAGGCATGGGGATAATGGAGAACTTGCAGAATGATGGGAGACAGGAACATGTGAGCTACTGTTAACCATTAATTTTTGTAATACATATTTGTAATATATATAGGTAACTCTGTGCTCGACAGTATTTTGACGTTGTGGACACAAAAACGGATAAAACAATTCCTGCCCTCAGAGGATCTATAGACATGAAAACAGATGAGTTAATATCATGTAACATGTCTAGTGATAGAAGTAGAGGAGATAATATGGGAGCATGAATTGATACAATGTGACAGTGATGAGGTAGGAGGGAGTTTGTATAGTGCATCAGGAGGACTGACCTTAAGGGAGATGGTAAAGCACAGCTATTTCTTAACAAGAGAGCTAGGCATAGGTTATTTGAGTTCAGATTCCCTCTCCTCCTATTAACTCAGTGACCATAAGTGTGTGGTTCTAAGTGCTGATTAATAGATCTGTAAATTGTAAATTAAAAAAGAACTCTTTTTAAAGAACTTATAAGTTTTTTAAGGAAAAAACTTATTTTATAAGGTTGATGTGAGGAATAAATGAATAATAAATGAAATAATTCATAATAAATGAATAAATGAAATAATAAGTGAAACAATTCATCACATACCTAACTTAATACCTGACACATAGTTTATGCTTAGTAGTTCATCACTATTATTCTACAAGCAATGAGAGAATTCAAGAGGATTATATTATCATTTATTTTTTAATTGAAGTGTAACTGACACCCAATGTTAGGTTAGTTTCAGGTGTACAACTTAGTGATTCAACATCTCTGTATATGTGCTCACCACAAGTATAGCTGCCATCTGCCACATACAATGCTATTATAATCCCTGTGACTATTTTCTCTCTTGCTCAGGAGGAGTTTAAGCAGAGGAATGATGTGGCCAAAACTCTCTTTGAGATAGAGCACAGTCATAATTGTAAGGGTAATAGTTTTGAAAAATATGTGGTAAACCCATTGGTAGCATCTAGCATGAACTGAAGCTTATAGAAGAAGCTTATCCTGGAGTTAGAGTCCACAGATAAATAAGAACCTAGCTGTAGTGTGAATGAGGGTCACCCATGGAGACTGTATAGAGTAGATAGATAGTTGGCTGAAGACGGCATTGTGTGGGACACAGAAATATGTGGGGTATTATTAGAAAAAGAAATGTTTATGAATGGTCATAGATGTGTTTGGTAACAAGTAACAAAATGGAGGCTTCGTCCTCCTGGTAAAATCATGGGAAAGCGTTCCAGAGGGAACAAAGAGCTGGTGTTGGGAAAGGAGTAAGAGCTCACTAATTTAACTAGGGGGAATAGACTGTGTGTGTCGAGAATAGCAAGTCCCAACACTGAAAATTTCAGTGAGGCTAAAATACATGAAGCAGTAGAGGAAGGATATAAAACAATGTAATCAATGTCACTACTAAATATTACAATAAAGAGACCTCATAGTAATAGGTGTCCAAGGATATAGTGGCAGCTTGTGTTTGAGATCGGTCGTTGGACTGGCAGAGGAAGTGGTGGTGAGTCAGCAGACCCACAACCTGAAAATGGATGGGATGAAAGAGAATGATCAGACTGCAGTTGTGGGGTTTTGTTTGTTTGTTTGTTTGTTTGTTGTTTTAAGATTTATTTATTTATTTTAGAGAGAGGTGGGGAGAGAATGCAAGCATGCAAGTTGGGAGAGTGGCAGAAGGAGAGAATTTCAAGCAGACTGTCCCTGAATGGGGAGCCCAAACCTGGGGCTCGATTCCGTGACTCATGAGATCATGACCTGAGCCCAAAACAAGAGTCACGTAAGCAACTGAGCCATGCAGACGCCCCAGTGTTCTGCTTCTTGGAGAGAATTCATTATGTGTTTGTTGGTAAATTAGGAATAAGGCTGAACTGAAAGTTATTTCCAGAGTGCCATGAATTTCCAAAAACTGATGAGCCTCACCATATTCTTTCAGTCACAGAAAAATTAAATAACAACTTGATTAATATGAGATCTGGTTATGCTATTAGAGAGAAATATAACCAACCTGTTTGCCTTCTTTAAAGGATTTTCCAGAAAAGGAGAAGTCTACAGCAAAAGCCTTGGAAGATGTAAAGGCAAACTTTTACTGTGAATTATGTGACAAGCAGTATCACAAGCACCAGGAGTTTGACAATCATATTAATTCTTATGACCACGCTCATAAGCAGGTAAGCCAAAGTGGGGGAAATCCTTCTCATTCCTAGATTTCTACCTTCAGAATAGAATGTATGTATTTGGCCTTATTTACTGTCATCTAAGATACAGAGGTGAAACTATTTATTTGTTTGTTTGTTTATTTATTATTTTTCTTGAAAGGTTGTTTTCTGTTTAAAGGTTAGGTGAAATATTTTTTCCTAGAAGTATCATAAACCCGTAGGTGAATTTAAAGATGATCTAAAAGTAGACTGATACTTATTTGAGAATTATACATATGGGGAAAACTGAACCCAGTAAAAAGAGTGTCCTATTTAAAACCAACTTACTAGTCAGTGGCAGAACCAGAACACTGGGCAGAATCAATTATAGGGTTCTTTCAAAGCTTCTGAGGTTTAGGGAATTCTAGGACTGTGGGAAAAGTAATTAAGAATACCCTCTTAAGAGAGTCAAAATGGTTACTTGATAGATGAACCACTGCAAATGAACAAACGAACAAATTTCAGGGGAGGCTAGGTTGTGTGGTAATTCAAATAGAAATGCTTCATTCCTTCTTCTAAAGAGATCATATATATACATAAGCAGTTTAGATATTTTATACATGGCTGCTAATAGTCTCTATTTCCAACTCTCCATGAAAGAAGAGGCTGTTAATCTTATCCTGTTAGATTTTTAACCTTGTTGCATGAGGTATGGAGATATTGGCCACTTATGAATTGGGAGTGTTAAATACCCCTAAGACAGAAATCCCACCTGGCCAGAGGATTATTGCTAACAGCTGTGAGGAGGTGCACACTCCTGATGCTGAATGGACCTGGTATCTTGGAATGTGTGGGTAAGTCTTCTATAATCTAGACCTAAAATATTTATTCAGAGTAAACAACAATAAATATTTTGACTAACATTGCCAGTATTTACTGACTGCATCCAAAATATTTGGCCTTGGGAGATGCAAGGAATCTGTTTCTATCTTTAAAGACATAGCGTGTATCTATAATTGGTCATATTTCTCGGACAAGAGCAAGGACATGGAATTAACTGTTTTAGGACTGTGATTCCTAAATCCTACTGTGCATTTGTAATCACTTTGGAACTTAGTAACACAGATGCCCAGACTCTCATTTGGGAATTGTAATTCAATAGTTTTGTGGGCCCAAGAACTTGCATTTTAAAATGATACAACATGGAATTTTCCAAGAATATTTAAAACTGAACTATGAGGCTATGATCCGACTCCAACTCCAATCTCCTTTCCGCCCCCACCCTGCACCCCCCACCCCCTACCACCATGTATTATTTTGAAGTAAATTCCAGACGTCATGTTATTTTGCCTAAACTTGTTTCAAGATGGACAATGGTGCTTACACAACATATCCGCTATCAGACCTAAAAAGTAACAATAGTATCTTCGTATCAGTTGGTGATCTTGTTTCTTTAGTTATCTCATAAATGATTTTTAAATTTGGGTTTCTTAAAATCAGGCTCCAAAAACATCCACACTTTTGGTTGACATGTCTTTAAGTTTGTTTTAATATATATTCAAACTATAGGTTTTCCAGTCCCTCTTTACATTTGACCTCTTGCAATTTATCTGCTGAAAAAACTGGACGTATTCAGGGTTTTGCTGAATGCAACCCAGTGTTGTCTTTTTTCATTTTCTCTGTCTTCTGTATTTCTTTTAAACTGATTGTTACACAGAGAGATCTGAACAAATTCCAGTTCATATTTTTTTCCTTGGCAAAAATACATCACAAGGCATTTTGTATCCTTCCATGAAGAGGCATATGATGTCTAGTTGTCTCTATTTTTAGGACTGTAAGTTTGGGAAATGGGTTTAGATGCTACCAGTGTGATCCACCCATCAAGTACATCACTTACGTTTTTCCACTAATGGTTTCTGTAGTCATAGATGATCATTTGTTTAAATCCCTTACTTCATTTAGAGTTGTAAAATGATGATTCTAATTCTATCATCTTCTTGTCATCTATTAGATGAACTATATCTATAAAGAGAAATCCCTATAATTCCCTAGAAGAATCACTCCCAGAGGATTTTATGTAGGTGGTCTTAGGCTGCGTATATACAAATTCTCCGTATATATAGATACAGTATATAAATAACCAGAGAAGGTTCTCGTGGGATAGCTACAGTTGATCTGTACCTAAACATGCTTAGGTTGATGGGATGGGATGGGATGGGATGGCATCCTTCACGTGGAAACACAAGAATCAAAGGCAAGGAAATAGAAGAGCATAGGGCATCTTTTCAAACTGTCAAAAGTATATGGACTATGAAGGGGATGAATTCTCCACATCTGACCGATGTGCCATAGTCTCCCTTATACTCTGAAATTCTGCCTGATCACTTTCCCTTTTTATTAATTTCTTCAGTCTTATTTCCATTGACTTTCCAACGTGTTGAAAAAACCACCTTCCTCAATTCTTTTATTTCATCTGTGCCTGCTTGCTCGCTTGCTCGTTCTTTCTTTCTTTCCTTTTCTGTAGGTTTACCAGCATTCTAATATTCCTTGGTATGTTCCTTTACCAAACAGTGATTGAGTTTTGAATATGTGCTATTGTGCTAGTTGTGAAAAATGGGCCAATTTGGTCTCTGACTTCTGGGAGCTTGCATTCTAACTGGGAAGACAGACCTGTCAACCCATCTTTAAAATACATTGATTTAAGTGTTCTAGAAATTACATACCTAAGATACCAAGAAAACCTACAAAACCGGTTTAAGAACTGACAAGTGAGCTGGAATTTTTAAAGAATGAATAGAAATCAACCACACAGTCAAGGATGGTAGGGCCTATCTGATAGAAAACCTCTATCAGGACATATGGCAGTTATAAAGCATGACCAGAGCACAGAGAAACTGCCAAACATTCACTATGGCCACTGAAGTCACCGTCATTATCACGAGGAGTTCTTTAAAAATCTTTGAAACTGTGTTTCATTTCTCTCATTCTTCTTTTGCAATAGATCTTGCTCTCATTCTTCATTTTGCAATCTCTTTTCCCCATTCATGTTTAATCTCACTGTTGAATCCGCTAGGACCTTTGAACTGGACTCCCCACCTCCAGGATTTTCCCTCCTCCAAACCAGGCTATCCACTTATGGCTGAATTAATCTTCCTAAACCACCACATTCAATGTGTGATGACTGACTTTTTCAAAAATCTGAGCTACTTAGTCTGTCAATTCAAAACATCCACAGTCTGGCTCTTCCTTCCATTTCCAGATTTATCTCCTGCAACTCCAGAATTTCCCTACAGTTTCTCAAAAGATGCCTTATGCTTTCCCACCTGCTCATCTTGGCTCATAATCTTCCCTCTGCCTGGGATGCCCTCCCATTTCGTGGCTGTATTTCAACATATGCTCCTGAGTATTTAATGAATAGATTGACAATTTATATCTGGATATTCAAAGAGCTGAAATCTCATGGTAAGCAGATTTAACAGCATTTTCCAAATTCTCTTTGATCAAAATCTATTAACATTGTGCAGAATTTTGTCCAAGCTGCCCACTTTGGAAAACAATGGAATAATTAAATTTGTGGTAGACCTTAGAAGACTGCTTTCTTGGGTAATGTTGAAACACTTTTATCTGAAGATTTCTTTTAGCCCAAAATTTTGACAATAACTTGAATTTTAAATGAAGCTGAGTTTACAATTTCCCTTTTAAATGAAACTGAATTTTATGTACAGAAAAAGGAAGTATGCACTAAAGTAAAACATGCAAGTCTTTTTTTTTTTTTTTTAATTCCAAAGCTAAATATGTCTATTTGCTTCTTGCTTCAGTAAGGGCTCCTCTTGATTGTGAGGATGATTATAATGATAGTGGTGAGGATTTGGCTGAGAGTATTTTTTGGCCTGAGTAATATGAATAGCTTCTATAATTTTATTTTCCATGTGGATTCAGACAAAATATCTGGCCTCTTCTGTTGAACTTTCAACAAGATGGTCTTTTGGGTATGCTCTGAAGTGAATCTAAATTCACATGAAATTAATTCTGTCATTCATTCATAGAACAGCAGAGGGCTGGAAACAAGGGAATCTGAATTCTTATAATTATTTAGGATCTTTCAGTTTAGTAAGTGATTTCTAAAGCTTTTATATTGTCTTATATCTAAATAGCAGTATCATGTGTTATTTTATTATAAAGATTATTATTATTTAGAGGTATATTGTAATTCTAGAGAAGTAAGTCAATACATAATTTTAAAGAATAAAGTAAAATAGTCTGAGATTCATAGCTTTTCATTAACTCCATTGGGCATCTTATATTATTTTTCTATAATTTGATCAAAAATTAAGATATTTCTTGGTATTATTGGTAGAGAAGGATAGCTTATCAGTAAAAAAGCTGATTTTTTATTATTTATTCAACAAGGGGAAAATTAGTTTCTAGCTTTGACAGCCCAACTCTCATAGAACTCACATTTTTGGAAATAACTCAGTTGTGTTCACTATTGCTTTGAGCTTCTTATAATTCCATGTAAATATTGAGCATTGCTACTAAACAATTTGAATATATATACAAATTACACTCACTTGGAGGAAGACAGTGGTGTAACTATTAATATAACTAACATGTTAATAACAACTAATTCCTTGTGAGACTATCTACAAATCATAATTCCTTTCTCAAGATGGTGAGCTGCAAGTGTATAATACGGAAATGAAAACCACATGTTTTCACATGCAGCAAAAATCTCTCCTGCCCCAGAGACATCCTGGCCCATCTCAATTTAGAAAAAAAACAAAGGAGCCTGATCCCCATACAAATAACCCATAAAAATATCTTCAATAATAAAAGACAAATCCACTTTTAGATCCTCCACATGTGACATTTAATCCTCCTAATCTTCGTTTGCTTCACAATTGGATTTATTTTCACTCAGGAGGAGCTGTTCACTTGTCAAACCTGAATTTGAACTCCAACTGATTCATTCTTAAAATATTGTTTTGGATTCTCCCCAGCTCTACCTGCACAGGATAAAATAACAGAACAGAGTCATCTTTGCTATCTTGTCTCCGAGAGGAAAAGACACCCAAAACTGCTCAAGAAATTCAATCCAATTACACCTTGCTTTGTGCCTACAGTAAGATTTATATTTTCTCCAGATACTGCCCAAATTAGCCTGATAATACATTTCAGCATAGTATGTTTAAGTTTACTAGTCCTTTTAATGTATCAACAAAACTTCAAGGTCTGGTTAATTTGTAGGATTGACATGATTGAAGAAATATAAACTCAACCAATTAGAATGGAAATTCTCAGAAACATATTTGTTGGTAAAATTAAATACTACTTATCTCCATTTATATTTTGCATTCTATAAACCCAGGTTTCTGGTCTATATATTCCTCACCACCCCCACTGCCCACCCCCTGGAATCAGCCAGCAGCAACTGGAAACTCCATCAGCAAAAAAAAAAAAAAAAAAATACAAAAGACCCAGAGCTGATCTTAGATTCCGACTCATCAGTCAGCGTTGCTAAAATGCTGCTCTCACCCTGGCTAAGAGGCTTTTTGACCTTAAGGTTGTCTCCTGACAGAAACATAAATTAAAAATCTATATTCTGGCTCTTTCTGTATCCTAGGTGTGCCAAGTACTTTCCTGCCTTAAGGCAGTTGGCATGTATCTCTCTGCAGTGCTCTTCCATCTGACCCTCAACTTCCTGGTTCTTCTTCTGTGTTGGTGTGGTAGCTCAGTGTCCCCTTCTCTGAGGGATCTCTCCTTCACGCCCTACCTCAAGTGGCCAGTTGTCAGTTCTCCAAATCTTAGTACCTTGTCGGCACTCAGTGACGGTCGGGCTGGACTTATGCTGGCTCTCCAGAGCCACTTGTTCCACGTGTGAGAAGTCTGTGAGGTGGTTCTTAAAGCATAGTAGCTTGAAATCAGCCATGGTGTGTGATGGGAAATCTCCAGGCACTACAAACGGCACTTGTTGGGTTTGTTTCATTTTTCCAGAGTGTTGCTATATCAGCACACCATTGCTTATTACTCTGTAAAAACCAATTTTTTTTCCTTTTGGCTTTTTTAACCCTCTCCCCTCTTCCCTGCCATTAGTTCCACAAAGAGATTAGCAGGGTACTGTTGGTTCTATTGGCCATGTACCTCTGTCTCTCTCAAATGTAGAGCTGTGTATGGCACATAGTAATGATTTTTTTTTTAAGATTTTATTTATTTGACCAAAAGAGACACAGTGAGAGAGGGAACACAAGCAGAAGGAGTGAGAGAGGGAGAAACAGGCTTCCTGCTGAGCAGGGAGCCCGATATGGGGCTCAATCCAAGGACCCCAAGGACCCTGGGATCATGACTTGAGCCAAAGGCAGACAGTTAATAGCAGAGCCACCCAGGCACCCCAATAGTAATGATTTTATAAATATGTTTTAAAAAGAATGAGTAACAGAATAAGTTCCTGTAATTGACCATGCCCCTCTCACCTACATTAGTATATTCATCCACCATTGATTAATTACTTTCTTTTTTCCAGTCTTATTGAGAAATAATTGACATATATTAATGTGTAAATTTATGGTATATAGCATGACGGTTTGATTTACATATATTGTGAAATGATTACAAGAGGAAAAAATTTCTCTTTATGATGAGAACTCCTAGAATTTACTCTTTTAGCAGTTTTTCTTTCTTTCTTTCTTTTTTTTTAAGATTTTATTTATTTATTTGACAGAGATCACAAGCAGGCAGAGAGGTAGGAAGCAGGCTCCCTGCTGAGCAGAGAGTCCGATGCGCGGCTCGATCCCAGGACCCTGGGATCATGACCTGAGCCGAAGACAGAGGCTTTAACCCACTGAGCCACCCAGTGCCCCTATTAACAGCTTTTCTATGTATTGTATAGCAGCGTTAGCTATAGTTATCATGAACATTACATCTCTAATACCTATTTATCTTACAACTTTTATACCTCTTGACCATCTTCCTCCAATCTCCTCTCCCCCTGTTCCACATCTGGTAACTGCAACTCTGATCTATCTTTCTTAACTTCCTTCCTTCCTTTCTTTCTATCTTTCTATCTTTCAGATTTAACATATAAGTGAGATCATATAATATTTCTCTTTTTCCTACTTATTTCACTTAGTGTAATACCTTCAAGTTTCATCCACATCAGAAGTGGTAGGATTTTCTCATTTTTGTGCCAAAATAATATTCCATTATATAATGTCCATAGATATTTAAGTTGTATCTGTGTCTTGACTATTATAAATAATACTTCTATGATCTTGGGAGTGCAGTTATCTTTTGATTTTGTGTTTTTGAATATATTGTTCCAGAACTGGCATTGCTGGGTCATATGGTAGTGTTATTTTTAACTTTTTAAGGATCCTCCACACTGTTTTCCTTAGTGGCTATAACAATTTACAATTCCACCAACTGTGTACAAAGGTTTGCTTTTCTCTTCATCCACACCAGCATTTGTTACCTCTTGTCTTTTTGATGATGGACATTTTAACAGGCATAAGATGGTATCTCACTGTGGTTTTAATCTACATTTCCCTACTATCTAAGGATGTTGAGACTTTTGTATACGTTCTTTGGAAAAAGGTCTAGTCAGGTCCTTGGTGCATTATTTTTTTAATTTATTTATTAGAGAGAGAGAGAGAAAGAAAGAGAATGAGTAGGGGAGGGGCAGAGGGAGAGAAAGAGAAGCAGGCTCCCTGCTAGACGGGAAACCTGACGTGGGACTTGATCCCAGGACCCAGAGATCATGACCCGAGCTGAAGGCAGACATTCAACCAACAGAGCCACCAGGGTGCCCATTGGTGCACTTTTAAATTGAGTTATTTGGGTTCTTTTGCTATTGATTTGTATCAGTTCTTTATATATTTTGGATATTAACCTTTTATCAGATATATGGTTTGCAAATATTTTTTAACATTCCATAGGTTGTCTATTCACTTTGTTGATGGTTTCTTTTGCTGTGCAGAAGTACTTTAGTTTCATTTAGTCCCACTTACTTATTTACTTACATATTTATTTATTCATTTATTTTGCTGTGTGTGTTTTTGGTGTCATATCAAATAAATCATTGCCAAAAGCCGTGTCAAGGAGCTTTCCTCCTGTTTTCTTCTAGCAGTAGAATTGTGTCTCAGCTCCCTTACCTGGGTGGGCAGGGAAGGGCTTGCTTCAGGCAATTCTAAATTTCTTGAACAAGCTTTCCCATTGAGAAGAATAGGGAGTATCCTCAGCCTTGGCTATGAATTAATCCCTCTGCCTGTATGCCCTGTACTGGGTTTGATCTGAGGGCTATCCATTCTGGCCACACACTTCTGCTCAAGCATCACTGGGCCGTACAGTGTCAGGGAGTTGTGGCCATTCCCTGTGGTCAGGTGGCTCCTGGAGACACTCTGTATAAACAGTGAGGATGTGACTCAGTTCCCTGCCTGGATTGGGCAAACCAGGTCTAGGACCAGCAAAATTCCACATTTTGAGGATGCATATCAGGGAGATTTGCACCCCACAGAGTTCCCTGGCCAGATTATACCACTGAGCTGGTTCTACAAATGAGCAAAGCCTCTAGTTTTGGGTTACTTCTTGGGTGTTTCAACTGGGTCCACCGAGACTTATAAGCTGGTTGTTGCAAGCCCCTCCCACATTCCCAGTAGCTGAGCCCACATATTCCCCTGTAGTACCTGCAGGGCCAGATCAGATTTGGGGCTCTCATTAGTGACCAATAATGCTGTGGGTGCTGGTTGTCCCTCCCAGATTCTCCTTCCCCCTTGGAGGAACCAGAGGCTCGGGGGAAATCTCTCCGCGTGGTGCGTCACTGGACTGGGGGAAGGGCATATAGTCAAGGTGTAGCTGCTTCTCTTCCTCTTCTAATGTGGTCCGCTTGGTCTCTGAGGCGTGAAGGGTGCTTCATCCTCACTCCCATTTTCCAGGATTCTCTTTGTGGTATCTTGTTTTTAAATAGTCACTAACTGTTCTTGTAAAGGGGAGGAAGATCAGGAACAACTTTAATTACCATCTTGGTGATATCACTCCTTAATCACTTCTTAAATAGAGAAAGGTAAATATTGTAGTATACAAGATGGGAACCCCTATTCCCAAATTCTTTGTAATTACTGAAAAAAAGTTGTCATGAAAAACCCTTTTTATAATTTATAAAATATTTGAGCTCATATAAATGCTGATGTGGTATGCCCCTTTAAGAATTTTAGATGTTATTCTGTAGAAAATTGCTAGTCTTCAAGGGCTTCTAAGCAAGCAAATGAAACGATCAGATTTGTGATTTAGCAAAATAAACCTAGAAGCAGTTTAAGGGATGGTACAGAAGGAGAGAGCTTAGCTCTGTGATCAGATATGAGGCTAAGACCCACGAGAGATGATCAGAACCACTGTACCAGTGACAATGAGAGAAAGTGTGAGAAAGGGTGCATTTAAAAGATTGTCAGTGACTTGAAACACATGAACACATGGTCTACATCACTAATAATCAACTAAACACAAACTTGGAGAGTTTTTTTTTTAAGGTTGTCAAATATGATAAAAGAATGTTACTACCCTCTGTTGACAAGATGTGAGAAAATAAATACTGTCAAACACTCCTTGTGAGGATATAGAGTGTTTTAGTCTTTTGATGTTCAGTTTGGATTATTTATCAAAAGCTTTAAAATGGGAATTTTCTATCAACAATTCCATCTGGCATGTATTCTAGAAAAATAATCAAATGAATTTCAAGATTTATGCATAAGGATGTTTAAATTAGAAAAATACAGGAAGCATTCTAAACATACAATGAAAAAAATGACTAAATTATGATACACACAGAGTGGAGTAGTATGTAAAAATTAAAATTGTGTTTTGGATTTATATTTCACACAAAATTTAATTACTAAAAGGAATGTTTGAATACTTGTTTATTTTTTTAAGAATTTTTTTTTAAATTTTACTTATTTATTTGAGAGAGAGAGAGAGAGCACAAGCAGGGAGGAGGGGCAGAGGAAGAGGAAAGAGCAGACTCCCTACTGAGCAGGAAGCCTGCAACAGGACTTGATCTCAGGACCCTGAGATCATGACCTGAGCCAAAGGCAGGCATTTAACCAATTGAGCCTCACAGGTACCCATGAATACTTATTTATATCAAAAATTAAAAATGGGGGTCTGGGTAGTACAATTGGTTAAGCACCTGACTTTTGGTTTTGGCTCAGCTCGTGATCTCAGGGTCATAAGATCAAGCCCTGTGTTGGGTTCGACGCTCAACATGGAGTTTAAGTAAGACTCTCTCTCCCTTTGTCTCTATCCCTCCCCCACCCACTCTCCCTAAAATAAATAAACAACAACAACAAAAAAAACCCAAACAAATAAAAAACCACAAAAATTAAAGATCACAGAAGTAGAAAACAGTAAGCAAAAGTATATAGCAACAATTTGGTCCCTATCTTTTTAGATAAGTTTCTAAACATTTACATCAAATCATAAACTTTTGTATATAATGTAAACATAAAATGTGATTGTATTATACATATTATTCTGCCTTCATACATTTTCACTTATATCTTGTCATTCCATAAAGATTTATATTTTATTGTGTTGTTAAGTCAATACCCAGAATTTATATCATTGTGACTTGTAAATTGTTTTTTTCATTGGAGCTTCATAGGTGCTATGATTACCTTATGATTATGTTTTCTTTCTTATATAGCTCTTTTCTCCTGGAGTTAGAAACTGCCTAAGTCTTATATTTGCTCACTTTTATGTCACTGACTATTACTAATTTATCTCTGAACTATCTACCATATGTAAAGTCTTGATTAAAAAAACATTAGATACATGGGGCAATAGATCAGTTTTTTTTTCCTTCTTATTTTAGAGAAATGTGTGGTAGATTCCTGTCTTTTGGCTGCCGTCCAAGTAGATTGCACTCCACTCCCGCTGCACAGCTATTGTGCTTTTTATCTTCATCCTGTGACCGCTTTTGCTTCTTTCCAAGATTGTATTTCTCATTTCCTTGATCTCATGACTTCCCATGTCTTATTTCCTCCTTTTGGTAGAACCTAGTCTCTACAAGGTTTCTATACACACAAGGTAAAAATTGGGGGCCCATGTCTATCAGTAAATGTAAATGTGTTTATTCTACTCTCATTCCTGATTTATTTTTCAACCAGGTTTCAGCTTTTAATGTTGTAGTTGAAAGTGGTATGTCATTTTCAGTCCTAATCCTTTCTTTCTGAATACTTTCAGACATGTCTCTTCATCATTTCTTCTAATAACAAACATGTATTTGCTGCCAGTGTGGGCCAGACACTGGTCCATATACCGGGAGCAGGAAACCATGCAGTCATCTCCATCCGTGTGGAGCTGACATTGTAGCGAGTGCAGAAAAACAGAAAAGGGAGATAGAAATAATAAGATATATAGAGCACTGGATAGACCTATGTGCTCTGGAGGAAAATAAAAGAATGTAGTGTGTAGGGAGTGCTCTGGGCAAATAGAATTTTAATTAGGGATTTCAGTAAAGACCTTAAAGAAAAGACAGTAATAAGCAAAACTTAGAAGATACAGGGAGCCACTGATTTATCTGAGGGAGAATATTCCAGGCAGAGGGAATGCCACATGTGAAGTCTGGAAATTAGGGTCATACACAGTGTTTCAAAGACTCCTAATATACTAACATCCTACAGTGACTTCGGCGTGAGTCACTTTTCAATTACTGTGCAGGCCATTCCATGGAATATTTCAATTAAGAAAGTCATATCATTTGTTTTGGAAATTTTTTAATAGTATATTTGATAATTTCCTCATGTGCTCTCTTTCTTCTTGTTCAAATTCTCTTGTTTGGAAATTAGAATTCCCAAATGAATCTTCTAAATTCCTTATTTTTCTTACTATTTTCAGTGCCTTGGTGTTTATGTCAACATTCTGGGAGATTTGCAGAATTCTATCTTCTGATTTTTTTTTTTAATAAGCATATAATGTATTATTAGCCCCAGGGGTACAGGTCTGTGAATCACCAGGTTTACACACTTCACAGCACTCACCATATCACATACCCTCCCCAATGTCCATATCCCCACCACCCTCTCCCTTCCCCCCTCCCCCCGGTCACCCTCAGTTTATTTTGTGACAGTAAGAGTTTCTTATGGTTTGTCTCCCTCCCAATCCCATCCTGTTTCATTTAATCTTTTCCTACGCCCGAACCCCAAACATTGCATCTCCACTTCCTCATATCAGGGAGATCATATGATAGTTGTCTTTCTCCAATTGACTTATTTCACTAAGCATAATACCCTCTAGTTCCATCCACATCGTCACAAATGGCAAGATTTCATTTCTTTTGATGGGGCTGCATAGTATTCCATTGTATATATATACCACTTCTTCTTTATCCATTCATCTGTTGATGGACATCTACGTTCTTTCCATAGTTTGGCTATTGTGGACATGGCTACTATAAATATTCAGGTGCACATGCCCCTTCGGATCACTACATTTGTATCTTTAGGGTAAATACCCAGTAGTGCAATTGCTGGGTCATAAGGTAGCTCTATTTTCAACTTTTTGAGGAACCTCCATGCTGTTTTCCAGAGTGGCTGCACCAGTTTGCATTCCCAACAACACTGTAGGAGGGTTCCCCCCTCTGCATCCTCGCCAGCATCTGTCATTTCCTGACTTGTTAATTTTAGCTGGTGTGAAGTGGTATCTCATTGTGGTTTTGATTTGTATTTCCCTGATGCCAAGTGATGTGGAGCACTTTTTCATGTATCTGTTGGCCATCTGGATGTCTTCTTTGCAGAAATGTCTGCGCATGTCCTCTGCCCATTTCTTGATTGGATTATTTGTTCTTTGGGTGTTGAGTTTGCTAAGCTCTTTATAGATTTTGGATACTAGCCCTTTTTCTGATATGTCGTTTGCAAATATCTTCTCCCATTCTGTCAGTGGTCTTTTGGTTTTGTTAACTGTTTCCTTTGCTGTGAAAAAGCTTTTGATCTTGATGAAGTCCCAATAGTTCACTTTTGCCCTTGCTTCCCTTGACTTTGGCGATGTTCCTAGGAAGAAATTGTTGTGGCTGAGGTCGAAGAGGTTGCTGCCTGTGTTCTCCTCAAGGATTTTGATGGATTCCTTTCTCACATTGAGGTCCTTCATCCATTTTGAGTCTATTTTCGTGTGTGGTATAAGGAAATGGTCGAATTTCATTTTTCTGCCTGTGGCTGTCCAGTTTTCCCAACACCATTTGTTGAAGAGGCTGTCTTTTTGCCATTGGACATATTCCTGCTTTGTCGAAGATTAGTTGACCATAGAGTTGAGGGTCTATTTCTGGGCTCTCTATTCTGTTCCATTGATCTATGTGTCTGTTTTTGTGCCAGTACCATACTGTTTTGATGATGACAGCTTTGTAATAGAGCTTGAAGTCCAGAATTGTGATGCCACCAACTTTGGCTTTCTTTTTCAGTATTCCTTTGGTTATTTGAGGTCTTTTCTGGTTCCATATAAATTTTAGGATTATTTGTTCCATTTCTTTGAAAAAAATGGATGGGATTTTGGTAGGGATTGCATTAAATGTGTAGGTTGCTTTGGGTAGCATAGACATTTTCACAATATTTGTTCTTCCAACCTATGAGCATGGAACATTTTTCAATTTCTTTGTGTCTTCCTCAATGTCTTTCATGAGTACTTTATAGTTTTCTGAGTATAGATTCTTTGCCTCTTTGGTTAGGTTTATTCCTAGGTATCTTATGATTTTGGGTGCAGTTGTAATGGGATGGACTCCTTAATTTCTCTTTCTTCTGTCTTCTTGTTGGTGTAAAGAAATGCAACTGATTTCTGTGCATTGATTTTATATCCTGACACTTGACTGAATTCCTGTACAAGTTCAAGCAGATTTGGAGGGGAGTCTTTTGTGTTTTCCACATATAGTATCATATCATCTGCAAAGAGTGATACTTTGACTTCTTCTTTGCCGATTTGGATGCCTTTAATTTCTTTTTGTTGTCTGATTGCTGAGGCTAGGACTTCTAGTACTATGTTGAATAGCAGTGGTGATAATGGACATCCCTACCATGTTCCTGACACTAGCGGAAAAGCTTTCAGTTTTTCTCCATTGAGAATGATATTTGCCGTGGGTTTTTCATAGATGTCTTTGATAATATTGAGGTATGTGCCCTCTATCCCTACACCTTGAAGAGTTTTGATCAGGAAGGGATGCTGTACTTTGTCGTATGCTTTTTCAGCATCTATTGAGAGTACCATATGGTTCTTGTTCTTTCTTTTATTAATGTATTGTATCACATTGATTGATTTGCAGATGTTGAACTAACCTTGCAGCCCTGGAATAAATCCCACTTGGTCGTGGTGAATAATCCTTTTAATGACTGTTGGATCCTACTGGCCAGAAAATGAGAATTTCGCATCTGTGTTCATTAAAGATATTGGTCTGTAATTCTCTTTTTTGATGGGATCCTTGTCTGGTTTAGGGATCAAGGTGATGCTGGCCTCATAAAATGAGTTTGGAAGTTTTCCTTCTATTTCCTTCTATTTCTATTTTTTGGAACAGTTTCAGGAGAATAGGATTTAATTCTTCTTTAAATATTTGGTAGAATTCCCTGGGAAGCCATCTGGCCCTGGGCTTTTGTTTGTTTGGAGATTTTTGATGACTGTTTCAATCTCCTTACTGGCTATGGGTCTGTTCAGGTTTTCTATTTCTTCCTGGTTCAGTTGTGGTAGTTTATATGTCTCCAGAAATGCATCCATTTCTTTCAGATTGTCAAATTTGTTGGCGTAGAGTTGCTCATAATACGTTCTTATAATTGTTTGTATTGCTTTGGTGTTGGTCGTGATCTCTTCTCTTTCATTCATGATTTTATTTATTTGGGTCCTTTCTCTTTTCTTTTTGATAAGTCTGGCCAGGGGTTTATCAATCATATTAATTCTTTCAAAGAACCAGCTCCTAGTTTCAATGATTTGTTCTATTGTTTTTTATTGTTGTTGTTTCTATTTCATTGATTTCTGCTCTGATCTTTATGATTTCTCTTCTCCTGCTGGATTTAGGCTTTCTTTGTTGTTTTTTCTCCAGCTCCTTTAGGTGTCGGGTTGGGTTGTGTATTTGAGACCTTTCTTGTTTCTTGAGAAAGACTTGTACCACTATATATTTTCCTCTCAGGACTGCCTTTGCTGTGTCCCACAGATTTTGAACAGTTGTGTTTTCATTATCATTTGTTTCCATGAATTTTTTCAATTCTTCTTTAATTTCCTGGTTGACCCATCCATTCTTTAGAAGGATGCTGTTTAGTCTCCACATATTTGGGTTCTTTCCAAATTTCCTCTTGTGATTAAGTTCTAGCTTCATAGCATTGTGGTCTGAAAATATGCAGGGAATGATCCCAATCTTTTGATACCAGTTGAGACCTGATTTATGTGATCTATTCTGGAGAATGTTCCATGTGCACTAGAGAAGAATGTGTATTCTGTTGGTTTGGGATGGAACGTTCTAAATATACGTGTGATGTCCATCTGGTCCAGTGTGTCATTTAAGGCCTTTATTTCCTTGTTGATCTTTTGCATGGATGATCTGTCCATTTCAGTTAGGGGAGTGTTAAAGTCCCCTACTATTATTGTATTATTGTTGATATGTTTCTTTGGTTTTGTTATTAATTGTCTTATATAGTTGGTTGCTCCCATGTTAGGGACATAGATATTTAAAATTGTTAAGATCTTCTTGTTGGACAGACCCTTTGAGTATGATATAGTGTCCTTCCTCATCTCTTATTATAGTCTTTGGCTTAAAATCTAATTGATCTGATATAAGGATTGCCACCCCAGCTTTCTTTTGATGTCCATTAGCATGGTAAATTGCTTTCCACCCCCTTACTTTAAATCCGGAGGTGTCTTTGGGTCTAAAATGAGTTTCTTGTAGGCAGAATATTGATGGGTTTTGTTTTTTTATCCATTCTGATACCCTGTGTCTTTTGATTGGGGCTTTAGCCCATTTACATTCAGGGTAACTATTGAGAGATATGAATTTAGTGCCATTGTATTGCCTGTAAGGTGACTGTTACTATATATTGTCTCTGTTCCTTTCTGGTCTACTATTTTTAGGGTGTCTCTTTGCTTACAGGTCCCCTTTCAATATTTCCTATAGAGCTGGTTTGGTGTTTGCAAACTCTTACAGTTTTTGTTTGTCCTGGAAGCTTTTTATCTCTCCTTCTATTTTCAATGATAGCCTAGCTGGATATAGTATTCTTGGCTGCATGTTTTTCTCATTTAGTGCTCTGAATATATCATGCCAGTTCTTTCTGGCCTGCCAGGTCTCTGTCAATAAGTCCACTGCCAATCTAATATTTTTACCATTGCATGTTACAGACTTCTTTTCCCAGGCTGCTTTCAGGATTTTCTCTTTGTCGCTAAGACTTGTAAATTTTACTATTAGATGACAGGGTGTGGACCTATTCTTGTTGATTTTGAGGGGGGCTCTCTGCACCTCCTGGATTTTGATGCTTGTTTCCTTTGCCGTATTAGGGAAATTCTCTACAATAATTCTCTCCAATATACCTTCTGCTCCCCTCTCTCTTTCTTCTTCTTCTGGAATCCCAATTATTCTAATGTTGTTTCGTCTTATGGTATCACTTATCTCTTGAATTCTCCCCTTGTGGTCCAGTAGTTGTTTGTCTCTCTTTTGCTCAGCTTCTTTATTCTCTGTCATTTGGTCTTCTATATCACTAATTCTTTCTTCTGCCTCATTTATCCTAGCAGTAAGAGCCTCTATTTTTGATTGCACCTCATTAATAGCTTTTTTGATTTCAACTTGGTTAGATTTTAGTTCTTTTATTTCTCTAGAAAGGGCCTTTATTTCTCCTGACAGGATTTCTCTAGTATCTTCTATACCTTTTTCGAGCCTGGCTAGAACCTTGAGAATCGTCATTCTGAACTCTAGATCTGACATATTACCCATGTCTGTATTAATTAGGTCCCTAGCCTTTGGTACTGCCTCTTGTTCTTTTTTTTTTTTTTTTTGTAGTGAGTTTTTCCACCTTGTCATTTTGTCCAGATAAGAATATATGAAGGAGTAAATAAAATACTAAAAGGGTGGCAAAGACCCCAGGAAAAATGTGCTTTAACCAAATCAGAAGAGACTCCAAATTTTGGAAGGGAGGAAGGGGATAAAAAGAAGTTCAGAAAAAAAAAATTAAAAAAAAAAACAAATAAAGAAAAAATATAAAAAAGAAATATATATATATATATAAATGTATACACACACACACACACACATACACACACAAACACACACATATATATATATATATATATAAAAGACTGGTGACTGGAACAGAGTCACCCACTTAATTTTGGGAGTATTTTGGTCTTTTAGAAGAAACTACCTCCCAAAATTTTAAAGAATGAAAAACATATATAAGGGTAAACACAATGAAGGGATGGGATATGACTATAAGGATGAAAAAACATTTTTTTTTAATTTCTGAAAAACGGAGTTGATAAGGTAAGTTGGTTGGGAGAATAAAGAAAAAGAAGGTGGAGAGAATTTGCTCAGGCTGGAGACTAGAACAAGCCCGGTACTAGATTTAGGGTGTATTTTGATCTATTATAAGGAGTTGTACCCCAAATTTTTTGTATACAAAAAATAAAGTTAGATACAATGAAGGATAAAATATGACTATAATAATAAAGGCTCAAAAAAGATTTTTTTTTTAATGAAAGGTATTTTTAAGATAAACTAGTTAAAAATCATTAAAAGAGGAAAGGGTAAAAGTTAAAAAAAATAGCAGTAGAAAAAAATAAAATTAAAAAAAAATCAATTAACTTTGCAAGACTAAAGAATCATGGGGAGAAAGCCATGTATCCCATGCTGTGCTTTCTCCTCCTCTGGAATTCCACTGTTCTCTTTGGTAAGTGAACTTGGTCTTGGCTGGATTTCTTGTTGATCTTCTGGGGGAGGGGCCTGTTGTAGTGATTCTGAGGTGTCTTTGCCCAAGGTGGAATTGCACCGCCCTTACCAGGGGCCAGGCTAAGTAATCCGCTTGGGTTCGCTTTTGGGAGCTTTTGTTCCCTGAACACTTTCCGTAGAGTTCCAGAGGACAGGAATGAAAATGGCGGCCTCCCAATCTCTGGCCTGGAGGAGCTGAGAGCTCGGGGCCCCACTCCTCAGTGTGCCCTCAGAGAAAAGTGCTCAATCACTCCCGTCTCCCTGGCCTGTGGCTCTGCTCTGAGCTCACCTAGCCTGTGACCAAGTGTCTCTGTCTCTGGTGCACAGCTCCGCCTGGAGTCTCTGAACCCCACAGATTCCTGAGCTCTTCCGGGGGTGGTCTCCCCGGATCTTGTGGGGACCCCACTCACAGAGCAGTGGTCTTTGACATGGATTACAGTTCAAGGTGACCCCAAGCTGAGAGCTCACTCCTCGGCTCTGTCTCTGTAGCCAGCTTCCCTGCTCTAATAACCTGCGAGCTCTGTGACACTCAGACACCCCCGATCCTTCTGTGACCCTGTGGGACCTGAGGCCACGCTGTCCCTGCATGGGCTTCACCCCAATTTAGCCTTTGGCATGATGTCCCTCAATGGAGCAGACTTTTAAAAGTTCTGATTTTTTTTTTTAAACACTTAGTTTTTCACAGTAATATCAGTTCTTGGAATACATCCTTTATTATTATTTTTTAAGATTTTATTTATTTATTTGACAGAGAGAGAGAGATCACAAGTAGGCAGAGAGAGGGGGAAGCAGGCTCCCCGCTGAGCAGAGAGCCCGGTGCGGGGCTCGATCCCAGGACCCTGAGATCATGACCTGAGCCGAAGGCAGAGGCTTAACCCACTGAGCCACCCAGGCACCCCTAAAAGTTCTGATTTTGTGCTCTGTTGCTCCACCGCTTGCCAGGAGCCGGTCTCTCCCCCGACAGTCTATCTTCCTGTTGCTTTGGATTCACTTCTCCACCAGTCCTACCTTTCAGAAAGTGGTCGATTTTCTGTTTCTGGAATTGTTGCTCTTCTTATTTTTGATCTCCTTTTGGATTTATAGGTGTTCACAATGGTTAGATAAGCTATCTAGCTGATCTCCTGCTACCTGATGTCGTCTCAGCCTGCTACTTCTCTGCCATCTTGACTCCTCCCCCATCTTCTAATTTTTCTACTGAATATTATTTCATATTGTATTTGTGTGGGGGTGGGAATAGAAACAGAGAGAATGAGAGAGAAAACAAACAAGTGCACATCTGGTTTGATCTACAGTTCACATGCTAGAGGCATTCCTCAAATATTTTGTAGTACTTGCCTATTTACCTGACATTCCTATTTATAACTGAGGGACCAAAAATTTGTTTGGAAAATTTATGTGTATGGGCTGAGTTTGGCAGATGGCAACCTTCAGTATGATGTGACAGGGCAGTTTTTTTTTTTTTTTTTTTCATTGAGTGACCTCCAAGTGTCAATATCTATGAAGCTTCTGGAAGTCGTGGACAGAAAAGAAATTTGAAATCTCACTTGTATGCAAATTTCCACCTAATCTTCTTATTTTAAATGGTTTTATAGCTTAGCCCTAAGCTGTATCAGATGTTCCTAAGACTAAATCCTACCTGGTTCAGTATCTCCAGAGAGCAAGCCTCAATTTTCTGCCAGACTAGGCTAGGGGATATCCTGGCCTGTCTGCTCTTTTGTAAATTTTAACTGGTTTTCTTATTTCACGTCCCAACCTCCACTTCTCCAGTTTTACTTCTCTAGCAAAAGTTTGGTGGATTATTGTCAGTTGCCCTCCCCTTGGCAGTTGGTCTGCTTTGTCTGCTCCATTGCATATCCTCCCTCCCTCCCTCTCTCTTCCTTCTTCCCTACCTCCCTCCTTTCTATCCATCCTTCCTCCCTCCCTCCCTTCTTTCCTCCCTTCCTTCCTTCCTCTGTAGTCCAATATTTTTTTTGTTTCTTAGTAATATAGAACCAAACTCTATATTTCAGAGTGACAATTAATGAAAAAATAAATGAAAATCTTAACCCAGGGCCTAGCATACAGTAAGTGCTCAGTAAGGCAGATTGAGGCATATTGTACAAGGTCTGCTTTCTAAGAGAAGCTAAAGGCTCATTTCTTAAGAATATTATTTGAGGGATAATTTCTTCAAATGGAGGCTAACCTGGAGGACCTCTAACAATAAATCTTTTTTATTTCTTTTAAGATTTTATTTATTTGAGATAGAGAGAGGATGAGAGAGAGAGCATGAGAGGAGAGAGGTCAGCAGGAGAACAGACTCCCAGCTGAGCAGGGAACCCAATGTGGGACTTGATCCCAGGACTCCAGTATCATGACCTGAGCTGAAGGCAGTCACTTAACCAACTGAGCCACCCAGGAGCCCCAGTAAATCCTTTTTTAAAAAATATTTCATTTATTTAAGAGAGAGAGTTTTGGGGGGGTGCAGAAGGAGAAGGAGAGAGAGAGAGAGAGACTCTCAAGCTGATTCCCCTCTGAGTATGGAGCCTGATGTAGGGCTGGACACTCATGGCCCTGAGACCATGACCTGAGCCAAAATCAAGAGTCAGATGCTCAATAAACTGAGCCACCCAGGCGCCCCAAAACTTTTTTTAATAATAAATCTTATATCTCTGCAATTATGATTGTGTAAATTTGTAGTTAAATACAACTTTCTGTCATTTGATTTAATCTCAGGCTGAGACTTGCCAGTGAGAAAAGAAATAATAATAATTTGCTGCTAGTAATGGATCCTTAGAGCCACAACACCTATTGGGCTTTTTTTACTTTCTGAACACAATTCAGCAGTTTCACTTGATGTATTTCAGTTGTCAGATATCATGAAAAGCCATACAGCAGATCTTGGTTCTTTACGACATATATGCTTTTTGCATTTGCAGATCTATAGGTTTACGTTTCCTAGCCTATTTTTTTTAGTTTTTTCAACTTACATTCTAGCTTCTTGACATAATATTTCAGCATATTATGACAACTCCATGCTGAATGAATTTAATGATAGCTTCTATTATCACATTGTTCAAGATTTACAAGTGGCAATATTATTCTCCTTATCTGTTAAATATTATCTATTAAGTATGTGGCACAAGATGGAAATATATACAAATTATGTGGTAATATGTGTGTGTGTGTGTGTGTGTGTAAATATAAATTAATCTGATAATGTAAGTGATAAATATCTAAATTAATATATAAATATATAAATTAATCTGATAATTTAAGTGATAAAATTAAAATCCCATTAAAATCAAATAGCTAAAACAATGCACAGCTATAGGTTAGGCTGGAACTCACTGTCCACAAATGTTGATAAGGCCAGAGACTAGAAGGCAAAGCATGATGTGTTAATCAGTTATAATTAATTATTTCTTTCTTATTTCCATGTAATTCTATTAGATATGGCATTCATTCAGTAATTCACTCTTTCAGTCATTTGTTCAAAAATCATTTGTAGTAAGTACTGTGTATTTTATAGATTAAAAATAAGTACCCATTCCTAGTTTCTGGACCATTAGATACAGAATTTCAAAGTTGTCACTCCCATGCACACAACCAGACAAAAATTAAACAAACTGAAAAATCAACAGCTCTTCTTGGATCCACCAGAGAGCTGAGGTTTACAGGGCAAATTGCATCCCCCAAAATGGAGCAGGTGGATATAGGGAATTACAACTTAGCAACAATGAAATGTAAGAATTTTGTGGGAACCAATAGGAGTGTCCAGAAACCTAACCGATAATCAAGAAATTGCTGGAGACTCAGTGTGGATAACTTTGAGGTAAAACTCATGTGGGGAAGAGCTGTCTCAAGCAGGCCACTAGGCTTTTATACATTTTACCTCTGGGAAGCCTATTTTGTTCTTAAAGTAAAGAGAGAAAAAAATCCCTTTCTGTTTCAGGTAGGGGGAGAGGAAAATTAGCCATTTAAAAATGGGTCAGGGGTGCCTGGGTGGCTCAGTGGGTTAAGCCTCTGCCTTCGGCTCAGGTCATGATCCCAGGGTCCTGGGATCGAGCCCCACATTGGGCTCTCTGCTCAGCGGGGCGTCTGCTTCCTCCTCTCCCTCTGCCTGCCTCTCTGCCTACTTGTGATCTCTCTCTGTCAAATTTAAAAAAAAAAATCTTTAAAAAAAAAAAAGGGGGTCAGAGCATTCCGGGTTTCTTAACAAGAATTTCCCTCAAGTTAAAAAGCAAAAAAATCTGTTTTGCCAACCTCAGGGGAGAGAAATACCCATCTGCTCCTTCAGTCTTCCTGTCTCCACTAAGGATGGTGGGGAAGGAGGATGCCAGCCCTGAGAAGAACTTGAGAAAGTTATAGCCCAACAGGTCACAAAAGGCTGAAAGATAGTGACAGGAGTATAGATCACTTCACCTCCTCCTGCCAGCACCTTACCACCACATCAGTAGAGCACCTGCAGAGTAGTGGAGGAATACAGCAGAAAGAATGGTATATCTCCAATCTTATTTAAGAAGTCTCTAGAGAAACCCAAAGTCAATAGGGGAGATAAATATATAGACATCAGATGAAATTTTAGCGAAAGATGAAATTATACCTTCAAGAAAAGAAAATAGCCAAATCCCTAACTGGATATACATAAAACCTCACATGAACAGCATATTTGCCTCAGTTTCACATACCCAATACATCCTGTCTGGCTTTCAAGAAAATAATTGCAAGACATATTATGCCACAAAAAAACATAGTTTGAAGAGACAGAAAAAGAATTCAAATAAGACTCAAATGTGGCAGAGATGTTGGCATTATCAGACTGAGAATTTAAAACAACTATGATTGCTATGCTTATAGCTCTAATGGAAAAAGTGGA
Organism: Martes martes; assembly: GCF_963455335.1. NCBI lineage: Eukaryota > Metazoa > Chordata > Mammalia > Carnivora > Mustelidae > Martes > Martes martes. The sequence goes on from NC_137899.1 coordinate 35,226,741, forward strand.
CAACATACCAGAATGGGTAGGTAATGTAAGCAGAGAGATGGAAACTAATAAAACAGCAAAGGAAATATTATAAACAGTAATAAATTTAAAAACTGCAGCAGAAAAGAAGAATGACTTTGAGGGACGCATCAATAGATTGGACAGAGCTAAGGAGAGAATCAATGAACTTGAAAAAAAAGGCCTATTAAAACTTCCAAAACTGAAAGGCAAAGAGAAAAAAAATAATGAAAAAGACAGATAACCCCCAATTTGTGGGAAAGTTAAAAAGGATATAAAATACTTATAATGGTATTACCTAAATGAGAAGAGAGAGAGAGAGAAAGCAATCAAGCAAGCAGAAGAAATATTTGAAGTCATCATAACTGAGAATTTCTCAAAATTAACTACAGGCAATAAACTACAGATCAAGGAAGCTCTGAGACACTAATCAGAATCCTAGAGAAAATATAAAAATCTACACCCAGGTGTATCATATTCACACTGCAGAAAATCAGACAAAGAGAAAATAAATGAAGAAAGACTTTCCCAGACAAATACAAATTGAGGTAATTTGTCACCAGTAGACCTGCCTTAAAGGAACTGTTAAGAGATATTCTACAGGGGTGCCTGGGTGGCTCAGTCATTAAGCATCTGCTTTCCGCTCAGGTGAGCCCCGCATCAGGTTTCCTGCTCAGTGGGAAGCCTGCTTCTCCCTCTCCCACTTCCCCTGCTTGTGTTCCCTCTCTCACTGTGTTTCTCTCTGTCAAATAAATAAATAAATATATTTTAAAAAAAGATATTCTACAGAAGGAAAGAAAGTATGTTTGTCAGAAACTCCACCTACATAAAGAAAGGGAGAGCATTAGAGAAGGAATAATGAAGGTGAAATAAAGTCATATATATGTGTATATATATATTTTGTTCTTAATTGATGTAACAGATAACCATTTGTTCCAAATACTGTCAACAACGTATTCAGTTGTTATAGCTTATGGATAAGGGACATAAATGCCAGCAATTCTCTAAGAAGCAAGAAGGAGGGATTTGAAACACTGCGTTATAGGATACTTGTACTCCCCATACAGTGCTAGAGTGTTTTGTGAAAGAAGACTTGGATTAGTTGTAAATGTTTGTTTGTTTGTTTGTTTGTTTTTTCCCAAAATCAAGGGCAATTGCTAAAAGGAGTAAAAACAAAACAAAGTATAATTGATATGCAAAGAGAGGAGAAAAAAATAGAATCCTGTTGAATACCCAACTGAAACCAGTGAAGGCAGAAAAAGAATGGAGACAAAAACAAAACATAAGCAAAGAACAAGAGCAATGGCTAGAAAACTGTGACAAGTATGGCAGATATTAATCCAACTATATCAATAATCACTTTAAATGTTAATGGTCTAAATTCGCCAATTAAAAAACAGATTGTCAGTGTTCATTTAAAAAGGAGGAGAGACCCAATTACATGTTGTTCAAAAGACCCACTTTATTTATTTATTTTTATTAACATACAATGTATTATTTGTTTCAGGGGTACAGGTCTGTGATTCATCAGTCTTACCCAGTTCACAGCACTCACCATAGTACATACCCTCCCCAATGTCTATCACCCAGCCACCCCATCCCTCCCACCCCACTTTAAATATGAAGATACATATAGTTTAAAAGTAAAGTAATAGAGAAATATATCTCATGCTAATGTTAATCAAAAGAAATCTGGAGTAGGTATATTTATTTTAGATAAAGCTGACTTCAGAGAGAGGGAAATTATCAGGGATAAAGGCAGCATTACATAATGACAAAGAAGTTAAATCTCAAGAAGACATAGCAATACCTCACGTGTATGTGCCCAAAAATAGAGCATCAAAAGATGTGAGACAAATTTGAATGAAATGCAAGGAGAAATAGATAAATCTTCTACTACCTTGAAGAGACCAACACATCCCTATCATTAATTGATACATCCAGCAGGCAGAAAAATCAATTAAAAAGATAGTTGAACTGAAAAGTGCCATCAACCAACTTGATCAGTTAATATTCTTTTCAAGCTCATGTGAAACATTTACCTAAATAGACCATATTCTGGTCATTAAAAACATCCACATTTTAAAAATAGAAGTCATATAAAATTTGTTCTCAGACCAAATGGAATTAAACCAGAATTCAATAATGGGAAGATAGTTGGGAACATCTGCATAACAGGAGATTAAACAACACACTTCTAAATGATATGAGTCAAAGAAGAAAGGCTCAAAAAGAAATTCTAAAATATTTTGAACTAAATGGAAATATAATACAGTTCATCAAAATTTGTGAGATGCAACCAAAGTGGAGCTTACAAAACACTTATATTGTTGAATGTTATATTAGAAGAAAAGAAAGACTTGAAGTTAATAACCCAAGCTTCCACCCTAGGAAGCTATAGAGAAAAGAACAAATTAAGTCCAAAGCAAGCAGCAGAGAAGAAATAAAAATTGGAGCAAAAATCAATGAAATTAAAAATAGGGAGAGAGTAGAGAAAGTCAATACAATCTAAAACTGGTTCTAGAAAAAGATCAATAAATTGGTAGAATTTTAGATAGACTAACTAAGAAAAAAGGAGAGCGAAGACACAAATTACTAATACTAAAAATGAAAAAAAAAAAACCCACTCATTACTACTGATTCCATGGATATTAAAAAGATAAAAAAGGGGGTGCCTGAGTGGCTTAGTCAGTTAAGCTTCGCCTTTGGCTCAGGTTCAGAGTCTGCTCCCACTCTCCCTGCCACTCTCCCCCTCCCCCCAACTCATGCTCTCTCTCTCTCTCTCAAATAAGTAAATAAAATATTTATTTTTAAAAAGCATAAAAAAGAGTATTATGAAAAAAGTCTAAGCTCACGAATAAGCTCTTTCTTCTAAAAGATTTTTCAGTAATCCAGAATGCTTAGACCAACTTTACTGATGGCTTTCTTAACGTTAATTCTATGGGATGACTGACAAAATTGTGCCAGGGTACAAAGACATGTGGTTGTATGATTTACAAAGTAATTCTGGACAGAAAAATAAATGCAGAGTGAAATCCTCTTTTGGTAAGTATTGTACATCCAGGAATCTGAGGATTTCTCATTAAGTATGAATATAACCATTTAATAAGCAGAGCAAAGACATACTTCTGTGCTTTATTCTTATTATGAAAGAGGCAAAGCTGAAGTAAGCCTGTCGCATTGTGGAGATGGGCTTCTGTGGAAGGGTAGGTTGGAAGAACACTTGAAAAACAGGGATAACATTTTTCATAAGAAGTAGTTTTGTAGCTACTCCAGTGCAGAGAATAAAAACATTAATATTTTATCCTGGAATGTGACTCTATTAATTTTAGACAGAGAACTGTTAAAAATGAGTTCATATGTGTTTGGAGAAAGACAGTTGTATCTTTGATGTAATGATAAAGTCATCTCAGTAAATAATCTTAAAATTTTTAAAACAAGTGATATAATGTTCTGACTTATATCTCCAAATAAACTATGAAATACATATTTAGATAACATAATGAGCTTGTTCTCAAGATGGAATTATTAAAGGCAGGCGTAATATGTTTTATTGTGCTTTGCTTTTATTTTCCTTCATGGAGGCTGCATTTTTTTTTTTTTTTTTTTTTTTGGCAAATGAAGATTTGTGGCTACCCTGTGTTGAACAAGTTTACTGGTGTCATTTTTCCAACATCATATACATACCTTGTGTATCTGTGTCACATGTTGGTAATCCTTGGAATTGTTCAAGCTTTTCTTTTTTTTTTTTTTTAAATTTTTTATTTTAATAAACATATAATGTATTTTTATCCCCAGGGGTACAGGTCTGTGAATCATCTGGTTTACACATTTCACAGCACTCATCGTAGCCCATACCCTCCCCAATGTCCATTTCCCCACCACCCTCTCCCGTCCCCCTTCCCCCCCGCAACCCTCAGTCTGTTTCTTGAGATTGAGTCTTTTATGGTTTGTCTCCCTCCCAATCCCATCTTTTCATTTTTTCTTTTCCTACCTCCCCCCAAACCCCCCCACCTTGCATCTCCCCTTCCTCATATCAAAGAGATCATATGATAGTTATATTTCTCCGATTGACTTATTTCGCTAAGCATGATACCCTCTAGTTCCATCCACGTCGTCGCAAATGGCAAGATTTCATGTCTTTTGATGGCTGCATAGTATTCCATTGTGTATATATACCACATCTTCTTTATCCATTCATCTGTTGATGGACATCTAGGCGCTTTCCACAGTTTGGCTATTGTGGACATTGCTGCTATAAACATTCGGGTGCACGTGCCCCTTCGGAGCACCACGTTTGTATCTTTAGGATATATACCCAGTAGTGCAATTGCTGGGTCGTAGGGTAGCTCTATTTTCAGTTTTTTGAGGAACCTCCACACTGTTTTCCAGAGTGGTTGCACCAGCTTGCATTCCCACCAACAGTGTAGGAGGGTTCCCCTCTCTCCGCATCCTCGCCAGCATCTGTCATTTCTTGACTTGTTAATTTTAGCCATTCTGACTGGTGTGAGGTGGTATCTCATTGTGGTTTTGATTTGTATTTCCCTGATGCCGAGTGATGTGGAGCATTTTTTCATGTGTCTGTTGGCCATCTGGATGTCTTCCTTGCAGAAATGTCTGTTCATGTCCTCTGCCCATTTCTTGACTGGATTATTTGTTCTTTGGGTATTGAGTTTGATAAGCTCTTTATAGATTTTGGATACTAGCCCTTTATCTGATATGTCGTTTGCAAATATCTTCTCCCATTCTGTCAGTTGTCTTTTGGTTTTGTTTACTGTTTCCTTTGCTGTGCAAAAGCTTTTAATCTTGATGAAATCCCAATAGTTCATTTTTGCCCTTGCTTCTGTTGCTTTTCCATTGTTAGTTTATTTGTTGTGGTGACCACTGATCAGTCATCATTGAGGTTATCACTGTCACTGTTTGGGGGCACCATGAACCACACCTAAGACAGTGAACTTAATCAAGAAATGTTGTGTGTGTACTCTGACTGCTCCAGCGACTGGCCATTTCCCCATCTCTCTCCCTCTTCTCAGGCCTCCCTTATTCCCTGAGACACAACAACATTGATGTTGGGCAATTAATAACACTACAATGGCCTCTACATGTTCAAGTGAAAGAAGGAGTCGCACATCTCTCATTTTAAATCAAAAGCTAGAAATGATTAAACTCAGTAAGGAAGGCATGTCCAAAGCCAAGATAGGCTGAAAACTAGGTCTCTTACATCAAATAGTAAGCCAAGTTATGGATGCAAAGGAAAAGTTCTTGAAGAAAATTAAAAATACTACTTCAGTGAACACGCAAATAATGAAAAAACCAACAGCCTAATTGCTGCTATGAAGAGAGATTTTGTGGTGTGAATAGAAGACTGAACTGGCCACAACATTCTTAAATATTAAGCCAAAGCCTAATCCAAAGCAAAGCCCTAACTCTCTTTGATTCTGTGAAAAGGGAAGGAGGTGAGGAAGTTGCAGAAAGAAGTTAGAAGCTAGCAGAGTTTGGTTCATGAGGTTTAAGGAAAGAAGTCAACTCCTTAAATGAAAGTGTAAGGTAAGGCAGCAAGTGTTGATATAGAAGCCACAACAAGTTATCCAGGTGTAAGATAATTAAAGAAGGTGACTACACTAAACAACAGTTTTTCAATGGACACACAACAGTCTTCTATTGGAAGAGGATGCCATCTAGGATTTTCTTAGCTAAGGGGAGAAGTCAATGCCTGGCCTTACACTTCAAAGGACAAGATGACACTCTTGTGTAGGGCTAATACAACTGGTGACTTTAAGCTGAAGCCAATGCTCAGTTACTGTTCCAAAAATCCTAGGGTCCTTAAAAATTATGCTAAATCTATTCCACCTGTGTTCTATACATAGAACGAAAAAAACCCTGGAGGATAGCTTTCACTACATGGATCCATTCACTACATGGTTTACATGGTTTACTGAATATCTTAAGCCTACTGTTGAGACATACTGCTCAGAAAACAAGATTCTTTCAAACTGTTACTGCTCCTTGACAATCCATCTGGTCACGCAGAGCTCTGATGGAGGCAGACAATGTCATGAGTGTTGTTTTCTTGCTTCTTGAATTAACACCCATTTTGCTAATACAGTCATCCACCCATGGATCAAGTACCCCTTTTGAGATCCCAGTCTTATTATTTAAGAAATACATTTCATAAGGCTAGAGCTGCTATAGCTAATGATTTATCTGATGGACCCAGACAAAGTAAATTGAAAATCTTCTGGAAAGGATTTTGAATGGTGATTCTAGATGCCACGGAGAACATTTGTGATTTGTGGGAAAAGATCAACATATCAACATGAACAGGAATGTGGGAGAAGTTGAGTCCAACCGTAAGGCATGACTTTGAAGGGATCAAGGCTTCAGCAGAGTAAGTAAACACACATGTGGTGGAAATAGCCAGAGGACTAGAATGGGGAGTGAAGCCGATTGTGACCGAACTACAATGTCATGATCAAACTTCACCAGATGAGCAAAGAAAGCAGTTTCTTGAGATGAAATCTCCTCCTTGTGAAGATGCTGTGAAGACTGTTGAAATGACAGCAAAGGATTCAGAATATGACATAAACTTAGCTGATCAAGCAGTGGCAGGGCTTGTGAGGATCGACTCCGATTTTGAACGAAGCTCTACTTTGGGTCAGATGCTATCAAACAGCATCTCATGCTACAGAGAAATCATTCAGGAAAGGGAGAGTCAGGCAATAGGGGAAATTTTCTGTTGTCTTATTCTGAGAAATTGCCACAGCCACTCTGGTGTTCAGCAGCCGTCAGCCTGATCAGTCAGCAGCCATCAACATGGAGGCCAGACCCTCCACCAACAAAAAAAGAGTATGACTCACTGAAAGCTCAGTTGATGGCTGTCATTTTTAGCACTGAAGTATTTTTTTAATTATGATATACGGTAAACATAACTTTTATATGTACTGAGAAACCAAAAAATCCATTTGGCACACTTTATGACAATATTCACTTTATTGCCCTGACCTGGAACCACTGGTAGTATATTCAGGGGTCTGCCTATATAAGCTCATTAATGGTTGAAGTATATAAACTTAAAATTACTCTTTTTTAAAAAATTTGGGTAAATCCCTTTTGTTTTATTACAATCAGCCTAATGAGAGGAAGTGTATTAAATTTACTATGACCTCTACCCAGAATAATTAAGGGTCTTATAATCAGAGTAGGTCCTAACCCTAGATCTAATAATCTACATAACCTCTTTGACCAGTAAATGATACCTACTTCGTAGGATTTCCATAAAATTAAATAGCATCTTAAAGTTGCTCAGAGCACTGTTTGACCCAACAAATACTACCTTTATAACAAAGCTTTTCAAAATATATGTATAATAGAATCCTTATCTTCCTATTTTCAATGAGTGGTTTCAGTTTTCTGGCTTACCAAATATCATCAAATGACAAAGCTAAAAATTAAAAAGATAATCAAAACTTCCTTCACTCTACTATAAATTGGCACCTGATCTGTCTAGAGAAATACAGAAAAGTCTGAATCTGAAAGACTCTTGAGATATAAAACTTGAATGAGTACTAGCAGAGCAGTACACTGCGCTTTCATTTCTTCCCTCATAGCCTAAGTTTTTGTGGATTCAAGCTAAAGGATCATAAACAAAAAGAGATTTTTCCCATAAAGTAATGGTGATAAATATGGGCTAATCTGTATTGAAATTTTGAATGATCCTCAGACCTTATGGAAGTCCATATGTTCTATGCATCATTAAGGAAACTGAAATGCATTTGAGATTCAATTCTGAATAAGCTGATGTGCATAATTTGAGCTCTGTAAAAGCTGCCCTTTACAAAGACATTCTGGATCAAGACATATAATCGAAAAAATGACTTAATTGGCCATAATACCAACAGTGACAGCTACCTGTTCTTTACAACAGTCTTTTAAAAAGCAATTATGGCTATCAAATGTATTCTTCTTGTGCAGGAAAATCCTGATGGAATTTTAACTTGGGCCAAAATAAGTATTTTGAAGTTAAACTATTGGCTGAACTGAAATGAAATGGTTTTCTTTTAACACTTTCCACAATGTCTTTGCACTCATAACAGATGTTTAGTAATAGGTACTAATTAAATATTTATTTTAAAAATAGAATAATATCTATTATATAGATATAATATATCTAATATTTAATATATAATATATATAATATATTAATATATTAAATTATTAATATTAATATATTAGTAATTATATAATATATAATTAGTAATATATATAATATATATTAATATAATATATTAATATATTAAAAATAGTTAAATATCTGCAATTGAAACCACTCTGTAAAACCACTTTCTTTCTGAATCTTTAATTGGGAATCACATATCTATTTTTAGAAATATTCTGATTTGAATATAGATGACACACAGTATTATATTAGTTTCAGGTAAACAACACAGTGATTTGACAAGTTCATACATATGCTGTGCTCACTACAGGTGTAGCTCCCATCTGTTATCATACAACACTATTACAATATCATTGACTATATTCCTTATGCTGTGCCTTTTATTCCCATGATTTATTCATTCTATAACCACATGTCTACTTTTACAGCTGATTCCTAAGTTTTTGTACCTTCTCAAATACAAATCAAGTTATAATGTGTAGTGAGTTTAATTGCATTTGCTAAAGACCATGAATAAATAATTATAGTTCAGCCTTCAAATTTCATTAAATTCAACCAATGTTTATTTAGCCGCTACCATTTGCAGAGATCTGCCCAGTGTGGTTCAAGGGGAAAATTGGAGTAAGATGTGTCTCTGGTCTTCAGGAAGCTTGTATATACATGACGACCAACTGTTCTGGTTTCATTTTTGGAACTGATGAAGTTTTGGGCTCATGTGGAGAGGCCTAGAGAAGTGAGGTGAGAAGAGCGGGAGATGACAACTATACACATAATTCTAATATATTAAGCCAAGAGTTATGAGAGTTACAAAATTATCCATGGAGTTTGAAAGGAAGGAGAACAGGATCAATATGCAATTCATGAATATAGAGAAAAGTTCCATTCATACAGATAGAGAGAAAAATTAATTCTCTCTCAAGATAATTAAAAGCAGAACTTTCCAGTCTCTCTGAAGTATATATGATGTTCAACTGGCCACTTAGTATTACTAGAAATATACACTTTATTATGTTCATTTCTTGGTGAACTATAAGGCTTTCGGGGTTCTAAATTGCAATGAGATTTAAAATTCCATTCATGGGCACCTGGGTAGCTCAATCGCTTAAGCATCTGCCTTTGATTCAGGTCATGACCAGCGTCCTGGGATCAAGCCCTACATCTGGCTCCCTGCTCAGTGGGAGCCTTCCTCTCCCCCCACAACCGTCTTTCTGCCTGCTGCTTGCCCTGCTTCTGCTCTCTCCTTCTCTCTATCTCTGTCAAATAAATAAAATCTTTTAAAAAGTAAAAAAATAATAATAATAAGATTACATTTATGTGTAGGGATGCCTGTGTGACTTGGTTGGTTAAGTGTCCGACTCTTAATTTCAGCTCAGGTCATGAACTTAGGGTCTTAAGATGGAGCCTCATGTTGGGCTCTGTGCTCAGTGGAAAGTCTGTTTAAGTTTCTCTCTCTCTCTGTCTGCCTCTCCCACTCATGTTCTCTCTCTCTCCAATAAATAAGTCTTTAAAAAATAAGTAAAATTATATTCATGTATATGAAAATAAAATATATATACAACCATATGTTATTTTAGTTTTATAAAATAATTTATAAAATAATTTCCTTGGACTTTAGAGTTGGTGCTATAAGAAAATGAATGAGGCTTATATTAGTAAATTCCATATCATAGTATATTTTCTGCATTTCCATTAAAATATTCTGATTGGATTTTAGAATCTTGCAATCTTATTTTTAGGGTTAGAATGTTGTTCTTTAATTAATTTTTAAAATTCTAATCTATGTTTCAGAATTTATAGCCCAAACATTAAGAAGGATTTTAACATTGTAAAGGATGTAAAGGTGATGTGGGAAAGTGGGTGGAATGCTAGATGTGAATCTAAAACTATGACCCCACTGCTAGTGAACAGTGAGAATTTGGGGAAGTCACATCATTTCTTTTAGTTTCAGTTCTTTATCTGAAAACTATAATAAGACCCACAGGGAAAGAGTAATGGTGAAGAAACTTGAGAGAGATCTCAAAATATAAGTATTTGTGAACAAGAATAGTCAGAATATTTATAGATCATTATTTATGTGGAAACTATCATTTTCAAAACACATACTTATATACATAGTTGATTAGAAGAAAATCTGCTTGTACTCGATTCCTGATTGTGGAAGAACCCAGACGTAAGACAGAGACCAAGCTTTCACACTCAGAATTCCAATGGAGTCCTGACTCAATCAATTTGCATCTTTGTATTTTGAGCCATATCTTTCTAGCTCAATGAATCCCTTCTGTTTCCTCAGATGTGAAGTGGGGCTCATAGATATGCCCCATTCAGTGGGAAGCCTGATGTCATGATGATGTCAAGATGATTCGTGCTAAACAACTTTACACATTTCCAAACAAAATGTTATTTTTCTCACCTTGATTTTCTAAACAAATCTCTTTGTGTTGTATCCTAGTTCTAGTCAGGAGGTGCAGGGATGAGAACAGTCCAGAAAAACTGGAGTGAGGCAGTCAGTGGCTTCCATGCCCAAGACCTGTAGAATCTTGGGTTCAGAGTTGCATATGTTCCAGTGAATCTGGGGCCATGGAAACTGCCTGTCATGACATTTTCCAGCTATTCCAGTCATCTGGGGCCTGTTAATTGCTGCCCGCACTCCCCCTTATGATTCATGGAAGTTACACACCAAAGAGCTATAATATCCTATTGCTGTTCTCAAGGCATTTCCAATCCAGGCACAGAAATCATAAGCACAAAAAGCTGTAGCAAGAATAAAGGGTTTAAAACCACTTACCAAGTTTCAGCAAGAGTAATTAACGGAGAAATGATGAGTTAAGAAAATAGGTTCTTTTCACAGAAGGCTGACTCAAAGGAAGTTTTTGTTGCTGTTTTCATTATTTGTCAAAATATAATAGACGTGACCTGAACAAATCTTTCTATAGGGGGAAGAACAAAGTGGGGAAAAGAGATTCAAAATACGAGGGCAGCTGGAGACCGGGAGAATGGGAATGATAGAACAAGATGTTTTCAGTAGGCAAAGTGGGATTAGATCAAAACACAGCAGAGCAGATTTGGAGAGGAGGGAGTGGGGCAGAGCCTTGAGAACAAGAGCATCAGTAAAAGTATGTTCATCAAATGCATATTTTGAAATGTAGAAGAAAAAGATGAACACACTTATGACTTATCTTGACTTTAGTAGGAGTCATTGACTGAACATACATGCCAAAGTCATGAAGCTAGTACTTTTCCAAACAAAATTATATGATCCATTAGTGGGTTGTGATTCATTATTGGGTCATATAATCACTTCAGTGGGTTGCAATTAGTATATTCAAAAATGAAATCAAATACACCAGAAAATATTAGAATGTAATACATCTTATAGGGGTAAACTTTGTTTCATAAAATTTTGTTGCAGTTAATAGATAGATGTGAAGATCCTGGGTTATGACATAAAATGGATTTCTTTCTGTGGAGTATAATTAAAAAAAAAAATCCAAAAGCCACTGAACTAGAGAATCTCTGTGAACTGAATAAAAATGTTGCCAGGAGGCAAATAGAGCTGAAATACAGTTTGCTGACTGAGACTTGGGTTGGGTTGGTCACTGCAGTGCCCTGTCTTTCTCCAGTGGCTCCCAGGAAGCCCAGAGCACAGACAGAGAAAGGAGCTAGTGATGTTGATCAAAGGTGAGAAATGGGACCCAGGGGAGGCAACAGTGTTAGGGAAGTGAAGATGCCCTGGCAGTGGTTGAGGCTAGGACGAAGGAGACAGACCTGAGTTTCCAGACTGGCGCAGGGTAACCGTCTATTTTTTAAGCAGCCGTAGCTGTTAGAAAAGATCTTTTTCACTGAGCCCCACATTTACCTTCTGTGAATGTCTACCCGTAATAGCTGTGGTTCTCTCTTCTGCTGCCAAACTATGAATCTACTCACTTCCGTGCAATTAGGATTTTTATGTATCTGAAAACAGCCTTTGCCGCTTGGATCTAAAGTAGAAGATGGAGCTTCTACATGAAGGTCATCTGATGGCCTTCAAGGCCAAGATGCTGGTAGAGGTGGGGACAAGACATGAGCAGAAGCTCTAAGCGTGGTAAGGGGCTGGTTTGTGCGGGACAGAATTGAGTGAGTTTGGGGATGCCTGAAGTCTAGGCAGTGGGTATATGTGGATCACCAGAGGCCAAACAAAAGCATAGCTGGAGATCATGCAACAAAGTGGAAACCACAATATTATTTATTATAAAACTACCTTTTCTCTTCGAAGAGGCTCTCTGCCTTGGGAGAGGGCTGGTCTGCCAGGGTTCAGGGGCAGGACTGGTTTATATCCTTATTCCTCCTTTTTCTTCAGCTTTTTAGCAAATCGTGGTTTTCCTGCCCTTCCCATGTCTTCAGAGGAGCATAACACTTCAACTTTTAAAGTCCTGTTCTCAATCTTGTTCTTTTTAAAATGCCTCAGATGTATGGGGCTGGCTGGTTCGTGGTGCTCGTGAATACAGTAAGGTATGAATCACTTGAATTTCAAATTAATCTCTTTAAAAGCATTCTGCTAGGTAAGCTGCTGCTTTTGAATCACCGATTCTGGACTTGGTAATTGGGATAGACCAGAGGGGCTCCGACATACAGATCGGTTTATTTATGCTAGAGAGATACACTGACATGGAGAATACAAGTTTTACTTACACTTTTACTAATCTTCTGACAGCATGGAGTTTCTCGATATATGTAGAATGTAGCAGATTGACTTTTATTCTAGTGGTTTTGAAAATTGTATTGAAAATATTTGGTTTATTGAGACCATTCTCAAGACACATGTTCTCTTCATATTCACTGAGTGTTTAATTTGAGGCGAGCACAGTATCACATTTATAGATCATATCTAAATTCTAAGTTAAAATATATACTTCTCCATCTTTTTACCATAAACTTTTTATTTAATAGAGATGAAGTAACAATTCATTAATTACAAATATATTGAATAAATGTTCCAGTTCTAATTACTAGTATGTTTAGAAGGCTTCCCTCTTAAACATTACCCTACAAACTGTCACATGCAAACTATCATTTTGTAAATAGGAAACTAGGATCTATAGGTGTGCAAGAATTTTCCAAAGTCATTTTTCTAGTTAGTACTGACAGAACCTAGCCTTTTTTCTAATTTGAAAAATATATATATACATATAATATATATATTTATTGTATATATATAAAGTATATATATAAAGATTTATATATGAATCTTTATATAATAAAGAATATATATTTAGTGTGTATATATATATATATATATATATATAAAGTACACACACACACACACACACACACATACTTTATTTCCCTCCAATTTTTGTGAGTTAATTCTGAAGTATTTTTAGAAAGGATATGTCTATAAATTCCCTCATGGTTATGTGAGTTTTGCCTATGATTATTTATACAAAGCCCATGGTCAGCTGAAAGGCCTTTTCCCTCTGCTCTTTTTCTGTAAAAAGTGTGTGTTTTGTGCCACTGGCATTAAGTCTTATGGGTAGTTTTTTTTTAAATGAAAAATCATTATACATTGGCCATATATTTTGTCTCTCTTTAAATAAAGTCTGCTAAAAATTTTTTTAAATAAATAAATAAATAATGTCTGCTATTTATAATTTAGAAGTGAATTTTTTCCTAACTGACCTCTTGCTTGATTTATAACTGAAATAGTTCTTATACTTTCTGCATATACCATTCATTTTATATTTGGTACATCTCAACTGCTTTTACTTTTTTTTCTAAACTTAGACTTTTTTTCTAATTTCATATTCATCTTATTCAACTCTCTACTCCAAGTTATTAATATTAGACCACAATCTCAAACCTTGGGGGCAGAGCGTAATTTCTTGCTCAGCACTTCAAAATTTTCCTATTTCATTGTAATGTGTAATTGCTTTAGCCACTGGTTTTAAGAAGATGGGTCTTTAGTGTTTCAAAATGTGCTTGGCATATTGTTTTAAAGGCACTATAGACTCACCTCATTTTAACTCGTTCCTAGTCATGCTTCTTTATTATTTAGTTTTTTTTTTTTTTTTAAGATTTTGCTTATTTATTTGGCAGAGATCACAAGTAGGCAGAGAGGCAGGCAGAGGGAGAGGGGGAAACAGGCTCCCTGCTGAGCAGAGAGCCAGATGCAGCTGCGGGACTCGATCCCATGACCCTGAGACCATGACCTGAGCCAAAGGCAGAAGCTTAACCCACTGGGCCACCGAGGCACCCCTCTGCTTATTTAGTTTTTAATGGCTATTCCACACTGTACTGTTTCCATAGCAGATGGTATCAGTGCCCTGTCCCCATGACTCAGAGCTTTCAGTGTTCTCAGGGTTTCTCCCAGCCCGCAGTGACTGAATCTGTGCCTGAGTTGTTTGTTTTCATTTTTCCACCTGAAACCACAGAAGGCTATGGGGCTTTTATGTATAAGAGGTAAGAGGCTGAACTAACACCATCCCAGACCCAGGGATCCCAAATGAATGACTCTCCTGAGCTTAAATATCCCAGTCCCTATCTCTGTTAACAGGAGAATTCTGGAGACATGGGAGTCCTCCCTTCCAGAGGATCTTCTATGCAATGAAGCTTCACTTATTCACGAGGGTAGTTTCTTAGCCCACCCTTTACTGGCCTCCGTCCCTTCTCTGCACCAGCGCCCCTGCTCCCCTCCAGCTTTTCCCAGAGCTTCCAAATATACTCTTTGCCCTCCAGCCCCTATCACAAAGTCTGTTTTACGAATATTCTTGCAAGTATAGGTCTCTCATGTATTAAGGAGTAAAAACACCTAGATTTGGAGAGAATTGAATAACTACAGAGCCTGACCTATAGTGCATACTCCATTAACATCGCATCTAATTAAAAGAAATGTTACCTTTTACTGCTAAGTACTCTCTCCCAGATATAATTTTGTTTCCTCTGTAGTTCAGTAAGAGGAGTTATTTCACACTAGATGGACAGAGCCGTACAAGAGGTCCTCAGTGTGACGAAACGTGAGGGTTGCTTATGAAGAGTTCACTATTTCTCTGATGTCGCTGTCTATGATTCTATCGCCAGTCATATATATTCCTCCAGTGGAAGTCTCTTTTTCCCACAGTCCTTTTGAATCACTACAAACACTGCAGAGAAGAAGGATGATATTCAGTGAAAGGCTGTGGAAGAACCCATCTTTCTCTTTTTCTTTTAAACTTTCCCCCTAGAAGAGTGATGCACTGTGATATTTCACACTTTCCACCAAATTCTCTTCACCAGGCTGTTTCCTCCTCATCTTGTAGGTCCCCTACAAAGCTTGTCCTGATTGATCAAAGCATTCTGAATCCCTTTACTAGAAACTGTCATGGCGCCCAATACTTATTCCTCTCAGAGCATATAATCTACTTAACTCTTAACTTCTTTTTTATCCAAAATTGGTGGGATTAGATTATTTATTATTCCATCTCCAGCACTTAGAAGAGTACTGAGTACATACAGACACTGAACTGTAAGATAATGGCTACATTTATGTGTATTGGTGGAAATAAGTAAGTTATCGCTGGATCTTCAAGTGGTTTGAATGAATCTGTATAGTTACAGAATATTTGGCTCTGCCACTGCTTCAAATGGATACAGATAATTACCTACTTTCTCCTTTATCATCCCTACTTTTATGTCACTAAGCAATTAATCATATTTCCCTCGTTTCCAATATATGACCAATATAGAACTTGCTGGTGGTAAACTGTGAGTATTTTTTACTCTAAATACAAGAAGCCTTTAGCTCATCTCTTGCACTATAATAAAATAAAATAAAACTAGACAACTTAAAATTGTACAATATTTGAATTTAATCTC
The DNA here is from genome assembly GCF_963455335.1 of Martes martes. Classification (NCBI taxonomy): domain Eukaryota; kingdom Metazoa; phylum Chordata; class Mammalia; order Carnivora; family Mustelidae; genus Martes; species Martes martes. Next base: position 35,242,741 of record NC_137899.1, read on the forward strand.
TTGCTTAAGTAAAAGCCAAAACCCCTAGTTATCAAGGTGCTTACTGTTTCTAAAGCACATACAACATGAAAATTCCATTTAATTACTTTTGTTATGTTTGTAATAAGTTATTACTTAATTATGCATTGATATTCTAAATGTTGAAATGTAGAGTTTATGAGTTTGATGAAGGGTTAAATAATGTTCTTTATTTTCTCATTAAATAACTGTGTATTATAGCAGTGCTGCAGGAGAAAAACTTAAATTATCAAATGCCACTGAACACAGGCCAATGATTGCTTTTGCATTACAGAAACAAATTCCAGTTGTAAATGTCAGCTTGCATCATTCTTTATTTTAAACCTACACATTTGTAAAGACAGTTGGGTTTTATTGTGAAATTTTGTACCTGCCATCCTGGGGGGGAAAAAAATTTTATGTCAAAGAAAGGAAATACATCAGTAGTTTTAATACTTAGAGATAGTATGAAATAATGAGCTTATTATCCAAAAATATCTAATAAACCAAGTAGTGATCCCTTTAAATTTAATGGTTAGGTATGCTAAGTTTATCATTAAATGTTGGATGCAGAGGAATTGCACTATTTAAAGTGAATGCTAATCAACATGCAAATGAGCAATTTAACCCTCTTTAAATTGGAAAAGCCCTTGGGACAGTTAATTTCATAGTTGTTAGCGATGGCCAAATTATTGTAAGATGATTCTTCGTATTTCATTGTATAAGAAATTACAAAAACATACTATCAGAATTTTGTACTTAGAATGAATGACAACCCAGTTACTAGCAGAGAATACTTTTATTTTGTTCATATACTTATGTTTTCATTCTTCCAGAAGAGTCAAAACAAAAACATCCGGCTCTGAAAAGCATGAATATGTGTTAGTTGGGAAAGTGGTACCAGAGCAAGGGCTGTGGCAATACTGTTCATCATTATCCCAGTGAACTGCTAAGATTTGGGGTAAATTCAGGTAACAGAGTTTACCTAAAGCACTGAAATTTTGACCCAGATCCTGTTCTAGTCCAAAAGATAGGCCTGCACTGTGCCTTGACCTTTTGAGTTTTTGCATTTATTAACAAAGCCTTTTGATGTTCCAATGTTGGCCAGCATCACATTTTTAGTACTAGAAAAAGCTAGAAGATCTGAGATGTCAGCGAGGTCCACCATGTCAGTCTGTCTCTCAGGTCTTGATGTGTCTATATTGCTGGTTCAAGAACCCCAACGTGTCAGTTTTTCTCATCTGTTGGTGAGAAACACATACTTATTATGCACTTGGAACACATACTTATTATGCACTTGGAACATTCCAGATACTTTTGGTCTTCCCTGTAATTCCCAGAGAGAAAACCTACCTTACACCGATAACTGATGGAAACTTACATACTGAGCGATCACAGTGTATTGAAACTAGGTTTTTTCCTTGAAAACTAAGTATATGCAGAGCATGGTTGTAATTCACCAAGGTAACTAGAGAGAGTGTGTGAGTAGGGAGCTGTATTTGTAAACTTTCACGAAGCCATGACTTCTGACTTCATGACTTATCTTCTGAGATAAAGATCTAAAGATCTAAGTGCCAATCAAGTGCCCGTGAGTCATCTCAAGTGGTTCTACTAAATTTGCACTTATATGGGGAGTTCCAGATCTCAGAGAGGGCTACCATGTACAGTTGCGCAGGTTGTACATCATAGACCAAAGGCAGCAAGCTGTGCAGCTCAGTGTCTGTGCGGACGTGTGCTATGACTCTTAGAATGAGCGGTCAGAATTCTGGGAAGTCACCAGCATTTAAATATAGTTTAAGTCAGAAGATCACCTGGGAGAAACTACTGAATCAAAAAAAGAGCCTCGCACCCAGCCCTGAGAAGCTCCCAACAGTTTAAGTTTAGCTAAAGAAGGAAGCATCAGCATTTTTATATAGAGCCCCCAGAGTGAATGGAGAAATGCCAGCAGTATGTGAAGGCAGAGAGCTATTCTACACAAAGGAAAATGTCAGTAGTGCCAAATACTGAAAAAGAGAGAGCTGGGATTCAAACCCTCTTCTGTCCATACAAAGTTCTATATGCTCTTAAGAAAACCATACTAACCCTCACTAAATGCATATATGTAAAACAAACAAACAAGCAAAAAACACCCAAAAAACAAACCCTAAAAATAAATCCAGTGGTTTTTAATCTGGCACTCAGCGATGCAACCTGGTTGGCTAACATTTAAAATCTTTCCAGTCTGTGAAATGTCGTGGTACCTTTTAACAGCCTGATAATACTTATTTTGTTCTCAAGTGAACGCAGTGAACCAAACTGGAAACTAAAAGACAGTCTTTTCATATGAATGAAATAATTTGAAAAGTATATTTTCTTCTTATCTCACAAACCTTTCTACTTTAAGTGAACTAGTAGGAGATGTCAAAAAGTTTTATAAGAGGAAGACAACACCTGGGCGACTGCCAGCAGCCCAGGCTTGGGGGAATAGGCACGAGCACTAGGAGACTGGTAACATCCCAGGGCTTCAGTCCTCCTCAGGACAGTGAGGGGGCTGTGCTAGATTTCTGAATCCCCTTCTAATAACAATCTTTACTTTTATAAGTGGCACTCGGATTTATGTTCCATAAATACATTCATAATTGCATACGAAGGACAAATTAGCTATGATTTCCTGATGCCTAAACAATGGATTGATCTGCTCAAGCCTGTCTTAGAAAAATAAAGGGTCATCATTGTATTCACACACACATGCACATACATATATACACACACCCATAAAATGCTTGCTAGACTTTTCAGTGGTTCTCAGTGTGTGATTTTGATATTTAGGCATAATCTGAATGTTGAGAAGAGACACATAGTATGAAATTCAGGTTACCCATGTTTGTAGATGATATTCCTGCTATTATATATTTTATTTCTTGGATGATATGTAAAGTTTATATATTCTTAGATCTTTATTGAACCTACTTGTGTAGGTATGATGACGATCATAGGTGAAATCTGCCAGCTATATATTTTTGTATTGAGAATATAACAATAATCTTGTAAAAAAATCGAACTTTTCATATATATTAGGAGACTTGGCTATCACAAGAATATATATTAGATGAAATATATGGTATATCTGATTACATGGTGTACAGATGTGTTATATGATATGCGATATATATAGTGGATATATGTGGTACATATAGTCTATATCATACATATTTGAGATGACACACATGAGAGAAGTTTTTGTTTTCTTTTTAATATGTGTGAATTGAGTGCTTGAGAATCCTACTTAATGACTCTGCAGAATTACAAAATGCAATCTGATTAATGCAATCATTAATCTTCTAATGTAAACACCTGGCCTTTTGTAAAATTCTTGTTAATTAATTAAAAGAAGCCCTCTCATTACTCTTGATACTGCAGAAATTGGCCTCTGTGAATAAACTTAAATGTATGACTAAAACATAAATGAGGTCAAGCTGTTACAAATAAGAAAATTAATCACTTGGGGCCAGCTCAACATTTAAGAAAGGATATGGGAACATAATTTATTGGTACAGTAGGAAAGGTGTACATATATATTATGTAAGTATAGGACACACTGTATAGGACATACTGGTAGGGTTGTTATTTTTAGCAAATAACAACAACAACAAAGATAGAGTGCTTAGCTATATTTGAATTTCATAGAAATAATAAATACTTTTTAGTATAGAATGTCCAAAATATCGCATGGGTCATAATTACACTAAAAAAAAAAAAGCTCATTTTTCATCTAAAATTCAAATGTAATTGGGCATTCTGTTTTACCAGGAAACCCTACATTTTGGGAAATTATATTGTATGGATTTTTAAAAAGCTGATTATTCTAAGAATTTTATTAATTTGCAATTAAGGAAACATAAAGGAAGAAATCTCTCTGAGATATTTTCAAGAGAAATTTGGAATGCAATCTTAGCTATTATGTTAAGCTTAACAGGAAAAAAAATAGTAATTTGGCTTTTTTCTAACTTCAACTTCCTATTGCTATTGGACATACAATATCAATTTATTCTAGAGCCAGAAATCCATGTGGTAACTGTACATATTAAATTGTTGTAATGTTGTATGTCAGTTATACCTAAGTTAGAAAAAAATTCACATGCTAAATAAAATCTGGAGAGGCAAACTAAGGAACAATGCTTCAAGGCAAATTTATCTAGTGTAAAATGTCTGGGCAGCTTTTTATACTTCCAAATACATATGGTATCAATTAGAAAGTGTTTACATTTTAACTAGTTTTAACACATCTATTGCATAGTAAACTCAGAGGGAAAGAGATTACAACTCCTCTTTTACTACACTTTTAAAATTATTTCATTATTTTCATTTGTATATAAGATAATTGAAAGAAGGAAAGTCAGAACTGACAAAATGAGAAATCCACAAAGGCCAGCATGTGAAGAAAGCTAGAACTCTTGAGTGGAAAGTGAGGATCAAGCTAGTCTTCCCCTGAAGAATTTTGTGGAATTCTGGAGACCTGACCTTTTTAAAAATGGCTTTGTGGGACCTGGGGACAAAAGATAAAGACTGGGGAGTGCCTAAGGTATGGAATTCAGAAGATAAATGTGGAATTTAACATTCCCATCCTCTGTGTGGTGGTGGTGAGGGGAAGGCTGCATGAGGGAAGGGGGCAAAATTCAAGTATTAAAGTGTGGACCAAAAAACAGTCCAAAGAAACTTGTCCATCATACCATGGTACCAGGAGTAGGGAGTAAAAAAAAGAAAAGAAGTCCTTCTTGGATTGTAATTCACAATTTTATGATATGAAGAATCTCACATTTACTTATTTTAAGATCATGCCAGGCAACTTACACAGGTGATGACTCTCTTTTCTAGGGGAATGGCAACTTTAAACTTTGGTCTTACATAATACCCAAGACAAAAGTCTGAGGAGAATGAAAAACTCATGGACAAAAGTCACATATTACTATAGCAAAAGGTTGCCATGAATGAGAGTTAAACATTAGGATCATACCCATCAAGATGTAAAACTAGAAATACCACACACCAAATTATAAACTTAATTATGGCTAGGATTTTTGTAATGAAGGAAAAGTTTGAAAATACAAGCAAGTAAAAAGAGATTCAGGAATATTTGGAAAATAAACTTCTAGAAATAATAATAATAATTATTATCATTATTATTATTATTATTAGCCATGATCTTATACAGATTTGGAAAAGATAAATTTGAAAAAAATACTCAGAATTTATCATATAAACTTCTATCTGGAAAATATGAAAAAAGCGGGGTGCCTGGGTGGCTCAGTAGATTAAAGCCTCTGCCTTCGGCTCTGGTCATGATCCCAGGGTCCTGGGATCAAGCCCCACACCAGGCTCTCTGCTCAGTGGGGAGCCTGCTTCCCCCCACCCTGCCTGCTCTCTGCCTACTTGTGATCTCTATCAAATAAATAAATCTTAAAAAATATATGAAAAAAGAATGCAAGACAATGAAGAGATTGAGACAATCTAAGGTGTATCTAACTGGAATTTTCGAAAAAATACCATATGTAATGGGGGAAAAATCTATATACAAAGAAATGATAAATAAGAATTTCTCAACATTATTGAAAAAGACATTTCTCAATAGAAATAAAACAACCCAAGCAAATAATAAAATGAAATTCACATTTAAAGTCATCAAAACGATCAGAAATAGAGAAATCATAAAAGCAAGCAGAGAAAAAATACAATTTACTGAGAAAGAAACAGCTATTTGACTAATATCTGGCTTCTCAGAAACAAGAATAAAGGACAAAAGGCAATGAAATATTATTGCCTTATTGAAAAAAAATAAATGTCAAATTAGAACTCTAGATGCAGTGAAACTATCTTTCAGGAATAAAGGACAAATGGGATTTCTGGGTGACTCAGTTAGTTAAGCAGCTGACTCTTGATTTTGGCTCAGGTCATGATCTTGGGGTCCTGGAATGGAGCCCATGGTGAGTTCTGTTCTTAGTGGGGAGTCTGCTTGAGATTCTCTCCCTCTGCCCCTACCCTACCCTGCTCACTTTTTTTCTTTGTCTCAAATAAATAAATAAATCTTTAAAAAGGAAAAGATGAGTAAGGGACAAATGAAAGCAATTTTCAGGGGAAAAAATAAACATTAAGAGAATTTACTACCTATAGATTTTTACTACATTAAATTTAAATTCCAATGAATGAATTTTAGATTAAAGAAAAGTAGTAACAGAAGTAAAGTCTACAGGGTAACAACAAATTGGAGAAAAAAAGGTATTGAAATATGTGCATAAATTCTAAGAAAAATCACTACCTGAAATAGTAATAATACCTTCCAAATGTGGGAATAAAATAATAGAACTAAAATACAAAGCAAAGGTAACATGTAAGGTAGGAGAGTATGATTAGAGTTAAAATATATAAAGTCTTTGTTTTGTTCAGTAGAAGAGTAAATACACTCATTGTAATGTTTCATTAGTTTAGAGTGCATGTTAAAATAGTTAAGGTAATCACTAAAACAATAAGATGTAAAGACTGTAACTGTTTAAACAGCAGAAGGAATTAAAATGGCCAGTCTTCAATCACAATGGAATTAAATTAGGAATCAAAAATAAGTTTCAACTAGAAAACTTCATCAAACTTGGAGATTAAAAAATTATATCTAAAATCTCACAAATCAAAACATCAAAATTAAAAAAGAAATATTAAGTATTTAGTTGTAATTAAACATGAAGTTACTACATTTCAAAACTTCTGGCATGTACGTAAGGAAAATGTATAGTTTAAAGAGGTTGTTTTTTTTTTTAATTTTACTAATTTATTGTAGAGAGAGAGAGAGAGTGAGAGCATGAGTTGGGGGAGGGGAAGAGGGAGAAGAAGAAACAGAATCTTCAAGCACACACCCTGCTTAGCACAGAGCCCAACCTGGGGCTCTGTTCCAGGACACTGAGATCATGACCTGAACTGAAATCAAGAGTGGGCTGCTTAACTGACTGAGCCACCCAGGCACCTGTTAAGGGTTTAATTTAGAACAGAAATAAAGCTAAAAGTTAATAAGCCAGGTATCCAACTTGAATTAAAAGCTAGATAATTTAAAAAAAAATTCAAAAAATGGAAACATAAAATGTAGAAATTAATAAAAGTACAACAGAGAAGATCAACATAACCAAGAGTGCTATTTGAATACATTAATGAAATCTATCATCTCTGTATGATTAATAAAAAGGATACCCAAAATATACCACTTTGAAAAACAAAATAGATCCAACAAAAGATGCTATTAACATTATGCAACTAATAAAAGAATATTATAAATACTTTATACATTTAAAAATTAGATGAAATCAGATTTAAAAATTAGATGAAATCTAATTATACATTTAAAAATTAGATGAAATGAATGAATTTTAAAAGAACTCAGCTCATCCAAACTGACTCCAGAAGAAATGGTGAATCTGAATGCTTCTATCACCATCAAAATAATAGACACATTGAAAAAAAAATCTTATTGTAGTAATACCAGGTCCAGGTGGTTTGCAACATACATTCTTTTAAGATAATTTCAATTTATGCAAACTCCTCCAGACCATAGAAAAAAAGAAAGGCTTACAACAAAAACAGAAGAGTATAAAAAATGAAAAGGCAAATTAGAGACTAAAAATGATTCATGAACAGATACAAAAATACTGAGTACATTATTTGCATCTAAATCTAGCACTTTATAAAACAAAAACATATAGCATAAAATAAACTTGGTTTACGCCAAGAATGTGAAGACCATTTATTACTAGAAAATGAATTAATGTAATTCACCTCATTATTCCTACAGAAGAACTTTGAGGAATTTATACATTTATTATCCATTGAGAATGAGCATCCTTAGAAAACTGAAAACATAAGAGAACTTTCTTAGCATAGTAAATGATTCCTTTTTTTTAAAAGATCTTTTTTCTTTTTATTCACTTGACAGAGAGAGAGAGCACAAGCAGGGGGAGTGGGAGAAGGAAAAGCAGACTTCCTGCTGAGCAGGGAGCCCAGTGTGGGACTTGATCCCAGGACTGCGGGATCACAACCTGAGACTAAGGCAGATGTTTAACTGACTGAGCCACGTGGGTGTCCCACAGTAAATGATTATTACTAAAACACAATGAACACCATATTAATGGTGTATGTTGAAAACTGTCCTTTAAAATTAGAAAAAAGAAACAAGCCAGTGGTTCTCATTAGCACAATTTCCATTTAACATTGCATTGAAGACCCTAGCTAATGTCTTCAGATAAGGGGGGAAAAAAGTATAAAAATTGGAAAGGAAGAAACAATGCTGTCATTATAACTAGATAGCATAATTGAACTTATAATTATTAGAGTTAATTTATAAATCAATCATGTTACTTGATAACAATATTCAAAAGGAAACATTTACTGTTTAGTTTACAACAGTAAAAATCAGTTGGAGAATTATGACTGTATTAACATAAAAATTATTAACATCAAAAATGTAAAATACTTCATAATTAGACTAACAAATGATGAACAAACCTTCCAGCAGAAGAATATATACAATTATATTGAAAGGTATTTTTCATTTTTTATGTTTTATTTTTTGAGAGATATATTTTAAAAACCTAAGTAAAAGGAAAGAAACAATGTGTTCTTGTGTATTAAATTTTGGTAATATATGTGTGCCATCAACTTAAAATATGCTTTCAAATTAGAAAACAAAAACAAATCTCAACAGGATTTGCTGTGGAATGTGGAAAAGTAATTCTATATAAAAGAGCAAAAGACCAAAACAGTCTGGCCACTTTAAAGAAGAAAAATAAAATGATGAAATTTCCTTTTAAGCACCAAGTTTTATTAAAAATTATAGTGATTAAGACATAGTGGAGTTGGGGTGCCTGGGTGGCTCAGTGGGTTAAAGCCTCTGCCTTCAGCTCAGGTCATGATCCCAGGGTTCTGGGATCGAGCCCCGAGTCGGGCTCTCTGCTTGGCGGGGAGCCTGCTTCCTCCTCTCTCTCTCTCTCTCTGCCTGCCTCTCTGCCTACTTGTGATTTTGTCTGTCAAATAAATAAATAAAATCTTTAAAAAAAAAAAAGACATAGTGGAGTTGGTGAAGAGAGAGACAAGTAAATGAATGACTAACATTGCAAGTCCAGGAAGCCTTCTATCCATGAATGCAAATTTGATTTATAGAAGAGTAGGTGTTGCAAGTCAATGGAGAAAAGAGAGACCATTCAATAAATAATATTGGAAAACTTGGTCATGTATTAGAATAGCTAAATGAAATTGATTCTTACCTCACACTGTACCCAATAAATATTAGATGAATTCAAGACTTATCTGTGGGGCACCTGGGTGGCTCAGATGGTTAAGTGCCTACCTTCAGCTCAGGTCATTATCCTATCATCCTGGGATCAAGTCCCATGTCAGGCTCCTGGCTCAGCAGGGACTCTGCTTCTTGCTCTCCCTCTGCCTGCCCCCCTGCTCATGCTCTCTTTTTCTGTATCTCTCTGTTTCAAATAAATAAGTAAATAAATAAATAAATCCTTTAAAAAATGAAGACTTAATCTGTATAGCTATAAGAAAATATCTTTATGATTGTGGTGGAAGAAAAACGTTTAACCAAATAATAGAAAGTACATGGCCTAAAAGATGATCGATAATGTTCATAACAGAAAAAAAGGAAAGAACCTATGTTTATCAAAAGACAACTGCACAGAGAAGGAAAATAGAAGTAATAATGTGTAAAAGATTTCTTGTATTTATAAATGGCACATAATTAGTATTCAGAATATAAACAGAATAGGTAATTCATAAAAAATGAGTAAGACATAAATAGGCATTGTGAAGAGGAGGAAATATAAATGTTTCATAACTTTGTTTTCTGAAAGCTTTTAAAAGTGGGGAACTTGACATTAAAATACGACCCAATTCCAAATCAAACCCAAATTTCAAAAGTTAAAAATACACTCAATATTAATGATGGGATAAATATAAACTATAAAAAATCCTTTGGTGATTTTTACTACCAGACATTTGGCACGGGTATGTTTGTGACCAAGCAAATCCATCCCCATGCATACAGACTAGAGTAATTCTCGTTATATTTGCCTCCAGAGATATCCATCAGGATAAATTCTTGTAAAATTACTTTTAATAGCAAGAAATTGCAAACAACCCAAATATGCTATCAGAAGTGGCTGGCAAGGGGTGCCTGGGTGGCTCAGTGGGTTAAAACCTCTGCCTTCAGCTCAGGTCATGATCCCAGGGTCCTGGGATGAGGCCCCGCGTGGGGCTCTCTGCTCAGCGGGGAGCCTGCTTCCCCCTCTCTCTTTCTCTGCCTGCCTCTCTGCCACTTGTGATCTCTGTCTGTCAAATAAATAAATAAATAAATCTTTAAAAGAAAAAGTGGCTGGCAAAATGTACTGAGGGTCCATTTACACTGTGACATACTATAAAGCATTGAAAATAAACATCCTATCATTACTACAGCCAGACGTATGAGCCTCAAAAACATCAGAATAAGCAAATAAAGCCAACTTATGGGAGAATGCACACGGTATGAATTCCATTCACATAAATATCCAAATCCTGTGAGGCAACCACATATTATCTGGGCTTACAGACATAGATGGTCAAGTAATAATGAAAGTCAAGTGGACGGTTTATACACTCTTTAGGACAGTAGCATAGTTCATTCAAACGGAGGCTTTAGGCGGCTGGCAGCTGATAGTATTCACTTGCTTAAATCCAGTGGTAATTTCGCGCTGGGTGTTATATGTAAACAATGAATCATGGAACACCACATCAAAAACTAATGACGTACCGTATGGTGACTAACATAACATAATAAAAAAACTTTAAATAAATCCAGTGGTAATTTCATAAATGTTTTAAAATTAATATTCTCTGAGCTGTGTACATTTCATTTTAGTGTACTTTTAATTGGTTAGATATCAGAATTAATTAAAAAAATAGCATACGTATATGAAATTTCAGATTCCATTGTGGGCGGGTGATTGAGTTAGACAAGTTGCTGTAGCTCCGAGGGTGTTAGCGCTCCATAACATGGCTCATTAAAGAACAAATTTTAGGATGTTTTCTTCTCATCAGCTGTGCTGAGTTTAATTAAAAACACACATAATAACCTGAACTAAGAGGCTGGATTCTCTCCTGTAGCAGGAGAAATTTCCCTCAATTACACAGTGGCGTTAAATACTGGAATTAATTCCTAAAGGAAATTATCAAATATCGTTCTATCAAGTCTTTTAAAATTTCCTTCAAAATTAGCATGTTGCATGTAAAGTTCTGCATGGTTGTTCCGAAGTAAAATGCTGTATCTCATGGTGGAGTGGCAAGAACATGGTGGCAGGAAGCCTAATTCCAGTTCCTATTAGTTTTTATAAACCTAATCTCTCAATTCTAATTTCATCATGTGTCTAATGCCCATAGCTTCTTGTGTTGTGTAAACAGTCACATGTAATGATGCTAACAGCAATTTCCTTTATACATGAAAAGAATTACTATATTCATTTTTAAGCACTTTTTTTTTTTTTTTTGAGAAGTGCTGCATCTTTTTCAGGTGCATTATATAGACCTCAGTGCCTTATAAAGTCGTGCTGTCCAAATATGTCAACCTTGAATAATACCACATCAGAATATATCTTTTTTTCCCCATAATTGTTCAGGATCCTGCTCTCTTGGGCTGATGGAAAATGAGCATTTGCTCATGGCAGTGATGCTCTGTATAATAATGACATGATAGTATAATTAATTTTGGCTGCATACACACATATCTCAGAGATACCCCAGAGTCAGTTCCAGACCAATGTAAGAAAGCAAATATTGCAACAAAATGAGTCAAAATAATTTTTGCTTTCCCAGTGAATAGGAAAGTTATGTTTCCACTACTCTATAGTCTGTTAAGTGTGCAATAGCATTATGTCTAAAAAAGGACATACCTTAATTAAAAAGTAGTTTAGTGCTAAAAAATGAGAGCCATCATCTGAGCTTTCAGTGAGTTGTCATCTTTTTTGCTGGTAGAAGATCTGGCCTCCATGTTGATGGCTGCTGACTGATCGGGCTGACCCTTGCTGAACACTGGAGTGGCTGTTTCTCAAAATAAGACAACAGGAAAGTTTCCTAATTGCCTGACTCTTCCTTTCATGAACGATTTCTCTGTAGCATGAGATGCTGTTTGATAGCATCTGACCCAAAGTAGAGCTTCGTTCAAAATCGGAGTCGATCCTCACAAGCCCTGCCACTGCTTGATCAGCTAAGTTTATGTCATATTCTGAATCCTTTGCTGTCATTTCAACAGTCTTCACAGCATCTTCACAAGGAGGAGATTTCATCTCAAGAAACTGCTTTCTTTGCTCATCTGGTGAAGTTTGATCATGACATTGTAGTTCGGTCACAATCGGCTTCACTCCCCATTCTAGTCCTCTGGCTATATCCACCACATGTGTGTTTACTTACTCCGCTGAAGCCTTGATCCCCTCAAAGTCATGCCTTATGGTTGGACTCAACTTCTCCCACATTCCTGTTCATGTTGATATGTTGATATGTTGACCTCTTCCCACAAATCACAAATGTTCTCCATGGCATCTAGAATGGTGAATCTTTTCCAGAAGGTTTTCAATTTACTTTGCACAGATCCATCAGAGAAATCATTACCCATAGCAGCTGTAGCCTTATGAGGTGTATTTCTTAAATAATAAGACTGGAACCTCAAAAGGGCTCCTTGATCCATGGGTGAATGACTGTGTTGGCAGAATATATGTTATGTAAAGAGGCAAGAAAACAACATTCATGACATTGTTTGCCTCCATCAGAGCTCTGTGTGACCAGGTGGATTGTCAAGGAGCAATAACAGTTTGAAAGAATCTTGTTTTCTAAGCAGTACATCTGAACAGTGGGCTTAAGATATTCAGTAAACCTGTTGTGAATGGATACGCTATCCTTCAGGGTTTTTAGTTCTGTGTATAGAACACAGGTGGAATAGATTTAGCATAATTCTTAAGGATCTTAGGATTTTTGGAATAGTAACTGAGCATTGGCTTCAAGTCACCAGCTGTATTAGCCCCTACACAAGATTGTCCTCTTGTCCTTCGAAGTGTAAGGCCGGGCATTGACTTCTCCCCTGTAACTAAGAGTCCTAGATGGCATCTTCTTCCAATAGAAGACTGTTGTGTGTGCACAGAATATCTGTTGTTTTGTGTAGCTACCTTCATTATTTTTCTAGATAAACCTTATAGATAACTTGTTTCAGTGTGTACTTCAACACTTGCTGCTTCACCTTACACTTTTGTGTTAACGAGACGGCCTCTTTCCTTAAACCTAAACTCATGAACCAAACTCTGCTAACTTCCAGCTTTTCTTCTGCATCTTCTTCATCTCCTTTTACTTTCATGAAATCGAAGAGACTTGGGGCCTTGCTCTGGATTAGTTTTTGGCTTAAGGGAATGTTGTGGCTGCTTTGATCTTCTTTCCAGTCCACATACCCTGTCTTTATATCAGCAACAAGTCTGTCTCACTTTCTTATCATTGTGTGTTCACTGGGTTAGCGCTTTCAGTTTCCTTCAAGAATTTTTCCTTTGCATTCATGATCGGGCTTACTGTGGGGTGCAAGAGGCCTATCTTTCAGCTTATCTTGGCTTCAGACATGCCTTCCTCATTAAGCTTAGTCATCTGTAGCTTTTGATTTAGCATGGGAGATTGTGACTCTTCCTTTCACTTGAACACTTAGAGGCCATTGTAGGGTTAATAGTTGGCCTACTTCAATACTGGTGTGGTTCATGGAGTAGAGAAGTCTGAGGAGAGGGAGAGAAATGGGAAAATGGCTTGTAGTTGGAACAGTTAGAACATACACAATCTTTATTGATTAAATTTGTAGTCTTCTATGAGTTCATGGTGCCCTGAGACAATCATGGTTTACCAGAACAAATGTAATAATAATGACAAAGTTTGAAAAACAGCGCGGATTACCAAAATGTGACACAGAGACGTGAAGTGAGTGAGTGCTGGATAAATGGTGCTGACAGCCTTGCTCAATGCAGGGTTGCTGCAAACCTTCAATTTGTAAAAAATGCAATTTATCTGTGAAATGCAGGAAAGTGAAGCACCATAAAAAGAGATGTGCCTGTAGTTGCATTGAAACAAAATAATTTCAGAAACATCAAATGGATTGAATAAATACCTGTTCCGTTGGCAACGTGACACCCTTTGTAATTGGAGATTCAAGTATGGGTAAAGATAATAAAATTTATAGACTTCTTTATAGTGAGGGATGGTGTTTTATTCCTTAGTCATTGGAATCTTTCTTCTGACTCAATCTCACTGGGCTCATTATACTGCTTGTATTTATGTTTTCATGTTGAGTAACTAGAAATATTTTTGGAAAATACAACTTTAAGACTTAGGTATACTCTGCTAATTAACCCTGATTTTAAAGAAGGTGGTTTTAGAAAATCTTTTAAAGCATGGAAATACCTCATGAATTACCCAAACACGCAACATTCTTCCCTCCTTGTCAACTTTGTTGATTAGTCTGGAATGCTGAGAAGAAAAGAAAATGAACTAGAGATGGGTTTGTTGTGGTCATTTGTTTTATCTTCTGTTTCTATTGTTTTTGTCCTCAGAGAAGCTCTGTAGGATACTCTACTATCACTTATTCACTTAAGTCTCCTGTCAATGTTTATTATTTTCATGGTGTGGCACCTTAACCTGATGGTGACTGGCTGCCATCTGGAGCCTGGTTGCAAAGGTTCATTTCCCAGCTTCTCCATTTATTAGCCATGTGACCTTAGGTGAGTCACTAACTTCTCTTCCTCAAAGGCTAGTTGTGAAGACTAAATAAATTAGTATAATGTCAATTGCTTAGATCAGTGCTTGGTGCATTTTCAGTAATATAGAAGTGCTTGATTTCATTATGACTAAGATTACTTTTATAGACATGTGCAAATTTTTCATTCATTCTCTATGTATGTCTCATGTCTTCCATTGATGTATTCTTTGGAGTTACCTGGACACTTATGCCTTGGCTTTGTGCTTCAGGGCATTTAGGTGTTTATCAGGTGTAACCATCTTCCTTTCTAGTCTGGATAATCACCGTGGGTTCTTTTTTTTTTTTAAATTTCAACAACTGTATTTCTACTTCTCAAAAATCTCTACTCATTTATTATTTCACAATTACCTATTCTTGCTGTGGGTGTGATATTTTCCTGTATCTCTCTGTAGATATTAATATTAAATATATATTAAATGTACTTTCTAGAACTGTATTCTGATGGCTGTTGACTCTTTTGACATGCATGACATGTAAGCTTTCCATTGACTAGCTTGTCCATCTCTCTTTCAGAATTCTATTCAATATTTGTTTCTTATTGGTATACTTATCTTTGTAATTGAGATACCCTGTATGACAGTCTCCTCTTTGTTCAGAGAAACACATATAAGCTAATTTGTGCCTCTTCTCTTTTTAGTGACTAAGAGAGCAGCATCCCTGAGCAATTAATTTTCTAAGGGGTACTCACAACAAAATGTTAGCTGTTCAGGATATGTGTTTGCTTGCTTCTCTTTTCCTAAACTCCTTTGCTTACCGTTTCTACCCAGAGAACTTTCCATTGGTGGGGGTGACCTATCTGACAGCTCCTGCTATGACAACATAAGTAATAATTCTGCTGTCCCTCCTTGCTCCCCTCATGTTCACAGCCTCCATGCCCTCCCAGCACAGACCATCAAGATGTTGCTTTTACAGTTTGCCACTGTGGTTTGCTCTGTGGCTTTTTTTTCTTTTTTCTATTTCTCGGGGATTTTCTAGAATTTCCAGTTCATCTAGACTGACTCCTTTCAGTTTTTGCAGGGGACTCAATTTTTATATATGATAAAATCATGTCTATGAATTTGAAGTAGGAGAGAATTATAAAATGTATTCAAGTCTTCCTTCTTAAAACAGAATTCAGCAGATATTATAGTGGGTTGAAGTGATGACCCCCAAAAAGATATGTCCCCCCACACCTCTTTCCTATGATTGAGACATTTTATAAAAAAAAAAGTTTTGGAAGCACCTGGGTGGCTCGGTGGGCTGGGCATCTGACTTGATTTCTGCTCAGGTCATGATCTCAGTGGATCTCTAAGATCCAGCCCTGCATGGGGCTCTCCACTGAGTGTGGAACCTGCTTAGAATTCTCTCTCTCTCCTCCCTCTACCCCTCCCTCACCCTGACTCTCCCTCATAAACTAACAAATATATATATATATATATATAAATTAAAGTTCTGTGTGGATGTCAGTAAATTAAGGATCTTGAGATCAGATCATCCTAGATTATGTAAATGGGCTCTAAATCCAGTTAATGTCCTTGTAAGAGGCACACAATGAGAAGGAAGAAAAGGTCACATCAAGATGAAGGTAAAGATTAGAATTCTGCAGCCACAAGCCAGGGAACTGCCGGAGCTGGAAGAGGCAAGGAAGGAATCTTCCTAAACTGTCAGAAAAAGAGCGTCCCCACTGACACCTCGGTTTTAGACTTCTGGCTACCAGACTTTGAGAGAATAAATATCTGTTGTTTAAAGGGACCAAATTTGGGGTAATTTGTTCCAAAAGCACCAGAAAACTAACGCAGATACTCTTCTCCGTGAATGCTACATCAATACCCACAACATCCCCAGCACCAGAAAAGATTGCCTCCTACCTAACAGAGAAAATAGTTTTTTCCCTCAATTTCCTCTTCATCCCTTACAAGTGTATTTTTATTTATAGCCACACCTACCTCCTTTGTCCCTCTTACTAGGGGGAACTAGCTTTGTATTAGTGACCCTCTTTTACTCCTGCTTCTGCCTTACTAACTGACCCAGCCTTATAATCTAGCAGAGATTTTCCTTTTGCCTATGAACGTGGCCAAGCGTCCTCCAAATAAAAAAACTTCCTTCGGGTTGAATACATCATCCTCCAACTTCTGCCCTCCATTCTGTCTTGGTGTCAAAGCCAATCTCCGAGAGAGAGTAGCCTGCAGTCACTGTCCTTTCTGCATCATATTTCTCGACTTGGTGCAATCTCTCTCTGGACCCCGACACACTTCTGAATGCTAACAGTGCCAGTGCCCTTCACTTTCCCAAAGCCTAAATAGGCTTTCACTTTTGATTCTTACTTCAATTGACCTCGCTCTGGCATTGGACTCTGACCACTGCCCCCAGCATGGAGATTCAATTTCTATTCAGTTTCCCCTCATGTTTCTGCTGGTTGGCTAACTGTCCCCTCTTGATCACATAGAGGTTTCTTTCCCCCAGCTCCTTCTTCAATATCAGGACTGTTATTTAAGGTTCCATCTTTGTTGATCTCTGGGTGACCTCATCCAAAACTATGACTTTTCTCAAGTTTTCACACCAGGGACTCTGAAGTATATCCTCCTAAGTCAGAACTTGTTTTGGGGCTTCAGTCTGGAACGTCTGACTGCCACCCACATAGCTGTATTAGGATGATCCAAGGACATCTCACACTTTGACCTTTATCTTTGACATTGACCTCTCTCTACTCTACACCTGTGACTCTGTGTTACCTGTTTTAGTGAACGCACTCTCTATTCAAACAATGAAAAGAACAGAATATCTTCTGTGTCAAGAAGTTATTTGTGTGTCCTTCTATATCATATCATTGAACCTGATTAAGCAATTATTTTATTCTTGTGTGTGGGTTGTAAATCGTACTAGAATGATAAATAGTTTTTATCTCAATCACCATGTCCTAGTGATTTGTAGGGGCTGCCTCAAGAACAGGAATGGAAAGCATAGGGAGGTCACCTCCAGTCAGAAGAAAGATTGCTGTGATTGATGCGGGACAAAATGGCAGGCTGCGGGAGAATGGCAGCATCTGGCCTGAAACTGTTTTCCAGGAGCGTAGAATAAAAGTCAGAGGGCAAGTGTGTATTTGTACGTTTGTGAATTTTGATAAATTATTATAGCAAATGAGGACAAAAAGAATGTTTCAAGCTGTGGAAAGAAAACCGTAAAGGAGCGCGGTGGGACTAAGGTGATAGGAAGGAGCCAAATCCCGGGTTCCCATGCGGTCAAGCTGAAGCCCATGTTCAAATGCAGTTGTTGGAAGAAGTTTAGGTTGGGCCCTAATCGGCGAAGGCTAGTAATGCCTGCTATACAGGTTGTATTTCAAGTAACACAAACAGATAGAATCCTGTCCTTTCTTGTATTGCTGGAATTTATTTTTTTATCCCATTTAAATTTACTTGAAACAGAAACTTCTCCTATAAGGTAATTTGAAAGGATAAAATGATACAACATTTAATGATTATGCTAAGAAAACAGAAACATTTTGTGAAAATACAAATTATTTTTCCACTTTAATTAAGAAATAGAAACAACAGGAGTAATATATCTTCCATCTGCAATGTCACTCACCATCTGTTTTTTCCTTGACCCCCGCAACAACTCCCAGCAGTAGTTTCAGGTGGAGATGGAAACCAGCCTTCCAGTGGGTGCAGCTACATTAATTTTCAGTAGGGACTCAGAGTAAGTTCCCACGTTGCCATCCATTTAGGAGAAGACCTCTGGTCACTCCATTCTACCGCTCACGTCTTGGCTATGGAAGAAGTGAGGGTGTTATGGATTCTCTCCAGCCATGAGCACAAGTAACTGATGCAAGGGTTATACTATTGTCTATGCTCAGATTCTTTTGCTCCCACTCTTCGTCAGAGGATTTGAGGTTTTCAAATAGATTCTTGAGGACATCAGTCAGGGCTTTCACCGACCTCTGGAATAGGGCCATTTCTATCCCCCTGCTGGGCAACTTGCCTATTTGTCTTTAACAAGCCACCAGAGTAGCTGGCCTAATACCTCCATGTTGCTATTTCTGATATTACCAGTCCAGCAACCAGGCTGACTTATTTTTTTCTCTTTTTCCCGTCCTCAGACAGCTCATGATAAAGGTCATATTTCCATTTCAGAATTTTGAGTCTTTGCACTGCTGGAAATTAATGTTTATTATAAATAATACGACACCCAAGTTTGAAAGTAGCATTGACTGTAAATATACCTCAGTAAGGAGGGCTACTTATCTTTGATCCCTTACAGTTACAAAGATGCAGGTAGAACAATTATAGCATTCTTTCCTCTAACATAGAGTTTCTCTAATCAGAGAATTCATATGAAACCAAAGTGTAAGTATAGTCCAAGTAATTCTAAATTCTCTCTTGCATGAACCACCATCCCACAGATGTCTTGCTAATCTTGATCTCTTAGTTAACTTCAAGGTGAGATCTGTTTCCACTACAGGAATCAGATTTTGTACTTCATTTGTCACTTGACCCACACATCCTTTCTCATTATGTTTGTTTGGTTCCAAAATTACTCTGTTGTGAAAAGCAGATTTTTCATCAGATATATTATTTAAAAATATAGATCTCTCTCTGTCAGGAGAAAATGGCTCAAAAATTTGGTAATACGTGTGTGTGTGTGGGGGGGGGGGGGGGAAGTGCAAAGAATTTTACTGAAGTGTATATACTAAGATATTGCATCAATATCTTAAAAATCAATTGGAACAGAAGTATGCTCCTAAATTGGGCATATTATTTATTTGAAAGGGAATTTTCTTAGAATTGAGGAGTTCGCTACCTGGAATTATTTGGCCAACTTATTATCATTCCTCAAGAGTTTTAAATCCTATTTTATGTCCTTGTATGCCCTCCCTTCCTTTTGTTGCCAGAGATACTTTGTTCATCTTTTTGTCCCCTGAGACTATGAAATGCCCCCCACTTCTATTTAAAAATATATTTCCCATGGGTACCTGGGTGGCTCAGTCATTAAGCATCTGCCTTTGGCTCAGGTCAAGATTCCAGTGTCCTGGGATCGAGTCCTACATCGGGCTCCCTGCTCAGAGGGAAGCCTGCTTCTCCCTCTCCCACTCTCCCTACTCATGTTCCCTCTCTCACTGTGTCTCTGTCAAATAAATAAATCTTAAAAAATATATATATTTCCCACTTGCTAGTGATTAGATTCCCACGTTCCCCCTCTGTGAAATTACTCCATCCATCCAAATTTCCTTGTTTTATGTATTCTACCTTATTTATGGTAGCTATTTGACATCCGGCTAGAGTATCAGGATCCTGGTAGTTGCAAATGACAAATCAAACTAGTTTAAATACATGTGGAAATTTATTGGCTCACAAATTTGAAGACCAAAGAAAGAGCTAGTCTTTGACATAACTGTATCCAGGGGCTCAAATGAAAACATCTTTCTTTTATATCTTTATTTCCTTCTATGTGTTGGCCAAACTTACTTCCACCACATATGGTCTAGTCCCACATGGGACCCAGTATGGCTTCCGGCCTTCTTGCTCCAAGCCAGAAACCGCAGACAAGGGAGGACTTTGGTTGGCTAGAGCCAGCCAAAGTGCCCTGGGTTAGAACCGCTGCCAGATTCAAGCAGAATGGTTGTGAGAAGGAATTCATTTCCCAATAGAAGGAGGTTTCTTTATTACAGGAAGAGAAGAAAGGATATGCAAGCAAGAGGAGTCTTCTATATACTTAACCTTCCTGTATTTCTCCCTATGAAATTAATCTCCTTTTCTGCAGATGACCTCCTTTTTCTGGCCTACGTTTCACCTACCTTTTGCTACTCATCTTGCTGTCATGAACCTTTTGGCTCAACAGTCTACTGAAAGTCTTCCTCCTATGTTTATTAAAGATACCATCTTTTCTTTTTTTTTTTAATTTTTTTAGATTTTTTAATTTATTTATTTGACAGAGAGAGAGATCACAAGCAGGCAGGCAGAGAAAGGGGGGTAAGCAGGCTCCCCGCTGAGCGGAGAGCCCGATGTGGGGCTCGATCCCAGGACCCTGAGATCATGACTTGAGCTGAAGGCAAAGGCTTTAACCCACTGAGCCACCCAGGTGCCCTGAGACACCATCTTTTCTAAAATCAGTGGCCGCTTTTCTTTCTTCATAGTACTCGATCACACTGTCTTTGACATTATTTCAAGACTACTTCTTTCCTGGATCTGTTTCCTTCTTTAGTCTTTGTAACACATGTCTATCCTATGTAACTTTGTAATTCATACCTGCTTTTGAATTAATTTCCTTTGCTCTTCTGTTATCTCTTCATTAAATAAGTGTTCTCCAGATTTCTATTATTTTATTCCAGTGTGTGATCTCCTTTTTGTGCTTGATTTATTTGCTGTGGATTTGAATATATCTAAGTGACAATAAGAACAAATTCTGTATCTTTTGCCCAGAATAGTATCCTGAAGTACAAACCTGCATTTCCTCCTCCCTGTCAGCAGGAACATATATAAAAGAACAGTATATCAAAAATCAAACTTTATATAATTACTTTAAAATCTCCTCCTCTTCTTATGTTTCTGTCTAATCTCATGACTTTACCAAATTTTCATTTAAAACACCTAGGAAGAACAGAGCCAGTCTGACATCTCTCTTTCTCATGTGCACGTGCAACATGTTGGCAAATCTTAGATGTCCCTAGAATCTATCCTCTGTGTTCCATCAACATTGAAACAATTTTATCGTCATACTTCCTTAAACTATTCCAATAACTTCCTGATGTGTCTGTAATCTCCTGTCTCCCCCATTCCAGGCAGCAGGCATAATGTTACCTGATTTAGTTTTCTGCCAGACAGATCTGTCTTTTAGGAAACTGAAGATCCTTAAAAAACTTCAATGTGTCCCTTTTGCTTATAGGATAAGGTTTCAACACCTTAGCATTAAGTTCTTCAATTAACTGTCTTCAATTAATTGTCTTTTCTCCAACCACATGTTCATATTTCATTAATCCTTGAGGTATTTGCCATTCTTCCAGCATGTCATGCTCCTTAGCATCTCCCTCTCTTTGCTCATATTGTTGCTTCTATCAGGAACATCGTTTCCCACTGAATTCCTACTCAGTCTCCTAGATCATAAGACCTAGAAAGTACCTGACACAGAGTATATGCTCATATACATATATGAGTGAATGAATTAGATAGTAATTTATCTTTGATTTCATATTTTCTTTTTTTTTAAGATTTTATTTATTTATTTGTCAGAGGGAGAGCTCAAGCAGGCGGAGTGGCAGGCAGAGGGTGAAGCAGGCTCCCTGCCTAGCAGGGTGCTCTGTGCTGGACTCTATCCAAGAACCCTGGGATCCTGACCTGAGCCAAAGGCAGATGCTTAACTGACTGAGCCACCCAGGCATCCCAATTTCATATTTTAAGATGGGATAAGAATTTATGCTTTGAGTCACTCACAGGAAAAATGAAGAAGGTTTTATTTTATTTTACTTTTTGAAAATCAATTACAATTTATTAACTAAAATGTATAGTAGTACCCCCTTATTCATTCTTTTGCTTTCCACAGTTTTAATCACCCACAGTCAGTCACAGTTTGAAAGTAAATGATCCTCCTTCTGATGTATCATCAGTAGGTCAGTTGTAGCCCAACACTACATCACAATGCCTATCCTTCACTTTCCTTCCTCTCATCACCTCCCCATTTTATCCTCTCCCATGCTCACAAGAAGAACGTATTTTTTAAGAGAGAGAGAGAGGACATTCACATAGCTTTTAATACAGTTTATTATTATAATTATAATATAAAAATTATAATTTTAGTTACTGCTATTAACCTCTTACTATACCTAATTTATAAATTAAACTTTATCATAGGTACGTATGTGTAGGGAAAAAAATTATATATATATAATGTTTTTTATATATAGTGTGTATATATATGTATATATATATATAGTAATGAACCCTATGTATATATATAGGGTTCAGTACTCCACAGTTTCTGGCATCCTCTGGAAATACTGAAACGGTATTCTCCATGGACAAGGAGGGACTACTGTACGTTTTAATGATGTGATAACCTAACATTACCACATGTAATTGCATGTAATTATAAATGTAATGTGTATAAACAACACAAATAAAGCAGGAGCCAAAAAAATACAAGCACACATATATGGTTTAAATATTGGAGTGGTGTTTAATTTCAAATAAAGGTAATTCAGATTGAAGGCAGGGTTCAAAACAACAGATAACCTTCTCAGAGTATGATTTTTTAGCATATTCCACAAAATAACTATTTAGTTTTGTGGCTCTGTGTTCCTCTACGTCGAACCCTCTATCTCCCAGTCACTCTTACAACGACCCTTTGAACATTATTTTTAACACAGCAACTCTTTGAGACTTGTACAAGGAAAAAATTCTTTCATCTTCATCTTTCTCTTTCTCTCTTAGATCATAGGTGGAAGGTTTTGTTCTTGGGTTTGTTTTTTTTAAAGGAACAATATATATGTATACCACTCACCATCACATCAAGAAAAATGAAAATGCATTTAATTAACTCAGAGCTTTGGAAAGGCCAACTCCAATTCTGCTTATCCACTCCCCGGTTTTTGGAGAAATGTTGCATTTACACTGCCTTCATGTTTTCTGACACTGTTTGTGAAGCAGAGAAAAACAAATACTGTTAAATTGCCTCTCAAAGGCGTGTACACCTTTCAGGTTTAAAAAATAGAACAGTCTTTCTTATGATTCTAAAAAATGTTTTGGCTGTTTAAAAGACAACTTCTCACATGTACCTAATTATAAAAATGTAATTAATCAGTTTTTAGAACAACCCTAAGCACTGTGTCTTCATAAGTAAGCAAAGCTCTGAAAGTAATTTTGAGGATATTTTACTAAAACTAGAGTTTAAAAGAAAAATTCAACTTCAAAGGACAGACTAAAGCAGTGACCTCATGCTACTAACTACAAAGAGGCAACATAAGACAAAACAGCCATCAAAATGGAAATCATGCCAAGTCTAAGGAAAGAAAGGCACTAAGTTTCTTTTCTTTCTTTAAAAGAATGCTTTATCAGGATTTCTAATGACATCTCCTGGATTACAGATGAAAGGCAAGTGCAAATGGCTAGGTGGGGTTATTGATTAAATGTTTCACTTTGTTACAATTAATTTCCAACTTCAAATTATTTAAGGTGGCCAGGTTCTAATTCAGTATTAGAATTTTATCCACATTACACAATTTACAGATATTTACGCCCAGAAACTCTCAGTTTGCTCAGTTTGATATTTCCCATTTGCCAAGTGTAACGTGATTGGGAAAATTGGCAACTGAAAAATATAAATGGAACTTAATCTACTATTCTGGAATACTTTTCCCATTCACGAAACTCCCTTTGCAAATCTTACCTTGACACCTACCACATATTAAAAGCTCAGATAGTTAATGTTTTATTGATTTGCAGTCGCAGGGTGGGTGTCTTGGGTGGAAATTCACATTTTCCCCAGGGCTCCCGTTTAATTCTCACTTCTTAGGTCATCAGTATTTCCAACCAACAAAACATGGAAGAAGAAACACAACAAAATATTGGCATCTCTCTGAAGAATGATAAAAATGCCTTTACATATTTGAGGCAGTTTCTTTTCCATATCAGCTATGGGTCTATATTAATCTCAAGGAAAGGTTTTCCTTTTTTTAAGCTCTTCACCACATTCTACACCTAATATCCCAAATGGGGATCTTCCAACTCTGTGTGTTGGTCAAAAAGAGCAGTCACATGAGAAGTCTTCTTCATGTGCTCTCCCTCTCCGACAGATGACCATTCCACATCACCCTCTCCCTGCTGAAATCACCAGCACTACCTCGTTAGTCTTCATTGTCCGCTGATGACATTTTTTCTACTGAAGTAAGAAAATAGATACACTTAAAAGTGAAATTCCCCAAACTCCTAACACCTCACAACCTACCAGGCTGCTTCTGTGATCACTTCTGTTTACACTCCAATCATGAAAAAGTCTGTACCTCCATCCAAAGTTTTCTATTAACTCCTCTATTCGCCTTTCTTTCCTACTTATCTACTTATTTACTTGAGTTTCCTTTCCAGGACTGGGCTTTACCCCAGTTTCTCTCCATGCTCATTGACCACTCTTTCTTCAGTCTCACTTGCGGATTCCTACTCATCTCCCAACCTCTAAATGTTGGAATGTCCTGACCCCCAAGCCATGGACCCTTCTCTCCTATCTATATGTAGTCCCTTGGTGATTTTTCCTGGTCTCCCTGAGAAAGGGAATAGAAAACTTCCAAACTGATGCTTCTAGAATGAGCTCCTCTTCTGATTCTAGACTGTTATGTGAATTAATCAACTGGTATCTGCACTTGGATCTCTAAGCAGCATCTCAAAATGTCCTTAAAACTGATGAAAAGCTTTGTTTTGTTCTTTTCTTCTCAGAAACCTGTTTTTCCTTGAGTCATTCCCTTCTCAGAAAGTAGAATGTTCTGCTTCCAGCTTTTAAGGTCCAAAACTGAGTTCTCTCTTTCTCTCTCACCAGTCATGAAATCAGGAAAACATGTCCACCTTGTTGGCTACCACCCTGTTCCAGTCTGAATATCTGCAGTAGCGTTATAACCTGTCTGTCTACTTCTGTTCTTGCCCATCCTCCACTTTGGCTATCGTCAAAAGAATAGTAAAATCATACTTAATATTTGGATCAAAACCCTCTAGCTCTTTTGCATTGCTCTCAAAGTAGAAGCTGAAGCTGACAAGGATTCACCCCCTCCTACTACTTTCTTCTAAGTCATTGATCTGTAGACACATCCCTTCTAGCTACACTGCCCTCAGGACTCTTGCACTTGTAGTTCTCTCTGCCTGGAATGTTCTTGCCCCAGTACCCACATAGCTAATTCCCTTATTTATTTCAGATTTTGGATTGAATTCTTTCTTTCATAATAGGTCCTTTCTCCACTGCCTGTTAACATCACAACTTACCCTTTTGTTACTTCACATCTCTTGTTTCCTACATTATTGCTTTTTTTTTTTTTACAGTTTTTATCACATTATGCTATATATTTCAATGATTTCTTTTTTTTTTGTCTTCTTCCCACAGAAAGTAGACTCTATGAGAATAGAAATTATTCTTTGTTCCTGTTGCTAATGTATTCCCCACTATCTAAGAAGGCTTACCTTCTAAGAATGTACCTACTAGACATTCTAAAAGTGATCTATTGGCTTTGCATAAATTACCCAATGTGCAGTTTTATATCTGTATCTATATATCTATATATATATATCTCACCTGTTTACATAAAAGACTTTGGATATACTCACATCTAGTAATTTTTTTAAATTTATTTAATTATTTGACAGAGGGAGAGAGAGATCACAAGTAGGCAGAGAGGCAGACAGAGAGAGAGGGGAAAGCAGGCTCCCTGCTGAGCAGAGAGCCCAATGCAGGGCTCGATCCCAGGACCCTGAGATCATGACCTGAGCCGAAAGCAGAGGCTTAACCCACTGAGCCACCCAGGTGCCCTCACATCTAGTAATTTTAAGTTGAGTGTTACATTGGCCAAGAATACTAATTTCCAAAAGCTCTGTTGTATTTTTATGGGGGAGATTCACTAAACATAAATGCTAACTTAATTTCAAGTTCACAACAAAATATATGTTTATTTTTGAGAGTATGATACAATCAAAAACCCTGAGATAAATTTGAGATATATTTTAAAAGGTATTTTATGCATGTTTCAAGAGAAAAGATTTAAATACCTTTTGACAGTCAAAATAAAATCTTAAGAATTTAACCCTACAATTATAATAGAACTTGATTATAACACAGTACCCCTTTAACAGGACATTTGACTATATTTAAATTAATTTTGAGACTAGCTAGTATTAAAATATTTGGAGAACTTACTTTTGAACTTTATTGTGTATTTGTACTTTGTATGGAACTACGGGATGTTACAACACCCCTCAGAGTCTTTTTATCACTTCACTCTGTTGAACAATGTAGATAGCATTTGCTAAGCCACAAAAGCAGTGTTTATAAGTTGTTTATCTCCCTTCTGAAAAATATTATGTCTGTATTTTTGTGCATCTGTGTGTGTGTGTGTGTGTGTGTGTGTGTGTTTGGAGTATATGTATACCTGAATTTGCTTGCATAGGAACATAAAAATATATACTCAAATAATGTAAAACAATTTTGGTTGGTTGACAAATGTAATTGACTTTTTCAGTTTAGTACTAATGTGTGCACTTGTGTTTGAATGGTATGTATGTATGCATGTCTTATCAGTCCTATATGAAGCTAAGACCCAACATCAGAAACATACACAGGAGAATTTTTTCAAGATGCTTACATTTGGATATCTGTGATATAATATCTCATCTTTGTTCAACCATTAATATCTTGTAGTAAACTTCAAAAATATCATGACAATCTACATCTTTCGCTTCATGATTGATCTTGAGGATGTAGTGGCAGAATTGTGTACTGTGTAGCTAATCATATATCTTGGTGCCCATGGATTTGTATTATAGAATATATTTGTTTAAGGGATACTTTAAGATCTGCATGTTATTATTATAGCTGTAAATGATAGGTTGGCATGATTATAAATTTATTATCCAAGTTGGATTTCAAATGTTAGTTCGAAATCTTTTATTTGGCTTCCAGGGGAGAGAAAGCAATAGCTCTATGTTAATTTTTTTTTTTTTAAGATTTTATTTATTTATTTGACAGACAGAGATCACAAGTAGGTAGAGAGGCAGGCAGAGAGAGAGAGAGAAGCAGGCTCCCCGCTGAGCAGAGAGCCCGATGCGGGGCTCGATCCCAGGACTCCGGGATCATGACCTGAGCCGAAGGCAGAGGCTTTAACCCACTGAGCCACCCAGGTGCCCCAATGTTAATTTTTTTATGTGAGAGTCTTAACAACTTCTGAAGAACTGGATTTTCACCACTGTTTTCTCAAATGCTATGATAACATTTTAAATGTCCATAACTAATGCTAAGTTATAATGAAACGCTTAAGGAAATGCATACCTAACATCAACATGAATGTATTTCAAGCAGGATAATTTAGGATAATTTGTGAAAAATCCATATTAGGTTTTTTTCCCCCCAAGTTAAGACAATTAAAGACCACAGGTAATAAAAATAACTAGAATCCTTTGTCTAGATGACATAATAGGTCTGGGTTATGACACCACACTCTGTTTCAAACATATGGCAAAGCCAAGCACGATGTTCACCTAGACAACATAACATGTGATGTAACAAGGTTCTAAATGAAATAAACATCTCTATAGTCTGGAAATAGACCAGAAACACAAGAACGACATAGTCCTGATAGGCCGTGGTTGCTGAAGCAAGTAAAATTAGTTCCATAATTTTAAAGAGAATGCAGTCCACTCAGATGGATTCCGAAACTCTCCTCTTGAAATATGGCCCTGGAGTAGGCTCCACACACAAGAAAATAAAGAGCCTGAACAAACGTAACTCAAACAGTGGCAAAGCACAAACTGGGGCTATTGTTTTTACCAAGCTGTTAGCCACGGAGACTACCAACCCACTCACTGGGAACTATGCAGGGACTCTTAGTAATGCAAAGACTGCAGTGAGACTGAAAAGCCAATCACCACCACAAGACCTGATTAGGATGGAAAACACCAGCACAGGTAACTTAAGAAGTGAGGAACTGGAAGAGTTAACAAAGACAAAGAAGAAAGCAACAACAACAAACACAAAGGCTTTTCTCTCCCAGTGAGCCTCAATATAAAATACCCAAACAATGAAGAAATCAAATGATAAGTGTAGTAGACTGAATGATGGTATCCCAAAATGTCAGTATCGGGTCCTCATCCCCAAGTCCAGTAATTGTTACCTTATTTGGATAAAACAAAACAAAACAACAACAACAACAACAACAACAACAACAAAACCACTTTGCAGATTTGATTGGTTATCTTGAAATGGGGACATTATTCTGCATTGTCAGGGTTGGTCCTTGATACATATAATTGAATGGGAATTATATAAGGGAAGACAGTGAGATTTAATGACACAGGAGAGGAAGATTCCTCTCTTGTGTCATCATAGAGCCAGAGATTGGAGTAATGCGGCCACAAACCGAGGCATGCTGGCAGCCACCAAAAGCTAGAAGAAGCAAGAAACACATTCTCCCCTCAGCCCTGTGGAAGGATTTTGGCCCTGTCAACACCTTGATTTCAACCCAGTGAAACTGAGTACAGACTTGTGGCTGCCAGAATTATAAGAGAATATATTTCTGTTGTTACAAGCCACCTAATTTGTAGTGGTTCCTTACAGCAGCCATATGAAACTATTACAATAAAGACACTGCTAACAAAACAAATCAGAACAGGAAATGAAAGGAAATTCATTTTACTGAGATTTTCTGGTCTTTTCTTGTGGTTGGTGGACACAAAGACCTTGCCAGATTTCTACATTCTAAGCAGAAGTTGGAAATTCATTTTAGATTTTAATTTCAGATGCTTTTAAAAATAGTTGAATTTTGCCCTCGCAAGTGAATGCTAATTTAACCAAGTACAGAATTTGAGATTTAAAATCATTTTCCCTCAGACCTTTTATAAGGTTGCTCCATTGTAGCCTAGTAACCAATTTTGATAATGAGAAGTGTGTTTTCTCAGGTTCTTCTGTGTGAAGAGTTTCATGGTGCTAATTTTCCTCAACTATTTGACTATTCTTGGCAGCATATAATTTCTGTATTTGAGAATTCCTGCTGAATGGTCTATGGTTTGTAGTTCAATGTGTCTTAGCCTGCCTCTGGCAATTTTGTAGATCACAATGTGTTACTATCTGAGAATTCTGATCATTTTTATTTGGGAAGTGAGAGCTTCTTCCCTCTTCTCAGATCCAGGAACATTCTGGGCTCATTTTTACATCTCTGTGGTCAGCGCCTGAACCCCGTTCTTGATGCAGAAACAAATATCACTGCTGCCACCCACTCAGTACAAGATGTTGGGTAGAACAGTTGCTGAAACTGCAGTTTGGCAGTGACTCACTCTTGAAATTCTCCTGTTGATTCTTTGCATACGACCTAGAAATTTTCTCACCTTGGAGGTCATCTTTTTCTGCAATTTTTTTGTGCTCCCATCACCTATGGGATGATTTCTCTGTGTTTCTCATCTTCCTGAGTTGGTCAGATGTTTTGTTTGTTTTCCACTGTTATCAGTAATAGTGTTTTATAAAATCACAATTCTCTCATTTCATTGGATTTGGGGCAGAATGAAAAACAGATTATGTTAACAGTATGCAAATCTGAATCAATCTCAAGTTGTTTTTGTTTTTGTTTTTAAATTTTATTTATTTATTAGAGAATGAAAGAGAATGCATGAGTGGGAGGAGGGGCAGAGGGAGAAGCAAACTCCCCCCCTGAGCAGGGAGCCCAATGTGGGACTCCATCCCAGGACCCTGGGATCATTACTTGAGCTGAATGGAGTCACTTAAGGACTCAGCCACCCAGGCATCCTTCAAGGTTTTTAAAATATATATTTTGTTTATAGTAAATATTGGCTTTTTTAGAACACTAAACTTTCCTGTTTATTAAATCAAGTAATATTTTAAAATTAGACTGTTTGGGATAAAACAAACAAGACTCTGGACATATTACTGTCATCTCAATAGTTTTCCATTATTTTTTCCCCATCTTTTTCTTTTCATCTAATTTTCAGTGTTAAAAGCTATATGCTTTGTAATAGTCAAGGGCTGAAAGAGACCTATTTTAAGATATACCAGCTTAAGGTATATCTTTAGGGAATGTTTGGATGCACAGAACTATCTTTCACTTTTTACAGCCACACAGCGTTGTCCTTAATGAGCTGTTATCCCAAGACTCCTCTCTCCTACCTTAAATGAGGAGAGCGTGGGTTTCTGCCTCAACTATTTTCATATTGATTTGTTATGTACTTACTTTGTTAAGATTCAATTAAGAGTCAAATATGACTACTTAAAGCTTTTATTACTTTGTATTAGCTAATAGCTATTTGTGTAGAATTGGGCTAAGATCCAAACAATAGACACTTAACATAGCTCTTAAGTTGTTAATATTTTCATGTATCTAAATCTTTTAATATCATTGTGTTAGTACAGCAGCCAGTTGCTCTGCCTGACCAAGTCACAATTTCAAATAGTATGTACTAGAACTATATTTTAATTCCCCTTTTCTATAACTCATTTTGAATGGCCTCATACTAAGTTCAACTAATTGGACACATGCTATTCTGGAGTAATAAAATTAGAAATACATGTGTTTCTCTGTGTTATGTTGATGAAATGCTTTCTCTTTAGGGACTACAAATTATTTCCAGAGGCAACTGGTCTTCATATTTAAGTAGAAGGGAGTCAGTTACTATTAATTATACTGAGTTGTAGTCATCACCCTTGAAATCTATTCTCCCAAATTAATTGTTCACTCCAGTTACATGTTAGTTCTGGAAACCTAACCATAAGATTAAGCTCAGTCCACAGAAGCTTGTCTGAGATTTTGCTGTATCTATGATAGGTAAATCATAAAATAGTTTCTAGGAGGGTTTAGGTTTACATTAACTCTGCCATACTTTATATATGATATAGAACTTTGAAATTGCAATTGCATATTTATTACTTATTTTCTTGGGGGGTATGTGGGGGAGGTTTTTTTTTAAATATAATTTCAAATTTATAAAAATAGTACAGAGATCTCCCATATGTCCTAGATTCACCTTCTTTTTCTCTTTTCTCTATTTATTATTTTTTCTCTGTAGAAATATAGATGTAATTTTTTCTAATCATTTGAGAATAGGTTGGAGTTCCCATGCCCCTTTAGCTCTAAATACTTCATTGTGCATTTTCTGAGAGTAAAGACATTATCTCACATAAACATGAGTTATAAAGTCAGGAAATTTAAGACTGAAATGAACACTAATTTCCCATCCCCTTATGTCTCTTTAGTCTCCTCTGATCTGAAATACTGTTAACCTATGCTCTATTTGTTCAGTTATTTTTTTAAGGTTATATTCTTATATACATATTTAATGAGTTTTACAAATACCCATACATCTATAATCAACACTGTTATAAAGATAGAGAACATTTCTATTGTCTCAATTGTCCTTATAAGTGGAAACATACAGGATGTGTTATTTTGTGTTTGGTTTCTTGAGCTCAGAGCAACGACTTTGTAATGCATCTATGTTTTTGCAGGTACTCATCGTCTATAATTTACATTACTGAAAAGTATTTCATTTTCTGTATATATCACAATTTATCCTCTCTTCTGTTGAGTACAGTTTAAACTGTTTGGAAACTGTCTGTTCCCTGCCCCTTTGGCCTTTTATGATAAAGCTGCTTTGAAACTTTTGGTGTAAGTTGTATCATATTTTATGTACATGTATTTTTATTTCTTTTGAGTAAATATTTAAGGATGGAATTGCTGTATCATATAGTACATATGTGCTCAATTTTGCAAAAACCTGACAACACTGTTTTCAAAATGGTTGGTTCATTTTACATTCCTACCAGCTATGTGTGAGAGTTGCCAGGTCTAGAACGGGTTAAAAAAAGAAATTCTAGAAGTGGTTTGTTTTAGAATTGGGGTAATTCCAGAGAAACTACTTAAGAAAATGAGGGATTAGACTTGGGTATCCTAATGACTCATTTTCACAGAAAACATACCTATACCTTGATAAGAGTACTAGTCAGATTTACCAGATTTCATAATAAACATTCACCCCTTCTTTCTACTTCTCTGTTTTTCCAAGCTTATGACCTACCAATTATATAAATTGCTGGCATTTTACATCCTTGCCTAAGATCTTTAAGAGTTAATTGTCTGCTCTCCAGTTTTCATGACAAGCTTAACTAAGACAATTAATATTCAGGAAAGATTGTCTATTTGACCAACTATTCATGCCTTACTCTAGGGATTCTGTTATTTTATATTATCCGGTTAGACAACCCAAATACCAGGTATCTGGAACATATTACTTTACCGCCATAAAATTGATTTGGTTTTTCATCTGCAATTTAAAATAAAGCCCTTATTTTTTTCTTGTTGTTTCAAGATTGAAACTTTATTGATCTTTTTATCTAGCTTTATTGAAAGAGAATTGAAATATAGCATTGTGTAAGTTTAAGGTGTACAATGTAAATCTGATACATACATATGTGTGTGTATTTATTTACTTATTTATTTATAGTGAATGTTTACCACAATAAGGTGAGTTAATAGTCTTCACCTCGCATAATTACTGGTTTGTTGTTGTTATAGTGAGAACATGAAAGCTGTACTCAATGGCAACTTTCAAGTATGCAACATAGTATTACTAACTTTAATCACCATGCTATACACTAGCTTTCCTGGAACATCTTATAATTGAAAGTTTGTATGATTGGATCAGTGACTTCCTAGTTTCTCCACCCCTTAGCTCCCAGCACCAATTATTCTATTGTTTTTATGAGTTTAACAGTTTTAGATTTCATATATAAGTAGGACATACACTATTTGTCTTTCTCTGACTTATTTTACTTAGCGTGATGCCCTCAAGGTATATCCATATTGTCACAAATGGCAGGATTTCCTTCTTCATTATGGATAAATAATATTCCATTGTAGATAAACACCACATTTTCTTTATTCACCCATCCATCAATAGACACTTAGGTCAGTTTCATGTCTTGGCTATGATGAATACTACTGCAATGAACGTGAGTACAGGTATCTCTTCAAGGTAGTTATTTCATATCCTTCAGATATATATCAAGAAGTGATACTGCTGGATTATATGGAACCTCTATTTTTAATTTTTTAAGGAATCTCCATACTGTTTTCCATAGCACTACACCAATTTATATCCCCACCAACAATGCACAAGAGTTCCCTTTTCTCCACATCCTAGCCAACACTTGTTCTCTCTTTTTGTTTCAGTAATAGCCTTTCTAACAGTTGTGAAGAGATAGCTCATTGAAGTTTTGATTTGCATTTCCTTGACAATTACTGATTAGCATCTATTGAGTTGTATGTGTTCTTTATGTATTTTAGATATTAACCCCTTATCAGATGTATTGTTTACAAATATTTTCTGCCATTCTATAGATTGTCTTTTCATTTTGTTGATTTTTTTCTTTTCCTACCCAGAAGCTTTTTACTTGATGTGGTCCCACTTGATTTTTGCTTGTGTTGGTTGTGCTTTTGGTGTCAGATCCAAAAAATCATTGCCACACCAATGTTAAGGAGCTTTCCCCTGTGTTTTCCTCTAGAAGTTGTATCCTCAATCAATTTCAAGTTAATTTTTGTGAGTGGCATAAGATAGGAATCCAATTTTATTATTTCGCATGTGAATATATGCTTTTCCCAACACCATATGTCAAAGACACTATTCTTTCCCCACTGAGTACTTTTGGCTACTTTGTCAAATACTAGTTGACCATGTGTGCATGCATTTTTGTGGGGTTTTGATTCTGTTCTATTCATCTATGAGTCTGTTTTTATGCCAGTACTATAATTTTTTGATTATTATAGTGTCATACTACAGCTTGAAATCAGGAAGTATGACATCTCCAATTTTGTTCATTTTCAAGAATGCTTTGACTATGTGTGTCTTTTTGTGGTTCCATATGAACTTTAAAACTATTTTTTTTCTATTTCTATTTCTATTTCTATTTCTATGAAAAATGCCCATTAGGCTTTTTATAGGATTACATTGACTCTATAGATAGCTTTGGCTAGCATGGACTTTTTAATGATATTAACTCTTCTGATCTATGAGCACAAAGTATCTGTCTCTTTATTTGAGACTTCTTCACTTCTTTCTTCATTGTCTTACAGTTTTTGGTGTCTAAATCTTTCATGACTATTATTGGTAACCTCTGTTTTTTGTTTTTTTATTTTCCTTACCCCTAGCTTGTTCTATACATCTCAGCTATGATGGGGAAGTGGCTCATTTACCACGCTCTCCTTTTCCCAGTGAGTGGGGGCTCTTCCTAGCTGGGGGTTTCCTTCTTGGCACTGAGCAATGACAGCTGGATAATGCAAAGAAAATGAAGCTGTCTATCCTTCTTTTTTATGCAGCTTTTCTCAAGTATTTTGTTCTCTATGTTGAAGTTTCTTGGGTGGACTCTAGAGCTCTCCCAGAGCTATTTTTGTTCTTGGATAGCTATCTAATTGTTGATCTTTGCAGGGGGGTTAGAGGCTGAGGTCTCCCTGTTATCATCTGGGTGATGTCACTCTTGAAATCTGTAATGATCTTTACAATGGAAATACTTGCTTCTTCTTCCTTTCTAGTATTCTAATTTCTGAATCTGCTTTAAATTTTATTTGTATAGGTTAACTGGAAGCATTTTCAGAAGTGAGATATCATGTTTTTGAAACTTCAAAATAAAATGTGAAAAAAATTCCAAAATAACAACAGTAACAAAAAGATTCCGCTGCATAATTTTGAGAAACTTTCAGCAATTTGCTCATCTGGGGACTATCTAGTTACCATTTTGGA
Organism: Martes martes; assembly: GCF_963455335.1. Classification (NCBI taxonomy): domain Eukaryota; kingdom Metazoa; phylum Chordata; class Mammalia; order Carnivora; family Mustelidae; genus Martes; species Martes martes. The sequence continues at coordinate 35,278,012 of NC_137899.1, forward strand.
TTAAACACCTCTGATCCAACACACTGCTCTAAAGTCCCCAGTACCTGATATAATGTCTTGTTTTAGCTTCCCTAAGGGTTAAGATGAGAGTTATCTGCTTCCTCCCTTTTAGCCCTTGAAAATGAATGTATCAAACTCTTAACAGTATCTCCTCCTCATTATGATAAGAATAGAACTACTCATTTAATTAAACCAATAATTGTCTTAACCAAAAAAAAAAAAAATCTCATTGAAATAAATGATTTGTTTTGGTAATAGTAGTGTCAAGAGTGCAAATAGATTTCTGATTGGTGAGTAATCTCCTAACAATTCATCCTGCAATCAAAGTATTTCCCTCCACTAATCTCTCCCCATACTGCCTCTTATTTTATAGCAGGACACCATCATCTCCTGCTTGGTTAGTTTCCTTGTCTCCAGTCTTCCCTATCCCTTTCCCCCTTATTTACACTAGTACCCTTCATCTTTCTAAAATTCAATCATGGCCACAGTCCTCTGCTTAAAACACTTCATTACCTTCTCATAAGCCACTGTATGGTTCAAAATAAAACCTAACTTCTTCTGATGGTTTAAAAAGCTCTGCATATCCCAGTTACCACTCCTATCTCATCTCTTACTTTCTCCCACTTTTTATCTCTACTCTACTTGAATCTATTTTCTAGCCTTACAGGTATTCTTTTCTTACCTATGGATCTTTGTGCATGTCCTTCCCTTGATCTTGAACACTGGGCAGCAGCTTTTGCTCTTTATAGGTTAATGAATACTCTTCCTCTGTGATGTATTAATAATTAGGGGAAGGAGTTGGAAATTTGGAAGTTGTTTTAAATTATTGGTTAGGTTAAACCTCTCTGACAGCATGGTCCTGATGTTAAAGATGAGAATACATTGGTCAACTAAGAAGAAATGAGAGGACTCCAGCAAGGGCATAGTTCCTGATTTGGGAAAGTTTATGGAGTATTTAGAAAATAGAAAGTCAGTATAGCTGAAGAACAATAGAATGGGGGACCACGATAAGGAGAATGATAAAAAATGAAGCTAGGAAATTACAGAGTGTCTGAATCATGTATAGTATTTTATTAGTGTTCTCAAACCCAATTTTAGTGTGGGGTAGGGAGGCTCTTGGACTTCCAACATTTCAATAATCAATGCTCCATACATCTACATTTCAAGTCCATTCTGACACTATCTATCCAGAGGTGGCATCTCTCAGATTTCTCAGGTTAAGGGTTCAGTTCTACAAGACTCTCCCTACATACTTCAGACACCATTTGCAGGACTAGGTTGTTACCTGCGCTTTTAACTAGCTGCACATTGTAAATTCCCATGACCCCTTCCTTGGACTTTAGACATTAACCCCAAATCCATATTGTTACCCGTTCTTCTGACCACCTGGCTACAAATCAAAGGTTTCCATAACTTCTTTGCTTGAGTAGCTCACAGAACTCAGAAACTTACTAGAAAACTAGTTTATTATAAAAGGATAGAACTCAGGGGGAGCCTGGGTGGCTCAGTCAGTCGGGCATCTGACTCTTGATTTTGGCTCAGGTAATTATCTCAGGGTCATGGGATTCAGTCCCACATCAAGCTCTGTGCTAAGTGCAAGTCTGCTTGGGATTCTCTCCCTCTCCCTCTGCTCCTCCTGCTCATGATCTCGATCTCTCTCTCCCTCCCTCTCTAAAATTAAAAATAAAATAAACTTTAAAAGAAGGGATATAACTCAGGAGCAGATAGGGCAACATGTAGGGAAAGGGAGCAGAGCTTGCATGCCCCCTCCTGTGCCATTTTCCCTAAGCTCTTTATGTTCACCAACTCAGAATTTTCAGAACCCTGTTCTCTTGGGGTTTTCTGGAGCCTTCATTACATAGGCATGATTGATTAAATAATTAACCATTAGTAACTGATTCTATCTCCAGACCCTCTCCCCTTCCCAGAGGTCAGGTGGGTGGGACTGAAAGTTCCAACCTTCCAATCCTGTGTTTAGTTTTCCTGGCAGCCAGCCCCATCCATAGGTGAAGCCCAAAAGTAACTTCCTTTACATAATAAAAGAGACCTTTACCACTCTCAACACTTAGGAAACTCCAAAGGTTTTGAGAGCTGTGAGCCAGAAACTATGGATGAACACCAAATATGTATTTCTTATAAATCACTATATCACAGTATCACAGGCCTGTCCAATGATTTTGGATTTTAGTCTGAGATCACTTCTAAACCGCTGAGAAATTTTAATAAGGTAAGAGGCTTAATCTAAAAGATTTTTTTTGAACTGATTGCTCTGTTTGCTTTGTGAACCAGGGACATAAGGGAGGGTGAAATTGGCAGTTATGAGACTAGCTAGAAAATTATTATGGTATCCAAGGAGGATATGATGATGGCTGGGTTAAGGGGAAGCATTGGAGACAAAAAAAAAGCTATTAACATAGGCTATAATTTAGGAGTGAAGTCAAATAGGACTTGGTGATGGATAGGGAGTTGAGAAAAATTGCCTGGCATTTAGGCAGAGAATTTCAGAGAATGGTATTTTTCTGTATTTTTTTTTCTTTTTTCTGAAATAACTGATAGAAAAGAAACAGTAATAGATACCCTAAGCTTTCTGCTCACTTATTTTGACAGTTTTTCACCTTATTAGTTTAGCTGATCTCTTGGCTACATAGTTCATTCATTCATGAATGGCTGCAAGATGCTTATTATTTACATCAACTAAACAAAGTGGACTGTAGTAGGTGATGTTGACAGGATAGTAAAATAGTTTCATCGGATCTCATGACTCGTTATTTTCTCCTCCTGACCCACCCTATTCACACTTTAGGGGAATCACACTTTCCTCAAGAATTTCTCAATTAATTTTTTCTCCTGTCTAACATGGTTTTCATTACCCATCATGCTCAGGACCAGATTTATCTTCCAGGATGAGTTTCTTTGTTCTTATACATCCCATGTTTCAGCTAAAAATAGCTCTTCTGTGTTCCTTGGGTACTCCAGAATTTTACCATCCTCTTTCCTTTGCTCCTGTAGTCTTCCAAATGACATTTTTAGGATACCATCTCTCCAAAAACATCCTACCATCATCAGGGTTTGCAGTGACAATAATGCATAGTGATTAAGAGAATTTGTTTAAGAAACATGGGTTATAATCTTGCCTCTATTACTTATTAGATGTGTGATCTCCAAAAGTTCTTATCTTCTTTAAGAGCTAATTGCTCTTCCTCTAAGATGGGGAAAAATAGTGTTGCTCTAAAAATGAAATGATATAACACATGAATGCATTTCGTAACAGCGTTTCACATAAATTAGGTACTAAATTAATGATAGGTATCAATATCTTTATTAAACCTCACTTCAAATGTTATAACTCTATCTGAAAAACTCATGACCTCAGTTTGTACTATCAGAATATGATGTCACGTGTTAACAATTGTACATATATATGTGTACATATACACATGCATACATATACATATAAATGACCACAAATAATCTTTTACATTTTCACTATCCTAACAGTGCATCTATGTCTCTTGAATACTTCTTAGAACACCCCATTGTCTGTTAAGATTGTGTATGTATCAAACACACAGTAATTTCCTGTGCTGAACATTTTCTCCTCTGCCTTACCTGCAGTTCTTAGGGAACTTTCTTATGTCCTTTTTTATAACGTTGTTTGTACCTACAACTCCTGCTAAATGAGAGTTAAGCCAAAGCTCTCACCCACTCTGTCACAGGTAATTGGATTTGGATGAACCTTTGGCCCTTGTTCTTTTAGGTACATTCTTGCCTTCCGTGACTTAGAAATCAGAGTCCGAGTACAGAGTACCAAGCTACTGGTAGAGCCAGTTTAGATGGGCCATTCTTAGGCCTAATACATCCTGAAATAGAGAAAGGCAGGCTGGACAGTGACAGAAGAATGTCATTTGTGTGCCCACAGAAGGGATGCAATTCTCTATTGACAGATAAAATCATCTTTGTTCATTGCTTTCTTGTTGCTGTTGTCATTCCTTAATTCAGCTTACCTACATGTCTTGCCAGGTCTGTGAGTAAGATACCCTGTGCCTTTCCAAGAAATCATCCCTAGTTTTAGTAGCTTCCCTTGCTACTAAGTAAACCATTCCTGTTGAAGACCATGTGCAGATCTCCTTTCCTTCTGCATGCTCTTTGCTGTGTGCCGTATTTTCATCTTGTCTCATCCAAAGCACCTTGCTCATTGCCTCACACAGGATAGCAGTAACAACCCAGATAGTTCTCAGTTATTTTTACCACTTCTTGATAATCTTGAGTTTCACACCTTATTGCTCACAGTGCTGGATCAGACTTATTTAAAAGTGAATTCAAACCCATTTCCTCTGAGAAGTGTGGTAGCATTGAGAGCTTTCTCTTAAGGCCCCCTGGATCGCAGTACACCTGAGTTGGGAATCACTAAACTGGACTATAGTAAAGAGCATAATTGGTTTTTCTTACAGTATGTCACGTGCATGTGGGAAAAATAACAAAGATACTTCCTGGATCGTAATCTTACCCTGGTAAATAATAATTCTTCTGAAGCTGATTTGTATTCCAGAGGTTTCGTTTATTAACCAGGGAGAAAGCAGATGCTTCCGTGGTGCTGGCACAGAAACATTCTAAATTTCAGACGCTAAATCCCAAATGAATACTTCAAAGCTTTCATGGATGTATGTTTTATAAACTACGGTTTATGTGGAGTAGGAAAATAAAACTTCTGAAATATAATTGAAAAGTCCCAGTCCTGTGAAGATGGCAATGTCATGATTCTAAGGAAGAGTTAATGAAAAGTTGCAAAGTACATAAAAAATCTATCAGAGAAAATAGAGAATAGATGTTACCAGCTAGGGGTTAGGAGTGAGGCAGCTAAATCTTATAAAACTAAATAAGTTCTGTAAAACTGATCATTAGTCATATAATTCTAAGTGAGTTTCTCAGCATCTCTTAGACTACATTTCCTCACTTAAAAAAGTAGGATATGGGTATGGGTATGAATAGTACTTAAAAGCTTTTTGGGAAAACTGAATCAGATTATTTAAGTACTGGATTCACATGTCTGGCATGTGAAAAATCGCATTATTCATGTGGGTGTATTGTTGCTGTTTTGTTGCAATCATTATAGACAGATTTTCGCATGGGTTCACTTTTTCCATGGCTCTCCTAAGAATTGGGTGGGAAAGACTATAAAATTGCATGTATGACAAAATTTATGTTTATAAATAAGCAATGCATAATCACTGAAAGGGCAAACACCAAAATATTAATAGACATCTCTGTTAAGAAATAAGGGTAATACATAGCCTTAATTCTTCTTACATGCATTTTCCATACTCTCTCCTGACCAAGATGGCCTTCAGGTTCTCCTCAGCTTGATTAAACTTTAGACTGGTTTTTCCTAACCGTAGGGCCCTGACTTTCCTTTTCTTAGAGCATTTACTTTAGAAAATTTGCAACTGTACATTCTTTCTTTGTCACTTAGAAATGTAAATCTTCCACAATCCAAAATGTCTCTCTCAGGACATGGGAGCATACCTTTGGAATGCATTTACCGAAGGGCATAGAGCTCCTATCTCCCAGTATCTGTGGGAGGGTAGGAACCGAATATCAAGAAGGGATCATTAGCAGACACAGATGGCCTAATAACACTGAGAGACCTCATGATATGTCCTGCAGTTCTTCTCCATGACCTCACCCCAGCCACTGACAAATCCTCCCCCCTTTTGTTTCAGTGGGCTTGTGTTCAGCTTCTCTTCCCTATTGCAATAGTTCTGAATAAAATATTCCTTTTTGTGTAGCCTGTGCTGTAAAATTTTTGTCTTCTTTTTTTTTTTTTTAAGATTTTATTTATTTATTTGTCAGAGAAAGAGAGGGAGAGAGAGAGAGCGAGCACAGGCAGAGGCAGAGGGAGAAGCAGGCTCCCCGCCAAGCAAGGAGCCCGATGTGGGACTCGATCCCAGGACGCTGGGATCATGACCTGAGCCGAAGGCAGCTGCCTAACCAACCGAGCCACCCAGGCGTCCCAAATTTTTGTCTTCTATATCAAAAACATAATTATGGTAAGAATTAAAGTACAGGGTATGTTTTGGAGTGTGTGTGTGTGTGTGTGCGCGTGCGCACACACACGCATGTGTGTGTGGACATAAAAGAATGTTTGTTAGCTAAAAATTCTAAAGAGGAACTGAAGTTCAGTCTCTTTAAAGTCATTGCCCTCAAACTTGTTTCTTACTAGATGATAATGACTGTATTTCAGCAAAAGCTACCACCTTCGAAAACTCAGCTGTGGGGATGCATTAAAGTGTCCACCCCAGAGACTCAGCAGCTGATCAGTTTCTAAAGGATAGACCTCCAGTCTAAGTCCAAGTCCTTATTGGCCACTGACTTGCAGAATAGCATTAGGCAAAAGACATGGTCTGCATCCTGCCTAGATCTCATGTTCCTACATCTGAAGGGAAAGGTGAAAAAAGTTCTCAAAAGAAAGGCAGAATTAAAAATTCAAAAAAGCAGAACATATTTTCACCTAGAAAGAATGTCCCTCCATTAGTTTGCAAGATAGATTTGCATTACGAGTCATAGTTTGGCTGGTTCAAGCCACACTCTAAACTGGTCTGCCTCTAGCTGTCTTTACCTCATCTGTAAAATGGGCATGATAATAACAGCATTTACAGCATGATTTGTTGTGCTGATAAAAGCAATTAATATCCATAAAGTACTTGTGCTTTTTTTTTAAAGCACTTGTACTTTTAACTGAGTCTTGTACATAGTACTTTGGTGTCAGCCCTGCTTTAATATATTAAAATAAGATTATTAATAATAATTAAAATAATAATAATATAATAAACAACAATAATATTATTAATATGTTAAAACACTGCAAGGAAGAATATAGTGGCCACTAGGCAACTTGATTTGAACATGGTAAGTGAGTCTCTTATGAGTTTCTTATGGCCAAATCGTAGGAGTTAGTTTATGATCATGGAAATACCAGAGTAGAGAAATTGAGGTTGAGAAATTGCAGGGGTGTCTGGATGGCTCAGTCAGTTAAACATCTGCCTTCAGGGGTGCCTGGATGGCTCAGTGGGTTAAAGCCTCTGCCTTCAGCTCAGGTCATGGTCCCAGGGTCCTGGGATCGAGCCCCACATCGGGCTCTCTGCTCAGCGGGGAGCCTGCTTCCCTCTCACTCTCTGTCTGCCTCTCTGCCTACTTGTGGTCTCTGTCTGTCAAATAAATAAATAAAATCTTAGAAAAAAAAAAAAATCTGCCTTCAGCTCAGGTCGAGATCCCACAGTCCTGAGATCGAGCCCCTGCATTGGGTTCCCTGCTCAGTGGGGAGTCAGCTTCTCCCTCTCCCTCTGCCCTTCCCCCCAGCTCATGTTCTCTCTCTTTAGCTCTGGTATCTCTCTCTCAAATAAAAAAGAAAAGAAAAATTTTTATGTAATACCTCAAAAAATTAAAAAAAAAAATGTTAGCAAGGAAGGAAGGGAGCAGCATGTTATATTTGAGTAAATGGTCGATCTGTCACAATCTACATTTCCAGGGTAATTAAGTGTTCTCCCTCAGCATACATGTTTTTGGTGGCATGTGTTCTATCAACGGTTGGTATCATAACTTATTTGACCAATTTTCTTTACTTGCACTTCTGGATTGTTTTCAATTTTTCAATATGATAATAAGTTTGATAAACATAAATATTATCTAAACTCAAAGGAAATGAAGGCTTTGTTGATAAGGCTTCAGTCTTCAGCAGCGTATTTTATATATTCACATTTTTAATTTCTGGTATTAATTTTTGAAGGGAGCTATTTTTTAGCCCACTTGCATTTATTTGAAGGTTCCTGTAAAACTTATGCATTCATGGTTTCATACCTATTTATTTGTACTCAATAACAATGTGTGCTTTTTTAGTGATCTCTTTGTTATTCTAGTACTTTGTAGAACAACTAATGGTTAGATGGCTTTATTTAGGAAAATTTAGGCCTCCTAAAATTACCACTTCTCGTAAATTTAATAATATTTTTGTCCAAATTTTGAATTACTTTGGTTAATAAGGCTTAGGGAATTCAATTAAAACTAGGTTAAATGAAATAAGGGTTAAAGAAACAGCATCATTAAATAGCTGTTGATAGCTGAATGATGCAAACAGAGTTCATCTCCAGGCAAAATTTGTCCCCAATCAACAACTAATTCAGATGTCAAGTGGATGGTTTTCACCTGAATAACATATTTCAGTTAATTGCATAATCACATTAAATATTTTATTCCATTAAGATAGTATCTTTGTGATATTTTTTGGAGATTTGAATGTAACAGCCAGTTGGACACTTCAAAGGAAGAGAATAGAAAGAACCCCATGATATTTTGACCAAGGCCAAAATCCTACCCTTGACCTTATCGTCTCTCGCCCTGCTCTTATTCTGCCCAATTCTTATTTCCACTTCACTTTGACTCACTGTTGAAAATTTTAATTTTTAATTCCTTGAAGCACCCTCATCTCAACTGATGCTTTATTTTATCTTATTTTATAGAAAAGTTAAAAGCTTCTGGAGAATAAAGACTGTGATATCACTTGACTCTGGTCTTAAGAAAGTAAAATTCAAGGCCACGGATTCTTTAGACCCTGAATTGGATGAATTCTTTTCTATACTCAAAGATTTCTTAAGGCAACAAAAAAGACTTCTTTTTTTTTTTTAACTTCTCTCTTTTTTTTTTTTAACTTCTTTTAAAACTTTAATTTGACTAATTTTAGGATCAAGTATAAGGAAGAGACTTACATAAAAAAGAATAGAAAATAATCTAGCATACAGACATGGTTAAAACTGTGTATCATTCCCAAAAGGAAGCTACCACAGACGCTCTGAGTAGTGGTTAGGAACAAGGACTTCAGAATTATACAGCTTCTTTCTTTTTTTCTAAACATACTTCCATCAATATTACAAGAAACAGCCTTTGTTCAAAAGTGTAATTATATCTGAGGGATGCATTTCTAGGGAGAATTGCTGAGTCAGGGGGATGGTACATGTAGAAAGGCAATCGCTATTGCCAAATTACCTTCCAAAGGAATTGCTCCAGTCTGTAACTCACACCGAGAATGAACGGATGATGTGCTTGTTTTCCCACATACCCAGTGCTACCAGATACTATAAAACCTTATGACTTCATTAGCTTGATAATTGAAAAACTGTGGTCTCTTTGATGGTTACATTACATTTCTTTATGATGAGATTATTTTCCTTTTAAAAGTCAAAGTAAATCTAAGCAGCCCTTCTTAGAGTGCTTGCATTCAACCTCAAAGTTTTGTGTAATAAAAATATTTGAAGATTTAAAATACAAAATGAATAATGCCTACAGTCCTACAAAAAGCATTGACACAACTAAAAATTTCCTCTGTTGTAGTAATATTTTGGAAATCATGAATAGCATTCATCAAATTTTAAGTCAGTTGAACCCTGGCCCAAATTTTACACAACTATTATAAATTTTCCTAAATGCACTTATGCTTATGCTCTGCTTAAATGTCATACTTTACTAAAATATCAGAGAGTAGCCAATTTGTAAACCGTGCAACTCTTTCAGTGTTTTGGAAGTTTGTGAAGTGTCTTGTCACTTCAAATTAAAGTATAATTTTGACCTTAGTGGTAATAATACATTCCGGTGGAGTATTTTTCAAGAACATGTGCAATCACTAATAGAACATCTGATATGCTATTTTTCAGTGGTAGCAACTATGGGTGTTGATCAAGTTTTGTTCAAATAATTTCGATTTTAAAAATACTACATTTCTGGGGCGCCTGGGTGGCTCAGTCTAAGAATCCACCTTAGGCTCTGGAGGACTGAGCCCCCGAGTCAGCAGTGTGTCTGCTTCTCCCTCTCCCTCGGCCCTTCCCTCCCCCGACCTCTGCCTCCCCTACCCTTGTGCGCTCTCTCTCAATAAATAAATAAAATCTCTAAAAATAATACCTTTTAGTCAGAGTATTTGCTTACCAAAGAGTCACTAATTATTGAGAAAATAATTAAAGTGGACTTAAAGAAATACTTGTTTTTTATAGTTTAGGAAATGATAAATTTGAAGATAAAATAAATGTGCTCCAAAAATAAATGAACACTTAGTTTATTTAAGAAGATAAAGAAATCAAGAGTCACATCAAAGGAGATGCTTCCACAGTCTTGCCTAAAATCTATTTTTTTCTCAAGTACATAGTCAACTAGACCTTCCTTAGTCTTCCAAGCCTTCTGCAGTTAGCAATGCGGCATTTACCTTGAGTTTCCCACACTTAATAAGTGGCATTATACTTTAGAAAAACAGGAACAGGATAAAAGAATTTTAAAAGACTACTTATCAGTTTCGCTTGCAAAACTCCCCTGCCCCTGAACCAGGCAGTCTTTTCAGTGTTATTCAAATATGATGCTCTTTACTCTTGGAGAATCCAAACACTCTTGACGGGACTATCCACATTTTCCTCCTTTCTTTCCTCAGCAGTAACTCCATGCAAAGATAGGCAAAGTGTAGGAAAGACCACGAATCTCGTATCTGCCTAATGTTTTCTGGGAGCTCTATCAGGGAAACACTTGAAACAAAAAAATGACTCAATCTGTTGAGTTCAGAAAATTAGCTGTGCATTTAATAGCCCTGCATGATCCTAGTCAGTGAGAATATTCAGGACTTGATTTGTTAACGAAGTTAGGCTCTATTCAGTGAGACTTACCACAGGAAACTGGGAATGTTAAAGCTAAGTCAACATCTTCATGGGAACACTCGAAGTTATCCCGGAACCAGTGGTAGCTTTGCATTCAGTATTATACGTTTATTATTGTCCATTAAATAAAACTGGTATTTTCCTCCAAATACCATTTGCCTTTCTCCCAGTAGTACCTGTTTTTCTGTTTTCCCTAGATCTTGTTGTTTCTGTCTGTGAGAACAACCCATGTGGTGTGTAAATATGGAACGAACCACCTCCTTCATCTTGAACTAACAGGAAGAAGATAGTTTCTCTCACAGGGGTTGGCAAACTTTCTGGAAACGGTCAGACAGCAAATGGTTTTGACTTTGCAAGTCATCTGGTCTCTGTTGCAAAAACTTAACTCTGCCATTTTAGCATGAAATTAGCCAGAGACGAGATGTAAACAGAGGAGCATGGCTGTGTTTCAATATCACTTTATTTATAGGAACGGGCAGAGAGCCAAGCCAGGTTTGACCCAGGGGTCTTAGCTTGCTGACCTCTGCTTCTAACTCAATACACTAAAGTGGTAAATCAATTTCAAATCTTTTAAGAGAATTGATGCCTTTAAATTTAGGCTTTCATGAGAATGGAGAGTAAAATGGTCTGGAAACTTCTCCGTATCCTGTTTCGCAGCCCAGTGGCTTAGAGCTTGTAGAGATGAATTTTATATCTGAAAAGAAGCAGTGCCCTTAGCTGAACACTCACTGTGGCCATGCCTTGTGCCAACATTTAGCAAATTTAGTAGAAGGGACGCCGTGTTTACCTAGTCGTTTTCCCTTCCACGCTCTCTCCTTGCCTGGGCTGATTTGAGGGAGTGCCCGTACGCCTCGTTGAAAACCAGGATTCGCCATATTCCTGACGTAAATGCTAACAGCATGTGGCATCCTTCTAGCAAAATGATACACCAGGGAAGTCTATTCAGAGCAACTTCCAAAAAGCTGTTGTTTATCGGACTTAAAAAAAAAAAGTACAGAGTCAGCTTTTGCCCTTCGCTCTTCTTTCTTCCTACCTGGAATGCACTTTTGATGTCTGACATTTCTCGGATGTATTACAGCTGGGATGATAAAGCCACATATCTTGGTTGGAGGAAACTCCAAGCTGAAAGGAAATTGAGGTGTGGCCTTTCTAGAGAAGGTATAAGGACTGTGCTAAATGCTTGAGTATAGATTCTTGGATGAGAGTAAAATTAACCTTATCAGATAAAGCCACTGCAGCCAAATGTCTGACACACACAGCCCAACTGAACCCTGATCTCTTTAGCTTGAAAATATCATCTCTATTTATTGTGTAACATGCTCCAAAATTCAATTTTGCACCAGAGTCTAATTTCATGAATGTCTCATTTCTGTTTCTGTCTCTGTTTTAGTAGTTTCTTCTCAAAGACAGTTCTATTTCAAAACAGCATTTGATTAGGAAATTGAAGATGTCTCAAAAACACTTTCCCTGTCCTAAGACAGTCTTCATTAGCAGGTATGTTCAGAATTAAATAATTCTGCAGCAGGTGTCACTGATCCCAAACTCAGGTGCGAAAGAGTAGGAGGATGCGGTAGAAATTGAAAGAGCTTTTGAAAATCAATATAATGTGAGGTTGTACAAGATGCCACAATATAAGGAGTTGCTCTTGGAGAAGCAGTGGGATGGCGGGGTCAGAGGGCAGCGGGTCAAGTTTTCCTTAGGATCTGAATGGGGAACAGGTAACCATGAAGGAGGCACCTAGCTGGGAAATACTGTTGCAGAGCAGATAACAACCTGCTAAATAAAGACTGCATCATGACAGCAACCACACGGTCTGCGGGAGGAGAGAGATTTGCCATGGGATTCTCCTAAGATTTCCTTTTTAGACTCAGTGTAAATAATTTATTTCCTGAAACTTTCCCAGAAAGAATGTGTTTAATTCTCTTGGTCTTCAGAAATAAACAGATAAAATAGTCCCTTAAGAAAATACAAATCAAAACCACAATGAGATACCCCCTCACACCAGTCAGAATGGCTAAAATTAATAAGTCAGGAAATGGCAGATGCTGGCGAGGATGTGGAGAAAGGGGAACCCTCCTACACTGTTGGTGGGAATGCAAGCTGGTGCAACCACTCTGGAAAACAGCATGGAGGTTCCTCAAAAGGTTGAAAATAGAGCTACTCTATGACCCAGCAATCGCACTAGTGGGTATTTACCCTAAAGATACAAATGTAGGGATCTGAAAGGGCACATGTACCCGAATGTTTATAGCAGCAATGTCCACAACAGCTAAACTATGGAAAGAACCTAGATGTCCATCAACAGATGAATGGATAAAGAAGATGCTGTATATATATATATATATATATATATATATATATATACAATGGAATACCATGCAGCCATCAAAAGAAATGAAATCTTGCCATTTGCGACAATGTGGATGGAACTAGATGGTATTATGCTTAGTGAAATAAGTCAATCAGAGAAAGACAATTATCATATGATCTCCCTGCTATGAGAAGTTGAGAGGCAATGTTGAGGGTTTGTGGGAAAAGAATAAATGAAACAAGATGGGATCGGGAGGGAGACAAACCATAAGAGACTCTTAATCTCACATAACAAACTGAGGGTTGCCGGGGCGGAGGAGGGGAGGGAGAGGGTGGTTAGGTTATGGACATTGGGGAAGGTATGTGCTATGGTGAGTGCTGTGAAGTGTGTAAACCTGGCAATTCATAGACATGTACCCCTGGGGCTAATAATACATTATATGTTAATTAAAAAATTTAAAAAAATTCCCTTAAGGCCTCATTCTGGTCCACATGTGACTAGGGATCCCCAAAATATCCTTAACCCATTTGATACTTCAACACGTTAACCTCTGAGAACCATTCTAACTCTACATTTTGACATTTGGAGGTGTTTCTCAACCACAGAGATTTGTAAACTTTATTTGAACTTTTTTATGGCATAAATAACACTTTTTAAGGACAAATTTTACAAATAATTAAATACAAATAATTAAATTACAAATAATTGACATACTAGACTATAAAAAAAAAACTTCTGAAACATTCTGACATTCTCTACCTTTTCTCCATAGAAATAGTTACAGTTTTGAGACCCTGTGGCATGAGGAAAAAGTGTCTGGATTTTCTTAATCGACATTCTTAATCTACATTTTGGAATGCAAAATTATTTTTTTCAGGTCTTATTAACTAAACATTAATCTAATCAGATGTTTATACTAGTCATAAGCTTTAATTAATGAATTTTTATTTGTTCATTCCAGAAATGCTGGCTTTCTCCATACCTAGACACTTTCTGCAGACACTTAATGGGAGTTAATACTATTCTAATATGTGTTCACGGAGAAAGGTGGGGATTAAAAGCTCCTTGAATTTTACTGTTAAACCTGTTTGAAAAGCAATTTCCGTTCACTCATCAGCAAAGCACTTCCTTTGCAATGCTGCTAATCATTTCACAACAATCACTGAACGTATTAATGTTGCTATCTTATTGGCTATATTCTTGCCTGATATAATGTGGTTCACAAAAGCACTACAAACTTTATGCCATGGCACAGAAAATAAATCAATCCTACTGTTAAAAATGCAATAAATGTTTGCGCCTTATATCACAACTGACTTGAATCCTGACTCTAATAGTTAGAGGATGAACAGAACTTCTCAGAAGAAATGGGAACACCAGAGCCGTCTGTTTGCTGTTGGAGGACTTCTCCGGGGATCCTGAGCCTTGGAAGGGGGCGGCATGGTGTCTTGTCAGGGGCATATACTTTACATACCAAGTATATTCCCCTCCTTAAGCCACAGAGGTACCTCAGGCTATTGGGGTTACAAAGAAATGTCTTTTTTATAGCCACATTTTTAGGTTATTTTAGAATCTACAAACGTCCCCAAACTCGTACTTATAAGTAGTATCTTCCTTCCTGGGTATATCTCTCCTGAATATTGGGCTTAGCCAGTGAAAGAGTCCAGAAATGACCCAACAAGGAATCTCTAGGTCCTGTTTGTCACAGCACAGTGGGCTGACAATCAACAATTACCTTTAGAGTCCAGCAATTTCTAATTCAGCAGGGATATGAAGAAGCCTCCAGATGCTGCTGGAAAATATTTAACTTAGCATTTGTGAAGAAATGAATGGGGACGGAGTATCAGCTCCAGGTTCATTTCTTCTTACCTATTTCTGGCTTGCTTGCGGCTCCGTTGGTCCTCAGCAGAGTCAATTCTACCAGGGGATTCATTCTGGAACACAGCAGAGAACTCGGCCTGATGAGTAGCCCAGACTGCATCTTCTAAGAAGATGGGTCTGAGACCTTCAAATATTTTAGTTCATTTCACTATCTGTGTTTGTATAGCTACCAGAGCACATAAAAGACAACACGCAAAAAAGCAAAAAATAAGGGATGTCCCATTTCAACGTGTAGAATTCTTCTGAGAAATAATAAAGAATTTTTGTATAATTTAATTCTTATGTCTTAATCATGTTATTGTTCAAATTATGCCCTCTCCTGTTTTAGGTTATTTTTAATTATCTATAAATGTCTCCCACATCATTTTGATAAAAACATTTCCAAACAATGAACAGTATCTAAGAACTGGATAGACTTTTAATTTCACAAAATGAAACTATTCGAAATGTCTAGAATTTTACATAAACTTTTCTGACTTTTCCTAACTTTCATGAGGATCAGACTTTCTGTTTTCAAGTCACAGTTGTTGGCTGGGTGTCTGATTTAATGTTGGATCATGCCATTTGGCCTTCTATGTTTGTTTCTTCATCTCTAAACCGAGGTTAATAAATTTTGAACTTTTGCATTGGGGTTTTGCTCCTCTGTGAAGAAAATCATGAATGCCAGCAAAGTACCCTGAGATCTACACATGAAAGTGCAGGGATGGAAGGAATTATTCTATTTAAGAGAGGAAAAAAGGTAGATACCAATGAGCAAATCTATTTTACACATGCCGTTCTGCTCCAGTGAAGGTGAATAGAGAGCGGTTCCCAGCATGGGCAGAGGCTCACACGCGTGTTCTGACTGGTACGCAATAATATTGGGGATATTACCTTTCCAAGCACACACAGATTCACTGACCTGATCAATTTGCCTCTTCATTTATTTATTCACGGCTGAATTGCACTTGCAACGCATGTGCCAAGCATTCATGTTAGCAGGTAGGGAAATAAAGATTGCTTAGTTTGTGCTTTTAAAATGAAGCTGAGAAAAAAATTAAATTCCAAATATTTCATAAGTGTGTTTTAGCAGCTCTATCTCCATAAGCCTTATGCTACTTTTTGTTCAGAGCGAGTGAAATACCTTGTGAAACTGGAGAAGATATGTGAGGACTGCTTTACTTCCTTCAACTTGACCCCTGCATCTGTCTTTTATTAAATTGCTTTTGATCTGGGCAAGGACCATGGCAGGTAGCCTCTCTTCAGGACCAGGAAGACCATCTGTTCTGCAATTTCTCTTTTAAATTCCTTTGCAAAATACAAGGACATGAACTAGTTGTCTCCATTTCCCTCCAGGAAATACTTTTACCCTCTTTCCTGATTGAGATCCATTTTAGATAATGATAATACCCAAGAGCAAACTTCAAATAAGATCTGTCAAAGAAAAGTCTTCCAACAAATCATACTTGAATCCAAAATTTCTAATTTTCTTCCATAATGAAGATCATGGGCTTACAGAAATTGCATGTTGCATGTTCAATGAAACATAAATTGTTCAAGACAAAGGTAAGGAACATGTTTCCTTTTCCTGTCTTCTCCTGTAGAAAAGACTATACCTACCAGTTTTGTAAATCCCAGATGAAAACCACTCAAACACTCTGTTTTCAGTAAAAATATCAATCAGATGTTCTTTTTCAATAGCTCCCCTTTGCCAGGTAAATCGAGGGCTTTTCATTTATGTTGCTTCCCAAAGATCCATAAAACCTGACCATTCCTGACCTCTAGAAGTGAGCATAGTTCATACTCATTGAGCATTTGTATGTATCAGGTGCTGTGCTAGTATCCAAACTGATACTAACTTTTACCCATCCCAATTCAAATAATAGTTCCAAGAACCCACATGGCAAATAGTGATAGTTTGCCATGTTATAAGTGTGTAAACTGGAGTGTGTGAAGACTGAGTAAACTTCTTAGAGACTCAAAGCTAATGAGTGACAGAGACAAGATACAAAGTCAGGTCTGACTGATTTCAGAATCTTTCTCTTAACCCCTGTACTGTGCTGTCCACCATCAACACCTCTGGACATGAGACACTTCGTTTTATTGTCTCCCTATTGTTAGGTGCTACTCTCTATCTTCCTTACTCTCCATCCCAGTGAAGTTCAGACTCACCTGCTCTAACCTATTCACCCAGAGTCCCTGCTGATAAGCAACGATTGCTGAGCTTTCTGCTGTTCTTTATAAATGTGTGAGGTAGCAACTTTTTTTTCTGAAATATGTTTGTCTTGTGCCATTCTCGATAAGTACCAATCCACTACATACCTTCAAAGAACTTTTATTTATTCCCAACTGGTTTGTTTTCTGTTTAAACTGAGTAAGATTACTGACCATTCTAGTACCTGCCATTGTTTCAATAAGTGGGTTTTTATTAGAATGGGAGAAGAGAAGTAGAAACTTAGGAAAACCCAAGCTAAACTATGAGGTTGGCAAAATTTGGCCCCTTGATCCTTGGAAGTTTTCCTTATCTGTCCAGTTCTCTTTTCACTAGACAGGTCAACTGTTGGAAGGGTCTTTTGTAACAGGCATGATCACCTTGGTGTAACCATTTCCAGAAGCATGGTATTTGAGATTAACATTCTGTTGTTTGGTGGAAGGTCATTGAAAACTCCTAATGTAATTGTGGATTTAACTTTTTCTCTTTGCAGTTTTATCCATTCTTGCTTTGTGTATTTTGAAGCTCTGTTATTAGGTGTAGAAACATTTAGGCTTATTTTGCCATTCTGATTTATTTATTCCATATAATTATGAAATAACCCTTTTTTATTCCTGGTAATAAATCTGCTCTAAAATCTACTCTGCTTTTGAGTAATTGAGCCTTCTCATCTTTCTTTCACTGCTGTTGACATAATATATCTTTTTATATTCTTTTAACCCTTTATATCTGTATTTTAAAGTTTGTTTTTGTAGTCAACATGTAGTTGGAGCTTACTTTTTAAGCCAAACTGACACTAACTTTTAATTCCAGTGTTTAGACCATTTACATTTAATTTGATTAGTGATATGTTTAGGTTTTAGGTGTTACCCTGCTATTTGTTTTGTAACTGTCCCATCTATTTTACCTTCCTTTTTACTTTCTTTCTCCCTTCGTTTGGACTGAATAAATGTAGTGATTTCCTTTTATCTTCTGTGTTATCCTATTGGCTAAAACACATTGTTTTCTTAATACTGATGGTTGCCATAGAGCATATTGTGCACTTCTTTACTGATGGCAGTCTACCTTCAATTGTTATTCCACCGTTTCATGTATTTAATAAGATCTTTCAACATATGTTTTTTCTCCCCCTTGGGTTTTGTGCTATTGTTGTCAAACATTTTAATTACAAATTTGTTATAAATTCCCTAAAACATAGCTATTATTTTTGCTTACATGGTCTAAATACATTCAAATTCTAAGATATATGTCTTATTTATCCTGTAGTTACTATTTCTGGTATTTATTCTTTAGTATAGACATAATTTCTATCTGATATTATTTTCCTTTTGCCCATTGATATTCTTTAACATACTCTGTGGTTGTGTTCCTGAATTTTCACAGTTTTTCTTGTCTTAAAATATTTTTATTTCATCTTCTTTTTTTAAAAAAGGATAGTTTGGGGGGCATCTGGGTGACTCAGTTGGCTAAGCATCGGACTTTTGGTTTCAGTTCAGGTCATGATCTCAGGGTTGTGAGATTGAGCCCTGTGTCGGGCTCCCTGCTCAGCACAGAGTCTTCTTGAAATTCTCTCGCTCATCTCTCTGCCCCTGCTCACGCTCTCTCTCTATCTCTAAAATAAAATAAATAAAATCTCTAAAAAAAAAAACTTCACTAAGTATAAAACTTTATTTTGAGAAGTTTTTAATTTTCTTCGCAAAATTTAAATATGTTGCTCCACTGCTTTCTCACTTGTATTGTTTCCAATAAGAACTCTTTTGCCATCCTACTCTGTGCTGTGTAAGAATATGTCATTTCTCTTTAGATGTTTAAAAAAAATTCTACTTTTTTACTGATTTAGAAGGGGGGCGCGGGGAACGGGTGAGCCTGGTGATGAGTATTAAGGAAGGCACGGATTGCATGGAGCACTGAGTGTTATACGCAAACAGTGAGTCATGGAACACTACACCAAAAACTAATGATGTACTATATGGTGACTAACATAAGACAGTAAAAAAAAAATAAAATAAATGACCCTTAAAAATAAAAATAAAAATTTGATAATAACAAGCGTTGGTATAGTTTTCTTGTGCTTGAGATTTTGAGGACAATCTGTGGGTTTTTAGTTTTCAGGAAATTTGGAAAACTTTCACCCATTATATTTGCAAATTTTCCCTCTCCCTCTTTCAGAAACTCAGGTTATGCAATTGTCCAGTTGATCACCATCTTTTATCTAATTTTTGAGCTCACAGGATATAGTTATGTGTCCTAATGTACGTTTTTGCCAGTTCTAACATGCGTCAGTTCTTTATTGGTCTCAACTGATTATTTTCCACATTTTAGGCTCTGCTTTCATGATAATCTTTGCATGCCTGATAGTCTTTGATTGGATATTAGATGCTATTAAATTCTCCTTGCTCTTGCTGAGTATTTTTGTGTTCATATAAATTTCTTTAAATTTGGTTCTGAAATGCAACTAAGTTACTTGTAGTCAGATTTATACTTGGATTTCTTGCTTTTGTGATTTGCCAGGCAAATCCAAATTAGTGTTCAATCCATAGCAAATTATTGTCTACTGAAGCAGGGTTTTCCTGAAAAATTTTTTATTATTATTATTATTATTTTTTAATATATATAGGCTTCATGCCCAGCATGGAGCTCAACACAGAGCTTGTACTCAACGACCTTGAGATCAAAACCTGATCTGAGATCAAGGGTCAGATGCTTAACTGACTGAGCCACCCAGATGCCCCAAGATTCCTCTGAATTCTAAACTCACTGTTCCATGAATTTTTCCAGTTTCATTGGTGAGAACAAGTGCTGTTCCTGACCCTGTATGAATGCGAGGCACTGGGGCCGTCAGTTCTTTCAGGTGGCCCTTTTCCGGGCTCTGAGTAGTCTTTTCACTGCAATCCAGACTGCTGAAAATTTGAGGGGTTCCCTCCATAGATCTCTAGGGTTTTTCTCTGTGCAGCCTTGAGCACCCAGCATTTGCTAAGCCAAATCTGTGGCTAGATGTCTTTAAACAAAATCTCTTTCAGTTTTCTGTGTTCTTTAAACATAGTTTAACTTTGCTGACTTCCTTAACACAACAAATCTCTACCTCCCCAGTCCGTCTTAACTTTTCCTCTGTGCTTCGAATGCATTTTGTGTCTACCCCCATTGAGAAACTCAATACCATCTTATAAAAACATCTATTTACTTGTCTGTCTTCCTTGAAGGGAAAATTATTGATTTGACAATTTGATGTCCCTATTATATGGTAGTAGTTGACAGTATGTGTTGTTGGGTAAATAAGACAGAATTCTTAATCATTTCTGTAACTCTGAGACAGTGCCATCCAGATATCTGAGATGCTCGTGAAAGAAACAGAGTCATACCTGGAAGTTTCAAACAAGATTCCAATCAAGTGTCAGTTGGTGTGAGCAAATGAATACATTTCCTCTTCTAGGCTATTCAGGTTTTACATATGAGTAATATCAAATATTAAATAAATATAATGTATTTATGTGGGCTCTTAAATTGTGTAGAACAATTTCCAGAAGATCTTTGTACATAAGGTAAGCTTTCACTACAAAAACTAGATTATTAGAACACCTGGGTGGCTCAGTGGGTTAAGCCGCTGCCTTCAGCTCAGGTCATGATCCCAGCCGGGTCCTGAGATCGAGTCCCTCATCGGGCTCCTTGCTTGGCAGGGAGCCTGCTTCTCTCTCCGCCTCTGCCTGCCACTCTGCCTGCTTGTACACGCTCTCTCGCTCTCTCTCTGACAAATAAATAAATAAATAAATAAATAAAATCTTAAAAAAAAAAAACCCACTAGATTATTATGTATAGGGAGGCTAAGGAAGAGTGAGCAGGAGGACAAATAGGATGGGAGATTTTAAAAGCCTTTCTCCCTTCTGACCATGGCTGTCTCTTAAGGCTTAGACACTCTGCTGTTTATCAGCTCTAGAGAACTGTTGATCGTTTTTTGTTTTGTTTTGTTTTGCTTTGCTTTGTTTTTTTCTACATATGGGCCATACTTTTATTTCTTGTAATTCTCTCTTATTTAAAAGCCTCCAGTGTTCCCTCTGTGTCTGTTTCTAGTTCTGTGAAACTCTTTTATGTTTTTTAAAGATTTATTTATTTATTTATTTATTTGAGAGAGAGAGCAAGGGGGCTGGGAGGGGTGCGCAGAGGGAAAGAGAAACTCAAGCAGAGCCCAACGCAGGGCTCGATCTCACAACCCGAGATCATGACCTGATCTGAAACCAAGAGTTGGACGCTTAACAGACTATGCCACCCAGGCACCCCTTGTTCTTTGTGCTTGGAAATATTCTCTCTTTGAAAGGTTGGTCTTGCCTCCTTCTTCAGATACTTAGCCCAGATGTGGTTATCTGGTCACCTTCTCCCATGAGCATGTCCCCTCTTAGGAAAGAGCTGATGGTCATTGAAGTTTGGGGCTCTTGCTTTAGGGGTGGGCAATAGTCCATTCCTGCATTATGGCCTCACTGGAGAGCTATGTGATTTTTGCCGTTCCTGGGAGCTATCTTCTCTACCTGATTCAGAAAATGAAAACAAATTAAATGGATATAGATTTCAGACAGTTTAAAATCACTTTGCATGGGTTAAGAGAGACTAATCTTCAAATATCTTCTCAATTCAGGATTAAGTGCCAAACTTCAAGAGGCTCATTTGATTGTAGCTGTTTCTCAATTTCATTAGGTGTGCTTAGTGGCCAGTTCGGAAGTGGAAATCCAAACAGGTAATGAGCAACATCCAATTTGCATGTAAGCCAATTGTTTTTGAGAAAAGATTAATGAAAAGAAGTGGTAGGTTAATTTAAATCAAGCAAGGGCAAGCATCTATCCTGAGTGTAAATCCCTGACCCATTTTTATCCTCCTGGATAGGATGTAGAAATCTGCATTGGATAAATACCTCCACCAGGAAAAAAGGAGTTAAGAATCTTATTTAGAGCTTTGAACTAAGTCTTTCACAATTTAACAGATGCTTTTAAATAAAACAAGCTCATTTCACCAAGTATATTTAATAGCATCAATTTTCATGAAGAAGAGTAGGTATGTTTTGCAAGTGAGGGGGCCGGGGTCAATGTGGAGAGGAAAGTGCACCCTATAACCTCATCTCCCTTCACCCATTCCCATATCACACATTTTTTGACTTACGTTTTCACAGGCACATAAATGACTGCAGATAGGTAGTCAGGGTGGTCCCAACAAGAACTGGGGTTCAGCTTGGCAGCACACTTCTGTAGTGATTGTGACAAGCTTTGATAAATAAGCTGACAACTACATTTATCTTGGAGAAGAGAATAACATCGATGGAAAAGG
The DNA here is from genome assembly GCF_963455335.1 of Martes martes. Lineage (NCBI taxonomy): Eukaryota > Metazoa > Chordata > Mammalia > Carnivora > Mustelidae > Martes > Martes martes. Next base: position 35,300,384 of record NC_137899.1, read on the forward strand.
CACTTTTTTACTCTGTCTATCCAGAAAGTCACCTCTGCACCCAGGACAAAGTTGAAGAAGGAGGCTTATGGATGGAAAAGAAAAGTATATTACTTATAGCACACTTTCTGTTTTGGTTTTCTATCCATAGAGACTGAAGGAATTAAAGCAACGGGAATTTGCTCGAAACGTAGCTTCTAAGTCATGGAAAGATGAGAAGAAACAAGAAAAAGCACTTAAAAGGCTTCACCAGCTGGCCGAGTTAAGACAACAGTCTGAATGGTAAGAATTAGAGGTGTCGGGGATGGGATGGTTCAAACTCCCTCAGGAAAATGTCAAAGATAAATTTGCTTGATTCACTGTTACAATGTAAACAAATTGTAATTAATCAAAAGATACATTTGGGGACAAATAGTTCTAGTAGTTAAAGGCTCATGAGTTACTTCTTTTGGTATCTGACTTTTTTCTTTCCCAATATTGTTAATTTTATGTGCACTTTAATGAAATGATCTAAGGATGATTCTAATGTACTGGCCTTTATTCTGTCCAGTTGATTTAAATGGGCCCATATAGCTCTTTAGTAATTATTTTAAGTTTTATAATAATAATTAAAAAAAAAAACATAAAGAACAGTGCATCTTTAGGGGAGGAAAGAAATCTGTACATTTCCCTGTACACACCTGAACTTGGAATAAATAGCACCACCATTGTCCGGATGACAAAAGAAGATGTAATTAATGCGGTTGAAAGTGCCACACCATGACATTTAAATTGATAATTATAACACACGTTATACTAATACATCCTTGTAGCTTAAAAATAGCTGTTTTGCAGAAGCTTGGCACTGCCGAATGTTTCAAAGTGAGGCAATTGTTACCTGGAACTCAATTAAATTTGCTGGTTGTGATTTGTGTTCCTATGAATCATAATGTTGAACACCTAATGTAGGTAATTAATGCAGTTGACAGCAGCCTGGTGAATTGTGAAATTTATAGCTCCGTGCCACAATGTAAACTGCTGTTGTTGAAATGAAAAACAATATGTGAGAAATTTGGGAATGAATGACTCGAATTATTGAGTACTATAAAATATTAGAGCTCAAATTTGGTTCTAAGAAAATATTTATTTGAAGGATCAATTTATGAGTAAAAACACAGTATTCACCTTAAATATATTCTTATATTTGTAGTGCTATCTTAGAATAATTTAATTACCTTATCAAAATCCATAAAAGATGATCATGAAAAAATTCAGTGAGAAATTTGGTTTTAAAAAAAAATAAAGTTTGAAAAAATATGTGTCCAGAAGTGAGGTTAGTATAAAAGTGCATGCTCCGAGGTCCTCTGTAATCATAGAAACAGGACACACAACTGGTACTGAGCTTTCCACCTGCCAACACAATGAACAACATTTCTCTGTCCATTATTCTCATAACAAAGGCTTCTAAGTAGGATGATGCAGATAATAAGAAAATTCTTCTATGATCCTATAGAGAAGGGAGGAGAATTTACTAGTAGTAAGAATATTTGAATCAGACTGATGAAAAAAAAATGATGGCAGAAAACTGGTAATGGAGCTTATGAAGGGCTGTCAACTTTGGCCATATCTTGTATAATTCAACACAGCCTGGTTCCTCAGCCAGCCTAGTTATCATATGAGGGTGGAGAGTCATTCTGTTTGTGAACTTCTACTACATATAAATTTAAGTATAGTGCATATTGATATGGACATTTTTCCAAAATTCAAAAATTATAGGACTATTGACTCTGAAAAAATGGAATTCCTTATATAAGAGCTGGATAATGTGGGACATTAGGATATTATGTCATTTAAAGAAATTATGTTGTTTTGATATATCTTGTTTCCTATTTGGAAGGCACACTTTTGCACAGAAGATAATTAAATTGTGCACGCGTTTAGTTGCCAAGAGTTAGAATTTTGGGAGAGCTATTAGAATGGACAATCAATAAGAATGAAGGGGTACCTGTATAGTCATTTTTTTTATTATAAATAAAAACAATTATGTAAAAAATATAGAAAGAAACTAGAGAAAGTTCTAGGAAAGGAAGTAAAATCATAAATAAGAATAAAACTATAAAAAATAAACCATTAGTTATGTTAAAAGGCATAAACTTCTATTAAAATAATAGAACTGAAAACCACAAAGATAGAAAAGTGGGATTATTCCAAAGTAATAAAAATAAACCAGATTTAAGATAAGGGAATTTAAAGTGTAGAAAGCAATGGGATAAAGAATTTAAAGCACATACCTTAGTGGGTAGAAAAGATTAATAATGAGGGTAAAATGCTAACACTTGTAAAAATATAATCATAAATGTAGATTGGATTACAAAGTGAGAACAAGAAGTAGGGACAAGAAGAACAAAATATAATACAAAAACAATAAGAGGACTAAAAATATTTAAAAGAACATAAAAGAAAGAAGCTTACACATTAGAGAGATAAACGGTAAAATAAAGCAGCAATACAGAAAAGAACATCTAGGCTTACATAAATCAAAGCAAGAAAACAAGCAAATAGTGCCACAATAATAAGCAAATATGTTATTAAGGGAAAAAGAGAAGTAATATGAAAATAGTAAAATATCTGAGTCATGATGGAATCATGAGAGGTAGAATGATAATATTCATACACCAGACCTTTGAAATAATTTCTGCTACATGCTGATGTTATCAGACTAATTGACATTCCTAGAGAAGGTAACTTAGCAGAAGCATCGCTGCAACTTAATCTAAAGTGTCTCTTCGGCCCTGAGGCAAAATCCAGAGCTGCGGCTCTCTCCGGTCCTCATCCTTCTAGCCCCAGACTGCAGGCACTTTAGAAGACCAATAACTGTGGTTAATCTCTGTGCTATCTATTTCCCTTTATGTTTGAAAGAAATATTTAACAAGCCATACGCTATCTCAGAGTGTTCCTTTCCTTTCTTTTTTGAAGTTTTTACTTAAATTCTAATTAGTTAACATATAGTGTAGTATTGGTTTCAGGAGTAGAATTTAGTGACTCATCACTTACATGCAACACCCAGTACACATCACAACAGGTGCCCTATGTTAGGGTGTTCCTTTTCATTCCTCATGCTGAATACGCCTAAACCCCCTCTCTAAAAAGCATTTTAAAAATGATCCAAAAAAAAGATTAATGTGATGAGTAAGAAGAAAGTTTTCGTTATAAACAGTTACTGGAAATTTTCAAAAATTTATTTTCCACCAGAGTCAAGGGAACCCTATAATTCTAAAGCTACAGCCATTAGTTTATGAAGAGGGAACAATCTGAAAGTATTAAAGAGTGAATGGTGGCCAAAACTATTGTAAATTAAAATCTGTATGGGCGTAGTAAGTGATAGATTGGATATTGTAAAAAATTGAACTGGTAAAATAGAAATTAAAAGCAAGAAGTTCTTTCTGAACAAGAGAAATACACTAAAGACACTAAAGTACTGAGATAAATAATAAGACCTAACAGATATATTCAGGAGAGCCAATACACTTCACATGTAAATTCCAGGATGAAAAGCTAAGCAGGGAAGAAGCAGTAATCAGAGAAATGAGAGGAAAATAAAACCAAACTGAAGAAGTTGAATTGAAAGTACCCAGCAGTACTAGCAAATATTAACCCAAAGAAATCAATCTGTAACTATGGTCTGGCAAAATGTGATATTGATATATATGTGTGTGTGTGTATATCTATACACACACATACATATATGTATAGGTATATATACACAATAAAATAATAATAATAAGTAATAAAAATAGATCCTTGATAGTAAATGATAGTAAATGATATATATATCAATATATATAAATATAATAAAAATAATAATAAATAGTAATAAAAATAGATCCTCGATAGCAAATGTAATACATTATAGATTGGAAATATAATAAATATATATACATAAGTGAAAAGGAAAATTGCAAAATCATACAAGTGCCCCAGTGGATTCATTTCAAAAGTGAATAAAAGGAGGCTAAGTATTTTTCTACAATATTAAACATGTAAACATGATGAAGCAAAGTATATGGAATTTGGTGGACAAAAGGAATGTTATTCCAGAGTTGTATACTAATTGGCCAAATAGTCATAATTGAAGGCAACAAGAAAGAGTTTCTCAGAGAAAGGCTCAGAAAACACACTTCTCCATTAGAATCAAAGCTACATATGGCAAAGATATCACTTGTTTTAGTATTGTATATTCAGGTAACAAATGACTGAATAAAAAATAAATAAATAAGAACCTAAACTAGAAAAAAGCAAACAGACATACATCAAAGCCAAGTCAAAGAAAAAGATCAGATAAATGGTGTGATTTGTGTTGTCCTCCCCCCAGGAAGGCCTGTTTTGCAGTTTTAAGGCAGAACACTGAAGAGACAGTTTTAATCTAAAGACTTTCATCTCTTATGCTACTGTTGTTTCCAGTTTTCTGACTAAATTACTAATTTAAACTCAGCGGAATGAATAAGGTCTACAAAGCTGTTAAAAGATAAAACAGATATATGCATAAAATGTAGAAAATATTTAGGTGAGGAAGATGCAATAGAAAAGATTTCTAAATAATTAAAGCTATGGAAATGGCTTGTAGATGTGGGTTACTTTATTATGCAGTTGGTATATTTGGTCAGAATAGTGAGCAGTCATGGAGAAAGAACTAGCCATACTGTTTCAAAGGGAAGCAAACAGGAGGGATTTTAAAACTGAGGCAACAAAAATTATAAACTGGTAGCCGTTATACGAAAAGGCAAAAGTCACTTTGGAAGTGACTTTTCGTTCCCTTTCATTTCTTATTTAATGTGAAGTCACTGATTGAAAAACTCTTTGTGAAACAATGTTAAATCTATATTCCCAAAAAACCCCAATAGGTTCTGCAGAACATCTATTGGGATGTAAATGCAGCACTTTATTTTCTTCTTGCAGCACAAGCATAAGATAGTCACCTGCTATTGCTTCTTGCTAATTTCAAAAGAACACACTTAAGTGACGCATTTTAGAAACAGCCACTATGAAACATGGGTGTTGTGAGTTGTATAAACATGGTGAAATAGTTCTTTCGTAAGTAAAGTAACTCATCATAAAAACTTAACAAATGTTCACATATAGATAAAATTTCAAATCTAATGTTTTAGTCATGTAAATATTTATTATATTTACAGTGTTTCTGGAAATGGACCAGCATATAAAGCTCCCAGGATAGCCATAGAAAAGCAACTCCAGCAAGGAATTTTCCCAGTTAAGAATGGCAGGAAGGTATCGTGCATGAAAAGCGCTCTTCTCCTTAAAGGAAAGAATCTGCCCAGAAGCATTGCCGATAAACAGCGGTCTGCCATGCAAAACCGACACCAGTTGCAAACGGACAGACGTTATTTGTTCGGAAATCGGGTACCACAAACCTCTTCGGATCTCAGCAATGCAAACCACAGGACAGGAGTATCATTTTCTTTTTCCAAAAAAGTGCATCTGAAATTAGAATCTTCAGCCTCCGTTTTCAGTGAGAACACAGAGGAAAGCCACGATTGTAACAAGTCACCCACCTATAAAGCAAAACAAACTGCGGAGAAATGCAAGTGCCACAGGTTTGCAAATGAGAATACGCAGCTCGCTAAGGAAAAAGATATAAACATCACACCACGCCATCTGGAAAGTGTCTTACACAATACCTTCTCCATAAGCTCTCAAATCCTGCAAGACAAAAATGACTCTATTGATGAAACGGTAGAAGATTCGATTGGCATTCATGCTTCATTCTCTAAATCTGATATTCGTCTATCGGATGTGGATTTGACTCCTTGCAGCAGAGAAAAAGAAACTAGAAGTGCACTGAAGAAGACTTCAGAAAACTGCATTCATCACTCGTGCCAAGCAAGAGCTTCCTCCAGCCCACCAAACATTTATAAGCACAGTGATGCCGGGATATTTGAGTGTCTGGATGAGTTTCCATCACTGGAGCCAAGTAAGCAAAACAGTACGGTGCATCTGAATCCCGACTCCGCAATGGAGACAAGAGAAGAATCTTTAGATGAAACAGAAAGAGTTAGCAAAAATGTACAGAGCCTTGTAAGAGACGCGTGTCCTCACGATGTGAAGTCGAAACCATTGCCTTTTCTCCACGTACAAAGTAAGGATGGCCACACCACTCTCCAGTGGCCTACGGAACTTCTGCTCTTCACAAAAACAGAGCCCTGCATCTCTTACGGGTGCAACCCATTGTATTTTGATTTTAAACTTTCTCGGAATGCAAAGGGTGACCATGATTCAGAGGACCTAAAAACAGAATTGATGAAGGAGCCCTCGGAAATGAAGACAACAATACAGAGCCAAGTCTCAGGTTTAATCGAAGACCAACAAAAATTGATCCAGGAAGATGATCAGTCTCTGAAACCAAAGATGATAGCTAATCCAGATTGGGAAAATTTCCAGAGAAAATATAATTTGAGCTGCAATGATTCTAAACCAAATATGAATCAACATAATTTTAGTGCAAGTGATTTGGAAATGAAAAATCCTGAAGTGCCTGCTTACCTTGATATATCTCTGAAGAACTGTGTAGAAAACAACAATAATAGTGATAAGGAACTTAAGGAACCTTCCAGGGCCCATTGGCAAAGCTGTCAAAGGGTCATCCTAAATGAAGCAAATGAGGGCCTAGCTTTTTCTCCTTACATCTCGAGGACTAAGAAACCAAAACTGATTCCTCGCGATCCTCATTCAGATTTTGAAGATGCAAATCAGTTCACCTGGAATTCTAGTTCTTACCCAGTAAGGGGTCACGGTGATCACGAGAAGGACTTCAGTATAATTTTGAATAGTAACCACATGGGCATGACCCGCAGGACTTCTGGATGTAGAAACCAAACTTGCAGGAGAGATTCCCCAAACCTGTCTCTGACTAGACTTTCTAGCCCTTCAGACACGTGCCCCGGCAGCATATCCAGCCTGAGAAGTGGTTGTTCAAGTCCTAAGTCCAGGGGGAATGGCCGAGGTAATTTGCTCTTCTTTTGCAAAAGGCAACACAACTCCTCTGAAAGGCACAAAAGGAGACACCAAAAACACAGCTGCCTCTGCCCATCTGAGGAGATGGTCAAGGGCACCTGCCTGCCATCTGAAATACAGAGAGATCGGAACTGCAGATCGTGGGAATCGGCTAAGAATGAAAAATACTCCACACATAGATACGGTCGCTGTAGACAAAGACCTAAACCGGGCAAAAATCAGCAGCAGTTTTCAGGGACCAAATCCAGGAGAATCCCCCACTGTGATTCCAGCTCACAGCTGTCCTGTCCTGGGAACAGTGAAAAGCCACCAAATTGCCAGGGACCTCGGCACGGCAGATGGGGCTCTTACTCAGGAGAGAATGTTTATTGCTTAAATAAAAGCAAGAGAAGTCAAGAGTCTTCGGACAGCCCTCATATTTGTGACCTGGGAAGAGTAAATTCCATGCAGTGTCACTCTGGGAACATCAGCTGCCTTCTAAGAAACTGTTCCAGCAGCCCTTCGGAAACCGCAGAGGTGATGGAAGGAGAGAGGACCCCCCTGACAGCCAAAAGTCTTTTAGAAAGAGTGCAAGCCAAGCGGTGTCCGGAACAATCAACTAATTTTGAGGTCTCTTCAAAGAATCACAAAAACGAATCAGAGGCTCATTCACAAATTCAACGCACAATTCAATTCACACCACTGGGCTGTCACCCACCAGCATTGCCTTTGTCTGAAAAAACACAGAACGCAAGTAAAAAAATGAATGATCAAGGCGGTGTGATTCAAAGGACTCTAGAGAAAGACCAAGTCAAAAGTTCACCGACAAATAATGTCGCTGTTTTAGGAGATCCTGATTGTGATAACCATCTTTCTAAAGGTCTAATTCATGTGGTAGCAGATTCTCAGTCACCAAACATGAAAAAGAATCCAACAACAAAAGGACAAGTAAAACCTTTAATTAGTGAAGTCCAACATTTTATTCAGAGCCGTGACCCAGTACCAAATGATTTCCCTGGTGCTTTTCCATCTAACAGATATACCGGTGTTACTGATTCAACAGAGACCAAAGAGGACCAGATAAAACTAGACTCGGAGGATGTGAGCATGCCTATGAATCATGGAGAGGGAAATATAAACTCTTACTGTGACAGAACTATGCAGAAGCATGACAAAGTAGAAGATGAATCAGAAGTGTGCCATAAATCCAGCTCGCCCCCTTTAATTCAACAGCCAATCACATTTTCTCCGGAAGAAATAGATAAATACAAGCTCCTCCAGCTACAAGCCCAGCAGCACATGCAGAAACAGCTCCTATCGAAGCATCTTCGAGTTTTGCCTGCTTCAGGGCCGGCTGCCTTCTCCCCGGCCTCGGCCGTCCCGACAGTCCCGGTTCACCAGCACACCTCCATCACCACCATCCACCACACGTTCCTGCAGCATTTTGCTGTTTCTGCTTCCTTCAATTCCCATGGCGGCCCCCTCCCCATAGCTCATCTGCATCCTCTTTCCCAGCCACATTTCACTCCGTTCACATTTTCGCCTCTGACTCCCACAATCATCCCAGCGCACCCCACTTTCTTAGCGGGCCATCCCCTACACTTGGTCACCGCTGCCCCCTTCCACCCGCCCCACATCACACTTCAGCCCCTGCCCTCGGCAGCTTTGATCCCCACGTTGTTTGGCCCTCACTTAAACCCCGCCACAGCTTCCATCATCCACTTGAACCCTTTAATCCAACCAGTGTTTCAAGGTCAAGATCTTTGCCATCGTTCTTGCTCCAGTCAGATGCAACCGTTAAATGGAGTGAAAGAGGCCTTAAATGTATCAGCGCACTTGAACTAACAGGTGTCCAAGCCCCTCTTGCGGATAAATAAAACACATTGTCACTACCTACAGAAGTGGTATATTTAAAGTGATCTGTCTGATTATTATTAAGATTTTAAATGTTGGTGCCAATTCAAAATGTGACCAGTATACAAATCTGAACTGAATTGCCAATATCAAAACAGGAGCGTTTTAAGAATTTCTTCTAACTTGAATAAATAACAGAGCAAATTTAAAGTAACTCTGTGGAAGGGTAGAGGGAAATGTGTTAAAGGTATGTTTGGATGAATTCTCACAAAATATTATAAAATGATAACAAAACATTCAGGCAGGTCATTGATATTACAAAGAAAATAAACTGGAACATAATATTGTATGTTCTAGGTGTTTGCTGCGCGAGTGAATGAATGGATCACACATTTGGTTTTATGCATCAGGTAATAATAAAAGGTCAGTGAATTAAACTCTTTATCAAAAATAATTCCTATGGTTAACTACTGACCAAGCTTTCAATCAATATAATCTGTTTCAATTAAAATAATTTATATTTTCATAGGAAATAAGAGATGGCAAGAAATTTTCTGATTAATTCAAGTTGAAAATTACTCTTCAATGAAAAACAATCTTTACACAGATTGTATCGTTGAGTTTCCGTGAAAAGTTGGGTTATCTTCGTTTCACATACATCTGTGTTAAGAGAATTTTGTAACTGTAAGAATCATCAACATCTAAAATTAAGAATGTTTAATTTTTGTATAAGAAAACATATATAAGCTATCATTAGTATTTGATAATGCAAAATAAAAAATAAAATACACTCAATACCATTTTGAATATATTGCTTAATCTTTCAAACATTACAGGGATTAAAATATTAAGTTTTCTTTATTCTTCTACTTAACAAATCTTACTGTGTTCACCCCAAATTATGTATAAGTAGAGAGAGGAACATTTGGAAGTGTCAGAATTTTTACATGATCTTTATCGAGAAAGTCTTATAAATTACTTTGTTTATTTTGCTCAATTGTAGTAGATATCAGTAAAACACAGTGAATGGTGCTGAATAAAATCACCGTTCGCGTAGTTTTGCAAGTGATCTTAAATATTTATTCAAAATGTTTCCTGGCCCACAGAATTGCATTTGCTACATCAGTATTCTGAATGGCTCTCCAGTTAGAGTTATTATTTTATATTCATAAAATGAAACAAAAACTGGTATGACTGCACATTTCCTATAATACAAGTTTCAGAAAAAATCAACTAAACAGAAATGGAGTGATCGGCCACCTACTGCATGTAGGATGATGGCAGGGTTTCTGTTACATGAGATGGGTGTCTTCTTCAGCCTTGTTTCATAGGGAAGACAGCCATCTTCACGGAAATTCTCTAGTGCATCAGGCAGAGTCAGGCTAAACACCTGTTCTGTTATTTCACTTAATCTTCACAAATGTATTTTGAGATGAATATTATCATTCCTCTGTACAGATGAGGAAAATGAAGTTGAAAGCATAAATTCTTAGTAAATGATAGGAAAGGATATCTTTGATCCTGGGGAGAGAGAGGGAGAGAGACAGATAGGCAGAGACAGAGAAAGGAGATAACATGATTTTGAAATTGCAATGTAAAGAATTTATGTAGTTTCCTAGATATCATCAGAAAGTTGCAGGATGGGGATTTTGACTGAGATACGGCAGTAGGAATGTCTAACTTACCTGAAAAGAATTGAAAAATAGGGGAGGGGCATCAAATAGCAAAAAAAGCCCTCTGTATTTGCATGGAATGTCATAAAAATCATTATAAAAGAACATTAAGAAACATTGGATGAATGTCATAGAAGTGAAATAAATAGAATATTTATTATTAAAAAATAAACAACAATTGGGCCAGCAGATTAAAAAATAATAATGTGGATGACAATTTCTTAAAACAGATTATAAAGTTGACATAGAGCCAAGACAGAGTAATTATGGAAACACACTAAAAGTCTTATTATGAAAAAGAAAGTACCTGATTAATTTTTGTAATTGTCTTTGTGACAATTTAATCTCTCTGAAGGTTAGACCAGAAAATCTCTATTGAGCACTTCATTTTGACTAACAAGAACAGATTGATATGAGTTGATGGCATGGAAATGACTGTCTTGTATTATCAGTGATGACAATGTTCTCCGGCTATGCTATCTTGGGCTTTGGGAAAGAGACTTCACCGTTTAAATAAGAGATAACTTATACCACAGAGTGAGAAATTATAAGTTGTGACATCATATGTGGAAATCTACAATTACAAAATATTCCAATAAGGAGAAAAACAGTCCTTTAAACATTCCAATATAAACTGAATGAGGGATACATTAGAATAATTTTTTAAGTGCCATACATCCATGAGTCAAGATGAACAGAGATTAGGTTAATGTCTTTTAAATATCTCATTTATTGGAAATATCAAAAGAAGTTAATATTTTGCTTCTGCTTGCTGCTTAGGCTGGGGAAGATAATCTAGTAGGATCTTGTCCACCATTAGAATGACTGGCTTTTACTGAGAGATGAGAAGCTACTGGAGAATTTTGCCACATCTGCTTTGCCACATTTGCTTCATCTTGGATTTTTACCAGGGTCATTCAGTTATTGCACTGTGAATAATCTCCAGGAGAGTCAAGGTGGGGATGGGGAGGCTGATTAGTAGATTGGAGGCAGACAAGAGAACAAAGTAATGTGCTCAGCCATAGTCTGGTGGGAATGTTGAGAAGTGCTGAGATTCTAGATTTATTGTGACACTAGACCTAGGAAAGTGTGCTTCATATTGAGTATAGGGTGTAAGACAAAGAGAGGAATTAGAAATGACATAATAGTCTTTGCACCAGGATAGATTTACTGCGGACAGAAATGGGGGGCACTGTGGGAGGGGCAGGGTAGGAGAGGGTCAGTTTAAATACTCTGTTGGAGATTCCTAAAATTATAGAAGTGGAGATATGAGTTGGTAGTTGGAAACATGGGTGTGAAGTGTGAGTAAAGGTGTGAAAATGAAAAACACTTTTGGGAATCATCAACATATAGTAAGTATATAGAAGCCATTGGCTTGCATACTATCATCAGGGGTAGGTAGGGTAGATGAAGTTTTCCAGACTGAGCCCCTTAGAATTTATATCTAAGAATGGATGTGAAGAAAGAACTAAGAAATGAGGACATGATAAAATTTCAAGTTATGTAGGAAAAAATCAGGACAATGAAACCGTGGTGAAACTTCAAGTTACATAGGAAAACATCAGGACTACATAAGGCAAATTACAAAAGTGATTCAAAGAAGCAAGGATAATTGATTTTGTCGCATGTTGCTGACTTAAGAAGAGGATAGAAAATTAAGGATTCCTTCAGTTATGTAGTGCTCACCTGTTGCCTTGACTGGAGACACTGTAGTGGAGTGGTTGGTGCAAAAAATAGTAAAATACATGGGAAGTTTTACACAGAGACACTTTCTGATTCTTAAAACTGTCCTTACGGATAATAGCACTATGTGATAAACATGTTTTACAGCTAAACAACTATACCCAGCGAGTAGTAAAACTTAGATTAATTCCAAACTGGAGAGGGGGTTGTAGGGATTGGTTATAAGGCTTTATATTTGTACTCTGTCATATAAACTTTCATAAAACATGGACAAAATCATGGAACAATATGTACCAAGGAGGAGGAAAACACAAACCCAAGAGGACTAGCAACTGTAGTGAGTGGCAAAATACAATGTGAAAACATTTTAAAAACATAAAATAGGGCAAAATTTGAAAGGTTCAATTTAGCATGAATAGATGTTAGATCCTTTATTTATTTTCAATTTAAAAAATCTTATATACATAGAGCCTAATTCCAATTCATCAATAATATGAAGAGCATAGTAGATTATAAATGCCATATAACCCAATGATGTGCAAAGTCTGGTGAAAAAGTTCTGAGGCATTAGGTTGTATTAAAGGAATTACACAGAATTGGAAAAAGGGGTTCTTTTAGCACTTGGGGAAAAAATACACCACTTGTGGAAAACTCAGTGTTGTTCTGGGCCACAGTTTAAGAGAACTATTCATAAACTAAACTGTGTCCATAAATGGCAGTTTTGACTAATTAGGACACCAAATCAATCTTAAGTTTTTAGACTCACAAATAACATGACTTTTGTGAATAAACAAAAATTAACTGACATAAATCCATTTTCATATATTTCAGGGCGGGGTGTTGGGTTACTTCGCTTATTTTGTTACTTCAACATATCTCAGACCATTTGACAGGCAATATTTACCAGACTTTTCCAGGAGGAGGATATACTATATTGAATTTCCAAAAATAATAATGTCAGAGACATTTTTTACCCCCTGTGGACCATCTCATGGAACTAATGTTCTATAGAACAGAATCTGGTAGATGCCATGTGAAAAACAAAGACTAATATGTATTTTCCAAAGAAAAGAACACTTGGTGAGGAAAGAAAATGAGAATTAACCTTCTTAACTTTAGATATCCGGATAGCAGCATGGAGCTGTGTTTGTGGAAAATCATCTCTATTCTCTTTAGGGTGGAGAAGGTACACACTACAAATAGGTAGGTTTTGATTCAACAAGAAGAAAAACTTGACAAATTATTTGTATAAAGTTGTAAAATTTCCATCACTGAAATATTCAAGAATGTTTGCAAATTTGGTTGAGTAAAATGCTTAAGGATTTTTGGAATAGGATTACTAGAATTGTGCTTGTGAACAATGACCTATTCAATTATCCTCTAGGATAATTTCCAAATTTCAGGTGGCTGGTTTATAGTGCTTAGTTTAGGACTGTTTTTTTTTCTTCTGATAATACTCAAAACGCTTTTGCTGCTATGGAGAATATTCTGAGCCAACCTCTTACTTTCTTACAATTAATGAGTATGGGCCTGAACGATTTATTTTTTACTTAAGTGAGACACACTCTAGAAGAAAATGAAATAGAATTCTAAATATACATTAAATTCTAAAATGGATCCTTTTTTTTAAAAAAGTGTCACTGTGATGGATGATATTTTCAGGATTATTTCCTTTCATTTACACAATTATTTGGCAGTTGATTTTCAGCATTCAATGGCTGTTATGGCCATAGTCTGATATTTATGGAGCAATTCCCTTTATGGGATTATTTTTCCACCCTTGGCTCGTTGAAGTACTTTTTGGTATCTGTCTTAAATGATAAATGCTTAATTAAACACCGAAAATGTTTTAAAAGAGTCTGTGAGATCTTTACACACACATGTATAGACGCATATGCACATGCACGCTATATGTTTTTCTGAGACACTAAGAACCAGTCCATCGATAGATAGCCTCCTGAATGTGGGGTATGGGGAAACAAAACTAATCTTTGTACAAAGAACAGGAAATTCAGGGAAGTTCACGTTCTTAATTCCCTACCAAATTCAGCAAGAAAGAAGACAGTGGGATTGGATTCTCTATGAGTTTGTATGTTTTTTTAATATGTTGTAATACATATGTTATACGTATGTTTATATATGTTATGTTATAAAACGTAAGAAATGATTAGAATATAGGAAGTCATTTGGAAAGTTCCCAGTTCCCAGGGTTGTTCTTTTTTTCCTTAGACAGACGTTTCTCAGAGAGATCCCCTAAACTTTTGATTTCATTTATAGAACATGGATTTAACAGTTCACATATTTGCTCAGTTTCTGCCAGGATTTAGAATCTCCCCGTTCTCTTTGAATAGAAATATCTTCAAAGAAATTAATCCTATAAAGCTTTCGCATTGAATGGAGTATTTAATCAATGAAAGTACTCGGGATCGCATTGCTGGATTGGGCTATTTCCTTAGTGCACGAAGTCGCTGCTTACCTGCACAGTTTCCAGTGAAGGCAGCAACGTGGCTTCTAACCTTGACTTTTAATACTTTCAAACGATTCAAAAACATCATGCTTTTCAAGCATTTAGAACGCTAATGGGAGATATGAATATGGTCCAGCCGTTAGGGGACTGCTTGTTCTCCCAGTGTTTTAGATACATATGAGGGAAACATTCACATGCCCTCCAGGCTGCGTGGGGAGCTCGCTGCCTCCTTGTTAGTGTAGTAACATCGCTGGTCATCTCAAACAGGTAGCACATTTTTCAATTTTCCCTAAAAATTTCCCCACAAGTTTTTCAGAAAGATGGTTAAGCAGTCTGAAGAAAAATTATGTAAATGTCAAATCCAATTTTCTAAAATCACAATAGAAAGAACCCGAATCTCACACATCAGTGTATGTAGCTAATGTACTTAGGGGCAAAATTGGCCTAGTGCTTATCTCTGGCTTAGCAGGACTCATGAAGAGATTTAATTCTGAATCTTTAAATGAGTGAACTCCTGAAGAGACATGTGCTGTCATTGGAAAATAGAAAAATTATTAAAAAGCAAGTGAGTGACCACTTCCATAGAGTAGTGGAGAAAAGAGTTTACTTCCCTTTGTGTCTCAGACTGAAACTACTTCAATAAGATAGGAGTTTCCTACTAAAATATGAGTTTCCCAGCCAATAAACCTGGGTCTAGAGGATTTTCAAAGGTTATCATTTCATTCCAGCAAAAATATTATCCACTGTTGCTATTAGGTAGACATTTGAAGGTGATTGTTGTATTGCTTTGGATTAAGCTATATTAAAATGGAAGCAGTGGCTGAATCAGTAGGGTTTAGAATAAACCAATATTGGAGAGATAAGCCAAAGGGCCTTTTTTTCATTTTATGCAGCTTTGTATTGGAGGGCAACCTCCCAATCCACTTTCTTAATTCCCTTCCTTTTGCACCTCACTGCCCTTCTTAAATAGCAAGATGATTTTGGCAGAAACACAAAGCAGGAAAATTGGAAATACAAAATACATGTGTGTATACATGTATACATGTGTATGCCACTGTGTGTTCTTAATGAATATACTCTAGTCATTAGTTGTAGACCTTTATCTTTGTTCAAAAGATGGGTTCAAAATCGTGTTTTTCAAAACATATTCACTTATTGAAACAATCAGCTTCAAGAAAGATTTCCTTCCCACCATGCTCAAAATTGTCAGTTTCTTCTATTTGTGGGAGATTATAAAATAGTTGATAATGTAAATTGGTTATGTAGCCATTTAAAAAAAATTCCTACCTTATTCAATTCTATTTAAAGTATTTACTTTGTAATTACACTGGATGATAGTCTGGCAATATGAAACATAATCCAATAATTTCATTTTGTATTCTCCGTACAAAATTTTTTTTTTAAATTATAGTGTGGCTAAGTAAATTGCACTATTGTACATGCAAAGTAGCTTTTTTAGGTTATTAGATAAATACTTGGACTGTAGTTCAATGCAATAATATTTTTTTCAATAAAATGCTTAATGGTATAAGAGTATTAGTCATGCATTTCTAACAAAAACATACCAAATATAAAAACGAAATCGAAAGCAAAATGGTATGGAAATATTCTGTATTTTACACTACTGAATTTAAAATGCATTTAACATTTTATTTATTATTGTATATATTTATATTATATATTTAAAGGCTGGGATTTCTTAGACTATTTCTTAAAATTTTAGTGTTATAAAATAAAGCTGTTTCCTCAAACTAAAAATAAATATGATTTTAAAAGTTCTTTAGATGTATTCTTTGTTGAAACCTCTCATGCAAATACTATGTGAAGTTCTTCTGGTTCTTGTAGCTTCAAAAACAAACAGTATTTTGAAATGCTCTAACAAAGTTTAGTTTCTGGAATGCATTCTGTAAGTGATAAGATAGACGTGATGGTGTTCTTCATATTTATAATTTTAATGTAGACTCTGAAAATACCTTAATTAATAACCCCAATATGTTCTTGTTCCAGAAGGACTCAACTCACTAGGAAATCTTTTTAATCAAGCATGACCAATAGTGCGGGAACATGATTTAACTTCTTACTTTATTTTCTTTACCGTTGCCCTCCTTTGTTGGATCTTAGTAGGATATCATGTGTTGTTTCACCTCATTTACTGGATGTTAGTAAGATATCATGGATTGTTTCATTCATCATCAAGACATTCTCGTAAACTCTTGTCCTTTGTCATTACTTATTGTTTGGAGTTTAATAGATTTCTTCCACATTTCCAAGTCTTCAAAAGAGTAAGGAAAATTTTTCATAGAAATAGTTCATTAGGAAATAACTGGGATATGATTTTTCCCTCTTTAAATTACTCATTCCTTGAGTAGTTAGGGGGATTGTTCATCTGGACCTCTATCCTTATTGTATCTTTATCTCCTGCACTAATGTTGACTACCAAACTCTCAATTTAGGACAATGAATTGATTTCATCCAGTCAAAGCTCAAAGTTCCTTTACCTAACTTACTCTACTTAACTCTTACCTAATTAGGTACTTAACTCTACCTAATTTGGGTGGCTGGGTGGCTCACTGGATTAAGCATCTGCCTTTAGCTCAGGCCATGAACTCAGGAGGCTGGGATCAAGCCCCAATGGGGCTCCCTGTTCATCCGCAAATCTGCTTCTCCCTCTCCCTCTGCCCCTCCTTCCTGCTCATGCTCTCTCTCTCTCAAATGGATAAATCTTTAAAAAAAAAATTGACCTAATTATAATCTTGATTTAAGAATACAAATGAATTTTCGGATTGTACAAATTCTTTAAAGTCTATTGATTTCCATTATTCCAATCCAAAGCCAATAGTGTTGACAGAACTGAAGTTTCAGTGTGCTAAATAGCTGAAGTAAAGTAATACTAGAAATTTTGCCATAAGTGAATTTCAAGAAATGAGATCAAATACATTATATTTCAAGTATTGGGAACATGAGACAAAAATATATATCATAATCTAACCAGCGAGGACATTCCTGAGAATGGTCCCTTTCAAATCTCATAACAGTTAATCTATTCTCAATAGTATTTGTTACTATTTCTATTTGAAGTAATTTCTTCATTTAACTATAGGATACTATGCACTTTGATTTTCCTTGAGTCTGTTTTTTTGTTTGTTTGTTTTTGGTTTTGTTTGTTTGTTTTTGGTTTGTTTCGTCTTTGCAGATTGTTTTCTTCCCAGAACTTCCTTAGGCTCCCAACCTTTAAATTTTGGAGTAACCCAAGGGCTTAGTTCTAGACATTGTCTTGTCTCTATTACACACACTATGTGATCTTATTAGTATCAGGCCTTAAAGAACATTTTATATCCTGATGATTCTCAGCTTTATATCTTCAGGTATGACTTTCCCTTAGTTTCTGCATTTATTTATTTGGTAACTCACTCAAAACCTCCACTGAATGTTTACTAGTCGTCAGGAGCTCTGTGTTCAAAAAGGATCTCTTTGCTTCCTCAAATCTTTTCCTTCCTCAGGGCCCCACATATCAGGAAAGAGCTCTATCAGTCTCCCAAGAGCTCGTGTTAAACTCTTGAGCGTCCTCTTGGATCTGTCTCACATCCCACATCTTATCACCAACCTATCAGCATGACCTGTCAGTTTTACCTACACAATATATCCCCAATCTGACCTCATCATGTCCATGGTGACCTTCTCAGTATCCTCTATCTTCTCTCACCTGTAATATAGCAACAGCCTCCTGCTTGGTCTCCCTGGATCTCCAGTTTCTAGGAACCAGTCCACACAAAGTGGAGACAAAGTGCTATCCTGAAGATAAAAATCTCTTAAATAGTTTCACATTATTTTTAGAATAAAATCCAATGTTTTGACAACAGCCTTAAAGATCCAATTCCATCCGACCTCTGATAATCTCTACAGCTTCATCTTCTCCCATTGCCTCTGTCTCTGATCTTGTAGTTCCTCAAACAAAGCAAGCATTTCCCACGCAGAGCCTTTGCATTTGCTGTCTTCTCTGACAAGAATGTTCTTTCCAAAGCTACTTTCATAACTCCTTCCCTTTCTTCATTCAGGTGTTTAAAAAAAAAAAAAACTCCTCCTCAAAGAGGCTTTTCTTGTCCAATCTAAAAAGAATATCTACTATCACCGTACCTGGGTGGCTCCGTTAAGCTTCTGACTCTTGATTTTAGCTTGGGCCATGATCTTAAGGTTGTGAGATCAAGTCCCTTGTCGGACTCCTTCCTGTTCATGGAGCCTGCTTGGGATTCTCTCTCTCTCTCTCTCGCTGTCCCTGCCCTCAAACGTGTGTGCATGCATGCTTTCTCTCTCTCTCTCTCTTAAAAAAAAAAAAGAATCTCTACTTTTTCATACCATTCACTTTGAATTCTTTCTTACAATTGATACCATACTATTCTATCATGCATTTACTGTATGTTTTTGTTTATATGTTTTAAAATTTCATCTTAAATAAAATTTTGAAAGGAGAAATTTTATGGGAGAAGGCTATTTTCCTCTTTTGTTCAATACATTTTGTTCCTTTGCTTCTGAGACTCATACTGAGAACATACTAGGCACTCAATAAATAATTGCTGAGTAATACAATGAATGCAGAACTTGAAGAAGATTCTCAGCTTTCTGGTTGATTTGAGACAATGTTATTTAGTGTGCCAAGTTTGATGTGATTTATTAAATAGGTTATGATTTCAAAATTAAAGCCTATAGTTTTAACCGAAGGGTAAACGTGAAAAAAAAAAAAAAAAAACCTTCTTGATTGATTGACAAAATTCTTGTCAAACTTGAGAGGTTGTTTTTTTGTTATTTTAATTTTTAAATCACCTATAGGTCATGACGTATTTCCTTAAAGACGTGAAATTTACAGACATGCATGAATTGTTAAAACGTTCTTTAAATTTTACATTGATTTGTAAAAGTGCTTATCATATAACCTCTATAAATTCAAGAATTATGTTTGATCTTGGGGTGCCTGGGTGGCTCAGTGGGTTAGGCCTCTGCCTCGGCTCAGGTCGTGATCTCAGGTTCCTGGGATCGAGCCCTGCATCGGGCTCTCTGCTCAGTGGGGAGTCTGCTTCCCCCCACTCTCTGCCTGCCTCTCTGCCTACTTGTGATCTCTGTCTGTTTTTGGTTTTTGGTTTTTTTTTAATACCACTTTTTTCTTTTTTATTTAAAATATTATAACCAATTAACATACTAGGTAACATTGTTTACATTCCAGTGGTGCATGTTTAATGACTAGGGCATGAATGATTAAAAACCACAATAATTATCTCAGCATTCCCTACAAAGTGCCCCATTTTGTTTTGTCTAGAGGAGAAGGAGAGGGAATGGAACACAGGGAAGGAAAAGGAATGAGGAAGGAATGGTATCCTAGAGGGAGAAAAGCAAATGTCAATCATCAAATGTAAGTTTCCAGGTTTTAAAACCCGTTGAACAGGATAAACTGTAATGAGAAAATAGATGTCACAGTCCAGGTAGACAGCTAGTTTAGTTTAACTTCATCATTCAGCTAAAAGATTAAGAGCTTCTCAAAAATATACCAAATATCGGGCCTACAAAAGTAATTTATTTCTTCGTAAAATTTACTAAGATTTATTCCTTTTGTAAAATGTAAAGAATGGACTGGTATCACGAGCAGGTTTCTACTTATAAAAACAGACAGTAATAATGTCCAACGAACACATCTAACACAATTTTCCAAGATATACAGTGAAAGATTTTCTATGTGAGTCTCTCTTACTGATGCAAGGTATATATTTTACACACTTATTGGTATTGTGTCAACACTGGCTATAAAGTATTTAACACACATTTATAATTCACACTCAGTAAAGAGCTTACATTAAGGACAATAGCTTACTTGGGAAAGCATAGAAAATTAGTGTGAGGTAGTTCAATAAAAACCTAGTTTAATTTGTAAGTTATTGTGAGAATAGAACATTGTGCAAAACTAATCCACAGGTAATATTTCTCAGAAGTTTCAGGAACAAAGAGAATCTAAACTAGAAATGACCAGAAATTGCTACTCTTACAAGACTCTCCTTAGGAGCACTTAACTAAGAGCAGTTAGTTTGAAATTCTTGCAATGAGTAAGAATCAAATAAGTAAATAAGTCTGTCAAATAAGTAAAATAAAACCTTTAAAAAATAATAATAAAATAAAATTAAAAAAGAATTATGTTTGATCCTGTCAGGGGCCGTATTACCAATATCTTTTGGGTGCATATTTCTACTTCCTCATACGTAATGTTCCTACCGCTCTCTCCATATGGTAGGGAAGCTGGAATTCTCTGGAGAGTGACTTCCTCACTCATTCCACTAACATGCATAAAGTAGCCACTAGATGTAAGACAGAGATACACCAATACAGAAACAGACAAAAAGCTCTGTTGTTATGGAGCTTACATTTTAGTAGGGAGAGAAAACAAACAAAATAAAAATCAAACTATGTTTTAGGATGAATACTATTCAGTGCTAAAGAAGTTAATGGCCCTCTGTGTATAATGGAAGAGCTAGTATTTGTACCGAAGTCTTATTCCTAAAACCACATTTGCTCTATTTCATGAAACAGTGTAAGATAAGACATTACTGTCTGGTTAAATAAAGATAATTGCCTGTTTGGTTAGTTCCTTCAAAGAAAGATGATGGGTTGAGAAAAACCCATCTCTTTTCAATGGGTTTCAGAGAATCTTTTCAAATTTTCCGAGTGTCCCTCCTGTTAAGCATATCTTGACTTTGAGACTGGAGTCTTGTGACTACACTAGTGCAAAGTCTGTTGCTATTGAATAATTTAGGATGTGATGGATATGCACAGAAGAGAGAATAATGGCATATGGCCTGATGACATATTTACAGAGATACCTAGTTACAGTTAGAGTCCTACTGCTGTTGTCAACAATCAATGGGAGTCCAGAAGGTGGAAAAAAAAGAAATCTGATTTCAGAGAAAAGAGTTGAAATTGGTCTTTTGAGATCTCGGTTTTAGAAAAGCGGTTTTGTATGAGGCAAACTTCTGGCTTTTGGCAAACTCTCCAGAGAAATTTCATTTCATTAACAGGATAGGCATTCCAGGATTGTCACTATTCAGTTTAACTAGCTTCTGTTATTGTGCGGGCATGACTGTTTCATATGCCCTTCATGAGCATTCCCTTCTCCTACATATCTGATAGCCGGCAACATTTTAGTCAGCTCTTTTTTTTTTTTTTTTTTTAAAGATTTATTTATTAGAGTGTGTGGTGGTGGGGGCAGAGGGAGAGAGAGAAAATCTTAAGCTGGCTCCAAGCCCAGCACAGAGCCTGATATGCAGGGTTCAATCTCACAACCCTGAGATCATGACCTGAGCCAAAATCAAGAGTCAGATGCTCAACTGACTTGAGCTATCCAGCCGCCCCAAGGAATTTATTATCAATAAACTGTAGCTGATAAATGAGACGTTTTGGCATCCTTGTTTCATAGGCAAAGGTGTCTTTTGGGTCCATATCCAGTGTTTCTCCTTGGAAGGTCATACTTTGAATTGCAGCACCAGCCTTGGTTTCTTTGTTTCAAATTAAGCTGTCCTACCTTGATGGCAGCAAGGGGTTGGTTCTGTCACTACTGATAGAGATGTTTCAGGGCTTCGGGCTGAGTTCTGGCATGTCCTTGAAGCGCCCATCCTGGGCATGCCTCTTCTCCTTCTGTTTCTTAGATGCTCTGCCCTCATCAATTTTCCTCACATGCCAATCCTGTCAGAGTTGAGTTTTCACAATCCTTGTGTCAAATTCAAAGAAGCAAATGCATTCTGAACCATGACCGATGGGGATTTAATCTGCCTGCTGAGGTTGTAGGGGTGGTATTTGCATTAGAATTCAGTAACCCACTGTGACAGGGAGAAAAATTCTCAAAGATTGAGTGTTTGGGACCACGTGATTACTTTGTCCATTTGGGTCTCGATGTGGGATCCCGTGCCTGGGACAGGGTTCATTACAAAGTGATGAGCTCAGGAGGCAATTTGAGGGACCTGTCATAAATCAAGATTTTAGAGAGAAGGGAATTTAAATATTTTCATAGAGTTAGCTAATTCAAAAGTTGCCAGTGTTATTCACGTTTCCTCAATCAGGATGTGTGGATAGATAGCAGGAAAGAGTGTAGCAAACCATAGCCAACCAGCAGGTTAAAAGACAATAGTCACAATGTATTTGTCCCATCTAGACCCATGAGAATGATAAAAACATTGCTTGGCAATGCCAAGATTGTCAAGCTCTAGAATAATGGTATAACTTGTGATTTTGTATCCTACTTTTTTTTTCTACCTATTATAACTCTTTCATGCTACGTTGTTTCTTAATCAGCATTATAAATTACACGGAAAATTGCATGGAGTGAATATACCATAACTTGTACAACCATGCTCCATTTTACTGTTATTTAGACTGTCCCCAGCTTTATGCTAATGTAAATGATGCATTTCAATGAGCACTTTCATAAATGTAGTTTTTCTCCCATCATTACCTATATAAGTTCAGTTCTTTGAAATGGGGATTAAACCCCACATAAACTACTGGATTTTTTGTTTGTTCGTTTGTTTGTTTTTGTACACACCCTAATTGCATTCCACTAAGTTTTATCAAGGTCTGAAACACATTAACATTTTTGACAGTAATGTGCTATAATTTATTCAACTCTTTCTTCTTCTGCCAATTGTTATTATTACTACTACTATCATTATTCCACCTATACTATTATTATGCCATAATGATATGGTAACTTAAGACTACAAAATGTTGGTGTGTGGATTTTTCCTTATGAATTTTAATTTTAATTTTTGTTTTTTCCATTTTTATTGAGATATAAATGACTTACAGTAGCATATAAACTGAAGGTGTACAGCATAATGATTTAAATTACATATATTTTGAAATGATTACCACAATAAGTTTAGTCAACATTCATCATCTTGTGTAGATAGAAAAAAAAATGTTTTTTTCCCCTTGTGATGAGAACTCTTAGGATTTATTATCTCAACTTCCATGTACCTCATATAACAGGCATAAATGTAGTCACCCTGTTGTACATTATACCCCTAGTATGTATTTATCTTATAATTGAAACTTTGGTCCATCTAATTCTTCCTCCTCCCACCTCTGACATCTGGGAACAAATATGATCTCTTATTTTATGAGTTTGGTTTTTCTTTTTCTTTCCTTTTTTTTTTTTTTTTCTTTTAAGATTCCACATCAAAAAGATTAAAAAAAACAACTTAGGTTATTTCCACGTCTTGGCTACTCTGTAAATAATGCTACAATAAACACGGTAGTACAGATACCTTTTGACATAGTGTTTTCATTTCCTCCAGATATATTCCCAGAATTGGAATTGTTGGATCATATGGTAGTTCTATTTTTACCTTTTTGAGGAATCTCCCTCCTCTTTCCCAGTGTGGCTGTACGAATTTGCAATCCAAATAATAGCACAAGAAGGTCTCCTTTTCTCCACGTCCACACCAGCATTTGTTGCCTCTTGTGGGTTTTTTTGTTTTGTTTTGTTTTGTTTGTTTGTTTTAAAGAGAGGGAGAGAGATCACAAGCAGGCAGAGAGGCAGGCGGTGGAGGGCGGGGGGGGGGGGGGGGGGAAGCAGACTCCCCGCTGAGCAGAGAGCTTGATGCGGGGCTCAATCCCAGGACCCTGAGATCATGACCTGAGCCAAAGGCAGAGGCTTTAACCCACTGAGCCACCCAGGCGCCCCTCTTGTGTTTTTGATGGTGGCCATGCTACCAGGTTCCTGGTGGTATCTCCTTGTGGTTTTGATTTGCATTTCCCTTGTGATTCCTGTTGTTGAGCATCTTTTCACTTGTTTATTGGCGATTAGTGTAACTTCTGTGGAACAATGCCTACGGGGTCCTTTGCACATTTTTAGCTGGATTAATTTGTTTTTTTGCTATTGAGTTGTAGGAGTTCTAATTATATTTTTGATAGTAACCCCTTATTAGATACATGGGTTGCAAATATTTTTTTTCCCATACCTTAGGTTGTCTTTTTATTTTGTTGATGGTTTCATTTGTTATGCAGAAGCTTTTGAGTTTCATTTAGCCCCACTTGTTTATGTTTTATTTTAAGGCTTGTGGCTTAAGAATCATCTAAAAAATCATTGCCAAAATTCATGTTAAGGAGCTTTTTTCCTGTGTTTCCCTTTAAGAGTTTTATAGTTTTCCGGTCTTACATTGACGTTGTTAATCCATTTTGAGTTTATTTTTTTGTGAATGGTTTAAGATAGGGGAATAGTTTCATTCTTTTACATGAGAATATCCAATATTCCCAGCACCAAGTATTGAAAAGACATCTTTTCTCCACTGAGTATTCTTGGATCCCTTTTTAAATATTAGCTGGCCATACCTGCATGGTTTAATTTCTGACTTTTTGACTCTGTGCCGTCAGTGTGTCTGCTTTTATGTTTTATATGCTATTACCATACTGTTTGGTTACTACAGCTATATAATATAGCTTGAAATCAGTAAGTGTGATGCCTCCTACTTTCTCAGGCTTGCTTTGGCTATTAAGGGTCTCTTGTGGACCCATGTAATTTTTAGGATTTTTTCTACTTCTGGCCTTCCTAAAAAAGGCCATTAAAATCTTGATAAAATTGAATTGAATCTATAGAAGTCTGTGTAATATGGACGTCTTTTTTTTTTAAGATTTTATTTACTTATTTGACAGGGAGAGACACAGCAAGAGAGGGAACACAAGGAAGGGGAGTGAGAGAGGGAGAAACAGGTTTCCCAAGGAGCAAGGGACTGGATGTGGGGCTGGGATCATGCCCTAAGCCAAAGGCAGACGCTTAACGACACCCCATAGTATGGACATTTTAGCAATATTAATTTTCCCAATCCATGAATACCTTTCCATTTATTTGTTTTCTTCGATTTCTTTCATCAATGTCTATGGTTTTCAGTAGAGAGATCTTTTACGTCCTTGGTTAAATTAATTCCAAGGATTTTTTTTTATTCTAAATATTAAATTCTAAGTATATAATTATTTTTAATGCTACTACAAATGGGATCATTTTATTTCTTTTTCATGTAATTCATTGTTGGATAGAAACACAGCTGATTTTTGTATGCTAATTTTGTACCCTGCAACCTGACTGAATTCGTTGATTAGATCTGACAGTGTTTTGATGGGGTCAGGACTTGGAGGTCAGCCCTGAGCAGCCTCCCAGGTGTTTCCAGTCAGGCTTTCTGGTCAGGAGAGGCTGGGAGCTATTCAGTTGCCGTCCAGGCTAGGATTTAGCTCCCTAGCCAAGTTGAGGCCAGCCAGGGAGGTCTCCAAGCCCAGCAAGGCTTTTAGATTGTGCTCTTGACTCAAGCCGACCCAGTCTCCAAGTTCCCTGGCCGCATGGTGCCACAGCATTTTTTCTGTGGGTGATCAGCTCTGCTTGCCACACCCTCCGCGCAAGCACTGCTGGGCTACGCAGCCTCCAGCTGTTCCCCATCAGGCTTTCTGAGAAACTACCCTCAGCCTTGGGCCAGACTATGACTCAGCAACACTGCCTGGGCAGGGAAATGGCTGACGGCTCCAGAGCTGGCAAAGTTCTTTGTTTGAAGACCTCATTCAGGCAAGCCTGCTCCCCACCACGTTTCCTGGTCAGATTGCACCATCGTCTTGGCTCTGCAGACGAGAAGCTGCAGGTTGGGAATCGTACGTGAGCATGGCAGGTAGGAACCCAGTCTGCCAAAATCTGAGGACTGGTCATTTCAAGTCCCTCCCCTGACTTCTCTATCCCAGCCAGATTCCCTATGGTCAAGTCGCATGGATTTTCCTGCGTCCCCACGGGGTGAGACCAAAGTGGGTGTTCCCAAGAAGCAACCCACAATGTGGGGACCAGGAGCTGAAGTCTATCCTGTGCTCTCTTTCTCCACTGGAGGAACCGTAGTCTGAGGGGAGAACCATGCATGGTACTCTTCTTCACTATAGGAGGGGCAGTTGAATCAGAATGGAGCTCCTCCTCTTACCCTTCTAATGCAGTTTGTCTTGGTCTTGCTGGAGCAGGGGGTGTGCTTCAGCCTCATTTCTGTGTTCTAAAGTCCTCCCAGTGGTGTGTTGTGCATGAATAGTTTTTCTGCTGGGGAGCAAAGTCAGGAACGACCTATCATTTACCTCATATTTCTTTTTTTAATTCTCTTAACTATAGTTCCTACATTTTATATGTGACTATACAGTTATACATTTGGAAATTTACATGAAACGAGTACGTTTGTGAGAGCCTGTAGTTCTTTTTCTTCAATAGGCTATGGAGAGCATCATGCCTTAGTCTTCATGTTTTTATTGTTGCCTTGCATAGTTATACTTTATACCCTACCCAAATGTCTAATTAACTGACTAGGAATCGAATACCATCTAGGATCTTGTCTCTTGCCATTGTATTCCTCATATTCTTGCAAATTATTGAACTTGAGGATGTAATAGGAATTTCTGAATTTGTGGTGAGTCAGAAGTAAGAATGGCCTAGGGCCCCCCCCACCCCCACCCTGGGACTGATGCCTGAAGGGAGGGCAGTGTTGGGGAGGACTGTGCCCTTCCTCTGTGATGTCTCTCACCATTGTAGGTGGTTGGTGTCAAAAGTCTTTGCAATATCTCAAAATTATTATGAGAATTAAATGGTTCGGTGTAGGTAAAAATGCTTCCAAAGCAACTGGTGTGCAATAAATGTTCTGCAAGTGTTAGCTACAGTTGCAATTACTAAAGGTTCTCATTCTCCATGACATAAATATTCTACCAAGAATAATGACGAGTTTTTGTTTACATGCTATGTTTTATTTAAGCAGTAGCCTATTCCATATGATGCTTTTTATAAGTTTATTTTCTTAAATTGTTTGTTTAAGGAAATATAGTAAATGTTAAAATAGACACACTCAAACTACAATGCAATAAGCTTAAGTCTGGAAACTCTTTTTCCAGAAGAAACTGTGACAGCTATAGTCACTTAAAATGTAGGTCTGACATTCTATTGGTAAAAGAGGAGGAATATAAAGTTTACTTCTAGGTTTTTTTTATAATTGAGCTGACTCAAAAAAAAATAAATAATAGTAATTGTGCTGACTGAGTGCCACACTCTGTAGAACGCTGGGCTATCATAACAATTAGACTCCAGAAATTACAATGATGCGAATTTAAATGAAGTTTTTTAAATAAACTATTAAAGTTTCTTTTTTAATTGAAGTATAATTGACATAAAATGTCACATTAGTTTCAGGTATACAATATAGAGTTTCAGCAATTCTCAACACTGTGCTGTGCTCACCACACTAAGTATAGTTATCATCTGTCACCATATAGTTATTACAATATTATTGACTCACTTCTTATACTGTACTTTTCAGCCCCATGACTTTATTTAAAACTAGAAGTTTGTACCTTTTTATGCTCTTCACATATTTCACCTATCTCTCCTTCTCCTTTACCCTCTGGCCAACACTGGTTTGTTCTTTGTATTTACTATTCTATTTCTATTTTTTTTGTTTGTTTGTTTTTTATTGTTGTTGTTGTTCATTTGTTTTTTTTAAATGCTACATATAAATGAAATCATATGGCATTTGTTTTTCTCTTCATATTTATTTCACTTAGCATAATACTCTCTGTCCATCCATGTTGTCACAAATGGCAAGGTCTCCATTATTTTCTAGGGATGAGTAATATTCCATTGTTATACATGTCATATCTTCTTTATCATTCATCTATCAATGGACACTAGGTTGCTTCCATAACTTGGCTACTTTAAATAATTCTGCAATGAACATCGGGTACACATATCTTTTTGAATTAGTGTAGTCATTGTCTTTGGATAAATAGCCAGTAGTGGAATTATTGGATTGGATGGTATTTCTGTTTTTAACTTTTTGAAGAATTTATATATTGTTTTCCACAATGGTTGCATCAATTCACATTCCCACTAACAATGCATAAGGGTTCCTTCTCTCCATATCCTCACCAACGTTTGTTATTTCCTGTCTTTTTGATCTAGCCATTCTGTCTGGTATGAGGTGATATCTCATTGTGGTTCTGATTTGCATTTCCCTGATGATTAATGATGTTGAAGATTTTTTCATGTATCCATTGGCCATCTGTATGTCTTTCCTGTTCTCTATCCATTATTTAATTGGATTTATTATTTTTGGTGTTGAGTTGTATAAGTTCTTTATATTTTGGATATTAACCCTTTATTGGATATATCATTTGCAAACATCAATATCTTCTCCTGTTCAGTAGAGTGCCTTTTAGTTTTGTTGATGGTTTCCTCTGCTGTGCAAAAGCTTTTCATTTTGGGGACGCCTGGGTGGCTCAGTTGGTTAAGCGGCTGCCTTCGGCTCAGGTCATGATCCCAGGGTCCTGGCATTGAGTCCCACATTGGGCTCCTTGCTCGGTGGGGAGCCTGCTTCTCCCTCTGCCTCTGCCTGCCACTCTGTCTGCCTGTGCTCGCTCACTCTCTAACAAATAAATAAATTAAAAAAAAAAAAAAAGGCTTTTTATTTTGGTGTAGTCTCAATAATTTTTGTTTGCTTCTTTTGTTTGGGTTTGGGTTTTTTTGTGTTTTTGTTTTTGTTTTTGTTTTGTTTTATTTGTTCGCTCTTACTACCCTTGCCTGAAGAGACATGTCTAGAAAAATGTTAGTAAGGCCAATGTCCAAGAGACTATTGCCTATATTTTCTTTAAGGAGTTATGGTTTAAGGCCTCAAATTTAGGACCTTAATCTATTGGGAGTTTATGTTTGTGTATGGTTTAAAAAGTTAATCCAGGGGGCACCTGGGTGGCTCAGTGGGTTAAAGCCGCTGCCTTCGGCTCAGGTCATGATCCTAGCGTCCTGGGATCGAGCCCCGCATCGGGCTCTCTGCTCAACAGGGAGCCTGCTTCCTTCCTTCTCTCTCTGCCTGCCTCTCTGCCTACTTGTGATCTGTCTGTCAAATAAATAAATTTAAAAAAAAAAAATAAATAAAAAGTTAATCCAGTTTCATTCTTTTGCATATAGCTGTCCATTTTTACCAGCACCATTTATTAAAAAGGTGGTCTTTTTTCTATTGTATATTCTTTCCTCCTTTGTCATTGATTAATTGACCATATAAATATCGGTTTATTTCTGGGCTCTCTATTCTTTTCCATTGATGGGTCTGTTTTTGTGCTAATATCATACTGTTTTGATTATTATAGCTTTGTAGCATATCTTGAACTCTGAGACTGTGATACTTCCAGCTTTGTTCTTCTCAAGATTGCTTTGGGTATTTGGGTCTTTTTTAATTGAATACAGATTTTTGGGTTCTTTGTTATTCTGTAAAAAATACTTTTTTTTTTTTAAGATTTTATTTGACAGACAGAGATCACAAGTAGGCAGAGAGGCAGGCAGAGAGAGAGGAGGAAGCAGGCTCCCTGCTGAGCAGAGAGCCCGATGCGGGGCTCAATCCCAGGACCCCGGGATCATGACCTGAGCCAAGGGCGATGCTTAACCCACTGAGCCACCCAGGTGCCCCAGCACTTGGCATTTTGATAGGCATTGCATTAATTCTGTAGATTGCTTTGGGGTAAACTTTACTTTTAATAGAAGTACTAAATGAGTAAATACATCATGGGGCTGTCTTCTTGTGGTACTCAAGAAACCAAGCTGATAAAGGCTATTTGGTATTTACCTGATGGCTCCCAGAGCTTCCTTGGATATCATCTGCAGTTCAAGTGGATAAGGAGGGGGAAAAAGATGAGGCAAAACTACAGGTTAGGCCTAGGAGTAATTTTAGTTCACATTCTATTGCCTTGATCTCAGTCATATGGACACATCTAACTTCAGGGGAGGCTGGGAAGTGTAGCATAGCTGTAGAAGAAAAGAGAAAGTGCAAGTATTTCTTTGTTAATTTTTCATATACTTTATTCGAAGGCCCAGTAAGCTGTGCAGAAAATAGTCAACAACAATTAAATGACCATTATTATTTCATTAAAGTTCCTTCTTGCCTACCACGATGGGAGTGGGAGGCAACTTTCTGTTTCTTTCTTTTTTTCTTTTTTTGCTCTTTTTACATTAAAAACAAAATGAAAGAAAACTTTCTTCTTCACTGACCAGCCTCTTTTGCCTAAAATTCCACCATACAAATTTCAAGCTGTTGAAATTCACTGAAATTCACGATAGGCATTTCTGGCTTAATTCCCTATCAAAATGCAAAATTGCCACAGCCATTTATACCTTGGAAAAGATGAGTTTGTGGGATACTTTAATGGACTTCTAGTCCATTAAATGAGTATTTTCACTGGTGGGAGGGGGGAGAAACCTAAGTTGCCAGATCACAAAGTAAATTGAGCAAATACAGAAGCTCCCTCACAGAGCAAGCTGAGACGCCTTTACAAATAGACGGTCCATCATGACTTGACTTCTTAAAGGGCTGCGAAGTAGTAGCTCTGATTCTGACAAATTTAAATATTCACTTCTTCTTCCGAGTGAATAAAAACCAAAAGATCGAAGATTCCACTTGCCTTTTGCCTTCCTTGTCTTTTTCACTTTTGCTCCTAAACCCAAATACGTGGGATTCTTTCTTTCTCCTTCCCTTGGGCCAGTTCTTGTGGCAAGAAGAAAAGGGTAAAAGAATGGGTCATCTCATGGAAATAGACAATTACAAAGCCCTGGGGTTGGGGATGGAAATCCATGCTGTTCTAATAGTGTGATGTGATCCAAGCATCGAATTTATAGCAGGTCAGGGGGGCAGCCTCTGAGTCCCACCACCTTTTCTTCTCACATTTATTGTTTTGTAGTTCCAAAATATTATTTAAAAGTTGTTTCTTTTTCCTTAAAATATCCAGCCTTGCTCTGTTGCAGAATAGAATTTTCTTAAACATTGCACTCATTACTAAATGACCCATACCACATTTCCCAGTTCATTAAGGAATACAGTATTTCACTACAAAATTCCTGGTTTTTCAGATTTACTTCAAGAGCCTCTGCAGTAGACAACCAGAGGCTTTATTAAAATTTTTACCTGGAAGAATTTGTCTGGTGATGTCCAATTGACCTATGAAATTACATGCTTATAACTGACAAACATTGCTTATGGTTATAATACTTCTTTTTATTTTAAATAAAGTCCCTGGCAAAGGAGCAGATATAATCGGGATGAGTTCCCTTTCAATGAGAATTTTATAACTCTTGTATTGTGGAAGGAAAGAATCACCAAACTGAGAACTTAGGATGTCATGGCTACATTGGACCACTCATGGCACGTGACCTGACTTAGGGGTAAGCACCTTAGAGGCTGAATGTTACTCAGAATCATCATTTCTGATCTCATGCCTGAAGACAAAGCCTACTGATGTGGAATAAAGGTGAAGACCAGAGACTGGGAGGAAGGGGGGAGAATTATTTCCTGCCAGTGCTTTCTAGGAAGGTGGTATATTTGTAGATGATAAATGTAGACATTGCCACCACTTTTTCAGAATATACTTTAAATAGTGTCTTAGAATTATCATTAAAACAAAAATTAATAAAAAGGCAGATAAATATACAATTACATGGTAGGAACTTAAGGCAATGAAATTTCACATTGGTAATTTTTCTCCAAGAAAAACTATGCATTTTAAGTGTCTTGGTCTGTTAATAATAATAATCCCAAAATATTTATTTTATCCCTTATCCATTTAGTTTCCTTTCTCAATTAGGATTTTGTATCTACAGAAACAAATATACACAAAGATATACTATAAAGTGTATTTTCTTTTATAATAGCTTCTTTTCAAGCAGAAATAAAGATGGAGGGAAAGTTGAAGACCAATGAGGGGAAAACTGAGATTTTCTTTTTAAAAAATTTGAACCGAAGAGATTCAGATCATTTGAGAGAATATTTTTGTATTTTGTCATTTCTCAACCTCACACTTTTATAAAACATATAACTTTGTTTCCTCTTCACCCTAGTTAATTTGAGCATTATTCAAAAAACAAAACAAAAAATAACATTGGGCTACCTGTCAGGGGGAAAAAAAAAAAAACCTGTTCATAAGCCATGCAAATTTGCATAATATGTTAATAACATATAAATAAGTTAAAAGGATACATTCAGGTCAAGTCCTGGCTGATTTCAAGGCTGAGTGGTCTGTGCCAAGCAGGTGTTTATCTTCAGGAATGTGTCACTGCAATATTTCTAGAAACATCGGGACTGTAGGTGCTACAGAAAGCTCCAGATAATAATTATCTTGGACATTTCATATACAGCGGGACTACAACAAACTGCTATGTGATAGCTGAAAATTCTAATTTGTTTGCCCCCACAATTTATATTTGGGAGGTATAACTTCTGAGACACATGCCTTAGTGCTAAGTTAGCAAGAACTTTGGGCTCCAACTGTCCAAGTTTGGATTCCATCTCTGCATTTTAGTAGCTATGGAAATTTGCCAAAGTGTTTAACCTCTGTGCATCTCAGTTCCTATCAGAGAGCACTGAGGATAATTTCTGCCTCATGAGGTTGTAGTTGAACTCATTTAGTGAAAGTGTCTGGCAAATACAAGGGCTTAGTAAGTATTGACTATTGATGTGACTGCTTACCTTCCATTTATAAAAACAAAATATTCTACCAAGGTAATGAGACTGGAGAGAAAAACCCTAAGTTTGAGTTTGGCATTTGAAAAAAATGACAATGAGGGGCTCCTGGGTGGCTCAGTCAGTTAAGTGGCTGGCTCTTGATTTTGGCTCAGGTCATGATCTAAGTGTCCTGGGATCAAGCCGCACCCCCCCACCCCCCCACCCCCACTCAGCCCAATGGGGAGTCTGTTTGAGGATTTTTTCTTTCTCCCTCTTTCCCTCCCCCCACTCATAAGCTCGCTTGCTCTCTTTCTCTCAAATAAATCTTTTTTTTTTTCTCTCTCTCTCTCAAATAAATCTTAAGAAGAAAAAACAAAGGCAATGAGCCTCTCTTCCCTCTTAGATGGACTCAACTGCTCATTTCTTCCCTGTCTCTTGGCTTATCTATGGATGTTACTGTAGGGTCAGAATGGACCTCTGGCTTTCCTCTACTGCCTTGATTGCCCAAGCTCCAAACATACCTGCTTCTTTAAACCCGCATCACATGGGGGTTAATATGCAAAATAGCATCCCGACACATGCTGGAGATTCAGCTTTAATTATCTTGTAGACAATTCCTATATGGGCAGCTGATATGCTTGCTCACAGGGAGGATCACAGAATCTTATTATGAAACACTATTTTATTATCTCCAGCTTTCCGCCTGTGTGAAACAGGGTCTTCTGAGAAGCACATATCGTACTGGTGTTTGCTGTGTAAGAAATTTATTGGAGAAAATACCTATGAGGAAAAATCAGGAGGGAGTCAGAAGAGAGGGAGAGAATTGTCAAATGAACCTAGAGGTCTAATTTCTATGAAAGAGAGAAAGAAGTAAGGAAATTTGGGTAGGAAAAGTCTTAGACCGTAATGCAGTTCAAAGATGGTTTTAGCAAAGCCAACAAGGAGCCCTTGACCCAAAGTCACCAGTCATAGGAGCCTCACATCTCCCAGGAGGAGATAGGGCCTGGCTAAGTGCCCTATCACTGGCTGGGAGCACCTGGTGGGAAGCACGGCCCCAAAGCAGACACATCAATGGACTTCTGAGTATGTCACCTGGGTCCATGGGTCAATCGTGCTTCCTGCCATGAGATATATGGGACCATAGTTCATGGCCATCAAATCACTTGGGGCTTGAAATCGTCCTCTACAGATCTCCTCTCTGCAATTCTGGAATTCCCTCACCCCCTTACTCAGGCACCTGTTTGTCTTCGTCCCCTTGCCCTGCTTTGCTCTCTCTTTGCCTTTTCTTTCATCTCAGATTATTTCCACGACACTCTTATGACCCTGATTGCACGGATCACAATAAACTCCAAAGACAACTGTGAGGTTTAAATTATTTTTCAGTTAGGGTTAACGATTAGCCAAACACTAGAGATGTAATAGAATGTAAATAACAATTCCCAGGGCGAGCATGATCTCTGGTTGTCATTAATCTTTGCCAAGACTGATAAATTACAGTAGAGGACTAATTTACAGACTCGGAAGGGCAGATGGAAGTGTGAAAACAGGGTATAGGCGACAGTCTGTTTTACTCTTGTGCTTTGCTCATTTATGCTGCTTGTGATCTGATTGTAAAACTGAATGAACATTCAGATATCCCAAAGTCTTTCCAAATCTGTAAACAATACTCTTACCCCTGTGTTTTGTTTTCATATTCGTCAGGTTTGCTAATTTAAGCAATGATGAGAAATGATGAACAATGATGATAATAAAGTCAATTATAATACTGACTTTACAGAAAAGAGCATTAAACTTTAAATCAGCAAAAATAATCAATTTACCAAGCTTCCAAATGTGCATAGGCCAAACTTTTTGCATTAACATTTTAAAAACATTCCAATGTGGTACAATTTTATAGCAAATTGTAAATGATGTATGAAAGGAAAAATTTGTATCAGTCTCTGGCTAGAGAAGCAGAAAGAGACAAACTCAAAGCTAATTTCACAGTGCTTTGCAATTAGTGTTATTAATTCTATTTGCCCAAATAAGGTAAAGAATCACAATTTTTTTTCTGTAGCATCTTAGCACAGGCTGCTATTACAAAATAGTACAGATTGGGTGGAACAAACACAACAGAAATTTCTCGGTGTTCTAGACAGTAGGAAGTCTGCCATCAATGTGGCAACAAAATGGGCTTCATTCTGAGGTGGTGGCTTTTGTGCTCGTAGGCAAACACCATCCTGCTCAGAGACCTCCTTTTTGTGCACAGGCGGAGAGAGGAAAGCAACAAGCCCTTTGATGTCTCTTCCTATAAGGCACTAATCCCATGGGGGCGCCCACTCTCATGACCTCGTCCAACCCTAATTACCTCCCAAAGGCCCCATCTTTAAATACCATCATTGGAAGTCCAGGCTGCGATATGTGAATTTGGGGGGTGAGGCACAAACAAAACATTCAGTCCATAACATAGAGTAATTGTTATATCCTCAGATGTCAGTCTGTAACAAAGCCTAAATTTACAGAACAGTCGAATGACTATACCTCACAGGTTAGCCACAGGTATGTTCTTTCCCTTCTGCATTCTCTTCGCTAATTCTTCCATGGATTCTCCCTGGTTCTGTTCAGAAATCAGTGTTTCCTTTCTTCTTTGCAGTGAAACATCCAGGTTGTGAAATTGGGGTTACAGGGATGTTCCTGAAAGCCAGTTGCTGTAGATGTGACCTCCTGGTCTGCCGGTCTTGGTTGTTTCCAGGGCCACCATGGCCAAAGTAGGATCTTAGGGCTACTGATTAAAACACATCGCCGTGAAACAATGGCCTGTATGCTGTATAGCTTCGCTGCTGTCCCGGGACCCTCTTGCCGCATCTGATACTAACATTAAGTCTCTGTTGACTCCCCCAGCACTTGGAGAGTGGCCCCAGGGTCCAGCTCAGCCAGTGCAATCTTGAGCCCCAACTCTTATACCTCTTTGCCTTTAAGCTTATCATACCACCACAGCACAGATATACAAGGGCACACGCAGGCACACACCCACACACACACAGTTGTTTTTCCTAAGGTGGCGTCAACCAGCACTTGAGATGCAGAGCTCAAACTGCCTCTGCCCCAATGCTCAGCAGGTGTGGGGTCCCGCACCCAAGTACAGACTCGTCCTGCCTTAGGTTTAATTTCATCTCGGAGGTCTCACTGGCCTTGGATCTCTGTATTGCTTGGTCAGGCAAGCTGTTTAATTCCATATGTTTTAGCACACATACAATTTTAGATGGAAAGGTCAGACTCTATTGGCAGAGCTGCTCTGACGTTGCATGCAGTAGAAAGTTCCTGCTCTCCCCCCTTCATAGTAATAGTAATGAGTACCTGCCTTATACCAAGATCAGTCAGTGGGCAGCCAGACAGACACATGCTGGTTTTTACTCTGAAATTTTAATATAAGAAAAACGTGTCTTATGAACCGAAAGCTAATAGTGAAAGGTCCCCATGGTAGGTGTCTGTGCCCTCGGGAAATAGCCTGGATACTTTGGGCTTCTTTACCTCTGACCATGTTCATGCTACATTCTGAGGCTGAAGGGCAATGAAATAAAAGTCATGACACTTTTTTTTTTTTAAGATTTTATTTATTTATTTGACAGATGGAGTAGGCAGAGAGGCAGACAGAGAGAAAGAGGGGGAAGCAGGCTCCCCGCTGAGGAGAGAGCCTGATGAGGGGCTTGATCCCAGGACTCTGAGATCATGACCTGAGCCGAAGGCAGAAGCTTAATCCGCTGAGCCACCCAGGTGCCCCCAAAATCATGACTCTTCTAATAGGTCCTTTCCCCTGATTTGCCTGGATACTTCAGTTTCCACTGATTTGCTACAACTCCTTAACCCTTAATGTCAATAGGTTGGGCTTTTAAGGAAACTCCCCATGTGAAAAATACCCATGGGCACAGGTACCTGAGCTCCAGAGAAATCCACTGTTCTGGTTCAAGTTGCAACTAGGTTCAAGAATGCCCCAGCCCTTCTCAGTGCCCTGGTATGAGGTTCCTTCATGACCCAAAGCCCAAAAGGGAGCCAGAAGGGTTCACTTGAGAGCAGACCGAGGTCTGGTGATGAGGTGGGTAAGGCAGTGAACCACAGAAGCCCTCAGCCCCTTTGGTCCCTGCCCCAGAGGACACAGTAGTCAGAAAGAAGGGTCTAGTTAGAGTACAGTCACCAGTGCTTACTGCTTGAGATGAAACATGGCCAGTCTCACCAGGCTCTTGTTGTAAAGCCTAATGTTGCATTTCCATCTTCAGTTTCATTTCTACTTCCTGAACCGTTGGCATTTCTTTTAACATCAATCAGAAGGCTGCTGTGAACTTTCCCCGTTTGAACTCAGTCGATGCCGAATTTGTTTTCTAGGTAGTCTAATTTTATCATAAAATCTCAGCTTTGCAATAGAAGCTGGGTTATATCACGTCTTTCGGGAATCTGAAGTTTGTGTCATATTGGCTTCCGTGAGTTTTATTTCTTCACATGAAAATTAAAAAAATAGATTCTCCCGTTCAAGTCCTCAGGAAAGAGGGCGCAGACAGGATGGAACACGGCACCACGATGGCGGTACTCAAAGTAGCAAATCCGAACAGAGAAATCCTGACTCTGCCCCACTTGCTGTCTCTCTGTTGTACCCTGCTAGGAAACCATGACATAACTGACGTGTTGGTCTTGTTTCTTAAATTATAGTTTTCTCCAGGGCCGAGACAACAGTCTCTTATTCAGAGCCTCTAGCAAGTTCTGGGACATGGCAGGTGCGTCATCAGTATTTGGTTTTTAGAACTAAAAAGGCCTGCAAAACTGCATTCCAGCTGCTTCGGAGAGGTCTTGATCTGGAGCTACCTTTCCTGAGTGTCTGTCCTTACCTGGGGCTGCTCCGAGATGACATGTCCACTGTTTCTGTGCCTCCTGTCCCAGAGGAAAGCTGGGTGCATTCCTGCAGGTGGTCATGGGTATAAGCGGGGATGACTCCCTTTTGCTTTTAAAAGGAAGAAGTGCACTGCTTCTTAGAGTATAATTAGGGGTCTGCTGGGGCTCTACCCATATTGGGAAGAAGGTCTAGCACAGGTAAAAGAGAGACATCCAAGCCTCTGAGCCTGGATTTGAGTCCTTTTCGATTTCTAATTGTATTCTTGTGAACATCTAGCATTCCTGAACTTTAGCCTCTTATCGGCAAAATGGAAAAAGTGTCTTCTTTTTTCTGGGTTGTCACGTATATGATCTGAAATAACAAATTTACTCTCTTAACTGTAACAAGTTTGTCAGTGGCAAGACAACTGGAATCTTCCATCAGCAAAGTAGGTAACTAAGCCTAAGTTATGCAAGAACTGGATAATTTTGTAGTAAATTGTGCAATAAACACTCCCACCCCTCAGGGCCTAGTTTGCCTTGGGCTGCACCCTGACATAGAGATTCCAGGACTCCCAGCACATGAGGCTCAAGTAAGACCAAAATCCATACTCTCTGATGCCCAGAAGAACCCCTTCTTCACCTGGGGCCAGGCTCATAGGCTCATATGGACCAGCCTCACACTGCTCTCCCACTCCTCCACCCCTTGCCCTCAAGACACTGCTCAGCCTGACCCTTCAGCACATGCTTTTTTTTTTTTTTTTTTTTTTTCCCATGAACAAAATTCTCTACTTGGAGATCAGGGAATTATCCTTTCTAGCAAAGCATTCTCTGCATTTTCAAATTGATGTAGTGGGTCAATAGTATTAAAGGGGCTCCTGGGTAGCTCAGTTGGTTAAGCATCTGCCTTCAGCTCAGGTCATGATCTGGGTTCCTGGGGTCGAGCCCTGTGTCCAGTGGTGGGGAGCCTGCTTCCCCTCTCATTCCTTTGCCCCTCCCCTGCTCATGCTTTGTCTCTCTCTGTGAAATAAATAAAATCTTTTAATATATATATGTGTGTATATATATATACTCATACATATACATATACGTATGTCATGTGGAATATCTCAGTTGTGTTGACAATGAGTACCACAAACTGTTCAGTCATAGTGAGACTTAGCTTTTTAGTTTAGGGGCAGTATAACATGGGAGGGGCGTGGTTTTACTTAAAATGACAGTGAAACTATTTTAACTGCCCAGGACTAGAAACCTAAAGGCTCTATAACTTTATTGGAAGGCATCTTTCTGCAAATAAGACCCATGACACCCATGGTTCTTTCTTTGATTATGAAGTCATTCTTCCTAAGTAAATTTTGTCTGAGAGTCAGAATATCCAACTCAGCAAGAGTATCAGTAAGGCATCTAAGAATCTTAGTTTCAAAGTGAGATTAGTTTTCTCTCCTACTGTGGACTTGCCGAGCAATAAGTTTAGAAGCACCGTCCCTGTCCTGCCTTTCAAATCCCACTGCATTTGTTAAAGAAAAGCCCAGACTTTTCCACAGCAGATTCTAAGCCTGCAGCTTTCCCTAGGATTTCTATGTAGCATTTGAACCCAGGTATACATTCATTCTGGTTCTTCCTGCCCCCTGCCTTTTTTTTAATTCAGGCATTCTCCAAGTATTTATTAGGTTCTTGCCAGCTGAATGTGTGGACAGGTAATACAGGGAATTATAATGAGGAATGAAATTGGATTCTTAAAGTTAAGGCCTTTTTCATCCGGAAGAAAAGACAACAGGCCACCGTTTCTTTTGCTCACCATCATATCCCCAGACAATGTTATAGATTTTGGCACATGGTGACTCCTCAATATTTATTTGAATTAATGAGTAAATACGTAAACAAGTGAATCATAATATTAGAAAATGGTATATGAAATGTCTTGAGAGGAAAAACAAATCCATTTCTTAGGATAGTTGCTTGCCCTTAATCATGGAACCATAGATGACAGGTTGGGTGAACTCTCTCCAATTAATATCCTTCAAACACATCTGGGAAATACCACAACCCAACACTACCTTATTTTATGTATTTCCAAGATAAAGTTACACAAGATAAATGTACTGGAATGCACAAGAAGCATCGCATCATGAACAGAATACGAGTACGAAGGGGAGCCTGAGTGGCTCAGTGGGTTAAGCCTCTGCCTTCGGCTCAGGTCATGGTCTCAGGGTCCTGGGATTGAGCCCCACATCGGGCTCTCTGCTCAGCAGGGAGCCTGCTTCCCCCTCCCTCTCTGCCTGCTTGTGATCTCTCTCTCAAATAAATAAATAAAATCTTTAAAAAAAATATGAATATGAAGATTCTTGATACACTACATTCTCTAAAATGCAGTCCTCATCACTCAGCCTCTTGAGAATCATGGCAATGAGAATATATTTATTTCCTTCTGATGCGCCCAGTGTTAAGCTCTGCTCAATCCCTTGCTTCTTGAACACTTGGCTTGGCGTTTCCTCTTCTGTGTGCTCTGCTTCTTAAGCTCCCTCTAGTGGACTGCGTACAAGACTAGCCTTGGAAGAACCTGGAAGAGTCCACTTTGGTATTCTTCTACTGCTACGCTTCTTTTATCCCTTTTGTCAACTCTTCAAGAAAAGTGAGAAACGTATTTCAGTTTGGGGTTTGGGTTTTCAGTGAAGGAAGAATTGATATGTGGAAGGATAGGTTTGGCCAAACCACTCTTCTCTTTCTACCTTAATTTTAGTCAGGTTGTTCCGTATCAAAGGCTTCAGTGCTACTTCCATTTGGAATAAATGGTAAATATCATTTATTTATCTATACAATTTCAATTTCATGTATTTTTTCCTTCACGACTTTCAGACACAACTCGTATGTCCTCTCCTCAGGATTCTTCCTTGACTACCTAACTAAGGCACCTCCTGTGTCATTATATACCATTATCCTGTCTCGTAGTCTTCAAGGGTCTGAACAACATTTCATGTTTCTTCATGTTTGCTATCCATTTCTACCACAGTATGTGCACTCTTTCAAGGCAGCCCTCTTCACTGCTATATCTACTTCACCTAGAATAGTTCCTGGCAGATGGTAATGGTGTGGCCACCTGACAATAAAGGGCTTTGAATGCCAGACTTTTTCACCTGCACGAAAGGGATCTATTAGAACTTCTCCAGCTGTGGGAGGGTATGTGTCCAGAATTGTGTTTCAGAGAAATTACATTCATTGGTGACAATGTGCAGTCTAGATTGGAAAGCAGAGATCCTGGCACAGAGATTTCAATAAGAACATTGGATTATTTTTTCCTGTATGATGTGAATGATACAGGTTTAAGTTTTATATATATATGTTTTATAAGTTATATATATATATGTTATATAAGTTTTATATATGTGTGTGTATGTATATATATACACACACACATATGCATATGTGTATGTGTGTGTGTGTGTGTATATGTGTGTGTATATATATATATATATATATATATATATAGTACAATATAGTAGCTTCTTAGACTGGAATCAGATTTTAAGCTAAAGGAGATCTATGCCTTAAAGCTTATTAAGCATTGTACATTATACGTATTTCTGCAGCAGCTATTAGTTGTACGTGTGTGTGTATGTGCATTTACAAAGTCTTATCTATCTGGTTGCTTAAGGCTATCAACACATCTCTGTAAAAATG
Source organism: Martes martes (assembly GCF_963455335.1). NCBI lineage: Eukaryota > Metazoa > Chordata > Mammalia > Carnivora > Mustelidae > Martes > Martes martes. The sequence goes on from NC_137899.1 coordinate 35,342,050, forward strand.
AAGACAACTATTAACCAAAGGACCTAAGGATTTTAACCCAGACCATATAAAGAGTCTTGGAATTCAGAATTTGCTGTAATTATTGCAGTAAAAAAAAATGGTGAAGGCTATTTAAAAAGCTTCCTGTCTTGAGATGGTATGTCCTTGTATTCCAGGAGCTTAATAAGGGATAATAATAATGATTATGATAATGATAATCTCATCAAAATCAGGAAAGTATGCTTAAAAAGCCTAAAATGAGTTTCCTACTGAGATGATGAAAAGAGGGTTTTCTTTTTTTTTTTAAGGCCAAGTTTGAGAATTGAATTTCTACATAGTCCAATTAACTTCACACAGAGGAAACAAAAAACAACTATTACATGGCTCCATGCCTTATTCTCAGCCCTGTGTAGCAACCACAACAAATCAACAGTGTAATTATTGAGCACCTAATGTGTTCAGTGCTGATGGTTTAAAGCTATTTGCAAATATATGTCACAGGCAAAACGGGAAACTGGATGAAGTGTGGGTGAGTTATGGCAAACATCATAACTACTGCTCAGTGTTAGAAAAAACAAATTGCTCAAAGAAAACCATCTTTTTGGGTATTCAAGAGACAGATGTTGTTTGTATCTCTTGGTCTCTTATGACTTCTCTCTTTTAGCTTGTAAGAAAGCTTAAGAAAAAGAAAATAATTTATATCCATATTCTGTTTTTATCACACGGCTCCCACACGTCCCTTTTAATTCTGTAGTGTTTGTTTAAAAGGCAAATCTGATCGTGACTCTTCTCTGCTTATAACCTTTTAATAGCTACTCAGAATCAGTAGAAAAAGATCAACCCTCTAAACATGGGATATGTAAGGTCCTCCATTATTGATGCCTTTCCTAGTTCGGAAGCTCTATTTCTCAACCCCTACACTTGACACTTCACCAATGCGTGAATCCCAACCTGCTCTGCTTGGGCTGCCTGCATGCCCACCTCTCCTTCTGCACCTTCTTTTTTCCTCAGTTGATTCTTACGTAACCTTCAAGACTAAGTTGTTATTATTATTTTTTTAAGACTAAATTTAAACATCGTATCCACAAGGCTTTTCCTGTGTCTTGAGCCTTCGTACATATGTGATATTAACTCCATATCTGATACATAGTTTGCAAATATTTTCTCCCATTCCATGCATCCTGCGGCTTATTACTTTTGCTGGGAAGTGATTTTTTAGTTCCATACAGTCCCACTTGGTTATTTTTTATTTTCTTGTTGGTATTTGGATGTCATATTCTAAAACCCATAGCCAAGACCCATGTCAAGAACTTTTCCTCTTGGGAACCTGGGTGGCTCAGTGGGTTAAAGCCTCTGCTTTTGGCTCAGGTCATGATCCCAGGATCCTGGGATCGAGTCCCACATCGGGCTCTCTGCTCAGCAGGGAGCCTGCTTCCTCCTCTCTCTCTGCCTGCCTCTCTGCCTACTTGTGATCTCTGTCTGTCAAATAAATAAATAAAATCTTAAAAAAAAAAAAGAACTTTTCCTCTATTTTTTGCAGGTCTTACAGTTAACTTTTTAATCCAATTTGAATTAATTTTTAAGATTTTATTTATCTTTTTGTGTGTGAGAGAGAGAGAGTAGAAGCAGGGGGAGCAGAAGGCAGAGAAGCAGCAGGATCCCTGCTGAGCAGGGTGACCCAAGCAGGACTCGATACCAGGACCTGGGATCATGACCTAAGCTGAAGGCAGATGCTTAACCGACTCAGCCACCCAGGTGCCCCTAAATTTTATGAATGGTTTAAGCTATGGATCCAATTAAATTCTTTTGCCTGTAACTATTCAGTTTTCCCAGCACCATTTACTGAACAAACTGTCTAATCCCTAGTGAGGATTCTTGGCTCCCTTGTCAAATATCAGTTGACTGTATATGCCTGGCCTTATTCTGGACTTTCTACTTTACTCAACTGGTCTACATATCTGGTTTTCTGTTTTTGGTTTTTTCGTTTGTTTGTTTGTTTTGTTTTGGCTAATACCATACTATTTTGATTACTCTAAGTTTTGTGCTTTGTAGTATACTTTGAACTTAGTAAGTGTGAGGCCTCCAGCTCTCTTCTTCTTCCTCAAGATTGTTTTGGATATTCAGCGTCTTTGGGGGTCCTATATAAATTTTAGGACTCTTTGCATTTCTGTGAAAAACACCACTGAAATTTTTATAGGGATTGCATTGAATTTACGGATGGCTTTGGTGCTATGGATTTTTTTTTAACAATATTAATTCTCCCAATCCACAAGCAGAAATATCTTTTATTTGCATCCTCAGTTTCTTTCATTAGTGCCATGGTTTTTAGTGTAGAGATCTTTGACCTCTTGGTTAAATTTATTCCTAACTATTTTATTGTTTTTGATGTTGTTATAAAAAGGATTGTTTCAAATATTTGTTATTGTATAGAAATGTGACTTATGGGGCACCTGGGTGGCTCAGTGGGTTAAGCCTCTGCCTTAGGCTCCGGTCATGATCCCAGGGTCTTGGGATTGAGCCCCGCATTGGGCTCTCTGCTCAGCGGGGAGCCTGCTTCCCCCTGCCCACCCTGCCCCCCTGCCCACTCTCTGCCTGCCTCTCTGCCTACTTGTGATCTCTGTCAAATAAATAAATAAAATTTTTTTTTAAAAAGTGACTTATTTTGTATGTTAATTGTGTATCCTGCCGCTTCACTGAATTCATTTGTTAGTTCTGACAATGTTTTGTTGGAGTCTCTAGTGTTTTCTATGTAAGTCACCATCTCATCTGCAGAGACAATTTTATTTTCTGATTTGAGTGGCCTTTGTCTTGCCTGATGACTCTGTCTAGAACTTCACTGCTGTGTTGAGTAGAAGTGGTGAGAATGGGCATCTTGTCTTGTTCCTGATTTTAGAGGAAAAGCTTTCAGTTTCTGTTGTTGTTGTTCTTAAGGCTTACTTTATGGCCAAAGGTGTGATCTACTCTGGAGAATGTTACATATGTGCTTGAGAAGAATGTATTTCATTCTGCTGTTAGATAAAATGCTCCGTATATGTCTTTTAGGTTCATTTGGTCTATAATATTATTCAGGTTTGCTGTTTCCTTATTAATTTTCTTTCTGGATGATCCACCCAATGTCGAAATGGAATACTGAAGTCACCTACTATTGTTGTACTGCTGTTTGGTTTTCCCTTCAGTTCTTTTAATGTTTTCTTTAAATACTTAGTTACTCCAATGTTGGACATATACATTTATAATTGTTCACCCTTTTCACTGTAGAGAGTTCTAATCAGTTTCTTGTAACTGATTTTGACTGAAAGTCTGTTTTTTTCTGATATAAATATAGCTACCCCAGGGGCACCTCGGTGGCTCAATGGGTTAAAGCCTCTGCCTTTAGCTCTGGTCATGATCTCAGGGTCTAGGGATCAAGCCCCGCATCGGGCTTTCTGCTCAGTGGGGAGCCTGCTTCCCCCTCTCTCTCTGCCTACCTCTCTGCCTACTTGTGATCTCTGTCTGCCAAATAAATAAATAAAATCATATATATATATATATATATATATATATATAGCCACCCCAGGTCTCTTACTTACCATTTACATGGACTATCTTTTTCCATCCCTTCACTTTCAGCCTTTGTGTGTCCTTAAAGTTAAAGTGTATCTCTTGTAAGTGTAATATCGTTGGATCTTATTTTTAATCCCTTTAGCCACTCTGTGTCTTTTGATTGGATAATGTAGGCCATTTACATGTACACTAATCATTTATACATAAGGACTTTAAATTGCCATTTTGTTACCATTTTCTGATTGTATTCTTGTTTTGTTCCTTTTTTCCTCTCTTGCTGTCTTGTAGAGTATACTTTAATTCCTTTCTCTCGATCTTTTGTGTAATTACTGTCCATTTTTTTCTTTGTAATTATCATGAGGTTTCCATGAAACATGGATCTCACAGTCTATTTGAAGCCAAGAGCTTATTTTCAGTTGTATACAAGAACTACAGTTTTCCTTCTCTATTTCCCACAAATTATGCTATTGAGGTCATATTTTATCTATTTCTTTAAATATTGCAACTCTCTTAGGAGATTATGGAGTGAATGAAACTGAGTATAGAACCCTTTCAGGATTTCCTGAGGTGCATATGTGAATGTTTTCCACCAGGCACCTGGGCCAGCAGGACTGGTTATGGACTTTGCTAAAATCAATTTTATGACCCTTGCAGGCTCTCCTGGGGTACAGAGCCTGCCACTGGTTCTCTGGCCTAGTGGTATTGTGCATAGTGAGCGGTGATAATCACATTTTGGAAACAACCCTGATGATTTGCTTCTCTGAGTTTTGATTCTCCAGGAAAAGAATGAGGATATCAAAGCCCTATTTGATGAGGTAGGCTGTGACAAAGCAAAATGTTCTTATCTTAAAACTACAAGAAAGGTAATAATTATCCCAAATTATCCTGAAGCTATAAATGAAGGAAAATGAATGGAATATCAATTGCAGGGCAATGATTGTGTAATGTTAACAGATAAGAGGATAACTTCGGGTTGCCAACTGACCTGGTCCTAAAGCTTAGAGCAGAGCAGAATTGGTGATAGACCCCATCATAGAATTTGCCAGAACTCTCCCAAAGACAGCTGTTGCACCGACAACGTGTAGAGGCCTCCTTTCTGCTTCACCCACCATCCTAAACACAAGCACCAAATATTATAATCATCTTCACTTTCACACAGGAAGAGCAAGTCCTTTGGCTTTCTGCCCATGCTTAAGTTAAATACCAAACGTTCTCAGAATACTTTTTAGTATGGTTTCTATTGCTGTATTCAGAGTGCCCAAAATGGAAGCAAACCTTTTCTTTTAGAAAAGAAATAAAGAAGGAAAAAAATTGAGTTTAAAATGAAATCAAAATTGAGACATCTCAGAGATGTTTTTGTTATTTCAACTCTATGGTATACAAAAGCTGAAAAAAAAATCAATAAAATTTAAGAGAGCTCTGAAATTGATTTGATTTGATTTGATTTGATACAGTCCTAAGTGGTAGCTTTAAGTAAGCCTTCCCCCTTTCTTGTAAATTACCTTGAGCAGAGCTCTTTATGAAATAATGTGCCATTTACCAAAAATCCTGCTTGGTGTTCTGCTGTTGGTGAATGCCTTCCATTAAGGTTGGGCCAATTATAGAGTACAAATGCTGTTTAATTTTTTTTCCCTTTCTGCCAACACAAAGGTCAAATGTTTGAGAAATCTATGTTTGCATGAAATGAGTTTTCTTCTTTTTCCAAATGAGATTCTGTACCTGTATTTCTTAGTATGCTCCCAACTCTTGGAGAAGGGTATTAGAGCTCATAACATCACTGTTAAAGTCCCCTTCAGGCTACCATTGAACAAGTAATGGATTAAGCTACAAGGATTTCTGTGTGGTACAGCAATCCTCTACCTAGTGGTACAGTGGGTAGTAAAGGAGGGATTTCCCAACACAAACTGTTGGTTTTCTTCAGTTTGCAAAATTAATTGAGGAGAAGCTATAGCTAATGAAGGTTATTTTTTATCTTATTACAGAGCTGACACATTAATTTTATTAATAGAAGTTCATGCAGTTTTATACTTAAGTGCATAAGATTCTATTGCTATTGACATCTCTTCAGCTAGAGGCTTTCCAACCAGAATATATTACAGTATTCTGATAATATTTTTACATGGTGATTTTATTCATTCCAATGAATGCCAGATTTCTGTGACTATTTGGATACATCTTGAAGTGATCAACTCTACATAATCCAATCTGAGACGATTTGAAGGAAACAGTGAATAACAGAGTCAATACGTTTAATATGTGTGATTAGAGGTTAGCATTTATATTGGGATGTGATCCCCAGTAGGTTAACGTTTCCATGTCCATAAAAATAAGCTAGAACAGAAAGTAAGTGTAGGGAAACATTTAGTAAACTACTCCTGCTGGCTACTTCCCCTTACTGTTTCCTTATTCACTTGTGTACATATAAATTCAATGTTTCTGCCAGCAGTGGTTAGATACTTAATTATTCAATACAGCTTTACATTTGAGTGTAAATAACATGCCTGCCCATTTCTAAAGATAACTTCGTGAAAGCCCTTGAAAAACGATCATGAAAATAGGGTCTATGGACAAGATGCAGTTTCAACGAACCCTCCCTTCCTATTGCCAAAGGGGGACAGTGATAGCAGAGATAGTCCAGAGCACGGGGATAATTCTACGTCATATAGATTTGACTTGAAGAACATTGTGTTTTCTAAAGCAGGCTTACTTTTCTGGTTCTGCTGGGCTGAGGCTAACAGTCAGCTGTGTCAGAGTCCCCTTGGAGAGTGAGAGCTGAAATATGGGGTGCCAGAGTAAATGAGCTTGTCACTGCCATGTCTGTGGTTCCCTGTCTACAGGACTGATGGGTTTTATTTGTTCATAAATGAGAGCAAATGATAGTATAGATAGATGTCCTTAATATATATATACACATATATATTACATATATAGAGAGATGTTCTTAATATATTAGATAATAAATTTCATTAATCCCATTGTCCTTAATGCATTTTAAAGCACTTCCAAAATGATATCCTTTGAACCTTTCAGTAAATTGGTGAGGCTTCAAATTTGACCATTAAAAATAGAAACAATTTGAGAAAAACTTAGTTTATATTAGTGCTTGTAAAACAGCATCTTTTTGTATATAACAGGGTTACTTTTTTCCCCCTAAAGAGTTACTCCAAAAAAGATACCTGTAATGATCACCAGATTATATGGCATTTTTTTTTTTTTAAATTTATTTATTTGTTAGAGAGAGAGAGCGGGCGAGCACAGGCAGACAGAGTGGCAGGCAGAGGCAGAGGGAGAAGCAGGCTCCCCGCCAAGCAAGGAGCCCGATGTGGGACTCGATCCCAGGACGCTAGGATCATGACCTGAGCCGAAGGCAGCCGCTTAACCAACTGAGCCACCCAGGCGTCCCCTATATGGCATTTTTAACATTTCATGTACTCATAGGGTTTTATCTGTATATGTACCTTGCTTCCAGTCTTTTGATGGACATACATAGAATTTATTTTTAAATAAGGAAATGTGTTCTGCCATTTTGTGAGCCTGTACATTTTCAGTTCCTTAATATCAGAACTGATTGCTGTTTTCTTGATGTCTTTTTTAAGGACTGCCTTCAACTTTTTCTTTTTGAGACAGTAACCCTGAAAAGGATTAAGCAGGGCTTGAAATTAAAGGAAACACTGTGGAAAAATGTCTCTAGAACTATGGCAAATAGTGGAACAATTTTTTCCACGTGATACGTATGCAATAATACAAGGAGAGTGGAATTGTATTTTAGTTACCCCCAAACTCTCACTTAGATTTTCAGGATTATTTTCTCATTTTTTATGATTGCATTTTCCACTGTGAGTATTTGCTTTATACACTGAAGTGTTTAAAGGTGGGAGCATATATGTTCATGACTTTTATATTATCTTGATGATATCATTATATAGTTATCTTCTTTGTCTCTTGTGGGGTCTGGGGTTTGTAGACCTGATTCCAGGACCATCGATCCTGTCTGGTCTCTGGATAAACAGATCTGCATCTATGGCCTTGGCCAGTAGAGCTGGCACAGGGACAAGGGTCTGCTTCATTGTCTACTGTTGGATCCACAGTCAGTGGACCTGTTACTGATGGGTCCGTGGTCAAAGGAGCAAGACTGATACAAAGCGAAGGTCAAGCAAAGCTTTATTTCACACCAAGCATCGAGAATCAAACCGACCATTCGGGGCCACCTCTTACAGAGAGGGCAACCCCCTCCCAGCCTCACAGACTACTTTTATAGAGCAAACGCCATGTGGTTGAACGTGGCCACACACAAGTGGCCAATGAGATTGCAATACACAGAGAAAGCTGCACAGTCATGCTAGGTCACACGCAGGTGGCCAATTGCATTACAATTCACCCCATAGTAGCTATTTGAACTAGTCTATCTCCTTGGTCAGAACTGGTGCCCAAAAGTCGGGGCCCACACTCCTTGGTAGCTAGGGAGACAGTATGCTACTCCCCTGATTGGGTGCCTCCACCTGACCCAACTCATCCCTGCCTTCAGGCTCTGTTATCTCCACCTGACCTGACCCGCCCTTGTATTTGGGCTCTGTTATCAGGGACTGGTGGACCACATTCTACTGGTTTCCAGGACTTGCTTTTAAGTAAGTTCCCCTGGGGTGGGGGGCAGGGTCAGTTGAAGTTTTACTGCATAAACAACAAAATGACTGTTTAATCCAAGATGGAATGCTCTGGCTAAATAGGCCCTTACAGTTACCTGGTGTGCAAATGCAGGTGGCTTCTGCCTGGCCTGGAGGAAGGGTGGGCCCACGGGTAGACAGATGATGGGAGACCTCTGCTGAGAACAGCTGGGGAAGAATCCCAGGGCTGCTTCTGGGTTCACAGCTGGGACTGTGGCATGTAGATCTGCCTCCAAGGCACGGATTAGAGCACCTTCTGTCCGGCTTCCCACCTTATCTCTGAGAAGACTGCTCCTCCCAGAGGGGCTAAGCACTGTATAGGACCTTTCCAGGATGCTGCTTGTCTAACGAGATCAACAGGTCGGCTTCCCTGGGTGTGGGTGGGTGTGTGTCGGGCACAGCTCCTGAGCAGTCAGCACCAGTCCCAGACTCCAGATGAGAGGGGCGAGAGCAGAGTGTAAGAGCAGTTTCAGGATACGTAGTCAGACGAAATCGGATGGGCCTGCCTCAGGAGTATGGGTGTGTGTATCTTCCGTGTTGTCCCGGTGAGGACAGTCCTGCTTCTGGACCTTGACTGAGAGGATCTAGGGCCACGTCCCTGGATGCCTCGGGGCCTAAAACCAAGGACAGAGGTTGGAGGGCCTGTTAGCTGAGGCGCAAGGACACAAGACTCTTCCCAGCTAGGTCCTTGGCAGATGGCACTGGTGGCAGGACCAATGTTGAACAGACTGTAGCAGAACCCAACAGGGGTCAGCCCTGTTTCTAGGTCTCCAACCAGGACCCTAATCTGTGAGCCTGCCATCCTGGCCTGGGCCTGCCGTCTCTGAAATCTGGATGCCAAAGCTCTCACAAATGTGCTTTTTGTCCATGAATAGCTGCCAAATTATTATGGCTGAGGGGTATACAAATGAGGGGGACTTTCATCTGCCATCTTGCAGATATGACTGCATGAATGTGTTTTAATGTGTTTAATCCAGTTATTTCATCTTTTCCTTTGATGTTAGTGGCACGTGTGTGTGTGTGTGTGTGTGTGTGTGTGTGTGTGTTGCGTTATTCTGAAACTATTTTATAATCATTTTATCAAGGTAAAAATTACCTATTAGCTCAATGATTGGAAGTGGAAATGAATTTATCGATAACTTTTTAGGTAAGTGACACAGTGCTATTGTTCTAAGAAAAACATGCCTTTGCATTTCCTTACATTGTCTTTAATGTACTTCAGTAGAATTTTAAATTTTTTCTAACATAGGTTTTGAAATTTTTGTTCAGTTTATTCTGAGGCATATTTTTAACAATGGATATAACGTTTATTTATAATATACTATAAATTAGCATTTTTTTAGAAAATAAAACTATGGATTTATAAATATTTAAAAATGCAAAAGATACTCCTAAAAAATCTGATTATGAGTGTGGAACTGGAAAGGATATTGTAGCCCTACCTTTTATTAAAATATATTAAATGAAACCTCACCATATAAAGGAGTTTGGTACCAGAAAACTAGGCAGATATATGGTAGAGCTCAAGATTTCAAGGCTCTTTAGCTATAAGACTGGTAATATTTCATGCTAGTGGAAAAATGAACCACCAATCAACAAACTTCTTTTTAAGAACTATCCAGCTGTATGGGAAAAAATAATATAAGGCCCTATTCTTATCACCCTCGAGAATTAAATTGTAGATATTTTAATTTTTTTTTAAAGATTTTATTTATTTGACAGATGAGATCACAAGTAGGCAGAGAGGCAGGCAGAGAGAGAGGAGGAAGCAGGCTCCCTGCGGAGCAGAGATCCTGATGTGGGGCTCGATCCCAGGACCCTGGGATCATGACCTGAGCCGAAGGCAGAGGCTTTAACCCACTGAGCCACCCAGGCACCCCTAAATTGTAGATATTTTAAATAAAACATATGGAGGAACCTAACATTAGAGTGGGGAAAGAGTTTCTCAGTGTAGCTGAACACAGAGAAGCCAAATGAAGGCTCGTGTTAAATAGACGGCATTCTAGGCACAGCCGGTAGGAGCATAAATGTGATCTTCAGCAAAGAAAACTGGATAGTCTTTTGTATAGCTTAAAATTTGTGTATCTTTGTTCCCGAAGTTCCACTCAGGGGGATATTCCTCATTTATATCCTAATATTAGGTAGAGAGATTGTGGACAAGTCTGCTTACTGAAAATAATGTAATGGTAAACAAATAATGATTATTTAATGTAGAGCTGTACCCATGGAATAGAATATTATACTGTCATCAGAAGGTATGCAGTAGAGTTGTGGCTATAGAAAAGAGTGCTGCAGTATGTTTTTAAAGGGGCAAAACAAGGCAACTACTTGTCAGATTATAAGACAGATATGTATAGATTGCCAATATGCCCACATGTGGTTGTTTATGACTATGCATCAATTCTCTATCCTATATTGATATTAATAGCAATCTCAGCAATATTTATTCTCCTCCTCTTGTTCTAATGCTATGGTTTAATTTGTATAGTTTCATATCTTGGTTTTTTCTTTAAATGATTTCATGTCAACCCATCCTCATGCTTTAAAAAAATTCTCAATTCATTTTTTGCATGCTCTCTCTTTTTTTTTAAAGATTTTATTTATTTATTTGACAGAGAGAGAGAGAGAGAGAGACAATGAGAGGGGGGACACAAGCAGGGGGGAGTGGCAGAGGGGGAAGTAGGATCCCTCCTGAGCAGGGAGCCCTATACAGGGCTCCATCCCAGGACGCTGGGGTCATGACCTGAGGTGAAGGCAAACGCTTAACAACTGAGCCACCCAGTCACCCCATAATTACTCTTTCAATTAATTTTATAACTAGGTTGTGAGGTTCCATAAAACTCTGATGGGAATTTGAAAGGTATTTATTTGGCTTTATAGAGCGAGTGACAGAGGATTGATATCTACATAGAAATGACATATCCCCATAATTCTATAACTCTGGAATTGAAGACTCTTTTTGTCTTTTTATAAATTTCCTGGATTGTCTTCATAAAATGCTTGTACAACTTACTAAAAATTATAAAATTTTTAATTTGCATTTTATAAATGTATGATACATTAATTTTGTTGCTATGATGACATACTTCATTTTCTACTATAAGTTTTAACTGGTTGTTGCTCTTGTGTAGAGACAATTGAATTTGTATGTTGAACTTGCATACAGCGGTATTGTTGAATTTTATTAGTTCTTTGCATTTTAAATTTGTTGATTCATTTCACATATGTTTGTAGAAAAAGCTATATATTTTCTTTTATTCTTTTTTTGTCTATTTTTTATATTGGTACTATGCCTTAAGTCAGGCCTTGTAAAATAGAGCTAGTTCTTTTTTCTAAAACCATTTGTGTAAGGTGATAATTATCTTTTCTTTTAAAATTTCATAGAGATGTCTACACTTTGGGTAATTTTGTGTATGTGTGTATGTTTTACTATTTCAAATTTGTTTTTAATATTGGTATTAATTCTCTAGAAATGTATTTATCTTCTTAACTAGGTTTTCAATTCTACTGGTATGACTTGAGCAACATTGCTTTTATAATTTTTAGTTCTTTTTTCTATGGGTACTTAATTACTGTTTTTGTTTTTTTCCTCTTTGTAATTGCTCCTAGTGTCTTTTCTCTCCCTTAGTGATTAAACTGCAAATTTCTAAGTTACTGTTCTTTTCAAATACAACCTTTAATTTTTTCCATAATTTTCCACTTTTTTGTTTTTTATCAATTCTGATGTGTTTGTATTTTAGGTTTTTGTTTGATTCTGGAAGAATTTCTAGGTTTGATCTTTGGTTCATTAATTTTTCAACTACATATAATGTGCTCTTCACCTTTTGTTTTTGTCTTCATATCAATTAGCGCTTTCATTTGATTTCTTTTCTTGTCATCTATTTGTGCTTTATTTAATTTTAATTTAATTTTAATTAATTTAAAATTTAATTTAATTTAATTTATTTAAAATAAAATTTAATTTAATTTTAATTTCCTGTTTTAATTTTAGTGATGGTTCCTTTCATGGTCTCATATAGTCATTTTTTAAGATTTTATTTATTTATTTGACAGCGGGAGCGAGCACAAGCTGGGGAAGTGACAGGCAGAGAGAGAGGCAAAAGCAGACTCCCCACTGAGCAGGGAGCCAGACTTGGGGCTTGATCCCAGAACCCTGGGATCATGACTTGAGCTGAAGGCAGACACTTAACCGACTGAGCCACCCAGGGGCCCCTCAAGAAGTCAGTTTAAATCACCCTTCTGATTTATCAAATAGCTCTAATTTCTTTCAGCTTAAGATCTCTCTCTATTGTTGTGCCTCTGTGGTAATACTGGCCTTCTTCAGATTTTTTTTTGTCTCAGTTTCTGTGAATCCTTAACATCCTGTCTTGTAGAGCTATGGCTGTTTCCTCTGTGACTATAATGGGCAATCTCATGGGAAGCCTTCCCACCTGGGACCCGGGACCCTGCCAGCTACAGGGATGCCTTGCCTAAGGCAAGGGTGGGGCCTACCCTGTGGTATCACTGGTCAGGCATGCCCTATGGCTGCGAGCTCCGGTGAATTGAATCCCTTATTTTTCAAGAGTTTGCAGTTGTATCACTAAGCTTAATTTTCATAGATTTTCTGTCATTTTTCCAGTTGCATGTAGGATGAGGGAGATTGGAACATGAGTTTACTTCCCCAAAATACAAAATTACAGTGTTACTTTTATAATGAAAAAGAAAGTTTTTAGGTTTAAAGGGTCTACACGGTACATGAAATGTATTAACTTCCTTGTATGTCCTTTGCCCTGAATTGAACTTTATTGTTTCAGACAATTAAATTGAAGAAGCATAGATCTTGATACTTAATCACATTCATCATTTTCAAAATCAAATATTCCTTTATTACTATTCATTTCCAGGTCAGACTCAGTCTTATAATGAAACAAAGCCCTTTATTTACTCCAGTGAGGGACAGTCCAGCACTCCAGGCATAGCCTCTAGATCTGTGACATGCCTGCCCTTGACTAGCATTCATTTGTTACTGTTTTCACAAGTTATCTGTCCCTTACACTGAGAAATGGGTAACTTTTTAGTATGTCTTTTTTCATTGACTTCTTCAAAAATCACAATTAGATATTGTGAATCAAAACTGGCATTTACTTCGCAGAGGGGAGGAATGGTCTCTTCTAACAGTATTTGAGGTATCCCCTGCAGCGTTATACGTGCCCACGCCTGGAAACCCAGTCTAACCCGGTGCTTTTTCTGCTGATTGCACTTGACTGGTCTCTTGCTCCTTAAGTTCTGGGAGAGACTTTGAACCTCCTAATAGGATTGGTCCTGATGATAAACCAGAGAAGTTTGCCTTTGAGATGAACCCTGAAGTGAGCCTTGTCGAAAGGTAATCTTTTCTTCAAGTGTCTGAGCGGCGTAATATTTTTACATATTGGGCTTCCTCAGCAAAGGGCCGATGATTAATATACCTCCCATACGCAGAATGTTCTTTGATCTAGTTTGAACCACAGAGAGACCATATGGTAAGAAAAATGTTAATCTAGTTTGAGAAACTTGCAGTAATATTTTACAGACCAGGTCAAGTAGTTCTTCTAGCTCAGGCCAATGCATTCTCTAAATTTCTGAGCTCATTCTTTCTCTCAGTACTGTGCATTCTGCATAATACTGGCCACAGGCCAATGACCGGTACGCTCACAGATGGATTCTAGATGATCTACCTTCTCAAAAGTACATCTTACTTAAATATGAGATAGAGCAGCTTGGAGAAATTGAGTAATACTGCAGTTAAGTGTTAAAATAATGGGTCTTTTTATTCCATTTTATACCAGATAAATCACATCAGAGTGATTTCAGACTTACATCTGCAATTTTAGACTTATATCTCTTTTCCTTTCCTCCACTTCCTTGGTTTCTGTGGTGAATGTATTGATTACGTGAGGCTTTTCACAACCACTGAGAAGCTTTTGCTTAGTTATTTTTTTCCTTTGGTTTTATTTTGAAATAACTGGGACCAGGTTGGCTGGAATGCAAATTGATGAATCTAGTGTTATAATATATGATAAACTCACTGGCGTTCATTATCGGGGATATTTTGCTGCTTTAAGTCCCCCTTGTCAGTAAGGGAGGTGATTTGAGAGCCAGCACAGAATTTTTTGCAGGGAGAAAGGTAGTATTTTACTGAAAGGTTTTTTTTGTTTTGTTTTGTTTTGTTTTGTTTTTTCCTAGTTTCATTTTGGTGGAGTTTGTGGAAAAAAAAATTCAGAAGCAATTATCTTGTACTAGTTTGTGGTCTAATTACATGGCGTTACACAATTTTGAAATTCATTTGAGGAAAAGAGGTACCTTTTTCTTGCCTGAATCTCTCACTGAGGCTGAATTTTGCTTTCATTGTAATGAGTAGTCAACTCAGAGATCACATCCACACAACTTTCTTCTAAGGCAAGATCTGAAAGTCAAGTTCTGAAAGAGGGAAATTGCCAGGAGTTTGGGTTGAACTCATACTTTACACTTTTCACTAGGATACTGCTTAAGTTTATCAGATATTTGAATGTAGACAAACCATAAAAATCACTGAATAAAGCATTGATTTTTAAAAATAATCTTGGAATAAGGGAGAATGTTTCCAAGAATGTTAAAAATTGATGAAAGTCATTTAAGAAAGGTGAGATATTTGGACACCACACAGAAAATTAAAAGAAAATTGGCAAACAAGGAAAAAATAGCTGTGACATAAACAATGTCTAAATATATATATGATTGTATATTATATATGTAACAATATTTGATCATATATAGATATTCTTAAAAGAAAAAGGAGCAAATAACTCTTATCAAAAGTTGATTAAAAATGCAAATGGTCTTTTTTAAAAAACAAGATTGCAATCTCATTTAAATAGAAATTATTCTGAAACTTCAAAACCAAAATTAAAAATACAGATTTGATATATTTAACAAATGGAATTCTATACACAATGTAAAATAATGAATTTCCAACATTTATAGGAATGTCGTGTTGCATAAAAAAGTCAGAAATAAAAATCTTTGTATTACGTGATTTTGTTTATATTCAATAATGTATATTAAAAAACAAAACTCTATTGTGGTTAAAGTCAGAATGTGTTTTTCTCTGGGGAGGTTGGATATTGAAAATGAGCAAGAGAGATTTGGGGATACTGGTTAAGTTGTATGTCATGATTTCGGTGGTGCTTACATGGTTGTATTACATATATAAAAATCATTGAGTTGGGCACTTTTATTATATACAAAGTAAGACTCAATTAAAAAACAAAAGTTCAGAGATGTATTTTACCTCTCAGATGAACAAAGATAATATAATATTGAAGTATTTATCAAATAATTTCATGTCTAATAATATATCTTAGGAACATATAATTATATGATATATAATATGATTAATACATAGGTACATAAATAGAAAAATAATGTGGTATTACATTAGGGACTATGAGGAAACAAACTCACACTTACGGTTGGAGAGCAAATTGGTATAGCTTTTGTAGAGTGCAATTTAGTAGTATCTACCAATATTACAAATGACCATAACATTAATGTAAAGTAAACATTTGAAACACTACTATTAATTCCCAAGGAATGAAAGAAATCTAAATGTCAGTCACCAGGCTATTTAAGTAATCTATAACATGGGAACACCAACCATAAAAATGAATGAGGAAGCTCTTTATATGCCATCATGGAATAACTCCAAATATATATTAAGTAGAAAAAGCAAAGGACACGTATATTTGCATAATATATCACTACTTCATGTTAGTGGTAGGGTAAGCTAAGAGACAATCTGTTTGTATATACATAAAATATTTCCATGGCTAAACCCCATACAATGCTGCCTGTAAGAAACTCACTTTAGCCTTAAAGGCACACATAGACCAAGAGTGAAGGGATGGAAAAAAAAATTAAATAAATGGTAAATGAAGAAAATCAGGGGTAGCTACACTTAGAAAAAAAACAAAAAAACCTTAAAACTAAACATGGCAAAAATAGAAAAGGTAATTATATAGTGATAAAGGGGTCAATCCATCAAGAAGATAATTGTTGTAAGTATCGAACATTGGAACAAATACATATATTTACCTTTAAATTAAAAAATATATATATTTAAAGCTAAAGCAGAGTTAAAGGGAGAGATAAACTAATGCAATGATAGTTAGGGACTTTAATACCTCACTCTCAATGATAGATCACTGAGAGAAAGAATCATAAGGAAACAGCAGTTTTGAACAACACCATAGACCAAATGGACTTAACAGATATAAAAGAACATTCTAACCAACAACAGCAGCATACACATTCTTCTCAAGAGTACAAGGAACATTTTCCGAAGGCTGTAGACCATACATTAGGCCACAAAACAAGTCTTAGTTAAGTCAAGAAGACTGAAATCATGCCAAGTATCTCCTCTGACTACAGTGGCCACAACAGAAATCAACAACGAAAGAAAACTGGAAAATTCATGAACACATGAATGTAAACAGCACTCTTGAGCAACTGATGGATCGCAGAAGAGAAAAAGGGGAAATCGAAAAAGTTTTCTTGAGAAGAAAATACAACATACCAGAACATATGGGATGCAGCAGAAGCAATTCTAAGAAGGAAGTCCGTGGCAATAAGTGCCTACATTAACAAGCAAAAAATGCCTCAAGTAAACAACATAACTCTTCACCTTAAGGAAATGGAAAAAGAACAAACTAAGCCTAAGTTAGCAGAAGATAATAAATAATAAAAATTAGAGCAGAAAAAAATAAAAGAGACAACAACAAAAACAAAAACAATAGAAAAGTTTAACCAAACTAAGAGTTGGTTCTTTGAAAAGATCTACAAAATTGACAAACACTTAGCTAGACTAACCAGGATAAAAAGAGAGAGGACCCAAATCAAAATTGTAAAATGAAAAATGAGACATTATAACTAATGCCAGAGAATCATAAAGGTTTTTAAGAGGCTACAGTGAACCCACAAATGCCAACAAACAGGACAATCTAGAAGAAATGGGAAACATCTTAGAAACATACTACCAAGAAAACACCTACCAAGACTGAATAAGGAACAAACAGAACATCTGAATAGAGCAATTACTAGAAAGGAGATTGAATCAGTGATCAAAAATTTCCCAGTGAAGAAAAGCCCAGGATGGATCAGATGGCATCCCAGGTGAATTTAACCAAAAATTTAATGAAGAATTAATACCAATCCTTCTCAAACTCTTCCAGAAAATTGAAGATAAAGGAACACTCCCAAATACATTTTATGAGACCAGCATTATCCCAGTACCAAAACCAGGAAAGCACACTACTAGAGAAGAAAACTATAGGACAATATCTTTGATGGATATAGATGCAGAAATTCTCAACAAAAACTAGCCGTCTGTATTCAGCAGTACATTAAAAGGCCATTCACGATGATCAAGTGGAATTTATCCCTGGCGTGCATATCCTTGGGTTCAACTTATGCAAATCAACCAGCATGATACATCACATTAATAGAATGAAACAAAAGAATTATATAACAATCTTAGTGGATGTGGGAAAAGTATTTGACAAAATTGACCCATCCATCCATGATGAAAACTCATAACAAATTAAGCATGGAAGGAATTAGGCATCTCAGTACCTGGGAGGCATTACACTAAGTGAAATAACTTAAGAGAAAGACTAGTACTGTATGATCTCACTTATATGTAGAAACTGAAAAACAAACAGAACACCAAACATAGAAAAAGAGATCAGATGTGGTTATTTGAAGAGGGAACTTGGAAGGCGGCCCACAGGTATAAATTTCTGGTGATGAGATAAGTACTAGGGTTGTAGTGTACATGATGATTATAGCTACCACCACCATATGACACGTAGGAAAGATGTTAAGAAAGTAAACCTTAAGAGTTCTCATTGCAATAATTTTTTTCCTTTTTTTCTTTCTTTCTGTTTTCTTTTTTCTTTTTGTTGTATCTATTTGAGAAGGTAGATGTTAGTTATACCTTTTGGGGGAACCATTTTATAGTATATGTAAATCAAACCATACACCTTAAACTTAACAGTGATGCATATCAATTATTTCTCAAAACTGGTAAAAAAAATTGTTAAATAAAAATTCCAAAAGAGTACACAAAAAATGGTAAGATTAATTTCCCCCAGGGAAAGAAAGTTATGTGACTGCTGGGGAAGGGTGAGAGAAAAAAAAAATTCTGGATTTTTTGTAACTACATTTTTGAACCACAGTGCAGTGCCTGCTCGAAATATTAAAATTAACCAACTATGAAAGCTGAAAACACTGTTAGCTTGGTGGTGGATAAGAGTCTGAGAGCCGTGGTGCCCTCTGGAGTAAGGTGTGAGTGGGGATAGCACAGAGGTGTGAAAGAAGACTATTTTTACACTATACAGTTTCATAGGTTTTGAGATTTGTTTCTGTGTATATCATACCTATTAATTTTTTTATAAATAGTCAATTTCAGATGTTTTGCAGGACACTGGAAAATGGTAAATGACTTTGGATACACAAGTAATTAAGATCATAATCCCTAAGTGAATTTATTTTATTTATTTTTTCCTAAATGGATTTAAAGCAAGTTGCTGTGGAGGAATAAATAAGGACCCCGGCATGCCTAAGAGTGTTACTTCTCGTGAGAAACAAGAATGATGCCAGAGAGCGCCTTCGTGGCTCAGCTGGTTAAGCATCTGCCTTTGGCTCAGGTCATGACCTCAGGGTCCTGGGATTGAGCCCTGCACGGGCCTCCCTGCTCAGCTGGAAGCCTGATTCTCCCTCTCCTTTTGTCCCTCCCCCTGCTTGTGCTCTCTCTCTCTGTTAAATAGATGATAGATAGATAGATTAAAAAAAAACAAAAAAGAATGACACAAGAACTATACATGGGTCACTTAGAAGAAAATGAAGGCACATCAGACAAGAAGATGATGAGGAACTGAGACTTTCAGACCCCTGTCTCATGCAAATAAACTTTATTTCATCGTAAAAAGATACTAGGATATAATATCAGTCCCTCCCAATAGCAACTCAGTTTGTCTCTCTTAAACAAGATTTTTAAATTCAAGGGACAAAATCTTACAAACCCTCGATTAAGCAAAGAAGAGGAAAAAGAAATACGAAATGTATATCCTTGCGTCAGGCTTTATAAATTTAGGGATGGGGCTGGCATTCTGTTCCTCTCTGACTGACTCCGGAAGGATTGTTTTCACAGCTTCTCTGATATTTCTTCCCTTCTCTTTTCCGTCCAAGCCTGCCTTCTGTCACATGTAGCACGCTGGGCGTCCTCATGGTCACCACGGAACCATTGCCAGGCATTGCGTCTATATGAGCTTCGTTGCTTAGTCCCGCTGCCCATAGAAACCCAACTGAAATTTTCAGTGGTCTAATTTACGGATCTCGGAGGGGAAAGAATCATAGTAACTCAGTCCATTTCAGACATTGGTTGCCTTGGATCAGGGGTATATCCAAATCCTTATAGCAGTGACCACCACGGAGGGAGATGCAGATTACTTTGTGCGGTTACATCAGAAAGTGCTATGAGCAAAGGACAATGACTTTGTAATGGCAATGGCTTGTATCCCAATAGCATTGTACATTGTGGTCATCCAGCTGACTGTATGTTTACGTGGAGACAATTCCCACTTCCATAGGTCATTTATTTCTTTTGTAGCTGAGCATTTTGTTTTGTTTCGTTTTATAAAATTCTGAATTTTAAAAACAACAGCAATAAAGCCAACCCTTTTAAATACTGGTAAAGAGATCTCAGGTCTAGGTGGACTCGGTCTTGTAGCCAAGATGTCCATGCTTCAAATGAGTAAGTCATTAACCACCTCTCACACCACACAAAATGATGTTTTCTCAGGTGCTGTTCCAGGAAAATGTGATATGCCGGAAATGTACACATGTAGCTTTGCAAATGGGGAATACAGATTCTCCAGAACGCTTCCTGCTGGTGTTTTATATTCAGAAGGTCTAATGTAGGATGCTTCAGGAAACTACAATATTTGCAACAGTCTTTTCAATGGCGGTGCTAGCTGAGAGTTAACAGTGTAGCAGGACTTCAAAGGTCAATAGAGATTTTACTTTTCTTAGTTCTTCTGTTTTCAAGGCTTACTTTCTTTCCCCCCAGTTCTGAAAACCACACATGCATGTGGCAACACAGAGAACATGCATTCAATATCCAGTGTAACACACATGATAATGGGCACGATGGCTAAGTAGAAATGTGTCCAGACTACCCTCGCTGAGGGAACACTTACTGATGCTAGGTCAGAAGTGTTCAGTGCTGGGCAGTGGACTGTCTGCATTCAAGTGAAATGTAGACCCCCAAATGGCTCCTCCCAAAGGAAGCAGGATACATGGAATGGGAAGAGGGGATGCAGCCATCAGTGTAAGCACTGAAAGCAGTAGACAATAAAGATGGAAAGAAGAAAACGCAGGAAAGGAATTCCAGGTGACCACGTATACGACAAAGATTTTTTAGCAAGTATTAGCAGGTAGCATACTCTTACATAAACTGATGAAAAATTGTAAAGACGAAACTTTACAGAAAGGACCCCTGGATCTTAATCTTTCCATTGGTTAGGGATAACTACCTGGGCCACACAGGAGCACACAACGGTCATGGTAACACCAGGAATCCAGCTGAGCTATCCATTTGGGAACACGGACCAAGCATGGACTGGATTTCAAGAAGACTGTAAATGCATATTAACTTGGTAGAATCATACTGCACCTGGCAATACACACCCACTTTTCCATGGAACATGACTATGAAACAAGTTAGGCATTCCTATTGATCTTTCAAAAACAGAAAGTGCCATTTTTCTTTCTCAAAAAACCTTAATTTTCCTCTCACGTTCTCACAAGACACTGATGACATGAACAGTCATCACTAAGTACTCTATTTGCCTTTGATATTGAGAATTGAGTTTTTGAATTTGTTGGGCAAAGATCACAAGTGAGATATTTAATAAATTATTGTATTGAAAGGGCTATGCAGGTTTCCCAACAAAATTTACCATAGCTAAACTATTCCCTGTAAACGCTTCTTTTTTTTTTTTTTTAATTTTATTTATTTATTTACTGGACAGACAGATCACAAGTAGGCAGAGAGGCAGGCAGAGAAACAGGAGGAAGCAGGCTCGGAGCAGAGAGCCCGACGTGGGGCTCGATCCCAGGACCCCGGAACATGACCTGAGCCGAAGGCAGAGGCTTTAACCCACTGAGCCACCCAGGTGCCCCTGTAAACGCTTCTTAATATAACAACTGTAATACTATACGTATCTCACCAATATTACACAATCAGTAGGTCCTATGCTAAATGTTCATATTATCTCACTATCCTGCAGGGTAATGCTATAAAGTAAGGACTATTCTTATGTGATTTTACAGATGGGAAGACTGCGGCTTAGAGAAGTCACCAGCCAGGACCCTGTTAGGAAACTAACAATAGTGAAAGAGGTAGCTGAATGAACTCTTTTTGGAGGCATGGGGAGGATGAAGGAAACCCACAAAGCAACAAAGTACAAGATGAGCGACAGAGAAGAGCCATTGTACCTCCAGGCTTGGGTGGCAAGACCAAGAGAGGGAACAATGTCACTGCAAATAAGACTTCAAGCGGCATTAAGAAGGGCCACACTGCTGTCAAACCAGAACTGAGTTCTTGGTTCCCGCACTAGTTATCTTTCACTATAGCATACAGTTAAGCAGATGGCAGTCTTAAGAAGAGCCTACTATAGAGCTTTAACAAACAAGTAAAAGGAAATACCGAGTTCAGTTATGGTTCATTTTCTCTGGGTGCAGTGCCTTGTTGCTCCCGCAGCAAGTGGGGTCTGGAGCACTAAATGCAGCGAGGGTGTGTCAGCTAAGCCCTGTGTGGTGGGAGTGTCATTCACTCATGGAAATGAGAGCGGGGATCCCAGTGGATCAGTGGATGGGGTTCAGCCAGAGGCAATGGGAAAGCAATCAAGGAAAAATACCAGACAGTGTGGTACGGGGAATAGAGACAAAGCCTGTTTTAAGATAATCTTATAATAATTATTTAATACATTTTTAACTTAAATTTATTTTAAAAAAAAATCACAGTCTACCCATTGCTGATCTCTTTGGGCTTATTTCTACAGGCTCTACTTTTTAAGGGATGGTTGGCTAACATGTGTGTCCACAGAGAGCCAGGTAGAAATTGTAAGGACCTGGAAAGACGGCACACCACTGAAAGAAATAGACAAATTTATCTAGGAAGAGAAGAAAAAATTCAGTGGAATTAGGTATCAGAATAAAACTTACCCTGCCTAATTGTAATGGGCAAAACTAGAACCAGAAAGGAAAAAAAGGTCAAAAAGCAAAGTTTTGAAGGAAAGGAAGTGGCTCTAGTTTTAGTTTTAATTGCTGAATTCTGTGTAAAAATAAACTGGGTTGTCCTGCAAGGTGGTGAGTCCTCTGTCACATGAGGTATTCCAGCAGGATGTCATAAAAGAAATTCCTAAACAGGAAGATCAAACAAGATGGAATCAAAGATGCTTTTGAAGTTTAACATTCGGCAGTGTCATTAAACTGAAACATCGAATTTCAGTAACATTTCTGGCCTCTCTATGGTCTCTTACCTTACAGAGAGACATTTGTCCAGATGGTTCAGCCAGCTGAAAATGAGTTCCCAGAAAGCAATTTTTAAAATATGCTTTCTTCTCTTAAATTACATTTTTATGAATGCTATGTAAATAATTTAAAAAAACAACTCAGTAGCATATTGCCAAAATTTACATAGCTTTTATTGTTCTATTTTCATTTGATTAGTTCTCCACAGTATACATCAACTCTTTATCCAGGATTCAAAGAGAGTGAGAAGTGAACCTATATGTAGCATTCTACATTAGCAGGGCCGGGCAGGTTAAATTTTGGCTGGTGAATGGTGCTCTGCATAGGATACTAGAAATCTTCTGCCTTGAGGAAGTTCTTCAGGGTATCAGGATGTCACATCATTAATGTATCACCTTGTCACTGGAGACTCATTTTAGATCTAATGAGAAAATCAACAGTTACGTGAGCTTAGAGCAGGTGATACATGAGATTTCACTTGAACCAAAGGAAATACACAATCACCTAATGAATGGCAGCAGTTCTAAAAACAGCAGATCCGATATATCTTTTTGAAAGATGAAATTGCTATATCCAGATAGCCTAGTATAGCTCAGTAAATTTCAGTGAGTCACAAGATGCTATCTTTTTTCCTTGAATGAGTTAGTGGCTCCCACTCATGATTCTAACAGGAGGCTTGCTCTCCTGCCTCCTCATCAGAGAATGTCATAGCCTGTATTGTGGCTCTTTAGGGGTCAAGGGCAGCAGTTCTATAGCTAGAGACAGTAGCCCAGTCTGGCTAAGGTTCAGCACACCCTTCCTCTCTATGAAGACCCTGACACCAATCACATGAGGAGAAAGATTTCCTCCCATCTGTGTTCCTGGTTAGACTCATCTCTTGTTCTTAGCCCCGTACAATCCTAAAGCATCCAGAATCTTGAAAATCTCTTTACTACTCTCCTTGTATCAAAATCTTTCTGGAGAAGAAAGCTGACATATTCATACACATACTAATAATGTTCTCAGGGATATTCATATTTTAAAAGCACTCAAAGACTTAAAGAATACAAACAGACTCTCAAATAGTCGTATTAGGTCCTTTTTAGGACACAGACTACACGGTATTCCTAAGATTAGCCCTGCTAGTGTTTCTGTGTCAGCTATGGTATTTTTCAGATTATCCAAGAGTTACTGGGTTTCTCGGTTCTTGTCCCAGATGCACCAAAGAATTGGAGACCCGAGACTGGAAGGCGGAGATAGAGTTTATTGAGCAGATAAGTACACTTTCAAGCGAAAAAATGGACCACTCTCAGAAGAAGAGTGGCAGTGGTACCAAGAAACTCTAGGTACATCTTTTTAGACCTGCTTTGTGTACATGCAGATTTGGCTTTGATTGACATTTTTGATGGACAGTTGTTGGTTGTAGACATTTTGGCTTCTGCACATGTGCCTACCCACGAGGCATTGCTGTCATTGAATTTATTTATGTCTTGTGTATGGGTTTCTAATGAACTTCTGCTGCGACCTTAAGGGCAGTTTGCATCTTTTTGTGCATGCTCCGCTCTTGCAAGTCCCCTTATGTTTTGTGAGCCCCTTCTGTGGCCAGGCTTTCCCCGCTATGTTAGCCCTGAGAAGTGGCTCTAAGGGTGTGGCCCAAGTCTGCTTACCTCTCCGTGCTCATGCCTAACCGACTGCCTAACAGAAGTAAAGAATATTAGTGCTGGAGGGATCACAGCCAATTTAGGCAAGTCTCTCAGATTGTGGGTTAAAATGCGAAACAGAACAGCAGCAGCAACTGAAAATCTGAGGCTCAAATGGATACAGGCACTTGATGGGCACAAACCACAACAGTCCAGTGTTAAAACCAAAATGAACACTCAAGTCTTCTTATTTGTATTCTGGGGCCCATTTCCTCACCTCATCAGTCTTCTTTGATATTCTACGTATCTTCGTATCTGGATATTCTTTGCATGTGGATAATTTTAAAGCAGAGAATGTGATTTTTTTAAAGGACATTTTTGGCCATGTGATATCCAGAAGTTTAGTATTTTTAGGCAAATATTTTGATGAGTGTGTACATGTATTAGTAAAAGCAGGAAATTAATGTCTGATGGTCAAGATGTGTCTTATTTATGCTCTTAAGTAACGCTCTGTTTAAAAATTAGTATTTATCTGACTGTATTATTGAAATAAGTAGACATCTTTGTGTTACTGAGCTATTTATATGGTAACAAAATGATTAAGATAAGGTAAATATAAGTTTTAATGGTACTTGCTATACTCTAGTAGGCTTGCATGGATACACACACACATATATACACATTTGACCAAAGAGAATCCAGAAAGCAACTGTGTAGCTATAACAAGACCAGAATATAAAAGCATGATCAAACATTAGAGAAGTGTTTCCAGTATTTCAACCCACACTTACCAACTTTGTGTAATACTGTCCATCTTGCATCAGTTTTACATATTCAATAATATATAACGTTGTCATACCCCCAATTTGTATAAGTACTTCTATAAAACATCAGTCAGTAAGCATTCGTCTTTAAAAGCTATTTTAGGGGCACCTGGGTGGCTCAGTTGGTTAAGCATCTACCTTTGGTTCAGGACATGATTACAGGGTCCTGAGATCGAGCCCCATGTTGAACTTCTGCTCAGTGGCCACCTGCTTCTGCCTCTGTCCCCTCTCCCCCCACACACTCATACTCTCTCTGTCTCTTGTTCTCTTTCTCGTTCTCAATAAAAAATCTTTAAAAAGTAAATAAATTTAAAAATAAAAACTATTTTAAATGAACTCTCAAAGGCTTAAAATGGAGCTATTAACTGATAGGAAATTAATTTTATTTCCTCCAAAGATTCCAATGCAAATAAATCAGTCTTGATAACTCCACTGTCAGCAGAGATGACATATTCGTTCTGACTCCAAATCAGAAGCTTCTGTGTTGCTCTCACTTGGGAATTATATTGAGATCAGGAAATAAACTCTCAGTTATTTGTTCACCATTTCTCTTCATGGGGAAAATAATAACCGGGTTTGAAAGTTAAAATGAAAAAGTGCCCATTGAATAATAATTGTCTTAGAGGAAGCCATTAAAGCAGCTGCTTCTGATCAGTTCCTTTCCTGTCACTGGAGATAAGCTCTCCGGGGAAGGCAAGAAGTTGTCCCAATCTAGTCCCTTTTAAATTCGATGTTAACTTAACCTTCTGACATACGACTGCTTTTGTTTGCTAAGAGGAGCGTCCTCATCCATGAGTGCTTTTAGTGGGATGCTCCTGGTTCAGGATTTCTTACAGTTAAAAAATCTGGAATCTGCAATCTGGAGACATGGCTCCATGGAAAATTCCACATAGCTACCTGGATATAAAAAGTATGTCTTATAACTTAAACAATCCCTGCTCCATTACATAACTCGTACACACCATGAGAGATCAAATCTGTTACTCTTGGCCAGAGTACAGGTCTGTTATGAGAAGGATTTGGGGTGCTGTACTTGACTGATAGTCCAAACTTCCCCTTGCATTGCCTGTGGGTCTTTACTGAATGTATCCTTGATTTAATTAGCAAATTGTGTTTCTGGGTAATACCTGCTGTTTACCAGTCTGATTTGATTTGATCTTTGTGATGGCTTGATCATTCATTCACATCCCTCCTGTTGGAACATTGCCAGTACCAAACCTTCTTCCAAACCCAGAGTCTCACCATAACAGTCTCCTTTGGTGAATTTTATCATGGCACCACAGGAAGTGCAATAAGAAAAAAAAAAAAAAATGCCATGCCATGGTTCTCTGATCAGGCTCTCCTTCCCATAGAGCTCTGATGCTACCTGATATTATCCTGTCCCTCTGGAAGTGCCTAACACCTCTACTGTGTCTCATAGCATTCAGAGATTATAATCTACACAATACTGTGTTTGTTCAATTTTTTTTTCTGAATATTTCTTAAAGTATATTGTTTTAACTGCAACCTGGTTTCCTTCTTAGAGTAATACCTCATGAGAGTTCTTTCACATGGAGGTTATTTTGTCTTTCACATCTCTTGTCACTGAGTATGAAGATGGATGTCGACCTTGCTACCCACTACCTTCTTCCCCACTATTGCTCTGCAACCTGTTAACTCTATACTGACTACCCCCCTCATGGCAGTCTTCTAAAACCTCTGATGACTCATTTCTTGGTGATTTTAGTTCTTGGCTGAATATAATATGATTCATTGAGTTTAGTTGTTGCCAACAGATACACATGGCTATGAAAAGTCCTATTTATTCACCAAGCAATTTTTGAATGGCATGGGTTCCAAAGAATGCCTTCTTCTTTAGAATCTGAACTCCCTATCATCAAAGATAATGGTATCTTCCGATCCAAATCTTTTCCCCATTCATTTAGAAGATATTTTTTAATAACCTGGTCTCTCAGTTCTTTGATCTTTTCTGCTCCAGTGACTTTGATTTCCAGTTCATCTCGGGTGCTCATTTCTGTGTTTATACCTTAGGTATTTAATTCCTAATAATTTTTCCAAACTCTGAAATCTCTTTCTTTATACAACTTTATATAAATAAAACACAAATAGAGATATGCATATAGACATAGATAGGTCAAAAGAAATTTAGAAGAAACATTTTGGGGACTTCCTCTCTGGTCCATAATCAAGGAAATCGAGCATATCCAGAGATGGGTGGTTATGTTTATTTAGTTTTTCATATCTAACAAATGAGAGTTTTTCCCTGTGCCACTTTTCACTTCCATATGCAACGATACTCCTGTGGTGTCATAAAATGTATTTTGACTCTTCAATAATAAAATTTTGTCTTTCTTCAGATGTCTGATCCCTGCCAGTTACTTTTAAATTATCTACTTATTATTTCTTATATTTGCCACACATTAAGTGTGTGTCTGGAGGAAGCAGAGACCAAAAATGTGTTTCAAATAAGAGACACCTGAAGACGTGACTGTATTAGCTTAATAGACAGGAGTTAATAGGCAAAATGATGAACAGGAAAAATATTTAAAATTTATTTTTATTTTATTTTTATATTCTTTTTACTCTTTTTCTTTTATTTACCTACATTAAAATGTGCAGGTATTCATTGTTAGACTCAGTTAAGTCTTACAATCCTATGCATCTGTGAAGTCACCACCCAAAACAGAGAGAGAACATGTCCATCATTTCAGAAAGAATTCTCATTCTCCTTTCCAGACAACCCCAACACCTTCATCCCTGACCCCACCAGGGAATCCACTTACTGACTTATATCACCATAGCTGTGTTTTTGTTTGGTCTGGACCACACTGAAACAGGATTTATATTATTTTACCCAGGAGAGATTGAGAGGAAATCTAGTATTATATGGAGAAAAGTGATTACTTCTTGCTTAGAAAATAAGAGACACTTTTAGTCAGTACGAATTAGTGTTAAAATAGAAACTTTGCGTAAATGGTTACACATGAAGGATATAAAAACAGTCTCTCACTCTCTCTCTCTCTCTCTCTCACTCTCTCTCTCTCTCTCTCTCACACACACAGTGCAAGTACAATGAAAATGAATACAGCCCTAGTCTATAGTAGAAAATGGATGGGCAGGACTAAAAAAAGTAAGGAACCTCAGGTAGCGGTCAAGGAATTTCAGGAAAGTGGAGTCATCAGAGATTTGTAAAAAAACAAAAACAAAAACAAAAACGGATTTGAAGAAGGGTGCCTGGGTAATTCAGTTAATTTAGCATCAAACTCCTGATTTTGGCTCAGGTCATGATCTCAGGGTCCTGAGATGGAGCCCTGTGTTGAGCTTTGCACTAAGCATGGAGCCTGCTTAAGATTCTTTCTCTCTCCGGGGGACCTGGGTGGCTTAGTTAAGCATCTGACTCTTGGTTCCTGCTCAGCTCATGATCTCAGGCTCAGGATCTCAGGGTTGTGAGATCGAGCCCATGTCAGGCTCGATGCTGGGTGTAGAGTCTGCTTGAGATTCTCTCTCTCCCTCTGGCCACCACCCTCCACTCCCTGCCAAAAAAGAGACTTCAAGTAGGAAAGACCTGAAAGCTTTTTTTTTTTTTTTTTTTTTTTTTTTTAAATGAGCCATGTAATAGCATTAATCAGTGGTGATGACTTGGGAAAGTGTCGCTGCCAAAACCTGCTACACTCACAGTATGGTCCCGTGTCTAAAAATTGATTTCACATTTATTCAAAAGATTCTGTTTTTATAAAAGAAAATATCAGGCACACCACTCTGATGCACTTTGCTAGTACATGGATCAGGAAAAAAGTGCCTACATTAAAAACAGTGAAACAGCCTCAAACAATTCAATCACATTATCTAATTTATCCTGGACTCTAATCCTTTTCTCCCCTGAAGCACACCCTTTAGGGACAAAAAAAAAAAACTGTCCCAAGTTGCCATCTTCTGTCTTGAGTTCATGCCCTATGTTGGTCTTAATGTTTTGGCATAAACATGAGAGCAAGATACCCAATGGGGATGTGGACTTTTCTACAGAACAGTCAGTTTCTCTCCTAATTATATTAGTTGCCATGTGGTGTCTTGTCTGCATTCTCTTGACCTTTTTGAAACAAGTGAAGGAAATCATTGTTGCCTGAAGCAGCTGACACCAGCAATTCCCAGAGATTGGTCCTTCCCTTTCAGTAAGACACATTTCTTTACGAAATCTTGCCATTTGTGACAACGTGGATGGAACTAGAGGGTATTATGCTTAGTGAAATAAGTCAATTGGAGAAAGACAACTATCATATGATCTCCCTGATATGAGGAAGTGGAGATGCAATGTGGGGAGTTTGGGGGGTAGGAAAAGAATAAATGAAACAAGATGGGATGGGGAGGGAGACAAACCATAAGAGATTCTTAGTGTCACAAAACAAACTGAGGGGGGCCAGGGGTAGGGGGTGGAGAGAGGGTGGTTGGGTTATGGACATTGGGGAGGGTATGTGCTATGGTGAGTGCTGTGAAGTGTGTAAACCTGGCGATTCACAGACCTGTACCCCTGGGACTAATAATACATTATATGTTTATTAAAAATTAAAAAAAGACACATTTCTTTTAAAGGGAGATCTCAAAGCAAAGCTGAACAGGACGTATTTCTTTTTTCATCCCTAACTCTGCTTGGTGTATCTTCAAGGTCAGAAAAGGTTTAGTGGCAACGTTAGTAGTGGGTAGCTATAATTCCACATATTCTCACATATTTAGAGAAATGTTAAAATTTAATTGCCAGTGTCATTAAAGTGAACATTAAAATGATGTGCTGATCTCTTTATTACTGAATAAACCTAAGGAAATGGGTTCTCACCAACCTAGTAGACAATATGGAAGAGAATGGTAAAGGAAAATGTGTGGTTTGCATCAGGTAGCCGGTTTATCTTCTAGTTGTTCAAGCAAAAACTGTGGAGTTATTCTTAACTCCTCTTTGCCTTACATACCAGATTTGATGTTTAAGCATTGGACCTCCTTCACTATTTCCATGGCTACAACATTAATGCCAGGCATCTCCCAGCTAACTGCAGCATCTCTGCCTGACTCTTCTAGAATATGCAGTCTAAAGAGTGGACAGCCTGCCTGTGCCTATAAAGCACGTGCCAGATCACACCACTCCTCGGTTCCTATCTTCAAGTGGGTAAAGCTAAAGTCTGCCTGATGTCTTTCTCCTCCTCCTCCTCCTCTTCCACTTCTTCTTCTTCTTTTAAGGTTTTACCTATTTATTTTACAGAGAGAGAAAGACAACAAGCCAGGGGAGCAGCAGAGGGAAAGGAAGAAGCAGGCTCCCCACTGAGCATGGAGCCTGATGCAGGGCCCCATCCCAGGAACCTGGGATCATGATCTGAGCCAAAGACAGACGCCTAACTGACTGAGCCACTCAGGTGCCCCAAAGGCTGTCTTATGTCTTAGAAGCCCTGCCTAATATTTTATTTTTTACTATGAAAAATGATATATCTGAGAGAGGACATAGATAGTTTTCTAAAGTGATTGTACCAATATTCACTCCCACTAAGAGTCTATTAAAAGTTCCTGGTATTCCATAACATGACCACAATTTTGTATAGACAGTTATTTATGTTTTCTACTTTAGTCAGTATAGAAGGGCATCTCATTATAAAATTTTTTTAAAAGATTTTATTTATTTATTTGACAGACAAGAGATCACAAGTAGGCAGAGAGGCAGGCAAAGAGAGAGAGGGAAGCAGGCTCCCGGCCGAGCAGAGAGCCCGATGGGGGGCTCAATCCCAGGACCCTGGGATCATGACCTGAGCTGAAAGCAGAGGCTTAACCCACTGGGCCACCCAGGCACCCTAAGGCATCTCATTATAAATTAAATTTACTTTCCCTCATTACAGTTGAGCTTGTGCATCTTTTCATATTTTGAATAACCGTTCATATTCCTTCTCTTTTTCATGCCTGTTCATGCCTGTATTTTTTCTTTCTTTCTTTGAGTGGCTTACCTTTTCCTTATTACAGTTTCTGTTTAATGTTAGTTCCTTATTAATTTGTAAGACTTTTTATATGTTTTGGATACTGATTCCTTTTTGATTGAAAGTGTTTTAAAACCTCTTCTCCAAGTTTAGAGTACCTTTTTTCTTAAATGGAAGTACAGTTGGCATACAATGTTAGATTAGGTGTATAGCATAGTGATTGGACAATTCTCTACATGAAGCAAGGGCCACCATAGTTGAGTGTCGTCACTATACAAAGTTGCTAGAGTGCTATTGACCATATTCCCTCGTTGTACTTACCATCCCTGTGATTTATTTATTTAATAACTGGAAGTTTGTATCTCTAAATCCCCTTTACCTTATAGTATCTTCGAGTCATTTTAAAGTCATCCAATATGTGAATCATTACCCTTATGGTATGATGTTTTTAGGGTCTTATTTTAAAAACCCTTCCCTATTCCAGTTTCTAAGTATATATTTTAATATTGTTTTCTTGTACTTTTGAGGTGTTGTCATTCATACTTGCCAATTCAATTGGGTTTTTTCTAATTTAAATTTCTAAAACTGTGAGACCAAAGACAAATTTCACCTTTTATGTGTTCTTAAAAATATATGAAAAAAATGTTCCACATCACTTGTCATCAGGGAAGTGTACATCAAAACCACAATGAGATACAACTTTACATCAGTTTGAATGGCCAAAACTAACAAGACAGAGGACAAATGTTGGTGAGGGTGCTGAGGAAGGCAAACATTGGTAGGAATGCAAACTGGCACAGCCACTCTGGAAAACAGTATGGAGGTTCCTCAAGAAGTTAAAAGGAGAACTACCCTACGATCCAGCAATTGCACTATTCAGTATTTACTCCAAAGATACAAATGTATCTTTTCACTATAAAAGAAGGGGTACATGCACCCCAGTGTTCATAGCAACAATGGCCACAATAGCCAAACTGTGGAAAAGGCTGAGATGTCCTTCAACAGATGGATGGATAAAGAAGATATGGTTCATATATACAATGGAATATTACTCAGCCATCAGAAAGGATGAAAACTTACCATTTACATCAACATAGATGGAACTGGAGGACATTATGCTAAGTAAAATAAGTCATTTAGAGAAAGACAATTTTCATATGGCCTCACTTATATGTGGAATATAAGGAACAGCTTAGAGGATTGTAGGGGAAGGGAGGGAAAATTGAATGGGGAAAAAATCAGAGAGGGAGACAAACCACGAGAGACTCTGGACTCTGGGAAAAAAACTGAGGGTTGAAGAAGGGAGGGGACTGGGGTGACGGGGTAACTGGGTGATGGGCATTAAGGAGATGAGCGCTGGATGTTATAGGCAACTAATGAATCATTGAACACTACATCAGAAACTAATGTACTATATGTTGGCTAATTGAACTTAATAAGAAAATACAAAGAAAAACATGAAAATATTGTCTCAGAATCATTTATTTAATAATCATTTCCCTAGCGATGTCTATTGAGATACATCAGATTTCTCTGTCATTGATCATTTCTGCTGGTTTTTGAGGCCAGTGGCACCTTCCCTGTGAGGACTTCACTAGTCTCCCTATCTAAAATTGAATCTCACTTGCCCCTTCAACAAAAACACACGCATTTTCTAACCACATTCCTTACTCAGTGTCTCTCCAGAGCACCTACTTCCAGCTAATGCATGTTTTACTTAACATCTCATGTATTGCTTTCCCCTCACATACACCTAAACTCCACAGGGTCAGAGTTTTGTTTGTTGTGTTACTGCAATACCACCAAACCTTAGAACAAAATCAGAATTCAGTAGGTGTTGAAAAAAAGTTAGATTGCATTGAATTGATAGTCTACATGCCTGTTAGTATTGTGATACAAACTGTCTCTGTTACTCTTTATAATCAATTGATATTTCATATCTCCATCCCTTTACCTGGTCTTCATTAAGAGTATGTTAGACTTGAGTGTTTGATCTTCCAGATACATTTGAGAATTAGCCTTCCAAACTTGAAAACACACACACAAACCCTGTTTGGTAGGTTGGTGTTTAAACAACACACCAACTTGGAAGAAAGTGAAATCTTTAATATTGAGCCTTCTTCTCCACAAATATTATTTGTTAGATCTTATTTAATTGCCTTCAAAAACATTTTGTAATTTTGTGCATAAAGTTCTTGCATTTCGTTATTTCCTGAGCTCATTATATAGTCAGTGCTATTGTGAAATGATCATTTTTAAGATTAAAAGCTGCCATGATGAGGGGGAAAATGGAAACATACCCTCACTTTAGAACAGTTATTTCCAACCCCCCTGCACATTAGAAATGCCTAATATGTTAAAAGCAAACAACAACAAACAAAAACAAAAATTAAAAACCTGCAAAAAACCAGCCCTTATCCAACACCAATTAACTCAGAATCTCTGGGGAGTAGGATCAGGTATTTGTATTCTTTTAATTTTCCCCTAAGTGTTTCTAATATGCAGCCAGTCTTGAAATACACTGTTTTAGAAAAGTGCATCCCAGGAAAGCAACCATAAAGACACTTAAAAGAACATATTAAGGGGCAAAACTCTAAGGTGATAATTAACATATCAAAGGCCCAGACTTTAATTTTTATATATTCTCAGATTTAGATCTTCCACATTTCACAGCTAATTAAAAGATCAAACATTGTATTTCAATATTAACTTCCCATAAGAGATCTTTAAGTGTGTACTAACCTAACGTCACTTTAATTTTCAATTTTTTTTAAAGGAGAAGAAGTATTTTGAGGATGTGTAAAGCAAAGTCACTTGCTAGTGTACAATGGGAAACAAAACTAAGTGTTCCAAATGACACCATAAAAAGACAACTCTGCGTGGGCTTAATGATTTAAAAAACATCCAAATTCTTAGAAAGCCCATTAATATAATCCACATAAGGCCAAGTTTATATTATTCAAAATACTGTGATAATGGAAGATCCTCTGGATAATAGGATATGTATCATTTCAGCTAAAAAACAAAATAAGAACACAGAGTCATGAAAGAGAAAAGAAAAAAAATAGCAGACCCATACTGAGCATAGGCATAACAGAATATGTATATGTAAGAATTCCTCTTAGGAATACAACTCTTTTTTTCCTTAGGAAAATTTATGGAGAATTTTTTTGGCTGTAAAATGTGATCTGTGCCCCTCTCCACAGCCACAATGAGGATTAAAAGATCTTTGAATTACTATGATTAAAGTTGAGGAATTTTTAGTTTCTTGGGACAACTTGATGAATCATGGAGAGGAGAACCCCATAGTAGCAGGCCTGAAGGAGCCCAGGGAAGGAGGCTGACAAGATGTGATATGCCTTGCAAGAAAAATATGGGAATGACCACACAATAGAAAGAACGAGTGAGAGTTATACAAACCTATGGAATGGAGTCCTTACCTATTTTATTACATTTTGATATTTAAAAAGAATGTGACCACCATTTAGGCTGGAAGACTTAGGGCTTTCTATGCAGATAACTTCTGGGTTCTGCAAACGTGACAAGGCCTGCTAGGTAGTCTGGAAATGAATTTCCACTAATGTCAAAAATTGAAATCCAGGGTTCTTTTTTTCTTTTTTTAAAAAAGATTTACTTATTTTAGAAAGCAAGAAAGAGTGGAGGGAGGGGCAGAGGTGGTGGGAAAGAGCAAATCATGAGCAGAGTCCCTGCTGAGCAGGGACCTGGGCCCAGGACTCAATCTCATGACCCTGAGGTAATGACCTGAACTGGAAGCAAGAATCCAGTGCTTAAGCAACTGTGCCACCCAAGTGCCCCTAAATCCAGGATTCTTAAATCAAGGAACTTCAGAGTTGGCTTTTGTTGGGGAGAGAGTAGATTATTACAGATGCAGGATAAGGGTCATCCTAGAGCATAGTCTTCAAATTAGAATATGCATGCTGTGGGTTACAGAAAACATTTACAGTGTTATATTTATTTTTCACATTTACTCCTTTTTTTCAATTTTTCATATTTACTCCTCCTTAACAAACAATATAACTGCCATCTAGGTCTCTTCTTGGTTCTCTCTTCCCCTTTTTCCTTTCACAATTTCTCTTCTCTTAGTCTACAAAAGAAAAGCATTTCCCCCCCAGCCTGTCAAAACATTTCCATGCTGCATGGCGGTGGAATGAAAAAACTTCTAAGGAACAAAGTGACAATTCCAATTATGAGTGTTGAGAGGCTTTAATCAAGACATCAAAAACCCATGGCCAGTTTTGTGCCTCCCCATACCTCTTACATATTAATGTTCAGGACAATGGGTGGTATTCGAAATAAGATATTTTGGTCTGTGTTGAGATATTCTGAATTCAAGAGAATTCTGCAAATCCAGGTGGGATTTATGACAATTTCCCCTTAACCACTTTCCCTTTACTTTCCAATGATTGTGGTCAAAGAATTAATTACTCTTGAAGGAGAATTCTTTGAGATTTTTGGCAAAAAAGATAAATTATATCTATCTATATAATGACAGAATTCATCTGTCTTCTAAAAATATAATTTACAGTTATAAATTATATTGCATATTGTATATTGTAAATTATAAAATTTCTGGACTCTAAATAAAACTACTGTAAATAAACAAATTCAGCAAAATATAAATAAAACTAAAAATATCATGTAGGCAACATTCCCTCGGAAGCCTCTTCCTAAGGAGCTTTGTTCAATGTGGAAGTTAGAAATTACATATGATGGGAAAGACTTTAATATCTGTTACACTACTTATACTTTATAAATATTAGATGCCAAGGCTATTGTTACAATTAAATTGGTTTTTCATATTCAAACAGCACTATACTTTGTGGAGATCAGTAATAGTAGGGAACATTGTTTAATACATAATGACAAAAATTGCTGTAAATAAAAGATATATACCTTGGGTACCAAGGATCAAGAGATATTTCTAGTCATTATCAGTTAATAATGTAGAGGGGAAAAAAGGTAGAGGGAAGAAAATCAGAATTAATAATTATGGTGTGGTATGCAATTCTTGCCAAATAATAGCCTACTAAAGAGATTTTCAGAACATTAAACAGTGTTATTTGAGTTGATTCTGGGTAGATGGGCAATGAACAGGTGCAAAATGGTTTATTGCTCATTCTTGCACTTTAAACCTTATTTTGTTTTGGAAATGTTCCTTTTTTAAACAATCTCTTGACGTCATTTGGGAACTTTAGTAAGTATTGAAAAACAATAAATTCAAAATAATCTTAAAATAATAAATCGAGTAAGGTAAGACAAGAATCTAAGTAGATCTGAAAAAAATAAATGCTAATAATGGTGTCAAGTAGGCACTCAAACGAGCTAGCAAAGTAAAGCAGAATTAGTCAATCTGAAAACTGAGGAAAGCAGTTAGAAGCTTTAGTAAGACTTAAATATTCAAGGGGAGGAAAGTGCATGTTGGAAATAGAAATTTAATTGTTTTTTTCTAAGCTGAATATTCTCAGTCAAAAGGAAAAAAAAAAAAAGAACATGTTCAATTTCCATGTCCAATCAGAGCACTAAAAATAAGTCGAATAGTTGAATGAAGAATGTTGATCATAGCAACAGTAAGCATGTGAGTGTCTTCATTCACTGACACAACTGGTACACTTACAGGTAGGTCTGCATACTTTGCTCAATTCCAAAATCCCAAGTCTTCTGAAAATCAAAACAGTCGTATCCCTTATTTGGGAACAAAACCTGATGTGAACAGATATAAGGCTATTTATAGTCCATATCTTACTACATAGGATATGTTCTGTTTCACTGAAGAAATAACAACAGGCTTGATTATAGGGTGTTGCCCTAGATGCAGCTGAGAATGTTACCAAATACGTTGGTGTATGTACTCAAAAACATTCTGATATCCACAAATTCTGAATATACAAGCGTGTCTGCTCCACAAATTTAGAAAAGAAATTGTTGACCTGCTCCGATGATTAATGTACAATAAGTTGCAGGAATCATTAGCTATCGTTCTATGCCGTGAAGATCTTTGGGTGGGGCTTCCCTAAGAGGCAGAAGGAGCCCCACAGGCCAGCCCAGGCTCCCCTGAGCCATTCTGAAGGTGCGGTTCATTTGAACTCAGCAAGGTGGCGCCTACAGCTGTTCCAAAAGGAAGCCTGAAAACTTCACTTTTCTATTTACTTGGCAGTACTCTGGATCTCCAAAATACTGAACAAAACGTGTTACTGTATACGGATACAAACCCGTGTAAATTCAGCTTTCAAAATATTTAGACGCCACTGTGAGAAAAATACATTACCTGGAACGTCAACATGATGTGTTCATTCATTCACTTAACAACCATGATGGAAAATTTCAAGTATGTCCCACACGTCTAGGTGCTGGGAAGGCACTGGCAACAGTAGCATGTGCCTCTTGTTCTGGCCCACACCACTGTTTTGAGCAGCTTTCTTCTATGGAAAGGATTCTCTATGTTAAGGAACACTTAGGAACCTGAGACACTTTTCTTGACCCCCTTGATCTGGGACTCAGCTACGTGACCTGGAGTGTGCTAATCAGCTGTGCTCGCTCAGGACTTCGGTATTGAAAGAATGACTAGAGCAAGCAAGAGTCAAAGGGAAACCTATGGAAATGTCTTACCTGTTAAGTCAGAGTGCACAGCTGAGGAGTTGGGCTTCCAGGAATAGAATGTGATGAGCTTAGAAACTGGCAGTTTATAAACTGACTCAGGCAGTAGTTGGGGGTGGGGGGGGGGCTGTGTTGGAACATTCCCAGGGTGACATAGTGGCAGTGTTGTTCCAGGTGCCTTAGCCTCTGAGCCTGATAATCTTGTTTTCTGGAGAGTTCATAAGCAACCTATGAGCTTTTAATAAATGTATTATTTCTTTTTTTTTTTTTTTTTTGAAGATTTTGTTTATTTATTTGAGAGAGAGAGCTAACACAAGCAGGTGAGGGCGGGGGAAGGCAGAGGGAATGGGAGAACCAGATTCCTCACAGAGTGTAGAGCCCAACACGGGACATCTTTCAAGACCTCGAGATCATGACCTGCGCCGAAGTCTGTCACTTAACCGACTGAGCCACTCAGGACCCCCTAAACTTATTATTTCTTACAATAACTATGGATTAGGTTCTCTTGCAATTAACAACCATGATTTATATAAATAATGAAAAAACATTCCTGACCTCATGGGGCTGGCATCCTAGGAGGGGACACAGACAAACTAATGAACTGATCAACATAAACAGTAGTATGTAGCTCTTTTTTAAAAAAACAGCATGGATAGAGAAAGAAAGGATACTATTCTATAAGGCATGATGATAGCAGAAATCCCAGAGAAGATAGCATTTAAACCTAAGTAAAATCGAGGAAGAGAAGAAGTGAACTGTGTGAATATCAAGCAGAGAAACTGTACACGCAGAGGTGGGGCATTGGAAGGTTGCTTAAAATATTTGAAGAAGAGCAAAATCGTAATGTGGCTGAACTGAGTCAAGAGAAATTTAGAGGAAATGAGGTCTGAAGAACAGCCCAGGGCTGGCACGTCTGAGTTTATAGACCATACTAAGGACTCATGTATATGGGATGCTATTTGAGTCTTTGCTCAGCCCGTTTTACAAAATCTTTAGGATAAATCTAACAACATAATGCCTGTTAGTCAATGTAACAAGTTAGAAAGTTAGGTTTTTGTGTCTTTATGAGTTAGTAGAACTTTAAAACACATTAACATTAAAATAAAGAGATATATCATAGGATGCAAATTTTGCATGACTTTTAAAGTTATTACAGGAGGCCCTAAAGATAGTTTAAGTTTGTAGACAATTAGAGTAAGTTTCCCAACTTCCTTTTGGTACAGGTTTCATGTTAGTATCTTCTGCATTTAGGTAATGCTTAGTAGCAAAATTTGAGATCTACTCTGATAAGCAATGCACAATCACAAGAGTGAATAAAAATCTGAATTCATTGGACATTTACAAAGATTCACTTCTCTATTTAATATAATGTGGTTTCATGAAAGACAATGAAATTTCAGATCTCTCAGACATGGTTTCAGCTTTTGTTTTGCCCTCTACTACCCACGTGAGCATGAAAAAGTTACTTTAATGCTCAGCCCTAATTCCCTTATCTGTATAATAAAACATATTATACAAAATTGTTATAAATATTAAATTAGGCATTACCTCTAAGGAACAAATTAGTGCGTTTCCATAAATTACCCAATTTTATAAGTTGATTTTTTTTTAAAAATTTTTTATGTTTTTGATTGTTTCACATCACAGCCCAAGAGCTGCTAGAGAAGTTCCAAAGAGAAAAGGGTGCTTAGAATAATATTTAATCTTAACTGTAACAATAAAAACAAAGTCGCTTAATAAGAAACCTTTTTGTGAGTTTCCCTATTATAATATATCTTGAGAGCTTCATGCCTGTTGATAAAATCCATAGGTGTTGAATGTGTGTTGAACTTGGCATCATCTTAGTGCTTCCTATCTCTCCCAAGCACCTGGAGATACAAAAGCTGATAGGAACAAATCAACACATGTCCTTCACCTGAATGGAGTGTGGGAATGAACTTGAGATACTGGCTTTTAATACAATTGATAGGTAAGTTTAGTAGATGGTATAAATTTTTGGAAAATACTGGTAAGGAAAAGCTCAGAAGCTAACACATAGCACTCCAGAACAAATTAGGATTTACATATTTGGATACATGTTCAATCATCCAGGGCTGGAGTCAACTGGAAGCCTATATAAAGATACAATTATTAGGAATAGAAGGGATCCACAAACATATTTGTAGAGAAGAGGTCACCTTCAGAAATGTTAACATTTAATCGCACACTAAAACAATGACAAATATGTAAAACATTTCAGCACTATAGGAAAAATGTGAGGGACTATAAATAAAGGGGATGTTGGATAAAATACTGTGATCAGTAGGCTTTTCCCATCACATGGAGAATACTACCAGCACAACGAAAACTTGGG
Organism: Martes martes; assembly: GCF_963455335.1. Taxonomy (NCBI): domain Eukaryota; kingdom Metazoa; phylum Chordata; class Mammalia; order Carnivora; family Mustelidae; genus Martes; species Martes martes. The sequence continues at coordinate 35,382,178 of NC_137899.1, forward strand.
GGAAAGACATGGATTTCATTAATGGACCGAAAAGGCTAAAAGTACAAGCAGTTCCTTAGCACAGCACAGCATGAGGGAGTTATTGGTGGTGGACTTTGGACATGCATATATAAGTATTCAGTCGGCGTGGCAAATTTGTGTTGCACTAAGTTAATAAAGTATAAACAGTGAGCTTATGTTGCAGGACAGGATTTACAGTATATTGGCATCATTACATGTAGAGTTTCAAATTCTGCCTCTTTCACTTAACTGTTAGTGTAGCCTTGGGGAAAGACTCTTTAGTTATCAAATGGACATAATAATTCCTATCTCATAGAACATATGAAACAATGAATACATTTCTTGGTACATAGTAGGTATTAAAAGTAACATTGTTAGTATTACTATTTTGTTAATGATATTTTTTAAAAGTCAATATGAACTTCTCTGTTCATAATCCCACATGCAATTAAATTTAGAAGCCTCGGTATCTCTTTCTGAAACTTCAAAATAATATACAATGTTAAATGATTTTGTTTCTTCTATCCATTTTTCTGGAATAAGGAAGATGTAAATGAAGGTATCCTATTACCGTATTATTAGCTGTTTTTACTTCTAACTAGACTGTGAAGCCTCACGAACATCAATTTTGTAAGGCATAGGGAAAGGATGTGGTCTTCACCCAAAAGAAAGAAGATGATACTAATATTTCTTTAAAGAGATGAGTAAGACTTTAATCTCTTGTTTCAAATTATTTCCATTCAAGTTTGAAGGTAAATGTTATTTGTGTTCTCCATGAGCAGATTTATACTATCTAGTATCATAATTCCCTACCAGTGCCCAGACATTTCAGGAGCTATTCTAGGCATTAAAGCTCTATCCAGAGGTTAAACAGGTCCCAGTTAAAGGAATTGTTTCAAAAACGTCAAGTTCAGAGGAGTGTCTCCCTCTGGAGAATTTAAAGGATAGTGGTTTTAAAATATGCAGTGTCTGCAAATTTTTCATCAGCTTCTCAGAGCGTGGTATGATTTTATCATTTCATATCTCTAGCTCAAGCTCTCTCTAGAATAAGTACTTCGAGTGCTGTTTCGATCAATCAAGCTCCCTCTTGGTCGGCGGTCACATACTGTGAGTAGGTGCTAGACTGACCAATGTTCCTGGGATTTGAATTTGTTGAATACATACTCTCTAACAGAGAGAACAACACAGGTGTTAGACCTGCCTCCCATTTTCTGCTCTTGATCAAATGCTAGGAAATAATTTTTCACTTCTTAGTTGATATAGTGAATTCAGTATTTTTCTGCCCAAGGTGACTGACATTGGGGGAAAAGCTTATTTTGTGTTTGATTTTTGGCTACCTGTGAGTCTGGATTGGGAAAGGGGAGCTATCTTCCACACCAGCTTATTGACTGTGCAGCAGGAGTGGCAGCCACATAAAAATGGAACCATCAACCGTCCAGTTGGTGAAGATGATATCAATGCCCACAGCCAATAAAGTAAGAGGAAGAAAGGAATTTATTTTGCCAAGACCTAGGCAACAATGGGACCTCCCGAATACTCTTGGTGTTAAAATAGAGCCAGTATTCTGGCATTGGAAAGCTTACTGGCATTTAGACATTTTTTAAAACAGTTTCACTTTTTCATCAACAAGAAATTTCTTGGGGGGCCTGGGTGGCTCAGTCGGTTGAGCATCTGCCTTCAGCTCAGGACATGATTCCAAGGTCCTGCTCTGCGGGGAGCCTGCTCTCCTGCCTCTCTCCTGCTTGGACTCTCTCTCTCTGTGTCAAAGAAATATATAAAATCTTAAAAGAAAAAAAAAAAAAAGAAATTTCTTTGTGTAGCTGCAAATGGCCCAAGATGAGACTGAGTCTTTTGTCCTGAAGTGTTATTGCCCCAAAGTGGAGAAATAACTGTCATTTCCAGGGTTGGTGCCATAGTGGTAGAATTCCCTTGCTGGGGAAGAAATTGAGAACAGCCTTAGGTGAAGAAAGAGGAAAGGCCTGGGCAGCACTATTTGGCTTTGCCAACCCAGCTAGCACAAAGCAATCATTTTTTTTTTTTTTAATAAACATATAATGTATTTTTATCCCCAGGGGTACAGGTCTGTGAATTGCTAGGTTTACACATTTCACAGCACTCATCATAACCCATACCCTCCCCAATGTCCATTTCCCCCCACCACCCTCTCCCGTTCCCCCTCCCCCCAGCAACCCTCAGTCTGTTTCTTGAGATTGAGTCTTTTATGGTTTGTCTCCCTCCCAATCCCATCTTTTCATTTTTTCTTTTCCTACCTCCCCCCAACACCCCCCCGCCTTGCATCTCCACTTCCCCATATCAAAGAGATCATATGATAGTTGTCTTTCTCTGATTGACTTATTTCGCTAAGCATGATACCCTCTAGTTCCATCCACGTCATCGCAAATAGCAAGATTTCATGTCTTTTGATGGCTGCATAGTATTCCATTGTGTATATATACCACATCTTCTTTATCCATTCATCTGTTGATGGACATCTAGGCTCTTTCCACAGTTTGGCTATTGTGGACATTGCTGCTATAAACATTCGGGTGCACGTGCCCCTTCGGAGCACCACGTTTGTATCTTTAGGATATATACCCAGTAGTGCAATTGCTGGGCCGTAGGGTAGCTCTATTTTCAGTTTTTTGAGGAACCTCCACACTGTTTTCCAGAGTGGTTGCACCAGCTTGCATTCCCACCAGCAGTGTAGGAGGGTTCCCCTCTCTCCGCATCCTCGCCAGCATCTGTCATTTCTTGACTTGTTAATTTTAGCCATTCTGACTGGTGGGAGGTGGTATCTCATTGTGGTTTTGATTTGTATTTCCCTGATGCCGCATGATGTGGAGCATTTTTTCATGTGTCTGTTGGCCATCTGGATGTCTTCTTTGCAGAAATGTCTGTTCATGTCCTCTGCCCATTTCTTGACTGGATTATTTGTTCTTTGGGTATTGAGTTTGATAAGCTCTTTATAGATTTTGGATACTAGCCCTTTATCTGATATGTCGTTTGCAAATATCTTCTCCCATTCTGTCAGTTGTCTTTTGGTTTTGTTCACTGTTTCCTTTGCTGTGCAAAAGCTTTTGATCTTGATGAAATCCCAATAGTTCATTTTTGCCCTTGCTTCTGTTGCCTTTGGCGATGTTCCTGGGAAGAAGTTGCTGCGGTTGAGGTCAAAGAGGTTGCTGCCTGCATTGTCCTCAAGGATTTTGATAGATTCCTTTCTCACATTGAGGTCCTTCATCCATTTTGAGTCTATTTTCGTGTGTGGTATAAGGAAATGGTCCAATTTCATTTTTCTGCATGTGGCTGTCCAATTTTCCCAGCACCATTTGTTGAAGAGGCTGTCTTTTTTCCATTGGATATTCTTTCCTGCTTTGTCGAAGATTAGTTGACCATAGAGTTGAGGGTCTATTTCTGGGCTCTCTATTCTGTTCCATTGGTCTATATGTCTGTTTTTGTGCCAGTACCATACTGTCTTGATGATGACAACAAAGCAATCATTTTAAAGGTGTTTTCTAAACTATTCAAGTAATCATCTCAGTTCGTTCGTTTTGCAGAATGGATAGATTTCATAACAAATTGTCATTTAGATGGCACTGCTCATGGGAAGAACACAGTCTAGATGCCAAGGAAAGGGTAGAAAGCCAACTGTTAAAATTATGACTTTGCCTGCCTTTCTTGGGGCCTGTATCACCATGCCTTCTGCATTTTGAAAGCTGCCAAGTTGGTCAAAAGCCACAGTATATGTGGCATGCATTTCAAATTAGGATAAAATATTAGAAGGTTCTTCAGCTTCATGGCCAGGTGAAATGAACTTGCCTATCCTGGACAGAGATGGCATAGTTAGAATAAACAGCTTTAAGGAGTTATATAAAGTATCCAAAATTCATGAACCACTGAACTCAAGGGGATTACATAACTGCGCCCATGAAAAGAATGAATCTGATGTGAAACATTCCAAAGCGTCTCGCCGTGCTTTGACATTATTGTTCATTCCCTGATCTACTTTGAAAAACAAACTTTGGGGGAAAAAAAAGAGAGAGAGGGTACTTGAAGAAATAGTCTAGAACATGTTGTGAAAAGCCTGCCTAAAGAGTCGACACACTTGAAAGATCTAAAGATTCTTGGCTCTAACATTGAGCAATGCTCCTGTCTAATAAACAGAGAGAAGCATGTTGATATCCCTAAGGGCTGAAAACTTTATGTCACTCAGCAAATAATCATTAGTTCACAGTAGATGGGAGGACTGTGATATTAGACAGAAGCACTGTTTACTTCATGTATTTCCAAGAATTCTCCATTACCTTGCCCCTTGAATTTCTCTCTTATTTAAATATTCTTAATAAATGCTGCCATAAAAGAAAAGCTCATCTTTCTATTTTACCCTAATGGCTGCTGTCCAGAGAATGGAGCAGAACAATTTCTCAGTATGGGACTTCTGCAAAGCTTTCTTTCTGTGAAATAAACCTCTTGGTCTTTCCTATTTTATTATTTTTTAAAAGATTTTATATTTATTTGACAGAGAGAGCGAGAGCAGGCAGAGCGGCAGAGGGAGAGAGAGCAGCAGACATCCCCCTGATCAGAGAGCGCAATGTGGGACTCGATCCCAGGACCCTGGAATCATGACTGAGCTGAAGGCAGATGCTTAACTGACTGAGCCACCCAGGCATCCCCAAATAAGTTAACATTAAAGATCTTATTTATTTATTTGACAGGGAGAGAGAGAGAGAGATCACAAGTAGGCAGAGAGGCAGGCAGAGAGAGGAGGAAGCAGACTCCCCGCTGAGCAAGAGCCCGATGTGGGCGGGGCTCCATCCCAGGACCCTGAGATCATGACCTGAGCCAAAGGCAGAAGCTTAACCCACTGAGCCACCCAGGTGCCCCATTTTTTTTTTAATTAAAAAAATGGCAACAGAAATGTATGAGTATAAGCCAGAGCCAGGCAAGAAGTAGAAAAACAAACTGGCAATGTTGGGCTGTTGTTCTGACTTCTAGTCCTATTTCTGGACCTCATTATCCTTTTATATAAAATAAGATTAATTTATGTAACATAAATTTAATACTAGATTAAAATGATATCCAAAATCCTTTTTGGTCATAAACTCTCACAAGTCTTTCATTATGCTTTCATCTCACCTGTGTATGCACAATAAACCATTTCTTGCATTTTGGAAGTTTTATAGTTTTCAAAATTTTATTAATGATCCCCCTGCCTATAGCTTAAAAAAACAAACATTTGAAAACTACCATGGATTAATTTCTCACTTATACTCTAGTGACAGAAAAAAAAATCATAAAAATTTTCTTTAAAATTAAGAGAAATGCCCGTATATGCATATAAACAAGAAATATATAGAAATGATATAGTTCGTACATCTCTATCTACAGAGATAGCTAAATCAGGGCATACCACTGACCAGAAACTGGAATGAAAATACATTCATATTATATATTATAAAATGTACTAAACAGTATAAAATAAAGAAGTCCTAACTTTTAAGAAATAAAAGGAAAATATTATGAGTCAGTTTGCATTGCTCCAGCTATATCACCAATTTTCATTAAAAAAACAAACAAACAAAAAAACCTGACATTGATTTATTATTGGTTTGGCCAGGACTGAAAAGAAGACGGTGTTAATCTAAGTTTCCTAGAAAATAGAACCCGAGGCAAATACTGAAACACTTCCATTTTAATGGGGGTAGCTGAGGGGGCAATCCCTGGTAATGGAAGTGAGTGATAAAAGGAGGAGAGACCATAATGGAAGGAGAGCAAATACAAGTTGCTTATTACGATACCGGCCACAGTGGCAAGAACAGAACCGTTGATGGCTCTGTTATATGAGTTCTTGAACTCTGGGTTTGGGTCGTTCTGTTGGGGGTTGAAGCAGGAAGGAAAGGCTTGTGAATTGACTCCTGACTCCTCTTTGGAATCTGTTTCCTATTTCCAAAGCATGGCTCATGAGTTCTTTCTCCTCTATTTCTAGGTTGTGTCACAGGGGCTCTGGGGGGAAGTATGGAGAAAATGAGGGCTTCCAGAAGGTCCAGCCCAGCCAGTGCTTGGTGCCATGGATTCCTCCAAGAGTGTGTGTATATGTGTGTCTGGAGCATGTGGTTACTTGGTTTGTGGTGCTTGCGGTGGTACTGATGGCTGTGGCAATGACCTTGGCTTCATGATTGAGGTGATGGCGTGAGTCATTCCTAAGCCATTCAGGCCAGAATGCAGAGTAAACTGCCAAGACTTGAGGGTCAGGTGAGGTCAAACAGATTCAGCAGGCAGAACCCCCTCCTATTTACTCAGACTTTAATGATCTTCAGATTTCTCATGAGAACACTACATGTAGTTCTTCCCTGGGAAGGGTGGGGTAAATCTCATCCTGCAAGGTCAGAGCAGTCTCCCAAAAAGACTTCAAGAGATTTGAAAAACAAAGCCATATTCAAACTACGGTGGGTGGTACAGAATTGATATTTCCCATCATGCTTCTTCACCCAGTCTTTCTGATCTCCCCCTTAACCTCTCCCAGCACTTCCACAAATCAGTGTTGCCTATCTCAGGAAGTGACACAGCATTCATTTTTCATGGGTTTGAAATCTTCACTTGCCTTTTTTGGGGTCATAGTTGCTGAAAATTTTCATTCACAATTCTCGGTGGGCTTAGAAGCATCAAAATGCACCCCAGTGACTCTCCTGGGATGCAGACATACTCCATTCTGCCTCCATGCTGTAATTCAGGCATATCCATCCTTACATTTCTTGTCTGTAGCCTTTAGTTAGGATCCGTTCCCGTAGTTGGTTCCCTGGCTTCTGTTGGCTTACATTAACCTGGACTTTCATTTCTTTGACATTTAGGCCTTTTCTTCCCAGGGCAGGACCTGTTTTCCTCTGTTTGGACTGTGATGAGACTTGATTGGCATGGAGCCAGTGAAGCATATTAGGGACAGATTTTATAGAAAACAGACATTATCTTTTGAGACCTCTGCTTTAGGTCAAGTTAGTACATAGTTCTTAGGAAAGGGCAGGATTGTTCTCTTCTGTCAAGTTCTATTCGGATTGTCTCTCCAGACCAAGAATATTATGGGAAATTCAGCAAGTTGACCTTCTCAGGCTCATTTACCCAAATATAACCATCTTGGCTTTTAGGGGCCCACTCTTTCCCAACTAGCACCCTGGTTTAACATGTGAGACTTATTAAGATGACACATTTGGTCTGCTTTCCGGATTTGCCACTTTATATTCAAATCTCAGTCTTAATTTTCAGCACACTCCACTGGAGGACCATCTGCAGGAAACTTTCTGAAAGTTTCCATGAAGATACTTTGGTTCACATGGGAAATAACTGCTATAAGCCTGTCATTTTTATTTTTCTCAAAGTTTCCAATATTTCCAAAAGATCAGTTTATCACTGTCCCCGTAATGATAAATGCAAGCAGCCCCTTGATCTTCCAATGCCTCATGTTCAGCTTGTACTCAATTTCAATTAACTGAAGGTCAAAACATTAGTAATTATATTACCTCTGAATACCAACTGTTATTACCCTCTCCCACTAACCATGAGCTCTGCGGTCACTGTTGTCTTCAAACAGGTAGAGAATCCCAATCCAAAATCCCATCCTAAAGGGTATGGGCTATCTGAGGCCACAGTCTAAGATTTCATCAAAAACAGAGCCTGAGGAAAGGAGTGAGAGGAAAAAAAGGAAGTGAAACAGAGAATGTGTTGGGCATATTTTACAATCATTAATTTTCCTTCCCCCACTGCCAGAGCCTGGCAGGAATTTATGCTTCCTGAAGCTAATATCCCTTAAGCCCAGACCTCAAGAGTTTCTTACTCTGAGGGTAGTCCACCTTCAGGCTCCAAAAGTCCCTCAGGATTACCACTTAACTTACTTCTACCACATTATGATACCAGGGGCTTCTGCTCCTGTGATTCTGAATTGTCTGTCTTTCTGAATATGGCAGTGATGCTTTTCCCTTCAACATCAAGTCTCTGATGAGTCCAAGAAAAATCAATGATTTTGTTCTGTCAACTCTTTCTTGTTGTAAGGACAAGAGTGACAGATTATAAGCTCTATTCATGTTTGGGCCAAAACTGGAAGTAGAGCTCTTACTCTGTTTTTATTCCGTTGACTGTTGAAAACATAGTTTGTTATTGATATTCCTACAAGATAAAGTAATAATCATTGGTCTGTCACTCGTTTTTAGATATTGTGATCAAACTGAGGAAAAATTGTTTCAAGGCTTTCTTTTCCTGTTCTTGTTTTCACCCCGTGTGGTGGACAAAAGAATGATCAGGTGCACATCGTGGAAGTGTCTGGAGTAGACTCCAGATGACTCACAATTTGGCTTTCACTCACTCCCACCACAGATTTCTTCCCTCTGTAAGAAGTAGTATCAGGGCTCCTAGGTGGCTCAGCCAGTTAAACGTCTGACTCTTGATTTCGGCTCAGGGTTCCCAGACTCTGTGCTCAGTGTGGAGTCAGCTTGAGATCCTCTCTCTCATTCTGCCCCAGCCCCTGCTTGCTTACTCTCTCGCGCGCACTCTCTCTCTCTCAAATAAATCTTAAAAAAAAAAAAAGAAGTAGTATCAATTCTTACAAATAAGTCAAACTTAAATATGGTGCCAGAGTCAGCACCTTCTCAATGAACCTCAGACGTGAAAAATGGGAAAATATTCAATACTATTAAAGAAGGTGACCATGGCCACTTCTTTCCCTCCCTCCCCTTTTTTTTTAAGATTTTATTTATTTATTTGAGAGAGACAGAGAGAGCATGAGTGATAGAGAAAGCACCAGCCAGGGAAGGGGCAGAGAATCAGACTCCTGCTGAGCAGGAAGCCTGGCGTGGGACTTGATCCCACGACTCTAGGATCATGACTCAAGTCAAAGGCATAGGCTTAGCTGACTGAGCCACCCAGGTGCCCAGGCACTTCTTTTTCTTTTTCATGATCCTTGCTCTTTCCTCCTTTTTCTCTCCTTTTTCATGTAAGGCTTTCTTCTAACCCAGGATAATTAGAGGGAAACATAATAGTAACACATTTTATCAAGAGTACAATTATTTCTACTTTAAAATATAAAGCTGGCCAAATGAAATTGATCATATTAATCTCAGTTAAGTTACTTATTTTAATATAGGCAGATGGAAAAAGGACTCATTATTCATCATTTTAGTAAGTTTCACACACCACCTGTTCCAACCAGAGAAGAATGGTCTCTTAAGTAAAACATTCATTTCTTGAAGAACTCAGAGTTTTTCATCTGTAATGCTTCAGTATCCTCATTTACCTCTATCTGGGTTACACAATCCATTGACATTCAAGCATAATAAAAGAAAACACTAAAATGTGGTCGTGAATATTAAAGTTATAGGGTATCCCATGAATGGGGAGAGAATTTTCTAGAGAGTATCACTTGCCCATGCTAATCTCAACAGAATGACAAAATGAAAGCACCAACACTTTATTTCCTGGTAAAATGTGTATTTTCAGTATAAAACAAAACTAAACTTGTCTCTTCCTCATTGAGAAAAAAGTAACTAAAATTCATAAGTGGAAAAGCATGGCTTTTAGACCCAAAGGTACCTGACTGAATTTGAATATTGCACTAGCTAGGTGGCCTCAGTTAGTATTATAATCTCACTAGGCCTCAATTGCCTTACCTGTAAAAAGGATCTACTAATACCTGACTGGTAGGGTGTTGAGGTATTTAATTTGATTCATCAATATAAAGAATGTAGAATGGCAATATTCAATTAAGTGGTAACTACAGTTATTACTAACACTTTGAAATCTTCTCACAGGCATTTTTTTTTTTTCGAAAAATAACCAACACGACTTGCAATTTGAAATGGATAGAGAGATCTGTTACTTTATTACTGATCTTATATCTCTAGATAGCATGATCCTTCTGCCTAGAATAAAAGTAAAAAGAGAGAAAAAGATCAGGAGGATGAGGAAGAGTAGAACAAAGAGAAGATGAAGATGGTTCTACTCCAGAATATTTTCTATTTTCTATTTATATTTAAGCACTTGCACCCTTTCAAGAGAGAGTAAGTAGCCTCTCTTACTTTGATTCATGCCTTGGCAAGGCTGTATCTTGACCAAATTTGATAATAAGTAACGATTGTTTTCAGGCTTCTTAAGACTCTACTTAGTGCTATTTCTCACTACAGATGAGACCCTCTCTACTACTCTGAGAAATCTTAGGTCTTTACACTCAAATTCTGTTATCTTAAAAACATTGCTAGCCTTTACATGTTACCATTCTCAGATATATTGATATTAAGGTTTTATTTCCAATTAGGGAATTGTCAGCTAGGGATTATGTAAGGAATAGGATAAGGATATGACTACAGGTATATTGTAAAGGATATCTAGGTAAGGGTTGTCAAGCATCAGTCAGAAGAGAAAAATCCAGTGTGTTTATATGTGTGTGTGTGTGTGTGTGTGTTTGTGTGTGTGTGTCCCAACTTGTGGCTCTTGGGGACCTCACATAGAACATGATAGGGATCTAAGCAGACTGAGAATATATTTGGTTATGTAAGAGGATATCTTTTTGTTGAATACTTGTTTTCAGATATCCTTACAAAATTAGATACAAAGAAAATTCAACAGAAAAATAAATAATACTGCTTCCCCAGTTTGTTTATTTCGTAAGTTGGCAGCAATTTGTGAATGTTTGGAAAGAGTTTTTAAATGTGTTATTTATTCCAAAGAAACTCATAAAACACTGAGAACAGGAAAGGAAAAAAAAAAACTGTGTGCTTAAAATATCTTCATAAAAACAAACTGTAAATATTGAATAAGCAAATCCATTTCAGCGCTGAAAACCCAAGTTTTTGGTTGTTGTTTGTGAGGGTGCCGATGGTGGTGATGTGTGTCTACGTGTACATGCGTGGGTATGTTAAATTATAAATGCCTCTGAAATCCTTGCTCCTTAATTATTGGAACTGTGGTGTTTTCACGTTGAGTTCCCCTAGTCTATGTGTGAAAGTCTAATGAGAGGGGAAGAAGACTTCACAGGCTCTCAAGAAAAGGAAATCATGAAATAAATCCACTATTTGATTCTCAGTGGTACTGTGACCACACGGAAATAACAAGAAATTATAACTTTTGCAAAGAATAAAAAGTTTAAGGCAGCTTAAAAATAGCCCCAAGTGAACACATGGCAACCCAAACAAAGGTGAAGGAATGGCAGCGGAGAATTTTAAGTTTTCCATCAGTCTCCATATGCTTTGCGTCTCCAGCAGCTCCACGGAATCTAAAGATAGTCTGCAGAATGCCTGCAGTTTTCACATACAATCAAGCCTCCATCTAAAAGAAACAATCATTTTCCTTTCTGAGCAAACATCATGAGGGCTCTCATGAATGTAAGCAATCATTTGATGGGGACAAGAATGGCTTTCAATTTGCCACGGGTGAGTTGAGCTAGAAGTTGCTGGACCTCCCAGTCCATTAAGCTGATGTCTGTAGACTTAGCAGGTTGAAAACCAAACCAACCCCCCACCCCACCGTATACAAACAGTTTTTTTTTTTTTTTTTTAAAGAGATTAAACTGTAAAGGGCTGGTTGAGAGAAATTTTTAAAAGGTAACTTCTTCTTGGTCCTTTGGGAGAAGCAGAAAAGGCAACCAAGCATTTGAAAAGAATATTCTGTATCAGAGAATAGGAAAAACTGCATAACATCTAGTTAATGGTAAAATGTGCAATAAAATAGTGTCCAAAACAGGTAGGTTCCAGCCTCTGCTTCTGCCAGAAGCACACAAACATAGCCACATTCTCTCTCAATCTCTCTTTCTCCATGTCACTGCATGTATGAAGTGTTCTCCTTATTGCTAAGTCATGTTTCCATTGTACATTTGTATAATTTACCAGTTGATAGAGATTTTTTTTCCCGTTCATTTGTTGCTATAATAAAGCTGCTATGAATACTATGAACACCTCAGCATCTTTGTGTAAACATGTATTTTCATTTATTTATGATAAATAGTTTCTCTGGTGATGTATGTTGTGACCTTGTCAAACATTTGAAGACGTTCCAGATACCTTTCCATTTTTTTATTTATAGTTAAATTCTATTGTATTAATAGAGCATACTTTGTATGATTTCAATTTTTAATATTTTTTGAAATTTATTTAGTGGCACAGAAGATGATCTTTCTTTTTGAATGTTCCATGTGCACTTAGGAAGGATGCATATTCTGCTTTTTTGGACAGGATTTTCTGTAAATCTCAATTTGAGCACATTAGTTGATGGTCTTGTTTGAGGCTTCTACACTCAGAGATTTTTGTTTACTTTTTCTATGCTATCAATTACTGAAAAATGAGTGTTCAGTTCTGCAAATACAGCTCTAGGTTTACCAATTTCTCTTTTTAGTTTCATCAGATTTTTCATATATATTTGACCCTTGAACAACATGGGTGTAAACTGTGTGAGTCCCCTTATATGTGTTCTTTTCTTCAATAAATGTAGTATGCTACTGGAAAACTACTTTCTCCTCCTTATGATTTTCTTAAAAATTTTTTTTCCATCTTTCTTTAGTGTAGAAGACAATTTAAAATACATATAACATATAAAATATTTGTTAATTGATTGTTTTTGTTATTGGCGAAGGTTTCAGTCAACAGTAGGCTACTGTTAATTACATTTTGGGAGTCAGAAGTTATACATAGATTTTTGTGGGGAGGGAGGTCAGCACAGCTAACCCTGACATTGCTCAAAGGTCAGCTCCACTTTGAACCTCTGTTATTGCATACATATTTGATATTTTTATGTCTTCTCTTAATATACCTTTTATCATTATGAAATTTCTCCTTATCCCTAGTAATAGTCTATTTTGAAGTATGCTTTCCCTGATACTAATACAGTCTTCTAGCTCTTTTTTATTTAGTCCATGCAAGTTTTATCATTTTGTATTATTTTACTTTGAACCTTTCTATGTTTTTATACTTAATGTAGGCTCCTTTCAGATAGGATATCTTTAGTCTTGCTTATTTTTAACCAATATGACTGTCTCTACCCTTTAATTGGAATATATACTATATAAATTTAAGATAAAATGATAATGTGTGTGGTGGGAGGGAGGCCCTCCAAAGATGGCTACCTCCTAATCCATAGGATTTGTGAATCTGTTAGGTTACATGGCATAGGAAATTAGGATTGCAGATGGAATTAGTTGATTTAATTAACTGATCTTAAAATAAGGAAGTTAACCTAGATTATCTGGGTGGGCTCATTGTAATCACAGAATCCTTAAAACTAGAAGAGGGAGGCAGTTGAGAGAGATGGTACCATGAGACCTTGACTCAATGTTGATGGAGGAGAGAGGCCACAATCCAATGACTGTGGGTAGCCTCCATCAGCTGGGAAAGGAAGGATACGAGTTCTTCTCTAAGGTATCTAGAAGGAATGCCATCCTACTGACCCCTTTATTCCAGTCCATTGAAACCCATTTCAGAGATTTGATATCTGGAATTATATAATAATAAATTCATATTATTTAAACCACTAAGTTTATGATAATGTATTACAGAAGTAGTAAGAAACTAATATAATGTGTCAGAGAGTCCTCATCAGATAAAATTTCTTGGGGCCATACTACTTTGTCATAACCAAAGGTATGTGGGAGAATATAACATAAGCTCTTACCAAGTCTGGCCATCTAAAACACCCCATGGCCTCTGCCACCTCTCTCTTTCTCTGTTGCTCTTTTATGGCCCTGTGTTCCAGGTAATGTAGCTACAGATGGGAGAGGCTTGGCTTTATGAACAACCCCTTGTAGGAGAACCCTTTAGGGGAGCTGCTTGATCCACATTAAACATAACATGAGCAAGAAGTAAACCTGTGTTTATTAAGACACTGACATTTTAGGGTCTAATTGTTGCTATATCATAACCTACCTTATTTACAGAAATTGAAATAGGTTCTTGCTAATATTTAAATGATGTAAATGCTGGTAATATACTTTGTGCTAATAAATCATTTTTAGACTGGGAACCAAGGGAACTAGATTATTTTTTGTTTAAGATTTTATTTATTTATTTGTCAGAGAAAGAGAAAGAGAGTGAGTACAAGTAGGAGAGCAGCAGGCAGAGGGGGAAGCAGGCTTCCCACTGAGCAAGGAGTCAGATGCAGGACTCGATCCCAGGACTCTGGGAACTATGGCCTAAGCTGAAGGCAAACGTTTAACTGACTGAGCCACCCAGGTGCCCCAACAATTACAACTTATAACCATCTGTATTTAAATGGTTGTGTGTCCATAATGTGTCCAAAAGTAAAAATTTAACTAGTTTTAAAAAAAAAATTGTGCAATATCCCTTTTGTTATTTGCTTAAGGCAGCTAGGCTCCGAAAGAATTTGTAATTCATTTTGGGAAAGCAAATTTCACAATCAATTTGTGTAAAATTACACAAAATAATTAGCGATCAAATTTAAAGGAGGGATAAAAAATCAACAGTAGTTAGATACAGGTTTTATAGTCAGACAAGAAATAGTGTCTGTTGGTGAAGTGAACACTTTAAAAAAAAAACACTTTTGGCCTCAGTTTTCTTACCTGCAAACTGAGATATTTGCATTATCCCCCAAATCCTAAGAAAGGGTTAAAATATAACAGATAATGGTTAATATATAATGGGTATAAAATTCTGAACACATAGCAAGCACTCAACAAATAGTGTGAAGGCACAGTAGCCATCATTTCCACCATTATGTGTGCTAAGAGAATCACAGAAAGTTTCTGTAAAAGATGGGTCTTGATAAAGGACTTAGCCACTAGCAATGAAATTCAAAGTAATGACAATAGAATGGGAAAATGTAGAAAACTGAAAATAAACAAGGGAAGGAGGAGAGTAGAAGTAGCAGAAAATCACAAAAAGAATTTATACATCATGTAGAAACATAAAAACTTTGAAGCCAGAAAAATGGAGGTGCAAATTCCATTTCCATGATGAGGGGCAATTATTTCTAAACTTCAGTTCTGGGGCACCTGGGTGGCTCAGTCAGTTAAGCATCAAACTCTTGATTTCAGTTCAGGTCATGATCTCAGGATTGTGAGAATGAGCTCAGCATGAACCCTGCTTAGGATTCCCTTTCCTTCTCCCTCTTCCCTTTCCCATTCACTCTCCCTCTCTCCCTCTAAAACAAAACAAAACAAAACAAAAAAACCCAACCCCTTCAATTTTATTATCTACAAATGAGAATGATATCTGTTATGAGATTGTTGGGATAAATAAAGTTATATATAAATGTATGTATATATGTATATACAATCTAATATAATGCCTGGGATATGTTAGAAACTCAGTGCTTGACTTGGAAAAATAAAGACATTCATAAAAAAACAGTAGGGCCTTAAAAACTAGATATAGAAATTAAATCGTATCATTTTGGTAGGCAGTTCCTACTTTTACAAATTATAACATTGCCATGGGGAACAACCTCATCATAAGTAACCAAAAAAGAAGAGATTTTTAGGCAGTTATATAAACAAAACATAAACATTTCTGGGAAATGGTATCAAAAGTGAAAGTTACAAAGATGAAACTTCACACCTCATCAGTTGGGATACATGAGTGCATGTGCACATG
Source organism: Martes martes (assembly GCF_963455335.1). Classification (NCBI taxonomy): domain Eukaryota; kingdom Metazoa; phylum Chordata; class Mammalia; order Carnivora; family Mustelidae; genus Martes; species Martes martes. The sequence continues at coordinate 35,397,750 of NC_137899.1, forward strand.
CGCGCGCACACACACACACACACAAACAATTTTAAGCATATTTTAGTGCCTGCAATATGTAATTTGGCATATTGAGCAGGTCTGTCCCTGAATAGGTTATATTTAGTGGGCATGGTATATAATAACAGAAGGGATTACAATACAGGGTCCTATGGCATTTCACAAAAGAAGATCCTAAATTCAATCAAAATATTAAATAAGCAATCAAATTAATAACTTACTATAACAGATGGAGACTGCAGAAGTCTTTATGGAAAAGTTTGCCTATAAAGTAGATACTCCAGGATCAAACTTTACTAAATTTGGACTTGTTGAGTCAACAGCTAACGAGGAGGATGAGAAGAAAAGGTTTCTTTTGTTTAGTTTTGTTTTGTTTTGCTTTTAAGTAGGGAAGTCATCTGACATCTATTGTAGAAAGATTAGGTTGATCATGATAAAGGAAAAAGATGAGACTATAAGAAAATAGAGGAAATGTATTTAAATAGAGGAAATGTATTTAAATGTATTTAAATGTAGTTAAAAAGCCACAACACTGATTTGTCCATGAAAGATAAAGGAATGGGCTTTGTAGTGGTGAAAGTACAGAGAGGAGACGGATATGAACATTACAGAGGTAGAATGAATGGAGTTGGAAGACAGAAAAATCATGGGTGGCCATTTTCTAAGGAGGGGGTAAAATTTATCAGAGAAGTATATGTCAATCCAAAGATCTCCCAGGCTCTTCTGTCTTGGCAAAATTCCTATGTCTTTGAGAAAAATTAAATCATGGTTTACCATGCAGTAATCTGTTAGGTGACAGCTAGAAATATTATCATAAAAGAGAGCTTTTTTCAAAAGTTCATAAAACTCATAAATTGTATCTCTTGGGTTTTGTTTTCAATGATTAAATTCCATATAATTCAGTTAATGTATTATTGTTTACTAGTATTCATCTCCTGCTGCCAGTGTCTTAATAATTCAATTAATAATGAGTATGTCGACCATAAGGAAAAGGAAAAAGTGGTAAAATGAAAAATTAGTCACCTTGCTAACAATATTCCGAAAATAAGTTAATAAGGTATAAATAATTTTATAAATAGGGCTTAATGTATACCCCCCCCCCAATTAATAGACGATTCAGAGATGAATGCCAGTAGGAGGCTTACTGTATTGGATCCTGGGAAATCTTCACAACCAAGACTTTTGTTCATTTGAACTTAAAATGTCAACATTAATAAGCATGAGAACTTAGAAAATGGTCATCATTCATCTATGTACTTGTAACAATATAATTCTTATACATGTAAAAATGTGAAATTCTTCTTTAAAGCCTGACCCTTTGTAGTAAGTCTCATTTGAAAATTATGTCCCAAACTCAAGAAAAACTCAAAGAGAAATACTAGAATATTCAGAGGCATGTATATATTTTCAAATATTGTATTAATGTTTATGACACATAATTTTACTTTATAAATCAATTAAGTATTACTTACTTAATATATATTATAGATAATAGTCTTTATTTTTCCCAGTGGATTATTTGTAATAAAAATAATAAAATTTTGTTTGATAAACACTGTTATGTGTAGAAATAATATAAAAAAGAGGTAGGGTGTAAGTTAAGCACTTACTTGCCACCACACTTCTTAGAGATCATTCTACCTAACTTGTAGAATTCTTGGTCCTTCGGGATGAACAGCAAAGAGACCTTCATGAAGGATGATTCCATTAGTTCTCTGGGTTATGACAATGTTAATGGGGCAGGGATATGATACCGACTTCATAAGCTGTTCCTTCATGGATTTTTACCATTGCCTCACAAACCACCACCTATCGAATTAGAAGTTTTTATTACTTTAGGAAGCACGTATTTGCCCCAGGGGTAGGGAGATATAAAATAATCCAGTAAAAATAAGAAAGTTAGCGGAGAATCTAAGTGTATTTCTTATAACTCATAGCAAGTTATCACTTTTAAAATCTTTTTTAAAAATTTTCCATCATATACATTTTTGAAAGGAAAAAAAGTTTTCGGAGTTCAAAAAGCTTAGCTTGGAATATCAAAAGATGTGGGCCATCACGAAATGCTTAGATGACAGAATAAAGACGTGTAATGTTAAAAAATCTGGCTCTCCTTCCTCTGAAACTATGAAGTAGACTGATTGGCGGGATGAGAGGCAGCTGGGCGCCGATGAGTGAGAGTGAATGATTATATTTTAAAATTTGAGAAATGACCTCACCACGACTTGCTCCCCCCACTTCTGTCTGTGACAAAACTGTTTATAAGCTCATGTTCCAAAAATGTGGAGGAAACAGAGCTACCTGCGTCGCATGCCATGAAAGATCATAACTTTCAAAAATTTTGTTCTAATAACAAATAGACACAAGGTTTAAAAATAGAGCTTTGTTCAGACTGCTATGCTGATGGGCTAATGTCCCCTCTTACTCATCAAATTAATACTGAATTTTAAAAAGATGAGAAAATGACATAACAGATGACTTTCTGGGTAGAAGCATTGCAAGTTTGAGGGAAAAAACCCAGAAATCACTTCTCAATTATTTTGGTAATGTATGCCATTTCAGATCTTCTTTTCCTAAGGAGAGACTGAACAGAGAGAGACAGGAGGCTGCCTATTAGGTAACAAGAGAACAAACAAGAAACAGGTGGGTTTTTTTGTTTTTCTTTTGACTTTTTAAAATTTTTTATGACAGAGAGAGTGCAAGTGTAGGGTCAAGTGCAAGAGCAGAGGTGGAGGGACAAGCGGACTCACAGTAAGCAAGGGAGCCCATCCAAGGGCCCGATCCGAGGACCCCGAGACCATGACCCCAGTTGAAACCAAAAGACAAATGCCTAACTGAGCTACCCAGGCACCTGTCAAGAAGCACTTCAGAGTGAGGCAGTTTCCTCCTGTTGAAACTCATCTCGGGGTATTGTTTCCACATGTGGGTTTCAGGCTGCAGCAAGATGGTAAACATTCTGAGGATAGAAACATAGTTGCAAAATCACTCTCAGCAGCGACCCAGAACTTCCAAGTCAGGATGGCCAATCGAGCAATAATTATCGTCCCCCCTACCCTCCCAATAACACACACATTCTTGAGTTTGAGGAAGAAGATAGGAAGGTGGAAGGAAGTCCCAGAAAGAGAAAGAGAACCAAAGAGGAAAAAAGGAAAAGGAAGCGGGGCACAAACGAGGAAGTGGGAGTGGGAGGCCACATTTTGTGGCTGCAACGGCTTCACCCTTCTGCCTGCGTGCACCTGTCTCTTTCCTGGTCTCAAGGGCTCTTATGGATGGTATATACAAGCACCAATACAGTAATGCTAGATAATTTCAGTAATTTATGAGGTCTATAACAATTCACATTTTCATTAGCATCGTATTACCTCTTACACTCACTGTTCCCGACTTGGAGTGCAAAACGCAGATGGCAAGTTCCTTTGAGAAGGCGCATTGTTTTGTTGCCTAATGTTGCGAAATGAAGATGTGTAGTGAATTGTGCATAACACATAATTACAGCTTATTTACTGTATTTAGCATTGAACAGTGTACAACAGATGGGAGCATCTGAAGAAAACCAGGAGAGTCTTTTATGAGGCACGTGCCACATGCGTCGACCTATATTTATAAACCAGAGGCATAAGCACTTTGAATGGAATTACTAATAGATATTTGACTACAGTGACAAAAATAATCTTCGCTTTAATGAAAATTTCCAAAAGTTCTGTCAGGCCAAAGCTAGATAAGAATAAGGGATATGGAATTTTGCAGTCCCTGCTGTTTTACTTATTTATTTATTTTTCATTAGGGGAAAAAAAGAGGGGGTTAGCAACCATGGTATCTAGCCTCAGGGAACACATTTTTGGAAGCTGTTTATTTACAAAGAATACATCAGCAGAAGCACTAACAAATTCTAGCTACATTGTAAGACATCGGAGGTTTATATTTTGTTCACCCATTATTCAATATAAACCATTGTTCATAGTCAAAAGATAAGTCATCCTTAAGCCTTTTATCAGAATTTCTCATAATGTTATTTAGACACAGGGCGAGCCTGCCTTTTCAAGATTGCCTTACAAAGCAGATGTAAAATTCTATGCTGCCTTTGAAACAGGGTTAAAAGTGATTTAGGTTTTATTCCAGTATGTATACCTCATGGAAATGGACTCCTGTGTTTTGCCTGTGTGTTTAAAAATAACTGAACATGAGAATAATCCCATCACTTTCATCCACCTCACGTTCATAGGGGAAAGAACAAATATTTCTAATTATTTGATGTTTGGGAAGAGTGTACAGTGGACCTTTTCATTTTGTGGATATGACATTTGAGTAATTTTGCAGATACGGCATTTGAACAGGTTTGCTATGTGTAAAGAAATGCTTTAAATGAGGTTTAGAGCATTTGCATAGCCATATAGCTACTAAAAAAAAAAAAAAAAGGAAGTCTCATTACTAACTTTGTTTCCATTCTCCTCAGTGGACACATGAGTTACACACATACACTCACAAACCCTTAACTCTACATAGTGATAGAAGAAAAAAGTCATAAAATATTGAATCCTTTATTTCATTTTACGGAAAAAAACCATAGGGGATATAACAACCATTCATGAAAACTTCTTTGTTTTCAGGGGTCTGTTGAACAAATCGAACTGTGTTAACTGCAGCCTTAAGTCACATTTCCTCTGAGTTCTAACCTTGAGTAATTCTTACACAGTGTGCCTATGGGGGTGATGAATGGGCATGTCAAACTTTAACGCCCCACACGGAATTGCTGACAGCCATCTTCTTCCTCCCCAAATTTACTTTGCTTTGAACCCTCACCACTTTTTTGGTTCATGGTTCCTCCCTTCCTTCCTTCTGCCCTTCTTACCTTTTGTCTCCTTTCTTTCCCTTTCTTTCCGTTCTTATCTATTTTTGTGTAATTACAAGCAGAGACACAGTATAAAACATTTTATATTGATACTCTCAATATACATGTATGAGAGTTCCTTCAGGGTCTTTCCAGGGCTATGCAATGAGGTCTTCCTGTGTAATCGAACTATTCTATAAATTGTGCTTCAGATAAGGTGGCCACTAGCACTTGAAGTCTATCTAGTGAGACTATGAAATGGAATTTTTTTGGTAAAGATTTTTTTATTTGTTTGTTTGAGAGAGGGAGAGAGCGCAAGCAGGAGCAGGGTGGGAAGGACAGAGGAAGAGGGAGAATCAGACTCCCCGCTGAGCAGGATGCCTGACAAGGGTGTTTTGATCCCCGGACCCCAGGATCATGACCCGAGCAAAAGGCAGATGCTTAACGAACTGAGCCACCCAGGTGCCCCTATGGAATGGAGTTTTCAATTTTATTGATTTTTTTTTAAATTTAAATTCAGCTAGCCAACTTATAGTACATCATTGGTTTCAGATGTAGTGTTTAATAGTTTATCAGTTGTATGTAACACACAGTGCTCATCACATCACGTGACCTTCTTAATGCCCATCAATTTTAAATATAAATAATTTTAAGTAGTCACATGGAACTAGTAGCTACCGACTTGGAGAGTGCCAGTACATTCCAAAAAATGCAATTGTTAGGTAATCATTTATGCACATGTAAATATTAGCTAACGTTGAGTTACTCTCCAGAATAGACTTCAGTGTTTGTACACAAGTATACATGCAATTATGTCTTTCCCCACCTCCTTGACTAATACTTAGTATTATTAGGCTTTTACACTTTCTAGATACTTCAATGGGTGTAAAATATTGTCTCATTAATGGTTTAATTTCTATTTCCCCTTGTGCATGTATATTACTCATAACTTTATTGGCCATTCTTCTTTCCTCTTCTTTTCATTACCTGCTAATTTTTCTGTTGAAATACTGAACAGTTTGTCATTAAAAGGTATGCTTATACTATGTTCTTCCAAGAAGGAGGTAGGGATCTGTTAGTTTGAGTCTGGTCTTTAATAATGTTTGAACTCCAATTCTCTAAACGCATTTTAAAATAATTTTTTCAGGGGCGCCTGGGTGGCTCAGTGGGTTAAAGCCTCTGCCTTCGGCTCAGGTCATGCTCTCGGGGTCCTGGGATCGAGCCCCGCATCAGGCTCTCTGCTCAGCAGGGAGCCTGCTTCCCTTCCTCTCTCTCTCTGCCTGCCTCTCTGCCTGCTTGTGATCTCTGTCAAATAAATAAAATCTTAAAAAAAAAATTTTTTTTTCATGTTCCATGAGAAACTAAGAATTTGATCCTACTTTCATAAAATATATCAATAATTTGAGACCAGTTTAGTCTTCTTATCAACAGAAATGATATATGCCCCAAGTTATAGATTTTTCATGTTTATAAATACCATTTTGAATATTTATCTGTGTTTTATTTATTTCTGTTAATATGTATATATTAATATATATTTGTGTGTTTATTATACATAATGTTCAATGTAATATATAATATTCTATTTATTATTAATAATACACATATTTACTGGGAAATAAAACATGAAAATGCTATTTATGAACATCAAAAAATAGAATAATATAAATAAAATATATAAAATATATGTATACTATTACAGATTATAACTTTTTCACTCATTAAAATGAATTAAATCAAATTTTAAATCAATTAAAAATACTCATTTTTAATTGAGAATTACCGTTGGGTAGATGATGTTCATTTTAAAATATAGATCTTCAATATACATGATGAGTTACAGAACTGTGAGCTAGGAAAGGAGCATTGTTTTAAGCCATTGAGGTTATGACAATTTGTTATACAGCAACAGAAAACTAATACAATTACTCACTTTTAACTTTAATGCACATATGTCTAAAACTCTACAATTGTGTAAGATGTTTTCTTTATGGTCTTAGCAAATATATTTTATTAAATAAGAAGTTTTTTTCTGTTTCTCATTTATGATCATTTAAATTAAAAATTAATGTAGAAATATATTTACTGTTTTTTTCCTTGCAACTGTAATATAATCATATACTGTTTATTAATATATAGCTCCGGATGTTAGTAGTATTACATTTTCTAATACTGAATCTTTCTTGCATTTCTGGATCATAATTACTTGTTTTATTATTTTATATTAAGCTAGCAATTTTTGCTTGCTGCTGATCTTTGGAATCTAGCTATGGGGCATATTTATTCTTATTTTTTTTTATTCTACTGAGCATTGTTTGAATCATTTTAAGGAGATGGGCAGAGATGCTTAGACAGACATGCTTAGGTTGCTCTCTTCTCCAGAAATTCTAACTATTTGCTTTTAAAAGTAGATCCTAGCTGAAGGACGTTGAGGTAGACAAAAAATGGTGAGATACTGTCACAGGTATGTTCACCAGGAGGATCTGGAGAGAGATGACCTTGGAGTTGAGTATCCACTACCACCTGTGGAAGGGCAGGGATGAAAGCAGAATTGAGCAGTGAAAGAAGGGAAGGTACCATGTGGTCCCAATCACAGGATCAACTGGGGGAATTCTAGACTTACAAAGATCCCTCAGAGTTGGACTGAGGGGTCATAAGATGACCAGGCTTGGCATACCCATGTTGTGTAGTCATTGTACATGGGTCATCCTGAGAAGGGACATGACCTTGGGTAGGGCAGCTCTCTGCAGCTAAGACAGTCCCTGAAGGATCTGATGGGGGGATGCTATCCACTGTCAACACTCCCAGCAGTGGGAGAAGTAGGTACTTCCCTAGAGAGAGAGGTGGGTTGTACCCACAGTATCTCCCAGGGATGTGTATGTAGAGATAATGAGAACACGTCTTCATTACTGAAGGACCTATTTAGACAGGGGCAACAATGATTTTGGCTGATTTATGTGGGACAACCAGATACTGCAGAACTATCTCAGGTACATGAAGAGAGAGCTTGCATATGACTGTGGATATTTTAAAAAATGGTATGTGTTGCTTTGTAGATAACATGTCCTAAACTAATTAGTGGAAGTACATGCAAAATAACCATTAGACATGTCCAATGTTTAGAGTTCCTCTCTTCTCTGAAGCCTGCTAAGCCTATCACTGGAAAATGACCTAGCCAGTAAGAAGTAGGAAATGAACAGATATCTGGGCCCAGAATTACTCCAACTGCAAATCTGGTAGAAGGGTGAACATCTTCTGGTACCTGAGGTTTCTGTTTCAACAGCACCTTCCCTCCTTCACCTGGATGGTATAGTGGGAGAATGCCAAGGGTAGCCCCGCACTTCTTTCCTAATCTTAACTTTCTCTTTGATCCAGCCCCACATGTTTAGTGGATAAAGAGTTTAACCTAAGATTTTATTCAAAAAGAGAAGCAGAAACCAGGAAAAATTTGATTCATACTGGCCCTATATCCAAGGAATCTGTGGAAGAATAATCTGTTTTTTTTTAGGGGGTAGCAGTGATATAAGTGGGAGTACAATCTGGGTTGGGATCTAGTTTAGCCATAGGCTCATGGTCCACAACCAAAGCCTTAAGTCTCCTCTAATTTGTTAGCAGACTTGAGATCGCTTCATTTCATCTGTAACTGGGTTTATTTTTCTAGTTCTCTACAACAGAGATATGAATTATGTTGTTGAGATTTATATCACAATTTTAATCACATTTAATGCAAAGAACTTTACACATACTATCTCACTTATTTTTATATCTAAAGAAGTCACATCTCTTTCATTAAACCCCCTTGTTGATGGATATATGTGAGGGACAAGGAAGTAAATGAATGACCTCGGCTCAGCATTTTAGTGGGGAATATAACCTAGATTGAAAGCCCGAGCATTTTGGAGGAAGGTACACATATTTGCCACAACACTAACATTTACATATCCTTTACCTGACTGGCAAAAGAAAAAAGTTGGTTCATAAGCCTTGTTCTGTCTCTTTTGCTTTCATAATTTTCTTGTTAGTAGAAAATATTTTGGATTTGATGACTGACAGTTTCTTCCCTTCACAAACATTTTAACCCTTCTTGCTTAGCTCTCAAATTCCAGTATAAACACATCAAATACAAATATGACTGGAAGCTGATATTGCTGAAAAGTAAGGACATTCTCTTTACTCATGTAAAATAAACATCTGAAATCATTAGGAATCCCATAAATTTTACCTTTCAAATAGAAAGGCTTTACATGAATTGGATTGCAAAAAGTATAAAGAGGCAATAAGTCTAAGTAATTTACTGGTATCCCTAACTTGATTTACAATATGACAACAATGAATTCTATTTCTTTTTTTATTTTTATTTATTTTTTTTTTTTTGGAAGAGAAATCAGATATAGAGGAGATTCAGTATTTTTAGGAATTACAACAACCTTGGGTAAAGTTTCGTAAAAGATAAAAATAAGACCGTTAAAAATACCATTGCCCTAGAAGCCTTCAGAATAAGAATGTAGGTCATGGCATTTCCCTTTCGGTTGGTGCACTGGTATACTGTATATTGGGGTACACTTTCATACGGTGAGGTTTAGAGGTCAAATGCTCCCAGTCCTCGGTATTTAGAAGAGGTTAGATTTTCAGTTTCTGTGTAAACTTAAGGAATCATCTGAATGTCTGAAAAGACATTTGCAAAAACACAGACATAGTCAATTTAGTTTTATTCTGAAGATTTATTTCACAGCAGACAAGCTACTCAAGATCAATTCAAACCTAAGACAATCTGCCACCTATATTCGCTTCTTTTGGTTTTTACCTCTGTGCTCATTACTAATCCCCCATTTGTTTTACCCAACTTGGCACTTTCCCTTATTGTACTATAGGATTTATTTCCACTTTGGAATTTTCTAAGTGATATAGAGAAAGCATCTTTTGGGGCTTCATCAAAATCTTTCTCTAAGACTATCAGAATGGATTAAAACTGGAGTTTGGAATCTCTGCCGGTGGGGATCGGCTGTCCAAATTTCTCAGTGTAATCCAATATTAATAAAACTAATTGCTAAGCTTGAGTACCTTCCAGCCCACATCCAAAGCCTCTAGCCTATATCCTTCCAAGTATAAAGTTTCAGCATGGCTCACTGGTCTACAGCCCCTCAATATTGACTAAGTCCATCGCCATTTCTTTCTCCAATAACTAAATTCTAATAGTAGGTCTTGGTTTTGTTGGTGTGCTTCATTTTTATTTCTCTATGTTTATTCTTCACACCCCTCACCTCTAATTTACCAATTATTATAATTTAACAGTCCAGTTTTAAATATTCAAAGGGTATATATCTTAGAAATTAATGAAGCAACTTTTTTTTAATTCCAAAAATATAAGCCTACACTTAAGAAGCTAAAAACATGGCCCTGATCCCAGTTTAAACCATCAGACTTCAGGGACATAATTACAGGCAGAAACTGTGACTTAGGTCCAATTACACGCTGGGCCTGAGCTGGGTGCCTCCTGTTTCTTCAAAGATGAATAGCCAGAATTAGAATTTAAATTGTCAGCTCAAAGAAACCCAGGGTGTATTTCGTTTCTGCTAGTTAAAGAGTCATAAGGGAGCCCCGAGGGGCAGACTCCCATGTCACTCAAATTTCCCTGAGCTAAACTAAGCTTAGGTTCCTGAGAAACTGAAACCATAACCTCTTCTCAATTACTTATCTTCATACATTATAAAAATAACTTATTGTCACAACGTGTTTCTATTCAATATGAATACCCGTAACTCTCTTCTCCTGTATTACATGTATGGAGTGGGATGTCGAGAGGGGGGAAGGAAGGGAGTGGAAAATGAAAACCTCTTGAAATTATACAGTAATTAGTTTCTTTATTTGAAAGCCCTTTCATTAAACAGCAATGATAACCAGCAGTAAACTGCCACCCGCGGGAGAAGGGAAGAGTGTCAAATTCTATTCTGAAAAGACATTTGCAAAAACACAGACACAGTCAGTTCAGTTTTATTCTGAAGATTTATTTCATAGCAGTCAAGCAACTCAAGATTAATTCAAACCTGTCTCCCAGATGCAATGAGTGTGAAGAACTTGAACCTACTGTCATCTGAATTTGCAACATCTCACCATCTCTAAATATTGTATACAAATGGCAGAAATGGTATAACCCGAAAGCTTTAGCTCAAAAAAAATACATGCTGGTATAGCATTATATGTGGCTAGTGTGTGTGTGTGTGTGTGTGTGTGTGTGTGTGTGATTTTCCTTTTGGGTGATCCATTTGTGTATAAATACATCTCCTCTTTATCACATCAATGTAATAAAATGAGAAAAAATTATCTTAGCCTTCCTAAAAGGATGATATTCTTGCCAAATGCTATGTGAAATGATTTCACTCACCACTAGAGGATAAGCGACATGTTTGAGAGACAATATAGTCATCTTTTGAAACTACGCTAAGTAGTTCCAGAATTAAATCAATGGATAATTAACTGTTCAAGGAGCCAAATCACAACATGCATGTTGCAATTAAAATAGTAAACAATCATTTTATTCGCTGTCTGGCTTTTCCTTGTGAACTGACAAAAATCCTTTGTAGGATATGGAATTAGAGAACTTAGAACATAAGACTTACAAATATTTATAGTACCTCTAATTCCTTTCAAGGTGGATTTGAATAAATTGAGTTTAAACAAAAGTCAATGGCCCCCGGGGGGGGGGGTAAAAAAAATATGTGCATGACAAATATAGAAAGAAAAGCTTCACATCAAATGTCATCAGGGAAATGCAAATTCAAACAGTAAAGAGAGAGCAACACCAAATTCCAGTGGTATGGGGAGCAACGGGAACTCTCATTCATTGCTGGTGGGAATGCAAAATGGTACAGCTGCTCTGGAAGACATTTCAGTGATTTCTTACAAAATTAAATGTACTCTTACTATAAGATCCAGAAATCATGCTCCTTGGTGTTTACCCAGAGGAGCTGAAAACTTCTGTCCACACAAAATCTGCACATGGATAATGGTAGCAGCTTTATTCATATGTGTCCAAACTTGGAAACAACCAGTGGGTGAATCAATAAATCAATAATCAATAAATCAATGACAATAAATGAATCAATAAATGAATCAATAAATCAATGACGATACATCCAGACAACAGAATATCATCCAGGGCTAAACACAAATGAGCTATCAGATTATGAAAAGACACGGAGAATCTTAAATGCACGTCACTAAGTGAAAGGAGCCAATCTGAATAAACTACATACTGTATGATCCCAACTACATGATGTTCTAGAAAAGGCCAAACTGAAGACAGTAAAAAGATCAGAGATTGTGGGGTGAGGTGGCAAAGATGAAGAATGAATGGCTGGAGCACAGAGGATTTTTAAGGCACTAAAAATACTCTGTATGATACTATGATGATGGATCAATGATTGATGTCATTTTATATTTGTTCAAACCCACAGAACATACAACACCAAGAATGAACTATAATGTAAGCTATAAACTTTGGGCAATTATCATGTGCTAAGTCAGGCTTATTTTTTATTAAAAAAATAATAATAACATACCACTCTGGTGACTGATGTTGATAATGGGGGAAGCTATGCATATGTGGGGGCTTCAGGTATAAGGGAAATCTCTATACTTGTCCCTCAATTTTGCCGTGAACCTAAAACCTTGCTAAAAGAATTAGAATTTGGGGCACCTGGGTGGCACAGTTGGTTAAGCGACTGCCTTCGGCTCAGGTCATGATCTCACAGTCCTGGGATCCAGCCACCCACTGGGCTCCCTGCTAGGCGGGGAGCCTGCTTCTTCCTCTCCTTCTGCCCCTCCTCCCTGCTTGTTGTCTCTCTCTCTCTTAAATGAATAATTTTTTTAAAAAAAATCTTAAAAATATAGTCTTTGAAAAAAGAATAATATTCTTTCCTTGGTAAAGCAGGTACCTCTGACTTCGCCACATGAAGTTGATGGAATAGGAGCAAACACCAAAATCATGGGATGATATGGTTTACATAATATTATAATAGATAATAATGTTCGTTAATAGCTAAAACATGTGCCTACTAAACATTTAAATTTATTTTCTTCCCTTGTCTCCCACCCACCTAATAACAACAACCAAAATTAGTGAACTTTTATTAGTGTTAAGCATTGCACTAAATGATGTCTGGTAGATACCCATAGAGAAGTGCTTTCAAGTGCACGTGAAGTGAGTGTTGGGGCCCCACTATGTCCAAATAACAAGTTGGTACATACTTGGTCTTTAAAAATTCATTAAAATGTTAATTTCTTCTTACTCATTTGTATGGCGGCCACTTCTTTCTACCCTGTTCTGCCGCAAGTGAAACATTTGGCAAGCCCTGTCTCTCCTTGGAAAGACTTGTCCATCTTTGGAATCTGAACCTTGAAAGTTATGATTCTACAGATTATCTGTATTTTTCTTACTGCAAGTGAAGAAGAGACCATTTTTACAGTTTTCTACTTCCCACAGATGCTTGGAAGTAATCTCATAAACATTTGTCCCATTTATAATAGTTGTAAATGTTATCTTCAGTAGGTGTGTAATATTCCATTGTAAATATTCAGCATAAATACTGGACTATTCCACTGTTGCTGAATATTTTTCCATGTTTTTTTTAACTTTAAGAAAGAATATTGCAATACAAATATTTATGTGCATAGCTTCTTTTTTTTTTAATTCAGGATTATTTCCTGAGGACACATTCATAAATACAAAATTACTTCATTAAAAGAAAATAGGGTTAAACTGTAGGCTGGTGGGTTTGAACCAAGTTCTGTCATTGATTGCCTATATTATTTTCAGGTAGCTGATTAAACCCTTCAAGCATTTTTTGTAAAACATTTTCTTTTAATTTTTTGCAAAATAGGAATAATAATAGCATCTGTATTATAAAGTTCCTATGATAAGTAAATGAGGTAATCCAAATGCAGTGCCTAGGAATGGAACATCGAAGAGTAAGCATGCCATCATTGTTAGTTATTATAAAAACAACTATGAATATTTTCACAGATTTTGCAAGCGACTTTCCAAAATGACTGTAGCAATCCACACTGTACTAGCAATGCATAACAATAAAGTCCTGCCTTTTAAATGCTTGATTCCTTGTTTTATCCAGGAAATATTTCTCATACATGTTTTGTCTCGTAATTGCATATGTAGTATGACAGAATCAAAATGGCACGGTTAAGTGTGAGGACAAAGATATTTGGGTTCAAATCCAGTCTCTATATTTGCTACCAATGTGGACTTGGAAATGTATCTTAACTTCTCTGATTTTCAGTTTCTTCATTCTAAAAAATGGGAATAATTGTGACTTTTAGTTTTTAAAGATATTAGAAATAATATAGGCAAATTATATAGTCTCCATTATACACTCAAAATGAAGTTTTTAATCTTGAGCACATATTAGAATTATCGAGAGATCTGATGTCCAGCTGTATTCCAGACTAATTCATCAGAATATCTGGGGGTAGACCCCACATATCAATATTTTTTTTTAAAGATTTTATTTATTTATTTCTCAGAGAGAGAGAGTGAGCACAGGCAGAGTGGCAGAGGAAGAAGCAGGCTCCCTGCGGAGCAAGGAGCCCGATGTGGGACTCGATCCCAGGACGCTGGGATCATGACCTGAGCTGAAGGCAGCCGTTTAACCAACTGAGCCACTCAGGCGTCCCCCCACATATCAATATTTATTTTAGCTTCCTCGGTGATGTGTAGAGCTAAGTGTGTCAGCCATTGGGTGTTATGTCCTTATCCATGTTATATGGCTTACTAACAACTAAAATTTATAAATGACCTCACAATTTACAAATCACTTTCATAGCTAAAATTTGATTTGATTACAAAAACTTTGAAGCATTATTTGTCTTAAAAATCATACATATTTTTTTAAGTGAGTAAAGCTACGATGATTAGCAACGTTGACCCAGAGTTCACTGCTCTAGCTCGGGTTTACAATATTCCATCTGTTGGCGATACAGTTGTCATTGAATCTGTTTACACATCTCTTACTCCATTTATATTGTGTATGGTAACACCTCTAGCATCAATTATTCATATCAGACCTAGTCAAATCCTTTCACAAAACCGAGGAAGATAATGCTCAGGATTTTCTTTAGCTTCCTGGTCGGTAACATGATCTTACAACAGCGTATCAGCAATTTTTGCATAACCCTGTTTTATCTGTAAAACCTTTCTATTCTTTGCTCATGAGCATCAGGGACCCAGATCTATGGACGTTATAAATACTTTAGAATCTTGCAAAGAGGAAAAAAACTGGACGAGATTTTGGGAAAGGAGACCTTGGCACAGAATCCAGACAATAATCTGTGTTGATGGCTTTCTGGATTTGGCCTTAATGAAGGGACCAAACATCCAGACATTTTGACATAATTCCAAAATCAGGGAAATATTTTCTCTGCACCAGCGAGTAAGCTAAATCTTTTTTTCCCGCTATACTGTGATGTGCTATTCTTTGCATCATGAAGGTAGCCAAAAGGAAGAATTTCTATAAAACTGTGTCATGTACCACTTTCCCGCACTACCTAAAAAGCTATAATATGTTTTATAATGGCCCCTCCATTATAGGACTGCTTGCTTTAGACTTGGTAATACTGTCTTAAACTTTTCATAGCTTAGTTCTGAAATGGATTTTGCATTATAACCTCTCTAAAATTTAAAAACAGCCTATTTTTTCCTGGACTGCTGAAAGAACACAAGTTTGGGGCTCTTTCAAAGATATATGGGTTTCAAATGTACTTATTAACATGTGAGTATTGGTAATGAAATAATATAACTTGAAAGGAAAACAATATACTGTTAAAATAAATAATATACCTTTAACAGAAAATAATACATCAACACCCTTGGCCAATTTTTAAGCATATTTGATGCAAAACTTCCAGCTGCATTTTGCCAATAGGTGTAACTATTTTGATTGGTCCCAATTATTCCTATCCCTAAGTGTCCTTGCCTCCTATTTTTAGACTTGATAATTTTATGAAACATACCCCAGGACACATGCAGAATACAATTCTGCTTCTGATTCAGGCTCCTTTACATCTTAACCAATAGTGATATGTTGAAAATTAAAACTCTATAGTATATTTTTTAATTACACTTTTATAAAACTGAGTGAAATACAATTAACATGCACTTATTATAGAGCTACAATATGAAAGGTCTATTATGTTAAGGGACACATTATAGAAAATGTAATTGACTTCTTAACAAAACCAGGAACTCGTCTGTGAAACCCAGAAAACCAATTTAAATGCTAGGTAGATTTATGAGCAGTTCTTCTTTTCCTAGGCTGAGAAGTTGGAAGAAGTAAACATTTTATAAGATGGTAATATTAATAAATGTACAGTGATTCCACTTCCTGCACCCTGAATCGCTCCTACCCACAGTTCACGTAAGGAAAAGTGTGTTGATTGTTTTATTTATTTCAATATTTAGTTCTCATTCAATTTGTATCTCAAATATACCTCGTTAGTATTGGCTCTGGTGTTTCATGCTGGCACATTGTGGCAGGATTATTCCTGTAGCCTTAAGAAAACAAAACAAAACAAAAAAACTACTGACAATATAACATGGTACTCCATGTTGTCACTTCCCTAAACATAAATTTTCCTTGAGCAGGAGCACAGAAGAATTCTTGCTATTGTGGCTAACTTCTTATTGATTAAAATAAGAACTTAGCCCGCATTCAACACCATCTGCAATTAGTTATTTAAGCTGTATCCATACGCGATAGATACTCTGATTTTTAAACACTGGTACTTTAGTTCTTTTTTTCTTTTGCTCTATCATTACAAATTCACAGACGGCTTAATTGTTCCTTAGCAAAAGCGTTCTTAACAAATCAGTTACTCTTGGTCAAAACAAAAATTTTGATGAAATGTGTAGTACGATTCAATAATAATAATAAAAGCTAAAGTGTATATAGAGTTCTGTTTTTCTTTAAAAAAAAAAAGTGTGAACAGGGATGCCTGGGTGGCTCAGTTGGTTAAGTTTCTGCCTTTGGCTCAGGTCATAATCTCAGGGTTCTGGGATCGAGTCCCACATTGTGCTTCTTGCTCATTGGGGAGCCTGGTTCTCCTCCAGCCTGCCGCTCTCCCTGCTTGTGCTCTCTCTCAATCTTTCTCTCTCTCTCTCTGACAAACAAAATCTTTAAAAACAAACAAAATCAAAAAATTTTAGGGGCCCTTGGGTGGCTCAGTCCTTAAGCATCTGCCTTCAGCTCAGTTCATGATCCCAGGGTCCTGGGATGGAGCCCTGCATCCCGGCTCCCTGCTTGGCAGGAAGCCTGCTTCTTCCTCTCCCACTCTCCCTGCTTGTGTTCCCTCTTTCACTGTGTCTCTGTCAAATAAATAAAATCTTAAAAAAAAAATCTTCAAAAGTGTGAACAGTTGTACAAAAATCCGATCAGCTCTTTTCAATACAAAAATAAAGCAAGCTGAAGCGAATTCTATGCTTAAAATGGGTTATGCTTAAAAGAGGTTAGGTTGCTCAGGAGAGGTAACAGTTGTTTTCTGAATTATAACATCTAAACCTACAAATATCTTAGCTGTGTAAATATATTAATCAAATAGACAGGCTGCCTGTATTTTTTAACATAGATATGATAGCTCACACTTGACACTTTCCAGTTAGTATCAGCAAAACCTTGTTGGTCAGAAGTCTCTAGGAATAATTGATTTCAAGCTTTTATTTTTCTTTCTCTTACCTGACAATGCAGGGTTTTCCCCTGGAAATCTCTGCCTTAGGTCTGGAATGTCTGCCCCAAGGCACATGGAGTGACTAACTTGGTTTGCCCTCAGGAAACAACAGTGAGCTGATTGTTTTCAGAAAAACAGTGATGTGTCTGATTTAGTCAGACAATGGGCTAATGGGTAGTTTGGCCATAGGTCCCAAAATAGATACTGTAATCTCAAGGACTGCTTGCCATGATGGGAGAGCCTGGCCATCTATGAAGAGGGGTTAAAAAAAGAGAGAGAAGGGGGTGGCTGAGTTCTCAGTGGTGAGTTGATAATCCCTGGGGACTCCACAGGATGTTTTCTTTTCCCTTCAGAGAACTGTTGGGGAACAAAGAGTATTGTTTGTAAAAATTATCTGTTTGTCCTCAGTCAAGGTCATGAGCATTTCAGCAATGAATGCATGCAATGGATGTACAGCATTCTTAACATTTTCATGTGCTAGAGACACAGACATAATTTACTTGGCAATAACAGCGAGCTATCACGGGGCAGAGGTACTTTCAAGGAGATTGATTCCATGCTCTGGACAATTAAGCTGTGCTACCCACCCAATGAGGGTGCTTTAGTATCTCATATTTTCATAATAGCCTGACTGTTTCGTAAATTTCTTTTTTTTTTTTTTTTTTTTTTCAAATATTTTATTTATTTATCTGACAGACAGAGGTCACAAGTAGGCAGAGAGGCAGGCAGAGAGAGAGAAGGAGGAAGCAGGCTCCCCGCGGAGCAGAGAACCCGATGCGGGACTCGATCCCAGGACCCCGGGATCATGACCCGAGCCGAAGGCAGCGGCCCAACCCACAGAGCCACCCAGGCGTCCCTGTTTCGTAAATTTCAATGCAAGGCCTAGTGGGTAAAACAGTGACTGACCTAATGAGATGTTAAATTAAAGCAAGAAAGTAAAGAAGTAAGAAAAAAGAAAGAAAGAGAATTATTTAAACACAAATTACAATTCCAACAAGATATATAGACTACATAATCGTTTAGACTTATCCAAACTATGCTTTGACTATTAAAAAAAAGGAAATAAGTCTATACGATAACCACAGTAATTGTGTCCTACACCTTTTAGGATATAACGTTGCAGGAACTTTGCTATCACTTCAAACTCAAAATGCACAGGATTAAGTTTTTTAACTTATTTCATTTTATCAAAAAAAAAAAAATAAAAACAAATTGAAATATGCAGTAGTAACAGTTGGAATTACTGTCATGTGTGGAGGCCGGTAAAATGAGTGCTGTGCTGGCACTAACACGAAACTTGAGGTGGAGAAACAGAAACCAATCCACCTCGAGTTTTAAGGTTGACATAATCACAGCCATCTTAGCTTCGGCAGCCATCTCAGGCCCAAGGACTGAACTTTCCCCTATTTTACTTTAGTTCCAGGAACTGCCACCCTGCTTTAGCTCCAAGAAAGTACCCCACCCTGCAACACCCCGGCAACAGCGAATCAGCTTACTGCAGAAAAGTCTGAAACTTCTCTTCTCCCCACCCCGCCAAGCCTCTTGTAATGAGCCCTGAAAACCCCTGCTTTAACTAGCCTCGGGGTCCAAGTCCCTACTCTGCTGTGTCGGGTATACTTGGACCCAAGCTTAAGCTTGTCAAATAAACCCTCGTGTGATTGCATCGGAGTTGGCTCCTTGGTGGTCTCTCGGACACGAAAACTTGAGCATAACAATGAACCTAAATTTGAAAACCATGGCACAATATTAGCATAATCTAATCCTTTAATATTATGATTAAGTCTCTTTCTTTTATCAAAAAAGCATTTTCTTTTGTAGATATATTTTTAAATTAGAAAGTAGTAAGAAGGGAGGGAAGACAATAATATTTTTTGAATGCCTACTATGTGTTATAGGGTGTTCTGTATTGTAGCTCCTTTAAATAGCACAGGGATTTTGCAAGGTTGGAATTACATTCAGCTGATACACACTGAGATTCAGAGAAGTTGACTTTGCTACTAAGTGGAAGACGTGTGGTTTGTCCTATAAAAACTTGTTTTTCCCAGGTATGCTGAATTACAAAACTGCCACCTGTCTGGTCACCAAACTAAGATAAAACATAAATACATTAACTTATGCAGAGTGTTTATTGTGACACCTAATACAAAGTGAGCTCTCTATAATTTTTTTATGATGCTGATCATCATCCTATCAGAACTCTCCTTTGTGTCCAAGGAGTGCTCTGCTTCTCTCTCTATTGCCTGCCTAACATCCCTGCAGCTCCTTTCTCCAACACTCCGTCTAACCTTAATTCAAGCTCCTGTCACCTCTCTTGACTTGATTATCATAACAATGTCCAAATGATTTCTTACCCCTAGTTTTGCCACCTCTTCCCAAAGCGGTTTCCATTCTTCACATTACTGTCACTGGGAATTTTCTAAAATGAAATTTATGTTACAGCCCTTTCCTTAAGACCCCTCAGTGATTCCCAGTAGGAGGGTACAGATCCTTTCATGGTGAAGCCAATCCTGTACTATCTGCCCTATCTTTCCTTGTTAAACATCCTCTCCCATTGCTCCCATTTCCCAAGGAGAAAGTTTAAATTCTGTCGTGGTGTCAATGGTTTTTTGCTGTCTGGCAGTCTGCCCTACGTTAACCTATTAAACATTCTTTCTCCGCACTGCCATTCAACTGGTATTCCGGTTGAATGTCCATCTTTCAGTTCCTCAAATCTCCCAGAATGTTCACGGTTTCATGCCTCACACTGATCCTTTTGCCAGGAAAATAAAAAGTGTGCATATGTGTGTACAATTTATGTCCCTGGGTGTACATTTTTTTTCAAATTTCATTGTACAGTTCACATAATTAGTGAAGGTTTTTTGTTTTTGTTTTGTTTTTTTCCTGCTATCCTCATGCAGAACTAATCCATTCACTGTTCCCCCAAACCTCCCTGGCATTCTTGAGTTAGAAACTATGCTATTCTACTTTATACAGGTACACATACGTATCCATTGGTTTATAAGAGTTCTTGAAATCAGAAATATTTGTTTCAACAGAACCTAGTAAGTACTATAGCACTAATATAAAACAAAAATTTGGGGGGGGGATTTTTTTTTTTTTTTGAAATTTCTTTTTCTTTTACACACAAAATGCTGTCTGGATTATTTTTCAATCTCCATGAAAATAACTGGTAACTCTTAGGGATACCACTAAATGGTATTAGTTTTCATAAGTTTAAACAAATGGAAGAAGACAAGGTATTTTCTGTCATTTACGAAACCTAGAATTGTCCAATGTTGCCCACTTTCCAGACTAAAGTTAATTCCTGATTACTGTGTTTTTTATTACCTTATGATGTTGGAATTAGACAAGGATTTTGTTTCTTTATGTTGACTTCTAGAAAGCATATCTCCAATGTTTTTGTGGAACGTAAGATGTGTATTTTGTTTGATAAATTCATTATTTTGCTTTTTTGCATACTTTACTTTGACTTTATTTCTGTCATTTTACTTTTTATCAAGTGTTCTCTGGAAAACAAGGCATAAAGAAAAGCTTGTGTGCTAAGGTTTTATTGCAAGGGGCAGTTCCAGGCAGAGGATTAGCAGGGGAAAGGAATTGAGGCGAGAAGGTGGGAAGCCAAACAGCTGGTTGTCTGTCATGAAAAATGCCTTCCAGAAAAGCCATGTGGAATCTCATTGCCTTAGTAAGTCCACTGGGAGGAGGAAGGGAAAGATATTCACCTGCCAGATCCTCAGAATTTTTTGTCCCTTATTTTATTGTATTTATTTTTTTAAAAGATTTTATTTATTTATTTGACAGACAGAGATCACAAGTAGGCAGAGAGGCAGGCAGAGAGAGAGGAGGAAGCAGGATCCCTGCTGAGCAGAGAACCCTTCATCCCAGGACCCTCAGATCATGACCTGAGCCGAAGGCAGAGGCTTTAACCCACTGAGCCACCCAGGCGCCCCACTGTCCCTTATTTTAAAAGATTCTCTCCATGGACATTAAATTCCCTGGCCTTCTGGGTTGCCTTTCCAGCCTGTCTAAGCAATTGCTGGACAAGCTAGATGTTATAGCGTGAGTCTTAGTGCTGCAGCTAAGTCAGACAGAGATGGAAGGAAACAGAGTCTCTGTGGGTCCAGTTCATGAGCCTTACTACTAGAATTGCTGCAGTCCACTCTGTCATGATAGCAACAGAGCAATACTAAATTTCAGTTCTTCTCCCAAGTCAAGCTGCCACAGCGGGTAGTGTCAGAAGAGGAAATGAAGGCAGTGGCATCCAGTATTCTTCATCAGGCACAAGACTGAGATTGAAGAGGCAGACATACTGAGTCTGGTAAACTCCACCTTTGTGCATTTCAGATCTGCCTGCAGCCTTTTATGATATCTAGATCTCATAGGAGAACAGGATACCATCATATCTTCTCTAACAGGGAATGCACAGGTCTTGCCTCTTTAAAAGTATAACAAATCTCAGAAAATTAAAACTGTGGTATCTAATGCTGCAGCTAGCCCCACAGCCAACACTTAGACTTATCAAATCCCTCTTCCATTACCATTTATGATTGCTCTCTTCCTTGGCCATTACTTTCTCTCAACTGGATTGCTTGCTCTCTGGAGTGACCTAGATGTTAAATTCAAACTCAGAGGAGTCTGGTTTCTTAGTTGTACAGAGATCTATTCACAGTTTTTACTGGTCATGGAAGCACCAAAAGACATCCTAATGAATCGCCTGGGATGAGGATGACTTTAATTCCACTGTATAGTTGTAACTGTAGGCTTTTCTAGTGATTGGAGTCAATTTCCCTGTCCAGTCAAGCAACTCCATTCTTAGCATGCTATTCTTTTGGCATGCGAATTCAGAAGTAATCAGGTGATAATTTCAGGTATCAGCAGAGTGAAACCTTTATTGTGTTCCATGGTGAAAGTATTTGCCTGTGTCTGACAAAGAATCAAACTTCTATTGGACCTTAAAAATTACAACTTTGGGGAAAGAAAGTTTGAATTCCATGAGAAAGACACTAGCTATTATAATGAAGAGATCATTCCTATATATACCCATAGGTTTTTAGCTCATCTTTTCTAACTGGCCCAGGCACAGGACATAGTATTGATCACTGGTTTAGATCCTATCCCACATCTTGGAAGATAATATTCAAAACCAACGTGTTTAAGCTAAGTTGATACAAGATTTGAGTCTTCAACAGGCAGTTCCATGCATCTATCCAGATGGCTGCTTCTCCAATAAATCCTCTGGTCATATATCTATCAATATAACTACTTGGTCATGAAATAAGCCCTCGAGCTGAAGCATTGTTGTAGGCTATTATAACTTCCCCCCAAATCTGGTATTTCACATAATCTCAATTTTTGGTATTGGTAAAGGCACTGATAATGGAGCAGGTGTCAATTACAGTAAAGGAAAAGTATCTCTTCTGCCATGGTGGAAATGATCCAGGGCAATCAGCCTCCCACCCTGTAAGCTATTTGGTCTCCAGAGGAATTGAGGAATTGTATTACATCAGAAATTAAGTATCAGTCTGGGTTACTGATAGTCATCCGTAGCAGTACTTAGATCAGTGGAAGTATGGAAATTCATGTCACTTGGGCCATGTACTGGCCTACCTTGGAGATACTACAGGCTTGGTTCCAGAGTACATCAGTAAATAAATATCACAGTAAAGTAGATAAATGAATTTGTTGGTTCCCCAGTGCATATAAAATTTATGTTTACCTTATATGGCAGTCTATTAGGTATTCAACAGTATTATGTTTTTAAAAATATACATACCTTAATTACAAAATACTCTGTTGCTAAAAAATGGTAACCATCACCTGAGTTTTCAGTGGATATAATCTTTTTGTTGGGAGAGGGTCTTGTCTTGATGTTGATGGCTGCTGACTGATCAGCGTGGTGGTTGTTGAATGATGGGGTGACCATGGCAATTTCTCAAAATAAGATAGCAGTAAAGTTTCCCACATCAGTGGATTCTTCCTCTCATGAATAATTTTTTTGTAGCATGTGATGCTATTTGATGGCATTTGACCCACAGTAGGACTTCTTTCAATATTGGAGCCAATCGTGTCAAACCCTGCAATACTTTACATCTAAGTTTATGTAATATTCTAAATCCTTTGTTGGCCTTTCAACAACCTTGACATCTTCATCAGGAGAAGATTTCATTTCAAGAAACCACTTTCTTTGCTCATCCATAAGAAGCAAAAAAACTCATCCTTTAAAGTTTTGTCATGAGACTGCAGCAAGTCAGTCCTCCACTTCTCATTCTAGTTCCCTTGCTGTTTCTACCACATCTGCGTTTACTGCCTCCACTGGAGTCTTGAATCCCTCAAAGTCATCCATGAAGGTTGGAATCAACATCTTCCAAACTCCTGTTCATGTTGGTATTTGGACCTCTTCTCATGAATCATGAATCATGATGTTCTTTATGGCATCTCACACAGTGAATCTTTCATTTTGCCCAGGTCCAGTGGAGGGAGTCACTATCAATGGCAGCTATAGACTTACAGAATGTATTTCTTAAATAATAAGACATGAAGTGTGAAATGACTCTTCAATTCATGGGCGGCGGGATGAATCTTGTGTTAGGAGACAAGAAAACAACATTAATCTCATTGTATATCTCCATCATAGTTCTTGAAGGACCAGGGGCATTATCAGTGAACAGTAATATTTTGAAAGAAATCTTCATTTTCTGAGTAGTAGTTCTCACAGAGGGCTTAAAATAATCAGTAAACCATGTTGTAAATAGATGGGCTGTCATCCAGGCTTTGTTATTCCAGTTACAGAGCAGAGACAGACAGACTAGATTTCAAATAATTCTCAAGGGTCCTTGGATTTTTGGCAAAGAAGCACTGGCTTCAACTTAAAGTCACCAGCTGCATTAGTCCTTAATAAGAGAGTCACCCTGTCCTTTGAAGCTTTGAAGCCAGGCATTGACTTTTCCTCTCTAGCTATGAAAGTCCTAAATGGCATCTTCTTCTGATAAAAGGCTGTTTTATTTTCACTAAAAATGTTGTTTAGTGTAGCTATTGTCATTACGTAGCTAGACATTCTGGATAACTCACTGCATATTCTAAACCAGCATTTGCTTCTTTACCATGTACTTTCGTGTTATGGAAATGGCTTCTTTCTTTATATCTCATGAACCAACCTCTGCTAACTTCCAGCTTTTCTTCTGCAGCTTCCTTATGTCTCTCGGCCCTCATAGAATTGAAGGAGGGCCTTGCTCTGGATTAGGATTTGGCTTAAGGGACTATTGTGGCTAGTTTGTTCTTCTCTCCAGACCCCTAAATCTTTCTCCATAAGACTGTTTTGCTTTTTTGTCATTTGTGTGTTCACTGGAGTAGCAGTTTTAATATCCTTCAAGAACTTTTCTTTTGCATTCATAACTTGGCTAACTGACATAAGAGGCCTAGCTTTTGGCCCATCTCAGCTATCAACACATTTTCTTTCTAAGATAAATCATTTCTAGTTTTTGATTTAAAAGGAGAGTGGGGGGCCTGCGTGGCTCAGTTGGTTAAATATCTGACTCCTAATTTTGGCTCAGGTCATGATCTCAGGGTTGTGGGATCAAGCTCCATATTGGGCTCTGCACTTGGTAGGGAGTCTGCTTCAGATTCTCACCCCCCCCTTTGCTCCTCCCCACCCCCTACTTGTGCATGCATGCCCTCGCTCAAAAAAAAAAAAAAAATTTTTTTTTTTAAAAAAGGAAAAGAAAAAACATGTGACTCTCTCTTTTATTTAAACACTTAGAGGCTGTTGTCAGGCTATTGATTGGCCTGACTTTAATATTGTTGTGTCTCCCAGGGAATAGGGAGGTCTCAGAGGAGATAGAAAAAGAGGGGAATAGTCATGTAATAGAATAGTCAGGACACACACAGTATTTATCAGTGAGGTTTGCTGTCTGGTTTTTTATTTTGTTTGTGTTTTGAAGATTTTATCTATTTATTTGAGATAGAGGGTGAGACAGCATAAACAGGATGAGTGGCAGAGGGAGGGGAGAATCTGGCTCCCTGATGAGCAGGAACCTGATGTGGGGCTCGATCCCAGGACCCTGGGATCATGACCTGAGCTGAAGACAGAAGCTCAACCGACTGAGCCACCCAGAAGCCCTGAGGGTTGCTTTCTTGTATAGGCACATTTCATAGTGCCCTGAAGAATTAAAATAGTAACATCAAAGATTATGATCACAGATCACTGTAACAAATAATAATGAAAAAATTTGAACTATTATGAGAATTATGAAAATGTGGCACAGAGAGTCATGATGTGAGGACATGCTGTTATAAAAATGGCCCTGATAGACTTACTCACACAGGATTATCACAAATCTTCAATTTGTTAAAAAGAAAATACTGAATATCTGTGCAGTAAGTGAAACACAATAAAATGAGGCATGCCTGTACAGCTTCCAAACATGCCTCTATGATACTTCTGTTCATAGAGCCATTGCAAAGGCACTAACTTGCCAAGGAGCAAGTTCCAGAGGACAGGTCATTCTGTCTACCCAGCTGAGAGTTCCTTCTATGGTGACTGACTTCCAGGAGTCATCTACAAAGGATGTAAAGAACAGAAGACATTGTGCCTATTTATGTCAGTTTATTCACTTACTTTTTCCTGCTTTAATATGTTATTGTTTTTTCAGGCTCCTGGCCTGTTCATTATTTCCCACAAGTGTATATATGTATCTATTATGGTTTCTCCCTTCATATAAAGTGGATGTTCAAGTGTACTGCTCACAAATTCAGCCACTGGAAGAATGTTTCTTTACACTGTTTTTAAAAATAATCCTTTAATGGGATGTTAATGTAGAAACAGCTAAATTCTAGCTAGTGTCATCATATCATGCATAATTACTTGATGTCCCATAATCAGGTAAATAGCACAGTAGCTACAGCTTAATACATTAATTTAATGGACACTTTTAGCTGAACAACATACTAAATAACTCATGATTGAAAGACGACTTCTCAGGGAAAATATTAAAAATACATTGAACTGAATAAAAAGGAACATACAATATATCAAAATCTACATGACATCACAAGTAGTGTTGAAAGGGAAATTTATAGTACTGAATACACAAATTAGAAAAGAGAAAATTTTCTAAGCTCTTATCTCAAAAACGTAGAAAAGAAGAGCAAAATATATCTAAACCGAGTAGCAGGAGAAAAGTAATATAGATAAGAGTCTTTTTTTTTTTTTTAAGATTTTATTTATTTATTTGACAGAGAGAGATCACAAGTAGACAGAGAGGCAGGCAGAGAGAGAGAGAGGGAAGCAGGCTCCCTGCCGAGCAAAGAGCCCGATGCGGGACTCGATCCCAGGACCCTGAGATCATGACCTGAGCTGAAGGCAGTGGCTTAACCCACTGAGCCACCCAGGCGCCCCTAGATAAGAGTCTTAATCAATGAATTTGAAAACCAGAACAATAGAGAATAAACAATAAAACAAAGGTAATGACTCTTTGGGAAAGATTAGTGAAATTGGCAAACCTCTAGTAAGACTGAGCAAAAGAGAGAAGACAAATCTGACAACTTGGATGAAATGGATCCTTTCTTGAAAAATGCAAGTTACTACAAATCACTTAAAATAAAATAGATCATTTGTATAGACCAGAGCTATTAAGTAAATCTAATTCATATAACTACTCTTCACTCCCCCTCCCCACCGAAAACAATCTCCAGGCTCCAGATGGAGAATACCAAACTGTCATAGAATGCTTAATATGAGTCCTACCATATAAATATTGTATGTACTTTCAGAAAATAAAAGAGGTAAAGCATTCCATTTTATTTTATGAAGCTAGCATTATACTGAAACTAAAACCAGATGAAGACAGTACGAAATAAAAAATAAAAGTACAGACCAATATGCCTCATGAATATAGATGCAAAAATCCTCAACAAAATATTAGTATATTGAACTCAGCAATATATAAAAAGAATTACATACCATGATCAATTGACCCAGTCCTTGGGATGCTAGAAATGTAAGATGAGGCATGTAAGACTAGGTCAGTAGTCAACCTGGGGATAAAGACGAGGTTGATATTCAATAATCAGTCAACTACATTAGCTGAGTAAGAAATACATAATTGTATCAATTGTAGAAAAATCACTTGACACAATTCAACATCTATTCTTGATAAGGAATGCTCAGAAAAATAGGAATGGGGGGACTTCCTCAGTTTGGTAAAAAGCATCCACAGAAGTCCTATAGCTAACACTTTTCTCTGGTTTGAATCCTTTCCCACTAAGATCTGAAGGCAAGTATATTTGTTTTCCTCACTCTTATTCAATACAGTGCTACAAGTTGTGGCTAGTGGAATATGGCATGAAAAAATTAAAGGCATGCTGATAAGGAAAAAAAAAAATCTCTTTTGCAGATAACATGACTAGCTATGCAAAAATTCCAAAGGAATCTTAAAAAAAAATTAAAAAAAATTCCTAGAACAGATCAGTAAGTTTAGCAAGGTCACATGATACAAGTTAAACTACAAAAGTCAATTATATTTTTACATATCAGGAATAAATGGATGAATGTCAAAATTGAAAATGCAATACCATGTACAGTCTACAAAAGGGAAAGACTTTGGTGTAAGTGTAACAAATCATTTACACTGCCTACATGCTGAAAACTAAACAACGCCGATAAAAGAAATCAAAAATCTAAATAAAATGAGTGCATGAAAAAGTCAGTCATTAACATTAGCTATTAAGGAAATGCAAATTAAAATCACTATTAGGTATCACTACTCATCAGTTAGAGTGGCTAAAAGAAAAATGTGACAACACCAAATGCTAGTGAAGATACAGAGAACCAGTTCATCCCTATATAAACATATAAATGGTCCAGCTACTCTAAAACAACATTTTGCCATTTCCTTAAACATCAAAACAGGGGATTACCATATAACCCAGAAATTTTACTCTTGAGCATTTATCCCACAGAAATGAAAACTCATGTTCATGCAAAAATATGTGCACGACTGTTTATAACAGCCTAGTTCAAAACAGTCAAAAACAGGTAGCAACCCTGATGGTCTTCAAGGCGTGAATAAGTAAAGAAACTTGTCTATGCATACCATGAAATATTGCTTAACAATAAAAGGAACAAACTGTTTAACACACAACAACGTGAATAGATCTCTAGAGAATTACACTGAGAAAAAAAAAAAAAAAAAGCCAATCCAAAGGTGAAATACTGTATGATTCTATTTAGATAACTATTATGGCCTGAATTGTTTCCCAGCCAAAATCTGTCTGTTGAGGTCCTGACCCTTAGCACCTTAGAATGTCACTGTATTTGGAAAAAGAGTCTGTAAAGAGGTAATTGAAGTAAAATGAGGTCATTAGAATGGACCCTAAGCCAATACGACTGCTATCCTTACAGGAAGAGGACATTAGGAGACAAATACACAAGCAGGAACATGTTAAGGCACAAGGAGAAGAGGCCATCTACAAGTCAAGAAGAGAAAACGTCAGAAGTAACTACCCTGCTGACTCTCTGTTCTTGGACTTCTAGCCTCTAGAAACATGAGAAAATAAGTTGTTTTTTAAATCACCCAGTCTGTGATGCTTGATTATGGTAGCCCTAGCCAACAGCAGAATAACCAAAATGAAAAAAAATTTCAGGATGGAAATTCAGAAATGGAAAACACATCAGTCGTTGCAGAGTTAAGGAATGAGTGGGAGTGAAAGAAAAGGGTATAATTATGAAAAAGAAAAATGAGAGATTCCCGTACTGAGTTTGGCTCACTAGACACTGAATCAATGAATTCAGTCACCATAATTATTTTCAAATCTCCAGATCTCAGCATTTTTGTTAGACTTCACAGTCATATCACTAGGACAATCATCTCTAGCATACCTGTGTCTTTTAAACTTTAGATCCATGTAACTAACTGTTGAAACGTAGTGTATATCCAGTAGTCAAGATTAAGGAAAACTTGAAAATTAGTTTTTTTGTTTCTAACCTCTCTGCCTAGAAGGCAGTGGAATGGATATTTTCAGAGGCAATACATGGTACTTCTCACATTAAAACTTATTTTTTAGGGGCGCCTGGGTGGCTCAGTGGGTTAAAGCCTCTGCCTTCGGCTCAGGTCATGATCTCAGGGTCCTGGGATCAAGCCCCGCATCGGGCTCTCTGCTCAGCGGGGAGCCCGCTTCCCCCTCTCTCCCTCTGCCTCTCTGCCTACTTGTGATCTCTGTCTGTCAAATAAATAAATAAAATGTTTAAAAAAATAAAAAAAAAATTAAAAAAAAAAACTTATTTTTTAGATATGTGGTCATAAGTAATAAAATAATACATGAGCTAATGTTTCCTTAACTACTATTCACAAGTTAGTTTTACAGCAAATCTTCAGACCTATGTAAGCTTGAAGAAGTACTTATGCAAATCCGTACATCCCAAAACACTAAAATATACAGTTTCAGCCTTTGGCAGTTTTCTTCTCTCTTTCTGTGATATCTCTTTCATCAACTTCATTCAGATTCACATCTTCAACTTCTGACTCTCAAATCTATATCTTCTGCTCTGATCTCAGACTTTGATTTTTCATCTTTTATATCAGAAATCTTCAACTAGATGTTCTACCTGTACTTCATAATTAATTTGCTTCAAATTTAAGACATCTCAATTTTGTGCTATATGTTGTTTCATTAAAATTGATTCAATGATTTGCATAATAGATAGATGGTATAAGAAGTTTAAAAAATGTAAGGAGATTTGGAAACATTAATAGTAAACCAAAATAAATTTATATGTTTCTCCAGATAGGTCATCTCTGTCTCTTCAAGATCTTGAATAAACGAAATTCCCTTGTTATTACTGTCTTCATCTCTTCTCTTAATACCTGTGACTATAAAGTACAACTTGGCCATATAATCCAATCTCTGGCTCCCTGTAACACTTCCTGACTTAGCTGAAAACCACCAGCTTATGGGAATTAGTTTTCCTAACTCAGTTTCCCAGAGGCTAGAGTAACATAACCCAGAAGTCTGGCAAAGATGAAACATTTTTGGGAATCAAAGGCAGATGAGAGAAATGAATGATCAATTCCTCTCATCTTCTTCTTCCTGGGAAACTGTTCAAGCCAAGTTGGATTCACACATCCTATCTTGAAGATGACCCTCATGGCCTAGAAACTGTGTTGTATTTTTCAAGCTGTGATCAGGTGGTTAATGCACCCATTTGTATTTTTTTTTCTCTTCTTCCCTGACTCATTCTTTCATTTCCTCACTCTTACACTTTGCTCTTGAAACCCCAGGATTGATTTTCCAAATAAAGCCACAGCTCACAATCTTACCCGCAGGCTCTATACTTTAAGGAATCTGTGCTAAGACAATTTGTACTAGGATTATCCCACAAATGCAGATATTGGAGTGAGATTTTAGTGTTGGATTACTCACCTGTCTTTGGAAAGTGAGATGATTGTAACCCCTGACATGAAGAGACACCACAATTACTGGAATTTTGACCTGTGAGTTAATTTTGATGAGGTTCAAGTGGAATCTAAAGCTTAAGGAGATCAGACAGGCACATCATTTCATCACTATGGAGACAATGCCAATTATGAAGATTGTGGTTGCAGATATCCATTTTAATGAAATCAGACAGTTTGCAAAATAAAATTATAGGATCAATGCATCTAACATAAGGGATTTTATGAAAGCTAGAAAACTTCTATGGTTTAAAGGAGATTCCAATGTATTGTGGACACATAGCAGATCATGATTAAAGTCAGGCCCAGATTATGATCATATGGGTGTCAGAGCCTCCACAGATAATACAAGAGCAGTCTCCAAAGGTATTTCATGTCAATGCCAGCATCATAATAGCAAAGTTGGTTAGAATGGGAAAATTTGGAGAGGAGGGGCAAGATGGAGAAGTAGGAGACCCTGTTTCAACCGGTCCCCTAAAGTGAGCTAATTATCTACCAGAACACTCTGAACACCCATATAATAAGCCTGAGATGTATGATTATTCACTTCTGGATCTCTACAGGAGAAGAAGAGGCCAGTGGAGAGGTAAAGTGGAGTGGGAATGATCGGACTGGTATAGTAGGATAAACAGAAGGGGGAGGGAGCCACCAGAAGCAACCCGTTGGAAAGCAATACCCCAATACAAAAGTGCACTGTGATTAGGGACCAGCATTAACTTGGAGTCTAGTTAAGAGCACTCAAAAAGAGCGAAAGATCTTAAGGGACAACTGGTGGAATCGGGCAGTCATGGGCACAGGCCTAAGCCCATGGACCCAGGATGGCCACTGCTGGCCACCACCTGTGCCAGAGAAAGAGTGGTGGCGGAGCATCCAGTTCGTGGTCCCAGAGCCAAGCCCCCAGGGTTGCATGGCTTGCACCACCACTTGGCTGGGGCTCACTCCTGCCCCCGCATGAGGGAGTCTGGTGGGTGCTCTCTAGACCCACAGCCATTTGCACTCTGTGCTCACTGTGCAACCAGGGTCTGCGCTCCCCACCCATGCCTGAGAGAACTCTGCGTGGGTGCTAGCTTGTGGTCTCTACGATGGGCCGAGAGTCTGAACACTCCCAGCTGGGCCTGAAGGAACTCAGCGAGATCTCTGGTTGGGATATCAGCAGGCAGCGACCTGCAAACCCTGAGGTCTAAACCCCAGGCAGCAGTTCTGGCAAAGGCAGCCACTGAAAGTGGTCTCCCTGGACCAATATCATTCACGGTTTTGGCACAGGTTTGCAGAGAAAAGCGGGCACTTCAGGCGACCCCTGAGATGGTGGCTGGGGATGTGCACTGCCTGTGGAAGGTTGCCCGGGTTAGGAGAGTTTGCAGAGGGGAGTCTGTGTGTTCTGGACCACCCAGAGAGGAGCAGACTGAGGCTTCTCTCTGAGACAGAGGTCTGGGTGCAGCTTGCTTCCCACTAAATCTCTGAAAAGCCACAAAAAAAAAAACCAAGAAAGAACAAAAACCTCCAGAGAACAAAAGCCTGAAAAACTGGTTTCCACAAAGTGGAAACCTTGATAGGGGGCAGGAGGACTCAACCCAAGCAAGACTGCCTGAAAAACAGCACAGCAGGCCCCTCCCCCAGAAAGGAGCCAAAAGAATGATAGGACAACCACCCAGGATCCCCATAAAACTGTAAAACCCCAATATCAGGGGAAAACAATATATTAAGCTCCTGCTGTTGCCCTAAAACCTGTATATTTCATAGATACAACTTTTATTTTTAATTCGTTCTCACTATTCTTGTTCTTTTTAATCTTTTTTAACCTACTTACCATTACAACTAGAAGTCTAATACAACATATTCCATAATAACCTTTTAACTTGATTTTTTTTCATACATATGTCTGTATTTTTCTTTTTCTTTTCTATTTTTTTAAATATACATATAGATATAAGGTTCAAGGTATCCTCTTTCCCTAATCAATACTACCCTATATATACACCAGTTTTAATCTCCCTTTCTCTCCAGAAAGTTGAGTCCTTTAACAAAGATATCAAGATGCACCCAGGAAGAATCAAAATAACCTTCCTTGCCCACATCAAGGATTTATAACCACCATCCCATCTTTTTCTTCTGTCAGTGTTTCTGTGTATTTGTTTTTGTTCTGGTATTATATAAATCTTATCCTTGGGGTTCATTTTGGCTGGGTTCTTTTTTTTTTTTTTTTTTTTTTGTCATTTACTTTTGTTGGTCTTTTTGTTTGTCCATTTTTTGTTTGTATACCTTGCAGATCTTACCTTTGGGGCCCATTCTGGCTGGGTCTTCTCTTTTTTTCCTGTCTCTCTCTCTCTCTTTTTTTCTTTTTTCATTCTTTTTGCTGGTGACTTCCGATTGCTTAGAAGCATTCCAGGGTGCACCTTGCCTGGATCATGGTTGATATATTCAGCTACACATCCCCTCAACCACCTCTCACTAAAATGACTAGGAGGAGGAACACCCAACAGAGGAAAAATTCAGAGACTGTGCCCTCTCCATCAGAGATATCAGATATGGACATAAACAGTATGTCAGATAGAGAATTCAGCATAACAATTATCCAGGCAATGGGTAGGTTGGAGAAAACCATTAGTGACAACATAAAATCGACTAGGGCAAAAGTGAAAGCTGCCCAGGGAAGAAGTTAAAAATGCTATCAGTGAGACCCAATCTAATCTAACTACTCTAACCACTCAGTAACCAAGGCAGAAGACAGAATTAGTGATCTAGAGGACAAACTGATAGAGAAAAAGGATCAGGAGGAGGTCTGGAACAAATAGCTTAGAAGCCATGAAAACAGTATTAGGGAAATAAATGAATGAAACATTCCAATGTCAGAATTATTGGGAACCCTGGGGGTGGGGTGGGGCGTTATAGAGAAAGAAAGAAGACTAGAAGATATAGTTGAAGAAATTCTCCATGAAATTTTTCCCAATCTGGGGAATGGATCCAGCGTTTGTGTCCTAGAGGTAGAAAGAACCCTCCCCGCCCCCGCCCAAAGATCAATGAATCTAGAAAGACCTTAAAGCAGTTGATTGTAAGACTGACAAATCATAATTTTAGACAAGAGCTTTTGAGAGCGGTTAGGGGGAAGAGATTCCTTACGTACAGAGGAAAGTCCATCAGAATAATGTCAGACCTGTCCACAGAAATCTGGCAACCCAGAAAGGGCTGGCAAGACATTTTCAGGCACTAAATGAGAAGAATATGCAGCCAAGAATACTTTATCCAGCAGGGTTGACATTCAAAATGGATGGAGAGATAAAGAGTTTCCAAGACTGGCAAGGTTTAAAAGAGTATGTGATCACCAAGATGGCACTACAAGAAATACTAAGGGGGGTTCCATAAAAGAAGAAACAACCCAAGAGTGTCATAGAACAGAAATTTACAGAGACAATCTATAGAAACAAGGACTTCACAGGCACCATGACGTCAATAAAAATGTTTCTTTCAATAATCACTATCAACGTGAACGGTCTAAACGTTCCCATAAAACGGCACAGGGTTGCAGATTGGATAAAACAACAGGACCTGTCCATATGTTGTCTACAAGAGACCCACTTGAACCTAAGGATATATCCAGACTGAAAGTGAAGGGATGGAGAAGCATCTTTCATGCCAATGGGATTCAAAAGAAAGCTGGGTAGCAATTCTCATATCAGATATATAAATTAGATTTTAAACTAAAGACTGTAGTCAGAGATAAAGAAGGACACTACATCATTCTTAAAGGGTCTATCCACCAAGAAGATCTAACAATTATAAATATTTTTGCCCCCAATATGAGGGCATACATATCTACATAAGACAACTGTTAATCAAGATAAAGAGTCATATTGATATGAATGCATTAATAGTAGGGGATCTCAACACACCACTCTCAGTAACAGACAGATCATTCAAGCAGAAAATCAATAAAGAAACAAGAGCACTGAATGACACATTGGACCAGATGGATCTCATAGATATATATAGAACATTCCACCCTGAAACAACAGAATACTCATTCTTCTCGAGCACACATGGAACTTTCTCCAGAACAGACCACATACTGGGTCACAAATCAGGGCTCAACCAATACCAAAAGATTGAGATTATTCCCTTCATATTCTCAGACCATAATGCTTTGAAACTGGAACTCAACCACAAGAAAAAGTTTGGAAGGAATTCACACACTTGGAAACTAAAGACCACCCTGCTAAAGAATATTTGGATCAACCAGGAAATCAAAGAAGAACTTAAACAATTCATGGAAACCAGTGGGAATGAAGACACTTCTGTCCAAACCTATGGGATACGGCAAAGGAGGTCCTAAGGTAGAGATAGATAGCCATTCAAGCCTCCCTCAAAAAAATGGAAAAATCCATGGGGGCGCCTGGGTGGCTCAGTGGGTTAAGCCGCTGCCTTCGGCTCGGGTCGTGATCTCAGGGTCCTGGGATCGAGTCCCACATCGGGCTCTCTGCTCAGCGGGGAGCCTGCTTCCCTCTCTCCCTTTCTCTCTGCCTGCCTCTCTATCTACTCTGATCTCTCTCTGTCAAATAAATAAATAAAATCTTTAAAAAAAAAAAAAAAAAAATGGAAAAATCCAGAATACACCAGCTCTCTTTACACCTTAAAGAACTTAAGAATCAACAACAGATTAAGCCAACCCCACACACAAGAAGGGAAATGATCAAGATTAGAGCAGATATCAATGAGATAGAAACTAGAGATACAGTAGAACACATCAATGAAACTAGAAGCTGGTTTTTTGAAAGAATCAATAAGATCGATAAACCATTGGCCAAACTAATCCAAAAGAAAAGAGAGAGGACCCAAATTTATAAAATTATGAATGAAAAGGGAGAGATCACGACTAACACCAAGGAAATAGAAACAAACATCAGAAATTATTGTCAACAGTTATATGCCAATAAGTTAAGCAACCTAGATGAAATGGATGCATTCCTGGAAACCTAAAAACTTCCAAAACTGAATCAGGAAGAAATTGACAACCTGAATAGACCAATATCTAGTTATGAGATTGAAGCAGTGATCAAAAACCTCCCCAAAAACAAGAGCCCAGGACCTGACAGATTCCATGGAGAATTCTACCAAACATTCAAAGAAGAAGTAATACCTATTCTCCTGAAGCTGTTTCAAAAAATAGAAACAGAAGGAAAACTTCCATACTGTTTTTATGAAGCCAGCAATACCCTGATCCCCAAACCAGGCAAAGATCCCACCAAAAAGGAGAATTTTAGACCAGTATCCCTGATGAATATGGATACCAAGATTCTCAACAAGATCCTAGCTAATAGGATCCAACAGTACATTAAAAAGGTTATCCACCATGACCAGGTGGGATTTATCCATGGGATCCAAGGGTGGTTGAACATTTGCAAATCAATCAATGTGATAGAACAAACCCATAAGAGAAGAGAGAAGAACCACATGGTCCTCTCAACTGATGCAGAAAAAGCATTTGACAAGATACAGCATCCACTCCTGATTAAAATGATTCAAAGTATAGGGATAGAAGGAACATTACTCAACTTCATAAAATCTATCTATGAAAACCCACAGTGAATATCATCCTCAATGGGGAAAAGCTGACAGCCTTCCCTCTGAGATCAGGAAGACGACAAGGATGTCCACTCTCACCACTCTTGTTCAACATAGTATTAGAAGTCCTAGCAACAGCAATGAGACAACAAAAAGAAATAAAAGGTATTCAAATTGGCAAAGAAGAAGTCAAACTCTCTCTCTTTGCAAATGACATGATACTTTATATGGAAAATCCAAAAGACTCTACCCCCCAAATACTAGAATTCATATGGCAATTCAGTAAGGTGGTAGGATACAAAATCAATGCACAGAAATCAGTTGCTTTCTTATACACTAACAATGAAAATACAGAAAGGGAAATTAGAGAATCGATTGATTTACTATAGGACCAAGAACCATAAGATACCTGGGAATAAACCTAACCAAAGAGTTAAAGGATCTGTACTCGAAGAACTACAGAACACTCATGGAAGAAATTGAAGAAGACACAAAAAGATGGAAGAGCATTCCATGCTCATGGATCAGAAGAATAAATACTATTAAAATGTCTAGGGCTGCCTGGGTGGCTCAATGGGTTAAAGCCTCTGCCTTTGGCTCAGGTCATGATCTCAGGTCCTGGGATCAAGCCCCGCATCGGGCTCTCTGCTCAGTGGGGAGCCTGATTCCAACCCCCCCCAGCCCCCACCTGCCTTGTTTGTGATCTCTCTTTCTGTCAAATAAATAAAAATAAAAATAAATCTTAAAAATGTCTATACTGCCTAGCACCATCTATACTATCAATACCATCCTGATCAAAATTCCACTGGCATTTTTCAAAGAGCTGGATCAAACAATCCTAAAAATTTGTATGGAACCACAAGAGACCCTGAATTGCTAAGGAAATGTTGAAAAAGAAAAACAAAACTGGGGGCATCATGTCGCCTGATTTCAAGATTTACTACAAAGCTGTGATCACCAAGACAGCATGGTACTGGCACAAAAACAGACATATAGACCAGTGGAACAGAGTAGAGAGCCCAGAAATGGACCCTCAACTCTATGGTCAAATAATCTTCGACAACACAGGGAAAAATATACAGTGGAAAAAAGACAGTCTCTTCAATAAATGGTGCTGTGAATATTGGACACCTAAATGTAGAAGAATGAAACTCGACCATTCTCTTACACCATACACAAAGATAAACTCGAAATGAATAAAAGACCTCAATGTAAGGCAGGAATCTATCAAAATCCTAGAGGAGAACATAGGCAATAACCTCTTTGACATTGGCCACAGCAACTTCTTTCAAGACATGTCTCCAAAGGCAAAGGAAACAAAAGAGAAAATGAACTTATGGGGCTTCATCACAGCAAAGGAAACAGTCAGCAAAACAAAGAGGCAACCCATGGAATGGGAGAAGATATTTGCAAATGACACTACAGACAAAGGGCTGATGTCCAAGATCTATAAAGAACTCCTCAAACTCAACACACACGAAACAGATAATCACATCAAAAAATGGGCAGAAGGCATGAACAGACACTTCTCCAAAGAAGACATACAAATGGCTAACAGACACATGAAAAAATGTTCATCATTAGCCATTAAGGAGATTCAAATCAACACCACATTAAGATACCACCTTACACTAGTTAGAATGGCCAAAATTAACAAGACAGTAAACAACAAGTGTTGGAGAGGATGTGGAGAAAGGGGAACCCTCTTACACTGTTGGCGGGAATGCAAGTTGGTGCAGCCACTTTGGAAAATAGTGTGGAGAGTCCTTAAGAAATTGAAATTAAAAGTAGAGCTTCCCTATGACCCTGCAATTGAACTACTGGGTATTTACCCCAAAGATACTGATGTAGTGAAAAGAAGGGCCATCTGTACCCCAATGTTCATAGCAGCAATGGACACAGTCGCCAAACCGTGGAAAGAACCAAGATGCCCTTCAATGGATGAACGGATAAAAAAGATATGGTCCATATATACAATGGAGTATTATGCCTCCATCAGAAAGGATGAATACCCAACTTTTTTATCAACATGGATGGGACTGGAAGAGATTATCCTGAGTGAAATAAGTGAAGCAGAGAGAGTCAAGTATCATATGGTTTCACTTACTTGTGGAGCATAAGGAATAACATGGAAGACATTCGGAGATAGAGAGGAGAAATGAGTTGGGGGAAATCAGAGGGGGAGACAAACCATGAGAGACTGTGGACTCTGGGAAATAAACTGAGGGTTTTGGAGGGGAGGTGGATCAGGGGGTTAGGTGAGACTGGTGGTGGGTGTTATGGAGAATACGTATTGCATGGAGTACTGTGTTTGGTGCATAAACAGTGAATTTTGGAGCACTGAAAAAAATAAAATTAAATTAAAAAAATAAGATGAAAATAAAAATAAAGAAAACAGAAAAAAAATGAGAAAATTTGAGTGGATGAGGCCAAGACTATCGATTCTCTGAATTCAATATGAAAACCATGAGAAGACCTCCAGCATCTAGTAAAATGTTGCCTTTTTCCCGAAATTCACATCATTTATTGGCTCCAGGCCAATAACCAGAATCTGATTTTAGCATATCTCAAGTGGGCAGGAAAGCAGTTCTATAAATGTGTGAAAGGAAGAGAACACCTGGAAGATATGAACCAGCAGCTCCAAGTGAATATGCTTGATCATGGACTGTGAAGGTGTTAGAGCAGAAGATACAAAAGATAAAGCTAAATAGAAGACAATTCATTCATATGAGATTATCTGTCCATGATTCTGGACTCAAAATGTTGGCATAAATATGTATAGCTGGACCTAATATTTTTATGGAACGATTTCTTGAAGCCTAAGCATGGGAACAGCCTACAGCAAATGAGGTAGAGTTGTTGTACATTTTTTGACATGTATTGAAGGACTCAGAAGCCTTCAGGAGCTGGGAAAGTAAAAATGGATTTACCTTATAATGCCAAAGAATGACAAATCTTTCTCTTTTTACAAAGTCTGCCTAGAAGAATCTCTTAAATTGCTATAAGGTGGTAAGGAGTGCTTTAATAAGGGAGGCATCTGAACTTTGGTAAGTTCAGTGATGGATGTCTTCTATTGCCCCAGAGGCTATGAGAGATTTTTCTGGGGAATCAAGGTACTTAATGGGTGATGGGATTCCAGAATGGCACAGCACAGCACAGGGAGAAGAACTTACCTCTGAGAAACATGGGAGGCATGATTATTGGAATAAGCAATAATGCTTTTTCATATAGGAGACTAACTCATGATGTTCCTAGGAGTTTGACAAATGGGCATCTGACAAGGATATTACTCTTTTTGTGTAATAAAATGACCAAGTGCTGACAAGCAGAAAGTTGACAGTCCTGCAGTAGAAATGATCAAATTCTCAGAGAACATGGAATGTTAAAAATGCATTGTAATTTGGCGATCATTACTAGGATCATCCTTGGAATAACTCTCTAGAAGAAAAAAGTGGCATTACTACATACAAAAAGGTGTTCTTCTATTTTTTTTTTTAAAGATTTTATTTATTTATTTGACAGAGATCACAAGTAGGCAAAGAGGCAGGCAGAGAGAGAGGAGGAAGCAGGCTCCCTGCGGAGCAGAGAGCCCGATGCGGGGCTTGATCCCAGGACCCTGGGATCATGACCTGAGCCGAAGGCAGAGGCTTTAACCCACTGAGCCACCCAGGCACCCCAAAAGGTGATCTTCTTATGGCCATTACATATGCTAAAAATTTTCTCTAATTATTTCTTTTTTAATGAAAAATTTGAATCCTCACTAATTAAATGAAATGAGATCATTTTGGAAGTGCCTTGAAATTAATTAAGAACAATGAAGTTAATGAAAATTATTATCCTCTAATATATCTTCAATGACATTTGTGAACAAATACAACCCATCACTTCCGTGGACAGGGAACCACAGACATAGCAGGAACAAGCTCATTTACTCTGGCACCCAAGAGTTCAGTTTTCACTCTCCAAGGAAAAACCAAACACATTTGATTGTTAGTCTCGACCCAGCTGAACCAGAAAAGTAAATCTGCTTTAAAAAATATGATGTTCTTCAAGTCAAATCTATATGACATAGGATTATCCCCGTGTCCTGGATTATCTCTGCTATCACTGTCCTCCATTAGCCATGGGAAGGGAGGGTTCGCTGAAATCGCATCTTGCCCATACACAGTATTTTCATCGCATTTTTCAAGGGCCTTCACAAAGTTATCTCCAGAAATTGAGAGTAATGTTTATTGACACTCAAATGTGAAACTGCATTGAATAATTAAGTATCTAAGTATCCATTGCTGACAGAAACATTAAATTTGTATGTACACAAATTAATAAGGAAATACACCAGCAATGGGAAAGAGTCAGCTACAGAAATTTACTACATGTGTCCCTGTTCTTGTTTTGCTGTTTCAGTTTGTCTTTACGGACATGGAAATGTCTATTGGGAATCACATCCCAGTAGAAATGATAACCTCTCATCAAGCATATTAAACATTGTGTCTTTTATTTATTATTTCCCTCACCTCTTCTCAGATACAATTTATAAAAGGTTGATCATTTCAAGTAGTTGAAGTTAGTATCTGTGAGATAATAGAAAAAATATATATGTCTCTATTGGTCTCTACTCCAGTTCCTGGCAGAGATCCTAAAGCCCTTGTAATTTCCTAAGTAATACAAGAACACCCAGTGCATCTGCTCTTCCAATATTTGTCTCTGACCCCATTCCTGACATGGGGCTCCTTAAACCCCTGTAAATTCCTAACAGCACCAGGAGCATCTTTTTGTCTATTGAGGTAACTCTTGGTGGGCTCCTAGAGGGAGGCTGGTCTGCAGAAAGACCAAGCCATGATTAGAAACTTGGAATTTTCAGCCTTGCCATCCATCCTCCAGAGAGGCAACAGAGGATGGAAATGGAGCTCATGGTTGATTGTGTCTACAGAAGGAAGCCTCCATAAAATCACAATATCCGGGGGTTTGGAAAGCTTCCAGCCTGGCCAGCACATCCACACTGGGATGTGCTGATAAACATTAAGTAAGTGCTTCCCTGAGTTCTGTGAGCTGCTCTGGCAAAGTCATCAAAGCTGAGTAAGTGGCTGGAGGCTCCGATCTAAAGCCAGTTGGTCAGAAACCTGAGGGTAACTGGCATGTGAAGTGGGGGTAGGAGCCGCTCTTGTGCGACAGAGCCCCTACCCATGAGATCTGATGGTATCTCCAGGTGGATAGTGTGGATAGTGTCAGGATAGTCCTATACTGGAGAGTTGCTCTTTGCAGGGGAAAAAAGACCTACACATTGGTGACCAGAAGTGTCAGAAGTATTCTGTGTGAGGAGAGGAGATTCTCGGGGAAGAAAGACCTAGTAGGGAAGAACTGGGTTTTTCTTTACATAGGAAGGAAAAATCTAAGTTTTTTCTTTGCAGTATCCAAAGAGGAAATATAAATCTGCTATTCACTGGAATGCATGAAATTACCACATAAAAATATGATCGGAATACTAGAAAATATTCTGGTCAGAAGGATTCTAGCCAAAGAGATATCAACCACAATAGAATCTCAAGCAAGTAAGTATACAACTGCATGAAATTCTACTAATAAAAATTAACCTATCAGCTCTTTACTAAGAGAGTGATCTCAGCTAGCTACAGCTTCCCTTCAAATAATTTTGCAAATTGAAGGAAAACCAACAATTTGTGCTGGGAAATACCTTTGTTACTACCCACTGTACCACTAGATAGAGGAGTTGCTACATCATGCAAAAAATCCTTGTAGCTAATCTACCCCTTGCTCAGCTATAGCCTGAAGAAGGATGTCACCATGATGTCGTGGGCTTTAGAAGCCTTCTTCAAGAATTGGGATCATCCCGGAACACCTGGGTGGCTCAGTCGTTTAAGCCTCTGCCTTTGGCTCAGGTCATGATCCCAGGGTCCTGGACTTGAGTCCAGCATCAGGCTCCAGCTCAGCGGGAAGCCTGTTTCTCCTTCTGTCTGCTGCTCCCCTGCTTGTGCTCTCTCTCTCTCTCTCTCTCTGTGTCTCTCTGGCAAATAAATAAATAAGATCTTAAAAAAAAAAAAAAAAAAGAATTGGGAGCATCCCAAGAAATACAGGTACACAGTCTCATTTGGAACAAGAAGAAAATTCATTCAACCCAAAGAATTGTCAGACATTTGGCCTTTGTGTTGACAAGAAGAAAAAAAAAAACACACACACAAAAGTAAACATCTGTACTCTGTAATTGGCCAAACCTTAATGGAAGGTATTCACTAGCATAGCAGAACACGAAGATAGGATTTTGGCAAATGGCACATTATTTCATAAAGAGCTCTGCTCAAGGTACTTTACAAGAAAGGGGGAAGGCTTACTTAAAGCTATCACTTAGGATTGTATCAAATCAAATCAATTTCATAGTTCCTTTAAATTTTATTGATGTCTTTTCAGCTTTTGTATGCCATAGAGTTGAAATAACAAAAACAACCTTGAGATGTCTCAATTTTAACTCCATTTTAAGCTCAATTTTTATCTTCTTAATTCTTTTCTTAAAGAAAAAAGTTTGCTTCCATTTCAGACACTCTGAATATAGCAATAGAAACCATTGTACTAAAGAGTATTCTGAGAACGTTTGGTATTTAACGCGAGTGTGGGCAGAAAACCAAGGGACTTGTTCTTCCTGTGTGAAGGTGAAGATGATTATAAAATTTGGTGCTTGTACTTAGGATGGTGAGTGAAGCAGAAAGGAGGCCTTTACATGTTGTCTGTGCAACAGCTGTTTAGGAGAGTTCTGGCAAATTCTATGATGGGGTCTGTCACCAATTCTGGTCTGCTCTAGACCTTGGGACCAAGTCAGTTTGCAGCCCAAAGTTGTCCTCATATCTATTAACATTACACAGTCATTGCCCTGCAACTGATATTCCATTCATTTTCCTTCACTCATAGCTTTAGGGTGTTTTCAGGTAATAATTACATTTCTTATAGCTATAAAATAACATTTCACTTTGTCACAGCCTACCTCACTAAACCATAGCTGATGAGGGCTTTGGCATCCTCATTTATTTCCTTATAGAATCAAAACTCAGAGAAGCAAAGCATTCATTTCCAAAGTTTGTCAATGTTCAGAGCAAAGACCTATGTTACCTTGTAATATTGATATTTTTATCTGCTTTTAACATGTGTATCTATATTCTAATTTCCCCACTCCCTTCAGTGTTAATGTTTGTATTTTATCTCTTTATTTTTTCCTAATTAAAACACAATTTTTGTTTCATTTTTCCTACATGGATTCATAGTTTCATATAATTGCAATAAAAGTATACCAACAATGTTGTGCTTTTCACTTATTAAGATTGTATGTCAAATATTTTCCAGTGTTTTACATTGCTTTAATAAAACAAAGTGCCCAATGGTCCATTGAGTTTTTATATCATAACTTACTTAACTATTCCTCTATTTTGGAACATACAGATGATTTATAAATTATGCTATTACATTGAGATTTTCAGGAAATACATATATTCTCTTCAGAGATTTTGTTCGTTTTCTTTTAATGAGAAATTCTCTTAGAATACATTGTCAAGAGTGGAATTATTGGATTAATAATATGAACATTTAAATAACTTTTGATACATATTTTTATCATTATTAAAACTAACATTTTAATTATCACTTAATATATAGAAGTATGAAAATAATAAAACTCATACCTAATGTACATCACTGATATTTTATTTAATAAATTATAATATTTTGCATATTTAATTCAGAAATCCTTTTCTCTTTTAAAATAAAATGTTAGAGACCTTAGGTTCATGCTTTCAAACACTCCATCTTCTTACTTTTTCCTTGAG
Source organism: Martes martes (assembly GCF_963455335.1). Taxonomy (NCBI): domain Eukaryota; kingdom Metazoa; phylum Chordata; class Mammalia; order Carnivora; family Mustelidae; genus Martes; species Martes martes. Next base: position 35,442,134 of record NC_137899.1, read on the forward strand.
TTCTACCCTATAAATGGTGTGTATCATTCTCAGGCAAGCTTATGAGTTTTACTGCATTTGTATGTGTCCATAAATAATATGAATTTCTGCTTAAAGAGTGTAAATGTGCCTAAATGGTATCATGGTATCATATATTCCCTGTATCTTTTAGCAACTTGCTTCATTTCTTCTTTCTATATAAAATTGTTTTTTCATTATTGTCTATTCATTTTGCTCAATTTTTTATTTTATTTATTTATTTATTTATTTTTAATTTACCTTTTTTAGGTTTACTCTATTTTCTTTTTCCTAATTTCTTGGTTAAGATTAATCCTCCATGGTGCCTGGGTGGCTCAGTCAGTTGGATGGCTGCCTTGGGGTCAGGTCATGATCTCAGGGTCCTGGGATCAAGCCCCACGTGGGGCTCCTGGCTCATCAGGGAGTCTGCTTCTCCCTCTCCCTCTGTCCCTCCCTCTGCTCATGGGCTCTCTCTCTTTCTCTCAATTAATTAAAATCTGTAAAAAAAAAAAAAAAGATTAATTCTTCATATTTATTATTTTCTGATATAAATTTATAAGACCAAAGAGTTTTGTGAAACTGCCACTTTATCCACATATAACAGGTCTGGACACATTGCATTTTCATTGTTAATTTAGTTCTAAATATGTTTCAGTCTCTATTATAACTTCTTCTGTGGTCCATCACTTATTTGGAAGATTGTGCATGATTATCTTTATTCCAAATTTCTTGGGTGAGTGGATGTTAGCTTTCTGTTGTTGACTTCCTACTTTTAAATTTAAGTGACTTTTGGTCCATTCTATATGATTCAGATCCTTGGATATTTCTAATGATACATTATGTAACCTATTACTTGATGAATTTTTCATATATCCCTTGTATGCAGTAGTCAGTAGAACTATTTCGGAAAATATTTCCAGTTCTTTCCAGTTGGCATGAAGCTTATATTGATTGTACTGTGTTCCCATGTGTCTTTGATGACCAGGACTCAATGCTTAATTGCATTGTTACATAGAACTAGCATAAAATACATTTTTTGTGTGTTAACCCACAGAGATTTTTGGTTCTTTGTGTTACTGTAGGATGATAACTCAAATCCGATGTCGTAGATATGGGGTGATACTGGTAGCATCCTGGCAGTGGAGAAGGTGGCAATTACATTAGCAAAACACGTAATAAAATTATCACCTGCTAGGACTTGGATTTTAGTCATGTATCCAGTGGATGTGTAGCACTAGGAGACATGATTGAAAACCTAAATTTATTGACATGTATTAGTTGGTATTAGCCAGCCATCATGGAAGAGACCCAAAGAATGTGTGTTGAAAATATTTTTTTTCCTTCATTCTTTGGCGCAAGTCCATCACATCCACTTATTTGTTGGGTTGTTGAAAGCTTCTGTATCCTTACTAAGTTTTGTTATTGAGATGATCATTTTAACATCTCTCACTGTACATATAAGTAAATATTTCTTGAACAGAACCTAAAAACAAATTAAGCAACAAACATACATGACAAATTGGATGTTACTAAAATTACCAACTTCTGCTGATCAGCAGACACACTGAAAGAGTAAAAAAGCAAGCCAAAGAGCAGGAAAAGATCTTTGCAATACAAGGAACACATCATTCAGATGTAGAATACACAAAAATTCCTGCAAATCACTTAGGAAAAGAATCATTCAAACCCATAGGGGGGGAAAAAAAAATATATATATATATATGACTTAGAGACGTTGTACAAAAAAAAAAAAAAGATATCCAAATAGCCAATAAACATTTGAAAGAATCTGAATGATATTAGTCATTAGGGAAATGCAAATCCAAATCATGATAGGAAAAAAAAATCCTGTCATGCACTGACAGTATTGCTGGGAGTCTGAATTTGTACAACCTCTTTTCTGCAGTATAAACTGAAGCTCAAAATACAATACCCTGCAGCCTGGCTATCCCAGTCACACTCTAGAGATCTTTGAGGATCCAGCATTATGTAAAGGGAAGTCTCCCAACGCCATAAACCAGGCAGTCCTAGGGCTTATTTCTTTTGTTCGCCCTCTCTTAGGAATAACTATTCTGCGCCACCTACTGTCCAATACCTTAAAATCTCTGTTTTCAAATATTTAGCTGGCTTTTACTGTTTATGGCCAGAGGTTAAACTGGTCCATATCATTCATCCATCTTGGCTAAAAGCTGGTGCACGTCCGTTCTGTTGACTAACTGCTGTGACCCTTCCATCTTCCTGCTGAGTCACAGCCCATGTAGCTGCTGTCACCCAAATGGCACTCCTGGGGGATGACATGTGTCTCAATTCCAGGAATTCTTGCCAATCATCTAAAACTGCTAATCCATACGTAGTTGGTTTGTTATTTTGATTTTTGAATTTGTCTTTTCTTTTTCTGGGAGGCAGATGAGAACATGAAGAAGGCTTTCCTTCTATGTATTTGGTAAAAAGTAACTCTTATGATAGACACAGGCTTATATTTCCCCCGAAAGGAGATAGAAATTTCCAACTGATAATTGGATTTTAGTCTGGGGGTTCACAAGGAGACTACATGTCTGAACTTGCTTTCCTTAGGTTTTTACATGTTGATGACATCAGAAAATGCTATTCTTACAGATTATTAAATTTTATGATAAAACTCTAGAAAGTGCTTCAGATGGCTTATTAAGATGCTATAAAACTAAAGCTGTTCTTTAACTTGAATTTTTATGACATTGAGTAAGCTAATAAGATGCGACGCCCAAATGTAAAATAACTTTTTTAATCAGTTGTGTGTTTTTTTTTAATTTTGCAACTTATTTCATTCAGCAGAGAACCAAATGGTTTCGTTCTTTTGCTACACTGTTGCTGTTGTTTCTCATGTGGAAGTGTGTGTGTGTGTGTCATCAAGGTATCATTAAATAGTCATAGTGGTCAAAAGTGACTCAGTTAGACACTTACTAAAGACCTTGCATCGTTGTTGTTGTTAATTTTACCCTTGTTTTGCAAGACCCTGACTGGCAAAATGATTGTGGCTGAAGCTGATTTTTGGTGCACTCCCACTGATTTCAAGTCCCCTTCCTCATTAACCCCCTGAGATTACCTGTACCTCGTGCGCCTCCCCAGGATTCCCAGTTGTCATGGCCAGCACGGCGTTATATACTCTCACTTGTCCTCTAGGATGCAGAATATATGGAATCTTAGAAACATAGTTAAGTGTCAGGTTAGCTGTCCCTAATGGTTTAAAATAGGGTCAGCAACTTTCTCTGCGAGGGGCCAGATTGTAAATATTTTTAGTTTCGAGGCCATAAGATCTCAGTTGAACCTATTCAGCACTGTCCTCGTGACACAAAAGCAGCCATCGGTTACTTGTAAATTAACAGGCATGACTGTGTTCCATTAAAATTTTATGTATGAAAATGGACAGTGGGCCACATTTGGCTTATGGACCAGAATTTGATGAACACGTTTAATGGATTATCCTTCCCAAAGTGGTACATTGGGATTTTAACACAGACCTTTCTGGGCAATGCTATAATTCAAGTTTTAAAGGTGGGGCTTTAATGTGACATTAATAGAACCATAGGTCAGATTGTTAAGCCATTCAGCATCCATAACAAAACTTTTGTCAGTTGAGAAATGTTTAAAAAATAGCAGAAAGTGTATAATGGTCAGACACGAGAATTTGGTAATTTATTTAGCCCCCCATTTAAAAGAAGCCTCATTAATTCACAAAATTATTTTCTAATACACACTTGTAGTATTCATGTTGCCTGAAGGGAGAAATGATCTACCTGGAATCGTCTGCATGAAGATCTACATATGAACCATACATCTCGATGGGATGTAAGGACACAGGAATGATTTTCTGGTAACTAACTTTGAGGAAAACTTGTAATTTTCTCCCCGACAAGACAGTGATTCTCTATGGGTTAATATTTTTGTGTCTGTGGCTATATGTAGACTGTAGAATTGCATTCTTTTACAATTCTAGCTTGAATAGATATATATATTTTTCCCCCTTTGGAACTTGTCAGAAGTGCCATGAGTTTTCAAAAAAGGCTAAAACTCTTTTACTATGAAGTTGTATGATGGATTTGAAGACTACATTCAAAGGACAGATACATGGTTTCAGGTGAATTTGGGGGGAAAGATCAATCAACCAGTGTTTTCTGCTACCTTGTCACTTTTCATTCAAGTCTCTTTGTGTATGTAGCTTTGCAGTAAAGTATTCCAGCTGAGATAGATTTGGCCATTGTAACAACATTCTTTTGACTAAATCCAGGTAACTTAACAAGTTTCTTAAAACTACATACAAGAATTGAAAGTATTATTAAGCCATTTAGAACGTTTTTTGAAAAGTGTATTCAAAGATTACAGTGGTCACTCGGCGGGAACATTCCATTTCTTACGCCACTAAGGATTCTGCGAGTTTCTATAATACCAGGTAGGTCATGGTTTTCAAGTAATTTTTCAAGTCATTTCACAGTAATTCCAAAGTTATACATTTATTCCTGAAATTAATAGCTTGTCATAAATTCTGACTTTCATCTTTGTTTAATAACCCATGCCTTCACTTATTCAATAAATGCATCATGAACCTACTACGTGTTAAGATTTGGAAAGTCAAGGATGAACAAAGCAGATGTAATCTCTGCCCTGATAAAATTAACTTTCACGTTGGAAGCATGGGATAATAAACAGGTAGAAAAATATATGTAATAAAACCTGAGAATATGATGAAGGCCTTGAAGGAAATGAATGTGTGTCCTGAAAGTATGTGACAGGTATGGGACCCCGTACCACCCAATAAATGAGGAGTCCAATTCCAACAATTCCTTTAAGGGAAAGTGTAAAACATGAAACAGCGAGTGGATATTTATCTTCTAAGAAGTTTTCCTAATGAATAGGAATTTCCTAAGAAAATGGAGGTATTTCATGACAGCAGTAATCTATGAGAGAACAAAAGACCATTTCAAGATTTAAGAGTCAGAATAGAATGCTTTATAATTTCCTTTAACTTGGGTTCTATAGTTCTGCAGCCCTCTGATCCTATGGACAGTCCCACAATAATCCTTTATTCATTTTTCAAACTTAAAGGAACTTTTAGGTCCTTCCGCCCCATGCTGCTCTGAGTGGGAGGCTGGGAATTAGAGGGAGTTAGCCCATACAATGTCTTCCTCACTGAACACTCTGGTTTTGTTCAGACTGACAAATATCAACTTCGTCTGTCAATCTGATCTCAAGAGATGGCGCCTAAGCCATCACAGAATTGTTTCTTTTAAAGCCAGACATCCATGTTACTCTTCTAAAATGGAGCCCAGATTCAGGACTTTCATCTCACTTCTGATTTAACTATACCCCATCTTAGTTCATGTGTGGAAGATGATGGTCACTCTAGAAAGCTGGTTCATACTGTTCCTTTGTATATCTAAATACCTTCAGGGTCCTTTCAAATCTAATTTACTCCCTTAATTTAATATCTCAGGGAAACACTGGGAATAAGCCATACTTCTTCAAGGGCGAAGAACACAGAATAGCAAGTGTATCCACCAGGATGGCATTTCTCTTAGAATGACGGACAATCTCTACAATGGTGGCTGAAGTTACTCATCAATTTACTCTTCTCGTCAACAAGAAGTTGGCAAGCCACTGTTGTCCTTATGGAACCTTCAAAATCCAGTTTCCTTCAAGCTTTCTGTTTAGTCTTCCTTAGTAAATGGCTTTTGTTCTCAAGTTTTCCCCTCGTTTTTTTTTCAAAATTTTACATGAAATGAAACACAACCAACATTTGAGAAGACTCATTCTTGAAAAAAGTGAAACGCCACAGCAAGCTCTATAGTTACAGAACTTTCTAAAATCTGGGTCACAGTAGGCAGCCAAGAGAGAAAGCACATACTGTTACAGTGGACATCAGTGTTGTTTGAAACTTGATAAAGCATAGCACTGGCTGCTGAGAGCCAGAAGGCAGAGTGTTGAGAGCTTGCAGGAGTAGAGATGCAGGAGATGAAGGCCTCTTGAGAGAGGAGGGATCCCTTAGAAGCTTGCGATGGCAAAGAAGGAGGGGAAATCGTGGGAGTTAAAGGGGTCCATCAGGCCTCTTCTTCATGGTGGTGACATGGTGGTGACATTATGGTGTCCACATGGTCAACACTGATGTCATAAGTAGGGGGGAGCCTTCTTACCAGCTGACAGGAATGGAAGCCTGGCCTCCCATCTTAACCTTTTCTGATACTAACCCAGCGGTTATCAGCCCACCTTTTACAACTCAATGAGGGTAGAAGTCTAGGCTAACCTCTTAGCCATTGCTAAGTTGGGTGAGCCAGCGTGGGGAGCCCCAGTTCTTTTCTGTAGTGTATGGCTGGAGTAGAGAGGTTATTTTCTAAAAGTCTGTCCTTTGGCTAAACAAAGCAGAATTTTCTGGTCCATTTTTGTTTTGTTTTGTTTTGTTTCTTCTATGCAACTGTTGGCATTTCCAGATTGTCAGTGTCTTCTGCACCCACTGTGGGATATATGAGGCCAAAAGAAAATCCAGGGAACACACCACCACGTCATCCCTCAGGTTGCAAGTTTCCTAGTCAATCTGTCTTGTTTTTTCCACCTTTTAACCTCTTTGAATGGTTGTTTTATATATAACGTCCAGCATTTTCTGTTGTATTTAGTGAGAGGAATAGGAAAAAGTACATCTACTCTAACCTCTTGGAGTTGGCTAGAGTCATGCACATTTCTATTTCTGCGAAGTAGATCTATTGAATGTTGAGAATAATTTTAACTTTTTCTCCGGAGTCCCTTTTGTTTAACCCACTATATGCAGAAAGGATGTGGAAATTCAAAATGTTAATTCCACTTTTGCCAATATAACTTGCATTCTGTATAAGTTGAAAAATGTGTCATTATTAAACAATAATACATCAGCTCTTTAAAAAAAAATAGCTCCCCCGCCCCCTTTAAGCTAATGGCAAGTCCTGGAGATAAGTACTGAGAATATCTTAAACAAATCACTCACATTTAAATACATGAAAGAAGCTACAATATTTCTTACAGGGCATCTCTTGCTTTGCTCTCATGTTGACTCCCCCCAGAGGATTCCTCTGTCATTGGGTAGAGGAGAAGTGTTGAGGTCAAGCTCACTGAAGGAAATTTGCCTTCATTCCTTTGCACATGCGATTTCAGAATGTTTCATCCGGGGCTGAAACCTCCCCATTCAGATGTCATGCTTGACCTTTAAAAGGAATGAGGGGCATGACTACTTTTGCCATGCATTTCAGCCCACATATTACCATTTTGAAATCAAATGCGTCTTCACTTGCAGTGGGGTGATGTTACCGCCTGCGCATGTGCAGTGCATGATCAGGCCGTGGACGTTGGGTGTCCAGTGCCTTAGAAGAGAATCTCCCAGATATTACCATGACCTTCAAAAGGCTGTGAGTTGAGGTGGAACATGTGGCCAAGCAGAGGGCTTGTCCTTTATTCCTGAAGCAAGCAAGCTAACTTTATTCAGGTGCAAAGCCACCTTAGGAATCTCTAAGGACTTTTAGTGCTTCTAGATTATTTTAAGAAGTTGTGTGCCACCAATGCTTGTGATGCAACATAGGCTGATATTTTGTGAAAAACGTGGACATTCATGACTCTAGGTAGAAAAGGAATCCAAATTTCGAACTCTAAATATGAAAAAAATTTTAGGAAAATTTTAATTTTTTTCACATATGTTTTTATGCATGTACAGAAGTAATATGTAATAAAATTCCATAAAATATATATCTTTCAATTAGTATAAAGTGAGATTTTGTCATAAGTAAACATGTTATAGTTCAGTTGACAGTATGGATTTTTTAATAGTTCTTAACAATAGACATTTTCCTTGATAGCATTTTAAAATATATACATATATATTTTTAAAGATTTTATTTATTTATTTGATAGACAGAGATTACAAGTAGTCAGAGAGGCAGGCAGAGAGAGAGGAGGAAGCAGGTTCCCCGCTGAGCGGAGAGCCCGATGCGGGGCTCGATCCCAGGACCCTGAGACCATGACCTGAGCTGAAGGCAGAGGCTTTAACCCACTGAGCCACCCAGGTGCCCCGCATTTTAAAATATATATAAGCTCCTATCTTGAGCTTATGGAATCTTGATTAATGATTGGCTTCCCAGAAAACAATAGATCACTTTGTTTGGGATCCTAGATTTATTTTGGATTCGAGGCAATATGATATATATATATATATGTTATCATGTATCATATCATATGACCCATATATCATATCATATATATATCATATTGTCTGGAATGCAAAATAAATCTAGGATTTATATAAAAATCTGATATATATATAAAATAAATCTATATATGCACACACATACATATATATCAAACACGTTATAAGATATATAGGTAATAAATATCTGATATATTATTTACATAATATATATTATATATATAATATAATGCAAGCATATGCCATTTTAGATCCTAGCAATTCAAGTCACATATATTAAAAGATTATCTCTCTGGAGCAATTCTCAAGGGCATGTGTTGAATTTCCAAAACAGTGTTACAGCATTCCAATTTCCCATATGTATTCGATCTTGGAATTTTTGTTTTTTAGATTTTCTTACTGAAACTCCTTAGAAAATTGTCTGGATAATATTTCTCTAGCTTCTTTCATGTCACAGCACACCAATGTATTTTCTAATTTTTTACCCACTGTAGTATTTGATGTGATGACAGAGATCATATTATTTGTTAATAGTTTTATAGATGTATGCCATTTCCCTCAACAGCTATTACAGATTGTCACGTAAATTAGAAAGTTTTCAAGACATATTTTTATTCCTCTGCTAGACCTAACTAAGCCAAAACACATGGTGGTTGTTTAATAAACCTCATTGAATGGAAGCCACAGGGTAGCTCCATTTCCACAACACTCAAGAGATGCAACCCAACAACGGTGTTGTGGGAGAGGGGTGGTCATTTCTGGGAGTGTTACACACACATGACACTACATACATATCAATCACTCTTCTAGATTTCTCACTTCATTAAGTTTGTGAAATACCATGCTTCTGTCTAAAATAACAAGTAGAACAAGAATTCACATTGAGGTCCTTTAAGTGCTTATCTGATTCAGTTGCCTATTCCATTTATCTTCGCACACAGGCAAAAATCTTTTTTTTTTTTTTTTTTACAAATTATATTGATTGTCATTATCTTAATCTAGCATGATTTTCTTTCTTTTTTTTCTTAAAGATTTTATTTATTTATCTGAGAGAGTGCCTGTGCACAAGCATGGGAGAGGGGCGGCCAGAGAGGGAGAAACAGACTCCCAGCTGAGCGGAAAGCAGGACTGGGATCCAGGACTCCATCCCAGGACCCAGGGATCATGACCAGAGCTGAAGGCAGATGCTTAACCCTCAGCCATCCAGGCGCCCCAATCCAGCATGATTTTCATGTTGCCAAAATATTCTGAATCATGTAGATTTATTTTCTTGTGACATTGTTGTTGCTTCATATATTAAGCAATAAGAAGTTTATCTAAAGGGGCATCTGCATGGCATAGCCGATTGAGTGGCCAACCCTTGATTTCGGCTCAGGACCTAACTGGCTGACTTTTGGTTTGGACTCAGGTCATGAACTCAGGGTCCTGGGATCAGAGCCACTGTTGGGCTCCCCGCTCAGAGGGGAGCCTGCGTATCTCCCTCTCCTCTTGCTCCTCCCCCTGCTCATTCTCTCTCTCTGTGTCCCCCAAATGGATAAATCTTGAAAAAAACAAAAAACAAAAAACGCTGTCTTAAGTAAGTTGAAATATCATCCTCCAGTGAACTCTTAGCCACATGTGTATTTCCCTTGAGCCCAAATTCCCAGACAGTGAAACCTGTCTGTGGTTTTCTCTTAGAGCAGTTATCACAGACTCACTCAAATGCCTGTTTCATGCATGCTGAACAGTGAAATACAAATCTGACAGGTTTATCAGAGAATCAGGAGGAGAGAAGGTGAACACAAAAAGAAAACTTGCATAGGATGATGTCTGCCACATGCTCTCCAGCATCATAATTAAATCTGTCAGGTTCAAAGTAGGATGGAAAGGACTAGACTTGTTTATACAAGGAGATAGTCACCTCTTTAAAGTACTTTTAAAACATTCCATAAATATCAAAAAAATTACACAGAAAATACAAAATTATAAGTGATTTACCCTTTGCTATTATAAAAAGGTACAGTTAGGTCAACAGAAAAAGTATTAGTCTTTTTCTGCCTCAAATCAGAGTTTATTCACCATATAAAGTATTTGGATTATTCACCGTGGCTCAGTAAGAAATTCAAGTTATCAGCTATTTCTCCAGAAAACAGGGAGTGGAGTAGATTGAATATAAACAAGAAGGAAAAAAACATAGGCAGTGAAACCCTCAACTTTTAAGGCTCTGTGTTTTGTTGTTGTTGTTGTTTTTCTTCTCTCTCTCTCTCTCTTTCTCTCTCACTTCCTCTCTCTTTTTTTCTTTCCTTCCCTCCCTCTCCCTGGGTATTTCTATGCCCCACCTTTCATTGAGGACTACTCATTATTCTTTTTTAAATGTCCAGGGCCATTCCAGCCTTATTAAGTGGAAACTTGACCTAGAGCAAGAAAAGGTCACCTGTAATTCAGGCTACAAGTGATAAAAATTTAGGGGTTAAGATCAACAGAGACTGGGAGGAAAATGGAAAAAAATAGAGCAAAAGATTTATAGACATGAGGCTATTCAAAAAAGACCAAGTGCTACCAGTTGCTGAGAAATCAAACTGATGGCCAGAAAATAAGATCAGATTAAGAAATATGAGGTTGGTAGGGCTCCTGAGGCACAGGCAAGGGACACTGAGATATATTTTTAGCCGATTATGAAGGGTCTGGCAACGGAGAGCTCTAAAATCCTTCTATACTACATCACAATGTGTCACATATTCCTTGAGAAACTCAATTACCAAACATCCCAGACAACATGAGTGTCTCTTGTTGAAGTGAGAAAAACTTTGAAAGTGACATGAAATGCTAAATTGGCTTTCAGGGTTCAGGAAAGTATTTTATAAGTAGGCATAAACCCGGATTTTCTTCAACACCAGAAGCTTGTACCTACTGACACGTACTTGTTACCTGTGAAAGGTAACTAAGTAGATTAAAAAAAAAATTGGTTTAATATAGTTCTGAGCCCTTAGAATGAACACAGACATGCATTTTTATTTATAATTATTTAAGATCTCTCTTCTTTAGTGTATCTTTCCTTAATTGTAAGTTACTGGAGAGACGTGCTTAGAAGCTAATCAAAAGTAAACAAGTCTGGGAGGTGTATACATTGAAAAATCTTTCAGAAAGGGGAGCAGAGTAGAATTTTTTTAAGAGTTGGAACAAAGTAGAATTATCGAAGTAAGTGTTAGAGGGAAGAAACTGATTCATCTTAAGAGCAATAATGTATTGGAATAAATTAAGGCAACAACAAAATTGCCTAAGAGTCCCCTTTGCCTTCAAATATCCTTTCTCTCCAGATTTGATTTAGGTACATGACTATCCATAATTAACACTGAAATTTGAATTCCCCATGTTCCCTTGCATCTAGATGTGGGATCAAGTCTAAGTTCTGATCAATGGGGTAGAAGCAGAAATAATGTGTTCAATGTCAAGAATCAGTCTTTAGAGGAGATGATTTGCTCATTCTTTCCCCGTCTTATCTTCAATAGCATCTTCATCCCTTCCAGACTTTGGCACCTGCCAGTCGACCCTTCCATCATGCTCCAGCTCCCATGGGGGCTCCAGCTGCTTTGGTACCATCAGTTATCTTCCTTCCTTAGTTCTTTTGGCTCTTGGGGTGAGATATGTCACCATTTCAAGATGATCTGGGTACCTCAGTGTTCTTTCTTTGTCAGAGCTCTGCATTAAAATATCTCAGTTTGAGCCATCCTTGTCCTGCACAGACCCTGACCGACACAAATAAAATCTGCTTCATACGTTTTTTGGTAAGGTTTAAATAAGTTAAGATAGAGGAAAGGTGTGGACGTGTGCCTTGTTTATAGTAAACCTTCAACAAATGTTAGTGATTTCTCCATATGAAACGTGTAAACAGTAAATAATAATGCATCCCTCACGAGGATCTTCTGTGGGTAAAGAGGTAATATCTGTAAAGTGTGACTCACAGAGTTTCTTGCATATAGTTGGCACTTCTTGCTATTACTTACTGAAGGGTTTATTTGATTAAGTGTACACAGGGTCAGTCTGTGTGAGCTTCAGCCAGATGAGAAATTCAAAGCAGAAGACAGAGGGAAAGAAAGCGTTTTGTTTCATCAAGCAAATACAGGTTGGTTTCTGTCAGTAGGATGTGAATGGCAATTAAATCAGGTGGACTTGGTTTTGCTCCCAAATGGGTGCCTGAGAACTTGCTGGTGAGGGAGGCAGTGAAATGACTAACTGCTCACAAGATGGCGGACTCGTCAGCAGTGGTAGCAGGAAGGAGGGAGGGTACACAAAGGAGACCACAAAGTGACCCCTGATCTAAGTGCAGGGAAAGTTGATTGTCAAATTCTCCCAAAGTACCCAAAGGTGATCGCAAGGGAGGGGAAATGAGAGTTTGAAATAAAAAGCCTTCCTTGGCAGGTAGGATCGGTTTCATAGAAAGTCCATACTCACGTGATTCAAAGGCGGTTGCTAGGTCCCAACACAGAGCAGCTGCCGGAGGAGGACCAGCAGCTGAAGTTCACTGAGCAGCAGTGCCCAAGAGTCCTGCAGGTGACATGGCTCCCTGGAACTGAAGACGTCAGAACTGAATCTCTGTGGAAAGAATGGGAAACAGAGAAGGCGAAAGAAAAGCCAAGGAAGGAGTCCTTAGGAGAACAGTCAGCCACTTTGAAAACTGCGTCCCAGCAACAAGGAATCGTCTCTGACATCCAGATTTTGAGAGGCTCTGGACTTCACTTCTCTGAAGGTAAGAAGTACAAAAGGCACAGCCTAGTTGGATCTTAAGGCAGAAGATATTATGGGTTGAATCATGTCTTTAAAAAGTTTATATATTGAAATCCTATCACCCTCCTCCCGCCAGGATCTCACAGTGTAACAAGATTGTGATAAGGTCTTTATAGAGGTAATCACGTTGAAATGAAATCAAGTTGAAATTAGCATGGACCATGCATCATCCAATATGATCAGAGTCCTGATAAAAAGGGGAAGGTGTCATCATCAAGACAGTATGGTACTGGCACAAAAACAGATACGTAGATCAATGGAACAGAATAGAGAGACCAGAAATAGACCCCCAACTCTATGGTCAACTAATCTTCGACAAAGCAGGAAAGAATGTCCTATGGAAAAAGACAGTCTCTTCAACAAATGGTGTTGGAAAAATTGGACAGCCACAGGCAGAAAAATGAAACTGGACCATTTCCTTACACCACACATGAAAATAGACTCAAAATGGATGAAGGACCTCAATGTGAGAAAGGAATCCATCAAAATCCTTGAGAACACAGGCAGCAACCTCTTCGACCTCAGCCACGGCAACTTCTTCCTAGGAACATTGCCAAAGGCAAGGGAAGCAAGGGAAAAAATGAACTATTGGGACTTCATCAAGATCAAAAGCTTCTGCACAGCAAAGGAAACAGTCATCAAAACCAAAAGACAACCGACGGAATGGGAGAAGATATTTGTAAATGACATATCAGATAAAGGGCTGGTATCCAAAATCTATAAAGAACTTATAAAATTCAACACCCAAAGAACAAATAATCCAATCAAGAAATGGGCAGAGGACATGAACAGGTATTTCTGCAAAGAAGATCTTCAGATGGCCAACAGACACATGAAAAAGTGCTCCACATCACTTGGCATCAGGGAAATACAAATCAAAACCACAATGAGATACCACCTCACGCCAGTCAGAATGGCTAAAATTAACAACTCAGGAAATGACAGGTGTTGGCGAGGATGCGGAGAAAGGGAAACCCTCCTACACTGTTGGTGGGTTGCAATGGAAGCTGGTGCACTGCAAGCTGGTGCAACCACTCTGGAAAACAGCATGAAGTTCCTCAAAAGGTTGAAAATAGAGCTACCCTATGACCTAGCCATTGCACTACTGGGTATTTACCCTAAAGATACAAATGTAGTGAACCGAAGGGGCACATGCACCTGAATGTTTATAGCAGCAATGTCCACAATAGCCAAACTATGGAAAGAACCTAGATGTCCATTAACAGATGAATGGATAAAGAATATGTGATTTATATATACACACACACACACACACACATATATATATGTATACATATATATACATATATATGTATATATACATATACACACACACATATACACATATATATACACATATATATGTGTGTGTGTGTGTGTGTATATATACATATACTATGCAGCCATCAAAAGAAATGAAATCTTACCATTTGCAATGACGTGGATGGAACTAGAAGGTATTACACTCAGCGAAATAAGTCAATCAGAGAAAGACAGACAAAGAGACAATTATCAAGTCAATTATCAAGACAATTATCAAGTCAATCAGAGAAAGACAGACAAAGACAGACAGACAGAGAAAGACAATTATCATATGATCTCCCTGATATGAGGAAGTTGAGAGGCAACATGGAGGGTCTGGAGGGTAGGAAAAGAATAAATGAAATAAAACGGGATCAGGAGGGAGACAAACCATAAGAGACTCTTAATCTCACATAACAAACTAAGGGGTGCAGGGGGGAGGGGGAGGGAGAGGGTGGTTGGGTTATGGACATTGGGGAGGGTATGTGCTGTGCTGAGTGCTGTGAAGTGTGTAAACCTGGCGATTCACAGACCTGTACCCCTGGGGCTAATAATACATTATATGTTAATAAAAATTAAAAAAAATAGAAGATCTGTGAAATTAAAAAAAAAAAAAAGAGGAGGTACTGGAGAGAGATCCACGCACAGGGAGAACTCTAAGTGAAGAGGAAGGCAGAGATTCGAGGGAAATTTCAATAAGCCAAGGAACATGAACAATTGACAGCAAACCAGCGAATAAAGCAAGAGGCTTGGAGCAAATTCTTCCTCACAGCCCTCAGAAAGAAACAACTGCCGACACCATGGTCTTGCCCTTCTCATTTCCAGAACCATGAGCCACAGATTTCTGTTATTTAAGCCATGAAGGTCATGGTACCTTGTTTGGCAGCCCTGGCAAACTAATACAGAAGCTACCGATAAGGTCGATGTATTTGTCAAGAATGTTTTAATTTTTTTTTTTTGAGCAAAGAATATTTTAAATAAAAGTGGTCCACGCAAAACAAAATCTCTCTTAATTATCATACACCTAAGGAGGAAAGGAAATCTATAAGATCAGGCAAATGAAAAGTCCAGGAATGTGCAGTTCCCAAGAATATCTTGATTCAGTCAGTTAAATGATGCTGTGGGGAGTGTGCTGCCATGTCCGTGCTGATCGCTTGCCTGGCAAGTTCTGCAGAAATGAGAGAGAAGATGAGATCTCACCAGTCCAGCCTTCACAGAGCTCTGGCCAGCAAAGAAGGTTAAATAACCTCTCTTTTCCAGGACTCCTATCAACACACATTTTATTTCCCATAGTATCCTGCATTATTTAATTATTGCCCATTACTTATATTGACACTTGGGAAATTACTTAACCAAAGAGGTCAATGGATGAAAATATGTGGAAAAATTAAGGTTTATTAAGCGTGATTTCCTAACTTACTATATTATCTGCTGTTATGGAGACAAATATGGATAGTTTTATTTGAGAATGAAATGAGGAAGCATAAGGAATATAGCAATAGCAGGTCAGGCATGAATATGAATTTTTTCTTTACTTAAGTTATCATATTCTTGGAAGTATCTCCCTCAACAAGAGGATGCTTTCATTATGGAAAACCTCTTGTCAGAGGCTGGGAATCCTAGATCCAGCCACTTAGCCATTGGAAAAAGAATGTAACTTTTTTGTCACCTATTCACTCTAATCATCTGAAAAAAAAAATTTAAAGGTAGTTTCATGGTCTGGTCTTAATATGCTAAGGTTTCTGTAGTTTAAGAGTAGAGGACCCCAAGGCTTGGCACAGCCATACTTTTCGTAGTGCTTATGTGAGCTTTCTTGTTTTCAAATGATTTCCTTATTTAAATTTTAAATAAAAAATTACTCGTTTTAAAAATAGTGTCTTGATCTTAAAAGTCTTGGATGTTCCTTGCTGCACATTTTTAAGGCAGCGGTCATGAAAAAGAAAAGTTAAATTATTGACAGTACTATGATTCAGAGATAACTACTATGAAGAGTTTCATGTATTCTATCCAAGTTGCTTTTTAAGAACATACCTGTGTAGGGCGCTTGGGTGGCTCCATTGGTTAAGTGTCTGACACTTGATTTCAACTCAGGACATGATCTCAGGGTCATGAGATGGAACCTTACATTGTAAGATTTTCTGTGTCCCTCTCTCTCTGCCCCCCAGCCCCCTTGCAGGAGCATGCTCTCTCTCAATGAAACAAACAATAACAACAAAAAGAATATATCTGTGCAATTTAGGAAGTGGACATAATATTGGTTTATTCTTTAACCCGTGTCTTAGCATCTGTTTGTATGTCTTTTATTTTAAAGTTGCATCAGACATGTTTGTAAGGAAGCAGGGAACTAATAATATATACCTGAGGAGAATTCAGTTGAAAAATGTATTTTGCAATTACTTTATCAGATTCAATTAAATGCACAAGTCACCTTCCTTTAAATTAGAGAGTTGCTTATCTAATGTATTCCCATAAGAAATATATTCATGTGAATTAAATTATTTATTTCCAAAGGACTTAAGGGTAAAAAAGTAACATACCTTATCAGGCACACAAAGATAATGGGGAACTGATCGGAAGAGTATACTTACAAAGAAACATGGTAATCTTCAAACAGAAGTGACCACCAGAGCAGCCCAAGTGCATCCACACACCCTGCACAAAGACAAGCAGATAGAATTGATACACATTTCAAAAGCACCTGATAAAATGAATGGCTGCGGACGCTACACAGTAACTTCTTCTGGGCAACACGTTCTCTCTTAAATAAATAGCAATAGAGCCCTTTGAATATGACACATCTGTCCATTTCTGAAAAGAACATAGCTGTAATATAGATTAATTTTTTAAAGATTTTATTTATTCATTGGAGAGACAGAGTGAATAAGAGAGAGAGAGCATGAGCCCTGGTGGGGGCGGTGGGGGGAAAGGGAGAAGCAGACTCCAGTGGAGCAGGGAGCCCGACACAGGACTCCATTCAGGACTCCAGGATCATGACCTGAGCTGAAGGCAGACCCTTGACTGAGCCACTCAGGTGTCCCTAGATGAATTTTTTATTGCAAAGAATATTACGTTCCTGTTTCTGTATTTGAAGGCAGAGATTAAATGATACTTCTTTCGAAGGGCACTTACACACACCCACCTGCCCACCCCCCTCAGGGATTGTGGAAACATAAAAGACAATTGAAATTTAATGTAAGTGAATTGCGGAAATTATGTAGGTAATCATAATTATGTAGAAAATCACTTACACGCAGAAACCACTGATCGATATGGACAGTCTATAATAGCTGATCCCTATTCTGATTACTTGTCAACACATAATAGTTTATTTATATGTTCTACTCAGCCACCTGCTGGAATCTGCATTGTACTTGTAGACATCCAAAGGAAAAATGTTGGGTGGCCACTCACTATTCCTGTAAGGAAATTATGTTCTGATGACAAAGCAATATATCACTGGCACTCTTTCAATCAAAGGAATCCATCTGAAACTCTCATCCGTTCATAATCAAAAAGCAACTGGCATGGCCAAAGGGATGTGTATCGAAACACACCAATGCCCCTGCAAGTGAATAAGAATGGCAAGTTAGGGGGAAACAGCAGCTTCTAGGATAGTACTTACAGGAAGTGGATTAAAATTTCAATAAGAGTAATACATTCATGTGTTCTTCTTACAGGAAAGAAAATGTAAAGAGAGAAATTGCCCATCAGGCTTGAGTAAAGCAGGCTGGCACTTGTCCCTAAGAACTAGGATGTTTCAAGTTTTTAAGATAAGGAAAAACAGGGATGCCTGGGCGTCTCAGTGGGTTAAAGCCTCTGCCTTCAGCTCAGGTCATGATCTCAGGGTCCTGGGATCGAGCCCCGCATCGGGCTCCCTGCTCACTGGGGAACCTGCTTCCCTTCCTCTCTCTCTGCCTGCCTCTCTGCCTGCTTGTGATCTCTGTCAAATAAATAAATAAAATCTTTTTTAAAAAACGAGGAAAAACATTTTACTGTCTGCTAAATAACCTGCATTGCTTCCAGAATCTAGTGTGTGCTCCCAAACTGCCCCATATATTTCATCAAGGGGAGCCACCCAATTCTCTCAGGTCACAGAATTACCTCAGGAGCCAAGAAAGTATTGTGTTTTCTTTACTTCATTGCAGAAACATGGGGAATACGGGGAATATGGATTCAAAAGTGAGCAGGTAGTATTTGTCCATTTTAACCTAAATTTTTTAACAAAAATCAAACTTTTCACTGATGCACAACATGGATAATGGATAATGAACAGAGCAGTACAGAACACTCTGCATTCCCTCTTCAGTCCATAGTGCCCAGGCCATCAGGGTGGATCAGAAGACTTGCTATCTAAAGATCAGAATTTCAAAAGAAACCTCATATCCAAGAATGCTCCAGAAATAAAACAGTGATATTGAGTGAGTGGCTTGTTTCTGAGTGAAAGTTATAAGAAACAGAGGTGAGAAACTTATTTTTAAATTATATTTAACAGTTATTAAAGCATTTTCAAACTAATGACTTCCTTATAACTATGTCAACAACATGGACCAGCCAGAACTGTTGACCCAAAAGACCAAAAATCTAAGAGGTATTTCAGGAAATAGAAGAGATTTGAAAAATCTCTTCCTTATAACTATGTCATGAGCTGGTGAAACAGGTGTCATCACCATTTCAAAAACAAGGGAACTAAGACTGTGAGTATAAGTGAAATAACAAAGGCTCCTTTTTAAAAAAAAAAAAATAGTAATACAGGGGCGCCTGGGTGGCTCAGTGGGTTAAAGCCTCTGCCTTCAGCTCAGGTCATGATCCCAGGGTCCTGGGATCGAGCCCCGCATCGAGCCCTGCATCGGGCTCTCTGCTTGGCAGGGAGCCTGCTTCCTCTTCTCTCTCTGCATGCCTCTCTGCCTACTTGTGATCTCTGTCTGTCAAATAAATAAATAAAATCTTTTTTAAAAAAAATAGTAATACAGAGAAGAGCACCTGGGTGGCTCAGTCAGTTGAGCGACTGACTCATGATTTTAGCTCAGGTTATGATCTCGAGGTCTTGAGAATGAGCCGTAGGTGGGGTTCTACACTCAGCATGGAGTCTACTTGTCCCTCTCCCTCTGCTCTTCCCCCTGCTCTCTCTCTGTCTCAAATAAAGAAATCAAATCTTTAAAATAAATAGTAATACTGTGACACCAACCAAGATTCTCTTGAGTGTTTATAGTATGTATTTTTATATATAATTATACAAACAGCCACAAATCCTCCTTCTCTACCTCTTTTAAATGAAGTAACCCAGGTCGTATTGTATTGGTAAACAAACATTTTCTATTAAAACTCGGAAGATATTACTCCTCTGTTTTCCAATGTATCACATTCGTGATCACAAAGTGTAGTACAAATCGATTACTTGTACATTTATTAGAGACATGGATTGTTTCCCTGGAAATTTTTTACAATATTTTGTTATTTCTTATCTTTGCACTCTGAGAATCCAGGTTTTATCAACATGTGGGATTTTCTTCATTTACCCGACAGACCCCTGGAGGACCGTACAATCTAAAGATTTTTGTCTGTCTTTAACTATGAACAATTAATTCAGTTATTTCTTAGACAATATTCCCATCATTTTTTCGATATTTTTATTAGTTGGATATTCTACTTCCTGTATTAATCTTCTATAACTAAGACTTTATCCCCTTTTCATCAATCTTTGCATTCTGCATTCTACCACATTTCTCCCTCTCTCTGTCCCCACCACCAATGTGTGTGTGTGTGTGTGTGTGTGTTTTAATTTCAAAGGACTCTTTCCTGGTCCCTGACTGGTACCTTGTTACCTTTTGATAGCATTTGATCCTTATCTTATAAATTTGTCTGTGTATATGAGTTGGAATTTTTCAAATCTCTTCTATTTCCTGAATTACCTCTTAGATTTTTGGTTTTTGGGTCAACAGTTCTGGCTGGTCCGCATTGTTGATTTTTCCCACTTGTCTAATTATACTTGACCATTCAGTTATATTTTAAGAATTAAAAATTGGGCTAATCTGAATAGCAGGTACATATTTCCTGCACAGTTATGTATATGTTTCCGTATTCAGCTGCACACCAAAATTAAGAGTTTGGCTGGACATGCTATGAAAATGAGTGTGGCCTATCAACATTTTATGCTTTGCTTCAGGTCTAAGTGGTCATGATAGTATTTGGAAAGCCACAGATGCCAGAATATCAAGGGTTTTATTTTAGTTAAGGGTCTCAAAAACCACATCTACAGCCCTTTTAAATTGGAGTTGAAACTTCAGTTAATATTACAAACAATTTTCAAGGATAAACAAATGCCTACAGCTATACTACTTACATGTCCCATGGCTGTAGTTCTAGAACTTTGAACATTGGTTGGTAAATATCTTAGAAATCAGTCAAACTTTCAAAATTCTCTACAGTTCAGAAGTTCTCTACAGTTTTGTGCATAATAATTATTCTCTCAATTAAAAACAGGAATGGACTTCAGGAAAGTGTCAGTGTTCAGGTGGAGTTTTTCCAATTATGTGTTAGATTTCTGTTGAACTCTGTGTACTTACATGAAGATTATTGCTGGAAGCTCAAGCTAGTGAGACTTATCATGAAGTAGCTCATCTCAGGATTGGTTCAGTGGTTAAAACCACAGGACTGATATTTGGAAAGAGAGGCTGGTCTGTAGCCAAGAACAAAACTGAGATATAGGAAGAAGACCATTGAAATTTTTGGTAGTTGATGGTACATGCATTGAAGGAGAACTGTATCACCTTCTGTGAAGGGATGACAAGTGGATACAATTGTCTAGTGGACTATGTACGGTTGGGGAGGATGTTGTATGACAAGTCATTGGAAGTGAGCTGAAGGAAGGGGATGGTGGTCGGGAGCCATGGGGAAGGGAGGGAGTGAATTGGGTTGTCTTCAAGCTACTTCCACAGGAGTGCAGTTGTGGTACCCTCCTTTGTCAAGCCTAAAATAGATTAGAATACATTTTTTCCCCAAACACTGGCATGAGTATTTCTGTTACTGACATAACTGTCCTCAGGGGAGACCACAGCAACACAGGATAGGGACTGGAGTATTATGGTGGGAAGGGAACAGGAGATGCAACAGGCTTTTTTGTGACTAAAAAATGTCTGTAATAGCTACGTGATAGTAGTTGCTATGTGGAGATGAGTAAAAGAAATTTCTGAATAAAACAAATGTGAGGGTTTTTCATAGTGAAAGAACTTTCTCAAAATAGTAGTTTAAAAAGAGAAGATGTGAAGCTCATTTTTTATGAGATTTATGACGCAAATGTGTGCAAAAACCTGGGTTTTTAACTTGACCCCTGTTTTGTGAAGAAGAGAGTTTACTGAATTCATAGCACCAAGCAAACATATGCTAAAGTCGATGCAAAATGGTAAGTAAATTAAAAGGACAGCGTGAAAGAATCTTATTCAGAAGTGAAACCACAAGATAGGCTTTCATTGTGAATCCAGACAACAGTCTTCACAGTCCAAATAGTCCAGTAATGGCCAGAGCACATGATCGCCCGAGACGAAGCATGAGGTCCCAGGCGCCCTTTCTGAACGGCAATCACAGGACCCAGATGCCAGCCTTTGAAAGACCTTTTGCTAGCAGCAGGATCTGACTCACTGGAAGGCTTTTCAAATTGTTTCCCTGGCAGCTTTGAACTTGCTTCTAAGTCAGTTATGTGATTAGACTCTGCAGGGAGCCTGGGTTTGCTTATCTTCCTCTATGCCATATCTTTGGACAATGCAGCTTCTCACAAAGGCAGGTAACTGTGTGGTTCCCATCAGTTTGGGTCACCAGTTTCCTCAGAGTGAATACCTGTTTTGTTAAGCTAAATAAATAATCACAGTCATTTTTTCCGAATGTACTTGCCTAAGCAAAAATCCCGAGGGGCCAGAGAAAGCGGGTTTGTAATGTTTTGATTCTGGGTGCCTGGTTTTTCTTCCTGTTCCCCATTCCTCCTCATCCCCTCTTCTCCTAACTGCTTCCTCTAGGATCCTTCTGAAAAGTGTGTTTTATGGTGGAATTAGGAAAGAAACAGAAGTCCAGAAGAGAAGATATAAGAAGATTAAGAAGAGTCATTGGAAATGTCTTTCTAGTTTATATCATCATAGGTGTTTTCATCAGTGCATAGATCTTGAAGACAGATACGGTGTTAAAAAAAAGTTTGAATCATGTGAAATTAAGAAAATCACCAAGAAATAACCCTTCCCAGTAATTATGTCAACTGGTAAAATAATGCCGCTGGGGGCTATGTATTGCTTTCGACTTATACCCACACGTGAGGAAATAGATGTGGTCATCTTTAGCAAGGTGCTGAGACATTCTCTCCATCAAACAAGAACTTCATCTGCTCTCTACTTGTTAGAAGTATAAATGATAAAATTTGATTTATGCTGTAGTGACTTGGAAGGGAGATGCAAGAGCGACCTGAAAAAGAAGGTCCGAGAGTTTGCCAAAGAAACAAAATCGCACTGGTCTCTGACTGAGTAATTGACAGCACATGTGTTTCCTATCCTGTCCTTGTAACATTTCCTAGTCCATTTTCTGTAATCCATAGTTTTCTTCCTTACGATTATTTTGTGTGAATAGACATACATTATTCTAATTGTGTTACGTGAAAGTATGATACACCTTATATTATAGAACCTAAGAGCGATGCCGTATCATATATTGGGGATATGGGTTGTATGGCTATTTTTCCCACTGTGACAAATTCAAAATAGTACACCAAGTCTGAACATGATAAAACACTTACTTAAAGTTCCATGTTGATGACATGATTAATTTATCATTGCTTTTATTAGTAAAAATGTTCTCCACTTCCTCCAAAAAGGCTTTCTACATTTTAATGCCAGTGAATATTTGATTTATCCAAATATGAGTCACTGTGAAGTTAGCAATGAAATAATAATACCATGTCCTCTCTCTTCAGCTCTCTCCACTGTGGCACTATGTGGCTTTTAGTTTTTCCTGTATATTTTGCTTTCTCTTCTCATCAGGCAAGAGTGTCTGCCTGGTTAGAGGTTGCTGTCACCGGGACTAGGGGGAAGCAGGTGTGTTCAACCTCAGGATGTTTCTTCCTTAGCCAAGGATACTGAGAAAATTACAAATGAGACAAGACTTGATCTTCAGCCAAGGGAGATGGCGCTCATCAATCTTAACCATCAGGCCATCCACTGCTAGAGTTCTCAGGTGGGCCAGCTTGAGAGAAAGTCAAACAGATTTTTTTCCCCTTTTTTCTCCCTCCTCCCTTTATTATTTTTGCTGGTATTGTAAGAAAAATTAGGGAGAGAATGTAAATAATAGGTCCTCTATTCAACGAATCTCCTTATTGACTCCCAGAGTCAAGCTTTGAGTGCTGTCATTGACCGGGAAAATTAAATGAGGGAGTTTTAGTGTATGAAATACAAAATAAGTTTAACTTTTTTTTTTTTTTTTTTAAAGAAAACCTTACTTTATCCTTTGGCTTGAGAAGAGATCTGGCAATTGTCCTCTTGGAAAAAGAAGAGGGTTCAGACACTGACCTGACATTTCAACTTAGCATATTCTGAATTGACAGTCAGAGAATTAAGTATTTAAATACAAAGTAGTAAATAAAACCAGACATTTAATGTTTTAGAAATATGGGAAAATATTGTTCTTTCACTTTCAAAAGAAAATTCCACCTCATTTCAGTGGTGACCACTTCAGCAACCAATGTGTGAATAAAATCATGTTCCTTTTCTTCCATTTCTACCCTACCCAATATGCTTTTAACCACTTTCCATTCTAGAGCTTCTTTATTTTTAAGTATAGTTACAGTGCCCAGTTGCTCAATTGCATCCAAACCTTGATAAATAAGTGAAGAACTCAAATTATCTTTGGTATTAATATCAAAAATTTATACATTGCTTTGCTTTTTCATCTTTCACACACACCGTGTCATTTGAACCTCACGTAGAGTACCCTGGGGAAAAGATTATCATTCAAGTCTCACAAATGTGGCAATACAGGTTGAGAGAGATTAGGTGACTTTCCCAAGGTAGTAAGTGATACTGCCGGCATCTGATGCTTTGTAGATCCAAAGCCAGAGGTCTCTAAACAGTGTGTTCCAGGATTTTGATCTCCTCAGCTTTTAGGCTGCCTGGCAGAGTTTAGGGGCCCCTAATCACCTAACCAGTTGCCTCCAGTTGTGAGAAACCTCATTCTTTACAACTGTGGACGATACACATATTGTCACTTTTTATATGCCCCACACTAGGAAGATAGCTGGAGAGTATTGCTACAGGCTGTCAATGCTTCCTAGAAACATTTACCTGCAGATTTTAAATATTCTTCTAAATACATTCTAAGACTAAATTGTTAAATCTTATCATGTGGGCTCACCCAAAGTAAATTTCCTTCTTCAGACCACATACCAATTATCTCTTACTATTTTTCCAGAAGAGAACAGAGAAAAATATGTATATATGTATGTATTTGTCAGGAAAAGAGAGTGAGAGACTGAGAGATGTAAATAACAGATGTAAACTGTGTTTGATGCTCTAAACCTGAGTGTGTCCAGTTAGCTGCTTCCTTCTTAAGTTGAAGTTCAGCATTTCTCTGGAGGCTGTGACAATTACTGAGGTTCATTCCCACTGAATACAAGTAACAAAAAAAGATACTTTGAAATATTGTTTTGCCATTCATAGTTTACCAGGTGCATTTATGTTTTTTTTTTTCTTTTCAGTTCTCACAACAGCTTTTCGAATTAGTGCTCATAATGCCAGAGTTTCGCACGAGAATGTGTTTCTGATACACAATTCCTCCTCCAATTACTTTTTCTGACTTGCCATGTCATTTCTGTCAGACTGATTATTCCACAAATATTTACCATTTGGTTGCCCTTGTAATAACCCATGACATTCTTGAGATATCTTTTGTTTTCTCTTTCTTTGAGGAGTATCCTGAGACCCTTAGATAGGGTCATGAGTTCCTCGTCTCCCCAGGGTCCTTCAGGGTCCTCACACCCCACCTACGGTAAATGGTTTTAAGGTGGATTACAGTTACCAGCGTAAGGATAGCTTATTATCACCAAACCATTAAAAGACATAATTTCTACCAAGAGACATGATTTCTACCAAGGGAAGAAGATGGTCATTTTCATTACAGAAAGTCTTCATAATTGGCATCTCTTTACTTGCCATGATTTACTGGTGGTTGCCCTTAATGTTAGAGGCTACTAAGTTCACAACCATGCAGGAGGAGCCGACAGCATCGGGTATGAGCTGCAAAGCCAGAAAATCACATGATCAGAACAGATTCAGAACCGCAGACTGCTTTATCTACTGCCAGGATGTTCTGACTTTCAGCAGAAATAGTACCATCATTTGCTCCATGGCCCCAAAGTCACACGCAATCCCCATTCTCACATAAATATTTCATATTAGAGAAACCCCTCCAGAGCCCCCAGAGCTCACACAAGCTTCTTTCAAAGTGACAGATGACCCTCTGCCCCACAGTGACAGATTTCATGGACTGCCTCAGTGTTAAGTTTCGGACAGAGCATTCTGTGATGAATTTCACAACGGTTATTTTGCGGCTCACAAGGCTGATAGCCAGACAGCGGTGAGCAGCTTTGACATCAAATTCCTAGCCTTGGGTTCAGCAGTCCGGACAGCAATCTAGTTGAATGTCTCGTAGACATCTTTCCCGCCTTGGTGGCTGATAGGTGGCAGATCATTAACTTGCCAGCCTGACAAACACGGGGAACGATCATCCGAGGACTGCCTGAGATTTGGAATAGCGTATTTTTAATTTAGTTAGGGACTTTTAAGAGCAACTATTGGAACTGACCATGATACTAAGACGTTAAGAGCGCTGACCTAGAAACCCCAACAGCCTCAAGTCAGTTCTCTAACCCAAATGTCTCTATTCCCGAGCAAAAGTCAAGAGCCTTGGCTTTCATAAGTCTGTACCTTCAGCACTCCCAGCACACTCAGCGTCGGATAGGCAGGCACTCTGTATCCCACCAGACCCCAGGGAAGGGGAGACATGAATCAGTGTTCACTAAGCCTTTTCCTATTGTATTCATCCATCACCTCATTCTTTTTTTTTCATTCAGTCGTCAGTATTTATTTAGCCTCTACGATATGTCAGTGTCTCAAGTACTGGCTATCAAGGGGCAAATAAGATAAAACCAAGTTCCAGCAGCAGTCGCAGAATTGGGAATCCTACAGTCTAGTGGAGCCCTGGTGAGTGTGTGTGTACGCGCGCGTCTGCGTGTGTTTGTGCACATAAAATTGCTAAACAATGATACTAATAGGTCCCAATGGGCCAGATAATGTTGGGCTTTATATGCCATAGATGAGAAATGTCTGGACTTTTCTAAGTTTGGAAGCTAATGAAGGGATTTGAGCAGAAGTATAACATTACATTGACTTTGCAGAAATATCCCTTTGGCCACACTGTGGAGAAAGGGAAAGCATAGAGGCAGAAAAAGACCCGTGGAGAGCTTGAAAGAGCTGAGGGTACTTAGGACTCAAGTGAGAGTGGCTGAGGTGACTGGAAGCTGATCAATTCTGAACCAATTTTGAAATGAGACCTGAGAGGAGCGAATAACGGGTTTGTTATTGCCTTGTGAAAGGTTCCTAAATTGTTGGTCTAAACTGCTGGATGGCTGGTGCCATTTTCTGAGATTAGGAGAACTGGAAGGAGGAGCAGCCAAGATTTCTATGTTAGCTTCAGAATTATGGGCTGTCTTTTAGGTCTCCGGTGGAAGGATCACACTGGCAGTTGGTCAGAGAGAGGTTGGGAATGATCTCACAATGAAAGATTGATCCTTCTGCCACACAGGTGATATTTAAAGGGAAGGGATTAGGTAAGATCACTTATGGAGTGAAAGACAGTAGAAGAGAGGCCCGAGGCCTGAACTTTGGAGAACTCCAACCATGAAGACCAATGAAGATGACATACCAGAGGATACGGAGACAAAATAAAGTAGGAGGAGCACTAGGATAGTGTTTCTTATTCATATTCTTGTCAGTCACAGGAATCACTGTGGGAAGAACATGGCTGGGTTACGGGCAGGACGAAGTTACCATAGTTCATCTAGTCTAAAATGCACTTTCTTGGGCACATTTTACATCTCTGAAATCAAAAGCATCTTATAATTGATGGCAGCGCCATACTGTGTTTAATTGGCTGATCTCATCTTTAGTGTCAATAAATAGAATAATGCACCTTGCAATTAATTGATGCTGTTTTAGATTTAATGAAATTTATTCTGATGACTATAAAACAGAGCACACACATGGAGAAATTAATATAACTCCTCTCTCTCACACACACACACATCATTAAGTACATTAAGAATTTGAATACTCTTTCTTGGCAGTTCTTGAGGATCTCATAAGGGAATTCTGTTTTCTTAACATAAAATAATAGGAAGTGAATGAATCCCTACATGTGATATTTGAAAAGGAGGATACTCTGAAGTCACATTGTGTATTATCTACATGTTTCTTATTACATGCCAAATCTATAATTTGATGATGAATATATAACATTCAGGTTACAAATACATCCAATGATAATTCATTCCTCAATCCATCAAGCAAATGAATTTGAAATATTCTTGCAAGTTTCATAATGAATAATAATTTGATAGAAAGCAATAGAATACTTTCAAATTGCTATAAATAAAGGAAAATTGTGGCCATGAAAGAACGCTAGCAATTAAGAATTGCTTTTTTTTTTTTTTAAATTTGTTTATTTTACAGAGAGCACAAGTAGAGGAAGCAGCAGAGAGAGAGGGAGAAGCAGGCCCCCACCCCGCTGAGCAGGGAGCCCGATGCACAGCTCCATCCCAGAACCCTGGGATTATGACCCAAGCCTAAAGCAGACACTTAATGGGCTGAGCCAAACAGGTGCCCCAAGAATTGATTTTTATAGTAAAAATTGACACCAAAGTTTATTTCAAATTATACAGCCATCCAAAGTTCTTGTGTAACTTGGAGGAGCAAAAACTCATTATTTTACCAAAGAGTAGTGAGTTGTTACAGTGCATATGGTCATTGTACAGTAGCTATGCAGTAATTGTTTTTGTAGTCTAGCAAGCTGATGTTAAATATTGAAAATAATATTGAGGTTAAATATTGAAAAAGTCATCAGCAAATATGGATATGGAGTGTACCAATGTATGCAACCTATCACTGTTATTGATAATTTTTAAATGATGGTAAACAAATAGAGTATTGCTTGATAGGAACTGTTTTATAATTTTTGTATAGGTTGCTTTAATCGCCTTATTAAGTTGTTATTCTGTTTTAAAGATGAAGATGAACTATTATTCTGACTTAATATTTTGTCAACAAGTATTCATGTCAGTGTCACTAGGTTGTTCAGCTGCAGTAATGAGTCAAAGATCAATTAAGCACAAACCCCATAATGGATCAAGGCACAAAGATTTCCCCCCCCCCCAATCCATTTGAATTTAGAAAGAGACAGCCTGTTTTAATCTGTCTTCTGAAACGCAAGGTCAGCAGACTGGAGGATATCGGCTGCCACTCTTTAGACATCTTCAATCAATCAACCTTGATTGGCCATGCAGTTGGATTTTAGAGTTAAGAAAATGGTGTTTCTCGCCTCCTCTGCTAATGCTTGAGATGAAAGTAAAATGCATCTTGATTTCAAGTTTTAAACAAAAGGTGAAGTCAAGTTTTCATGTATTATTCAAGCCTTGTCTATAAGACAGATAAACTCTTCAAGTTAAAACATATTTCAATGAAGAACCAGGTTGCCTTATTTTCCTTTGAAAATGGAATTAAATTTAAAAATAACTGTAATGCAAATGTAACTTAAAAATATGTATCCCACAGAATCCTTTATTTTTTACCCAAACATCATATTTATATCTAAAGGGAAAATGAGTTCTTGCTAATGAGATGAAATAGAAAAATAGCTTGTAGTTTGTGTTTCCCCAGTGATCATGAAGGTGATTTGCATTTCAGAGAGCGGAATGTTCATGTTTATTAGAAGAGCTATAGGTTCAAATGAGACTCAGACAATCTGTCTACAAAGAGAAAGCTCAGCAGGACAATGGAAGTACAACTATCCGAAACTCTTGGAGTCATGCTTATACAATGTCCAAAATTGGAAATTGGTCACTTTGTTGAAGTTGGAGTGTGAGGGTGTCTAAGAGGGTTTTTCTTTGATTTGGTGATGTTTTCTTCCATGTCCAGATTTAGTTTATGAAAAGGTTATGCAAGTTAGCACTGAACATGACAGCATCATCTCTTCTGCTCATTCCCTCTTTCCTTCTCTGGTGTTTCGTACCCACCCCACCCCCCATCCCCGCTCGCCATGGGCATGGCCTTGGTCTTGGCCTTCTTATACCTCAAGTTAACATAACCTACTAATGTATTCTCTCTGAGTGGACTGATGTTCTTTTGCTTGAAACAGTTGGCTTCCCTCACCTCTCCACTTACCCTTGTGAAAATTTGTCTTCAGCATATTTCCCAGAAGTATAATACACAATCTTTTATAGTCCACATTTGTATTGAAAAATTTGATGTTTCATATTTCTCAAAAAAAAAAAATCAAACAAACATAGTTTCTGCTTTCAGATTTTGTTTCTGCCAAAGGTGGGTTCTATTATTTTGTCCACACATGTTGACCACTTACTTCTAAGTGTTATTAGAGGTGCCATAATTATAGTTTTGGAAACCCTACTTGCTGGAGACAACTTTGCCCATGCCTTCTTCATGGGTAATTCCTAAAACACATAGCTGCAGTTTGCATGTCTTCAAAAATTTCTTCCAGATGTTTCTTCATGGCTTCTACACAGCAGATTCAGATTCAGATTTTGCCTATGAATCAGTTTCTAAAATTATAAGCTGTGAGGACCTGAGGAGGAATCTAGAGTCCCTATTCCTTAAGATGCTGTAGAAAAGCACACTTCTCTTTCCCAACATCACACACAAAATTAATAATCTGAAGTGGCAACATGATGACAAGGACCCAAATAAGTCAGCACAAGTTCTGTTATGTCTGGCAAAGTAAGGCAAATCTTCTATGTCCACAGTTTTACAGGGTTATTTTTATAGGAAAAAAAAAAAAAAGATCACTTTTGGTTGTAATGCTAAGAAGGATTGAGCAGTGAGACTATGATCAGTACTAAAAAAGAAAAATGGAAAACAGTCTAGCATTAGGCATCAATATGGGGTCAAAATCACACCAATCTCACTCTGGAAGAAAACGTAAAGCAATCAGGAGGGCCAAATGAGGATAACACGTAATAATGAGAAACACTGGGAAGTAGACTCAGATCCACTATGCAGAAGGCAGCAAGAATAGCTTCAAAGGTTAAAGAAAATCAGGAGGAAGATAGGACAGGCATCACCTTAGAGAAGGGGGCCTAAAAGCTCTGACCCCAATGACCTACTTTTAACTCCACCTGATTGTAACTTACATGTTGCTTCCTGGAGAGTCCAGGTCGCTTGGGATCTAATAGCTTATGGCCCCATAAAACTATGATTGTCTCATAGAGAACACTGAATGCAGTAAGAGCTCTCCCGTCATTTCTTTTTTTTTTTTTTTTTAATTTATTTATTTGTTAGAGAGCGAGCGAGCGAGCACAGGCAGACAGAGTGGCAGGCAGAGGCAGAGGGAGAAGCAGGCTCCCCGTGGAGCAAGGAGCCCGATGTGGGACTCGATCCCAGGACTTGGGGATCATGACCTGAGCCAAAGGCAGCTGCTTAACCAACTGAGCCACCCAGGCGTCCCTCTCCCGTCATTTCTGAAGGTTTGCTGTCAAATGGCTCTCTTTCAGGTTACTGGCCACTGATTTTAGCCATTAAATTATTAAATGTATTAAAACTTCCACTGAATTTGGCACGACAAAACATGGACTTGGATATATATGCTTCCACAATGGAACTTCCACATTGTTGCAAAAGTGGGGGTACCAATGAAAGCACAGCGCTGAGGTGAAATACAGAGAAATAGAATATATAGAGGAATACAGAGAAAAATAGAAAACATAGTGAGAAATATAGAAAGGCAATGCAGAGGCCTTTCCAAGAGTTTATGATATAGTGTGGGAGGCAAAGAAACAGACACCGACTAGTACAGTTACCTTGTTATTTCATGTCATAATTTCAACTGAGACATATACCAAGGGCACCTACTATAGGTAAAATGAAACACTGCACTCAATAACATTTTTTTCTTTTAAAGATTTTATTTATTTATTTATTTATTTGACACGGCGGGGGGCAGGGGCGGGGAGAGTGCACAAGCAGGGGGAGTGGGAGAGAGAGAAGCAGTCTCCCAGCTAAGCAAGAAGCCTGATGTGGGGCTCGATCCCAGGACCCTGGCATCATGACCTGAGCTGCCCAGGCGCCCCTGCACTCAATAACATCTAAGAAATAATGTGTGTACAAGAATAATACATGGCAAAATGGGCCAAATGTCATGAGAGATGTATCCTTGGATATTCACAGGAGGAATAAACCACAGTGCATTAGAGAATCAAGGAAGCTAGTTCATAAAGGCTGGAAAAAAACCAGAAAATCAATTAAGGTCAATGGCATGAGGGGTAAAGAGGTACGAGGGCTAGATAATACGGGAGACGTTTATATATGTTAGTAGTTTAGCTTGACTGGAGCACTTAATAGGTGCCGATTAAAAGAAGGAGATATAGATAGAATTAAAAGTGGGGAAAACGAATATTTGCTATGAACTTGTAATATTTTGGCTATGGTGTATAGAAATTTACATATATTACTTTGTCTTCACAACGTATGACCAAGATGGGCATCATTATCACCCATTTAGAGATAAAGAAGTTGAGACCCAGGCCAATTATAACTTGGTTTAGATCAAACAGAAATAGTACAAAAACCTGAATTTGAACACACGATATTGGAAGCATTCCACTACAATATCCTGCATCTTAAAAATGGTCTGATGAGACCAAAACTATTTTTCTTAAACCATAGCCTGGGAGCATGGGTTGCATAAATTTCTTGCATGGATTGTTCTTAGTAGTAATTTAAGAAGCATCGACTCAGATTTTTTCATACTCTTCTTCCACCTCATCCATCACATGTTCTGGCTTCTGATAGGAACGTGCAGGTCAAAAATACTTGTCCTTTTTCCCTCTGGGGTTGGAGTTCAATGTGATAAATTCTGTTCAAAAACTTGAAATAGGGTGAGGGAGAGGTAGTCCCACATTTTGCACTGTTTTGCCAAAATCATTGGTAGGCATGACATTAATTATTCATGCATTCATAACATTAATTATGACACTAATCATATATTAATTCATTAAAATCACTTAACAGTATTGACAGTATTATATTATTGACAGGAAAATAGCAACAGTAAATAGGTTTGTGCTCTTTCTCTACTTTATCTTTTAAAAATACACCAAATTTCTTTGTTTTCTGAAAACTTGTTTAGAGTCCTTAATCATAAGGATGAAATAAGTAGTATATGAAAAAGTGGCTAGCTTGATATCTGATATATTTAGATTATTAAATGCTTATTAATTCATTTATTCACTCATGCATATAATTTAATTACATTTCATTAATTGAAACAAATCAGCTGCGGGGAGTTAGTTTAGATATCAAAATATTGCCCACAATACTCAATGCATGAATTCATCCCCTCCCAAAATGTAAATTCATTTTCAGGCAATACCTTATAGCGTAAAGTGCCAGAAGTTAGAATCATTTCTTTTTAACTTGCCTTATAAGAAAAATGCCATCAGTAAGTAGACCCTGGATGCTCTTGACAAGGATAGCTAACCAATCTCCCCTTTTGCCTCCCACTCTCCAAATAAATATCCCCAATGACCTTCAATTTTTCCACTGTTTATTTTGACTACTACCGACCACCCTCAAAAACCACTGCTTAAGGATCAATAAGAATATTGAAGATGAACTTTAAAATGCTAAAATAATTCACAAAGTTTTGGTAGTAGAGATATTTTGAGTAAAAGTCTGTCTTAAGTTGGGTATCCTCAAGATAAAAACTGGGTGGTCTGTATTGTGTCCGTGGTTTACTAAGGAGAGACCCTTAAGGGACTGAGGGAGGCAGCTCTGGGGAGGGCAATTGGGGGAAATGTGGAGTCAGCCTCCACAGCCTGTTCTCTTGTGGAGCTCGGGCGAGTGGACCGCAGCACAGAATGATCTTGATTTGAGGTAAGTAGTTGGACGTTTACACCCGCTGTCAATCCGTCCTTGACTCGGAGGGTCTCATCCCTGGGGGAGGTGACTCCTGCCAGTCTAGAGCAGTTCTCAGTGCAGGTACCATTCCCAGACCATCGCATGGGCATCACCA
Source organism: Martes martes (assembly GCF_963455335.1). Classification (NCBI taxonomy): domain Eukaryota; kingdom Metazoa; phylum Chordata; class Mammalia; order Carnivora; family Mustelidae; genus Martes; species Martes martes. The sequence goes on from NC_137899.1 coordinate 35,475,714, forward strand.
GGGACCTTGTTACAAAGGATAGCTTCTTGGATCTTAGCCCAGAACTGCTGAATCAGAAACTCGGGGCGGGCAAGTCATCCAGTTTTTAACAAGCTCTTCAGGTGATTCTGATACACAGTCAAGTCGGAGCACCACGGGCTGAGAGCAGATCTCCAGAGGAGAAAGCTGGGAGCCCTCAGCAGCTGATCCTCACAGTGGTGTCGGCTCAACAGCCTTGCCAAGGGAATCAGATTGGTCTACCAACAGCCCCCACTAGGCATGTTCCAGGCTTCAGCTGTATGAGAGGAAGTCATCCCTCGGTACGTACCTTGTTTGTAGCTTTCCTAAACGTACTCATTTAAGAGCTGCCCTGCATGCATGTGCTAGATTTGCCTCATTCTGGAAAACTGGATCATATGCTTCGATCACTTTGCCTTGTCCTCCTGCCGTCCCGTCCCGCCCCGCCCCGCTCCACCCTGCCCCGCACTTCTCTTCTCCGGGAGGAGTCCGCCTCCTGAGGATGGATGTATTTTTCAAATAAAACCAACCAATCCAGAGTCCATATGGCCAACCACTTGGGCTTTTATACTTCAGGCCATTACATACCTCCCTACTGAACCCCCAGGCTAGGCACCTGACAACCAGGGATAGCCCCTCTGCCCCAAAGCCCACTGAAATTATTTAGACTAGCCAATACTAAATCCGCTTGCCCTGCCTCACCTGTTCCTACCTGAGGAAACCACAATAAATACGCCTACCCACAGTTCCTCTCCCTCCCTCCACCGGCTGAAAGACGTCGCCTTCCGCGCTTGTGGCTTCCTGCTGTGCGTCCTGCCTCCACCTTTGGGGAACCGTGAGTAATATTTTTTTATTATTTCAATGGCAGTTGTTTTCCTGATCCGTTGGCCAGACTCTACCTCAAAATTTTTGTGAACATGCATATTTTAAAAAACCTCTTCCTCAGAATCCACTCCACGGGATGAGGGAGGCATAAAAGACTGAGGAAGTAGATTAAAGAGTCTTGCCGCAGTGTGTGTGAGAATGCCTGGAAGTTCACCTCCACTGATTTGAACGAAAATTTCAATTTGAGGTGGTTAAGGGGAAAAAGATTTCAAACAGATGCCGTATAAAATCTCTGCATAATGTGAACCCCCTTTCCTTTTAAACAAACAGAATCTAAGTTCACTGCAGAGATAGGGCAAATATTTGTTTTCCACCTGAGGCATTGCTGAGAAAAGAAATTCAACTTGCCCTCTTGCCAGAATTTAAATAATTTTTTTTGGGGGGGGGGACATCACGCTTTGGTTGCACATCCCTTTTATGTTTACATGCAAAACACAGTTTTAATTTTTATTACAAAAGCTTTAGTACGTTTATTTTTGGTCAGAACAAAGTAACAGCTCACTGTTTTCACAGTAAGAGTGTATATGTCAAGGCTAAAACTTGGGGCAATAAAGCATCATAAACATTAAACAAAAACACTGAATGTCAGAGAATGTAATTATGTAACATGGCAATTTTCCAGCAATAAGTAATGTGACGTGTGTTCTTGGGCATTGATTTGCATTGAGGATTGTTAGGAATTGTTCAGTCAGAAGCAATACTTTATTTGCGATTCTTGTTCATAAATGGATGTTTCGGTTTTGAGCGAAGATATTTTATTTATCAAGGACTTAAATTCTAAAGTGTGAACACAGTCCCAGCTCTGGTGACCTTGCCTCTCAGATACTCTCTGGTGTGCCAAACTGTGAAACTTGAAGGAGATACATTTATCTTCATCATGTGCATTTGATAGCAGTTATTGAATTTCTAAAATTAAATAATTTGCAGGCTATTTTCGAGCCCAAATTTTTCTGCCAAATTTTCTATCTTCTGAGTGATTTATTTGTGGGTCCAAAGCACCAGAGGTTATAAAGCTGTGGCCAAAAAGATTCTTACTTTGTATGTAGATTGAAAGGTTTATCTCACCTGAGCTGCAGCTCTTTGCCCGGATGCCAAACTCAATGGTGTGTGACATGGACAGCAGGTTGTATAATTGCCAGTGGTCAAAGCTGGGCTGGACGTGGGTGTCTTTCCCCTTGGGGAGATATTCCATGGGAAACAAGAGTTTTCAGTTAGAGGATTATGAATCATTACCTGCATAATTCAAAACTACAGTTCTACTTCTGATTTTAGCAGGACAATGGAAAAAATAATGTTTGTTTACAGGGCCATGATCTTAGCTTTTAACCTGAGGGAATGTTTGGTGAGCTTATCATAACCAGTCAGGCTTATCCCACACTGTGATGCTAGAAAAGAAACTGATGTTCCAATTCACATAGATTTGTTTTAGAAGATTTAGCTTATACTCGGAGGAGAAAGGATTATGAAAGAAAATTCAAAATCCACAGTATTTTAAGTGTACTATTCTTCCCAGCTTGTAAACTTCTTAAGCATAGAAAATTGCTTTCTCTATTAACATCTCCTGACCTACTGCCACATCTTTCTCCTAACACAAGCAACTAAACACGAGGGGTGTGGCAAAACAAGGGTAATGGTAATTAATATATTGATAATGCTAACTGTCCTGTCCTACATGTTTTCATGTATCAGGTGTTGTTTTAGGTACTTTGGATATATATCATGTTAATTGTTAGAGTAACAGTATTGGGCTTATTTTCCAAATGAACGTGAGTTAAGCTCCTAATACTACATGTGGGATTTTGGAATCAAGCTTGACTGGGTTTAAATCCAAGCTTTGCTGATAACAGAAGTTGGTGACCATAGGTGCATTACTTGACCCCTGACACACATTATTTGACCTCTAAATAGTTGACTGTTTAAAGGACCCTTAAGAAAAAGGCTGTTTATAATGTGAATAATACCTTTCACATGGACTGTTGGCTTTACTTCTGTAATGCCCCTGATGAGACCCCCTCCTGTGGGTAACCACAGCTGCTGTTTGAGCTCCTATCCTTGTCTGTTCCACCTGGACAAAGGCCATTCTCTTGCCCTGACACCAGTGGTATTCCAACGTAAAGAGCACTGGCTCATGAGAACACAACTGTCACATACTCAGGAATTCTGAAATCTGGTTATTAAACCACTGGCAGCTTGACATCAGCTAGAGTGATAGTGTTAACACCAGGGAAGATACCTCTGTGTCCTCACTTTTAAGCTAGTTCTACTCACTTTGCAATTCCTACAGTCCTAACTCCTCAGGATTATTTAGAATTTTCATAGATTGAACGTGGTCAGCCTACAACCTACCCCAATCTCGTTCTTTCGTTCAGGCAACATGGGGACACTACATTACAGCAACTCTTGACCTCTTCCTCCCCCAAACAGCATGACCTCTGTGCCCATGTTGCCATTCATGGTATACTGTCTGCTTAGAATTCGCTTCACAGGATGTATACTAGGCAAGCTTTTTTTCCTCAGTCCTTCATGGTTCAGCTTTGTTTTCTAATCTCTAACTTCGTTAAAGCCTTTCATACTCCGGGGATGGGGGGTAGAAGGGACACCCTGTCTTAGCTGCTTTTTACAGGACATTTGTAAAAGGGAATATTTAGCACTTAGCACAGTCATTATTTGCTTAGTTATCTAGCAGAGTAGATCCAAAGTCTGAGGTTATGGCTTATCACCTAGAATACAGGAGATGCTTAGCAAAGAAAAATTGCACCAGAGGGAATTAAACAGGCAAGAAAAACTTTCCTCAAGGGGCACCTGGGTGGCTCAGTGGGTTAAGCCTTTGCCTTCAGCTCAGGTCATGATCCCAGGGTCCTGGGATCGAGCCCCGCATCGGGCTCTCAGCTTGGCGGGGACCCTGCTTCCCCCTCTCTCTCTGCCTGCCTCTTTGCCTATTTGTGATCTCTGACTGTCAAATAAATAAATAAAAATTAAAAAAAAAAACAAAAAACTTTCCTCAAGACTGTTGAAGTAGCAGGGAGAGAGAAAACTCAACTCCCCTGCAAAAAAAGGCTAGAGTGTTTTTGAACCCTGGGGTGAGCTAGGGGAAAAGTAGTGGAGCACATGGGAGGAGCAGGGTTGGTGACATGGTGACTGTCACCTGCGTTGGCTAATTGGAAGTTATCAAAGTTGGGTCTCCACCCTCCCACAGACACTGGGATACAGGGGCTCTGTCTTCGATGAATAGGTTTCCAAGAGATAGTTTCCTGGTCTTTTTAGATTTTTTCCAGTTTTATTGAGATATAATTGACATATAATGTGTAAGTTTAAAGTTCATGACAAAATGATTGGATAGATGTCTATATTGTGAAATGGTTACAAATTTAATCAACATTCATCACCTCCTATAATTTTTCTTTCCTTGGGATAAGAATATTTAAGATCTAGTATCACCAACTTTGAAATATAATTGGTTAACCATAGTCCTATGTTGTACGTGAGATCCCTAGAACTTACTTCTAACTGCAAGTTTGTATCTTTTAATCACCTTCACCCATTTCACTGATTCCCCTACCTGTGTCAGCCACCAATTTATTCTCTGCATCTAGGAGCTTGGGTTTTGTTTTTTTAGATTCCACATAGAAGACCTGGTTTTTTCTATGTCTCTCAGTCTGACTTCCTTCACTTACCATTATGCCCTCAAAGTCCATCCGTTTTGTCACAAAAGGCAGGAGTTACTTCTTTCTTTAGGCTGAATAATACTCTCCTGTGTGTGTGCACCTGCGTGTGTTTGTATCACATTTTCTTGTCATCAATTGATGGACACTTGGGTTGTTTCCAGATCTTAGATATTATAAATGCGGCAGCAAACACCGGGGTGCAGATATCTTTTTAAGATAGTGATTTTTGTTGTTGTTGTTCCCTTTGGATATATACCCGGAAGTGGAATTGCTAGATTATGTGGTAGTTCTAATTTTACTTTTTTGAGGAAACTCCATGCTGTTTTCCATAGTGGCTGCACCAGTTGACATTCCCACCACTACTATATAATGGTTCCCTTTTCTCCACATCTTTACTAGCATTTGTTACTTCTTATCTCTCTGATGCTAGACATTGTCATAGGTGTGAGGAGAGCACCCCTTATGGTTTTAATTTGCCTTTCCCTGATGAGTGATGTTGAGTACCCTTTATTTACCTGTTGGCATTTGAGTATATTCAGAGAAATGTCTATTCAGGTCTTTTGCACTTCTTTAAATCGGGTAATTTGTGGGTTTTGTTTTTTTCTTTATTTTTTATCAATTTTTTGGCTATTGAGTTATAGGAGTTCCTTTTACATCTTAAATATTAACACCTTATCAAATATGCGGTTTGCAAGTATTTTCTCCCATTTTGTAGGTTGCTTTTTCATTTTGCTGATCATTTCTTTTGCTGTGAAGAAGCTTTTTAGTTTGATACCATCCCACTTGTTTAATTTGGATGTTGTAGCTTGTGTTTTAGGTGTCCTAACTAACAACAACAACAAAAATCATCGCCAAGACAGGTCAGGAAGTATTTTTTTGTTTTGTTTTGTTTTTTTCCCCTATTTTCTTTTAGAAGTTGTATAGATTCAGGTCTCCTGTTTAAGTCTTTGATTAATTTTAATTTTTGTCGATGGTATGAGATAGACGTCTACTTTCATTTCACATGTGGCTGTCCAGTTTTCGCAAAACATTAAAGTTGTTGTCTTAACCCCGTTGAATACTCTTGGTCCTCTGGCAAATATTAGTTGAACTTACATGAATGAGTTTATTTCTGGGCTTCTTTCCATAGTAAAGAAGACAGCTGTCTAAAGTCTAGTCAAGATGAAAGGTACATTAAGATCATCTTGGTCATGCTTGATAAATATCTTAAAAATTTTGTTTGACCAATGAAGTGAATCCTGTTAGTCAATGAATTTTAACCATGCTTATGGTTAAAAGCAATCAGTGTAACTTTTTAAATATACTCTCTTAGTAATTTTGTCAGTGGTGACTACCAACTGATACTATTTGGGAGCTGTTTTCCTATTGCTCTGCCTATATCTATGTTCCTAAAAGCCTACATGCAAACAAATATAAGGAATAATTTTAAATATAGTAAAATAGTTGACTATTTAAAGAACACTTAAAAGGAGGGATATTTATATTGACGATAGCACTACAGAATTAAAATTCTACGAAACCTTCATTTCCTAAACGGATCCCCCTTAAAAAGCCTGAGGTACCGTTGGTATGCTGGGGATGTTCTTTTATTTGATCTCCATTCTGGCTACATGTGTGTTTGTGAATATCCATTGAACTGTACATTTATCTGTGCATTTCTGTGAGTACATACTTGGTTTCACTATGTGTACCTTTCTGAATATTTTTCAATATAGAAAGATATAGAAAAAAATGTCATAGGATTTGGAGCTACAGGCCTCGGTTTTATATGTGTTGCTGAATTGCTTCGTACATCACTTTCTAGGTCTGGAATGTAATGCTATTTACCTCAATTATTTCAATCAAAAGGGATCATATAGGTAAAATACAGTATATAAACTTGAAAGAAAATACAAATAGGAATTTTTATGAATATATTAAGGTTCATAATATGGCATCTTATTTGGAGTCTGTTAATTGCTCCTATGACCCTGAAGTGGAAAATGATAGACTTTGTAACTTGTTCATGCTAACTCATTTTTAATTCTTTTGCCTTTTAATAATTTTTTTTTCTCCTGGTCTCATCACAAGGATTTTTCTTTTGGGGGGAAAAACTTTGGTTTTCACTATTTGATACGAAAACTTCTGAGCATAGAACAAAGTAAAAAAATGTGCCATAAAACCTGTGTATCTACCATCTACATTCTCCCCATGTTCTCTTATTTTTTAATAATTCTTTACGTAGTAAAACTGACCTGTAAGTGTACAATTTTGAGTCTTGACAAATACTTTGCATAAACACCACCATAATGAAAATAATATTTCCATTACATCAAAAGGGTACCTGAGCTCCAGCCAGTGGTCATTCCCTTCGTCTACTCACATTGCCTGGCAACCACTGATAAGAATTCTGCACCCATAGTTTTGCCTTTTACAGAGTGTTAGGTAAATGAAATCTTCAAGTACATGGACCTTTTTTTTTTTTTTTTTAAACAGCACCGTACCGTATTTATTGAAAAAAAAAAAAAAATCCACATATAAGTGGACCCATACAGGGGCGCCTGGGTGGCTCAGTGGGTTAAAGCCTCTGCCTTCGGCAGGTCATGATCCCAGGGTCCTGGGATCGAGTATCACATTGGGCTCTCTGCTCAGCGGGGAGCCTGCTTCCCTCTCTCTCTCTCCCTGCCTCTTTGCCTACTTGTAATCTCTGTCTGTCAAATAAATAAAATCTTTAAAAAAAAATAAATGGACCCATACAGTTCAAACCCATTTATTCAAGGATCAACTATGTATACCCGGTCTAAAGACAACAAGAACTGCAAACAAAGCTTGTTTATGGAGTAGGTTTTTCATAGTTGTGTGGGTTAGTATATTTGACCTCACTTTATTTTTTTAACATATAATGTATTATTTGTTTCATGGGTGCAGTTCTGTGATTCATCAGTCTTAAACAATTCACAGCGCTTACCATAGCACATACCCTCCCCAGTGTCCATCACCCAGCCACCCCATCTCCCCACCCCCCCCTCCCCTCCAGCCACACACAGTTTGTTTCCCGAGATTAAGAGTCTCTCATGGTTTTTCTCCCTCTCTGGTTTCATCTTATTTCTTTTTTCCCTCCCTTCCCCTATGATCCTCTGTTTTGTTTCTCAAATTCCTATCAGTGATATCATATGATATTTGTCTTCCTCTGACTTATTTCGCTTAGCGTAATACCCTCTAGTTCCATCCATGTCATTGCAAATGGCAAGATTTCAGGTTTATTGATGGCTGCATGGTATTACATTGTGCGTATGTATGTATATATATACGTGTATGTATGTGTGTGTGTGTGTGTGTGTGTGTATGTATGTATATATATATATATATATCACATCTTCTTTATCCATTCCTCTGTTGATGGGCATCTAGGCTCTTTCCATAGTTTGGCTATTGTGGATATTGCTGCCATAAACATTTGGGTGCATGTGCCCAAGTACATAGACTTTTGAATATCCTTTTTTTCACGTAACATAATGTCATGGAGTTTCATCAATGTTACCGCATGTATTAGTAGTTACATTGTTTCATTGGCGAAATGTTCTGTCACTATTTAGCCATGCCACAATTTGTTTCTCCATTCACCAGTTGGTAAGCATTTGGATTCTCTCCTGTTCTTTGCAATTACAAAGCAGCTAAAAACACTGACCAAAAGGCTTTTGTTTGCAAGTCTCACTTCATTTCTCTTGGAAAAATTTTCTCTTGGAGAAACAGGACATTCCTACAAGTGGGATTGCTGTATCACACACTAGTACATGTTTCATTTCATATGATGCCGCAAAAATATTTTCCAAGGTAGTCCTATCCTTCTGCATCCTCACAACTATGTCTGAGAGCCCTAACTGTACCTCATCCTCACCAGAACTTGGAATTGTCAGGTTTTTTTTTGTTTGTTTGTTTGTTTTTGTTTTAGAGCCATTCTAATAGATGCGTGGTGATAATCTCATTATGGTTTTGTTTTTCATGTATGTAATGACTTAGATCCTGAGTACTCTGATGTTCAATAGACCTATTTGCTATCCATGTTTTTGCCACACCTCTGTGCAAGTCTTTGTCCTTCTATAATTTTTTTGTTTTAATGGGAGGTTTATGTTCTTTGGTAAATTATGGGAGTTATTTTTTTGTATATAAGACACTTATCAATGTCTTTGATGTATACTTGTCTATTTTTATAGCTATATATTTATATTCATGTTAGGTCCAATTTTTATTTTTCATTTGACTTTAATTTTCCTCTAAAGTGCAGGATTGGATTTACTTTGAGATTTTTCTGGTTTTCTAATTTAAGCATATGATGTATAAACTGTAGGCACAATAGCTTCATTGCACACATTTTAAAAAAATATTTGTTCTTTTTATTTATTGCAAATGTTAACTAATGTCCCTTGTGACTTTCTCTTTGACCCAACTTTATTTAGAAGTGTGCTTCTAATATTCAAGTGTCTGGGGAATGTCTCAGATAAGATACCTGTTTATTACTTACTCTAGTTAATTTGCTTTTTGCTTACAATGTTTTAAATCTATTTGTTTATTTTAAGGTGCAAAATATGGTCACCTGGTGAGAGTTTCACGAGTGCTCGAATATGTGTTCTGTTGCCGTTTGAAATGTTCAATTAGCTCATGTTGACTGATGATATTCTTCATGTATTCCTATCTCCGGCAGGGGATTGGGGTCTGTACCTGTGATTGTTAAACAATTTCTTTTCCATTTCTATGAGTTTCTTCATATAGTTTGAGGGAACTGTGAATATACATAGTTATACAGAGAGAACAAAATTAAATTCTCCTAATGATTTCTCTTTTTCATTATGAATTTCCCCTCCTTATCTCTGATAGTATGTTTTGTTTGGAAGTCTGCATTGTTTGATACTGATAAAGCCAACCCATCTTTTCTCTAATTACTGTTTGTATTAAATATCTTTCTTAAGGTCACCTGGGTGGCTCAGTTAATTAAGCATCTTCCTTAGGCTCAGTTCATGATCCCAGGGTCTTGGGATCAAACCCTGCTTCAGGCTCTGCTCAACGGGTAGCCTGCCTCTCCCTCTCCCTTTGTGTGCTGCTCCCCCTGCCTGTGCGTGCCTCTCTCTTTCTGTCAAATAAATAAATAAAATTTTTAAAAAAATCTTTCCCATCAATTTCAACATATCTATTTTTACATATATATTAAGTAGATTTATTTTAAACAGTGGATTTTTTTGTTTTTTAAAATTTAATTGGACAATCTGTTTAAAACTACAGATTTTTAATCAAATTTAAATTTATTTTGCTAGTTTTTAGGTGTCTTATCTGCCTTTTTTCCTTTTATTCCTTGTTTTGAAAAACAAAATGATGATTATCATGATTCTGTTATTTCCACTATTGATTTTAGTTTTATCTTTTTAATTTTTAGTGGTATCATCAACACAAACCTAAAACATTCGTATATCATAGTCGACTTTTAAACAATACTGTGTCATTTCAGCTAGTGTTGAAGTCTTGCAACAATGTACTCCACCTCTTCCATGTCCTTGTTCATGCCAGGTCTGTCATAAGTTTGAATTTTTCATATAAGTACAAGAAGACAGTATAATTTTTGTTTTAGATGGTCCATTATGTTTTCAAGTAAGTAAAGGTAGGGAGAAAATAATATTCTATATTTGCTTTCTTTTTACCTTTACTGAGGACTCCTTTTCTCATTGTGTAGATTCAAGTTTTTAATCCAGGTTCCTACTCTTTGTGAAGGAAAAATGTCTTTTAACTTTTCTTGTACCACAGTTTTGACAACACGTTTTCAAAGGTGTTTGTTTTTTTGTTTTTGTCTAACCAAGTCCTTTAATTCTTAAAGAAGCTTTTGCTAGAATAGAATTCTAGGATGAAAGTAGATGTCTTTATCTTTTCTCTCATGTTTTACGCCTGTTGTGCATCCTTTCTGATGAGAAGGCTAATGTATATTCTTCTGTCTTCTTCTAATTATACATAGGGTAGATTTAAATGGTTTGAATAATGTCTCATGGATACTCACTTTATTTTCACTCTTTTCCTTTGTTTCACTTTGGATCACTTTTACTTTAATTCAAGTTTCCTGATTGTTAGCTTTGTTCATTCTTCTCATCCTTTTGAAGGAGTCTGCCATCCATCATCCCATGTTTTTATTTAAAGCACTTTCATTTACCTTTTCTCGATGGTTTCAATCTCTTTGCTGAAACTGCATCTCTGTTCATTAATGTTTTCCAATTTTTCCATGAAATCCTTTAACATCATTGATAGTTATTCCAAAATTCTAGATGGATAGCTTCACCATGTGGACCACTTTAATTTTGATCCTGGAGATCGTTTATTTATTGGCAATGGGCCAAGTTTTCTTGCTTACATTATGTGACTCCACTCCTAATGGAATGCCAGATACTCTGTAATGAACAGAAAAGGGTGAAGAAAATCATTTCTGCTCATCAAAGGGCACAACTCTTCCGTCAGGCATCTGGAATAAGATTTGAGTCCATCTAGTCAGGTGAGTTTGGCTTAACTATTATTACTTATTGTGATTCCATTTGCTTCAGTGGTATGCTGCCTCTTTCTTTGTTCTTAATGTGTGCTTGGGGAGCTGGAGGATATTGTTTCAACATGCATAAGGGCGTTTGAGCTTTCGGAGATCCTTCAAACTTGGGACAACAGATGAGGGTCACTACACCCCTTCTCCTTCAGGGGAATACTGGGGATGTTTCTCACTCCTAGGTTCTTGTTTTAAACAAGTTACTTTCTATTATCTTACTCTACCTTCTGACTCTCAGAGAAACGAAGAACCTGGACCCCGGGGGTAAAGCATTTTAACCACTTTTGGTCTGTCTCCAACTGTAACTGGAACTGAGCTTCGTATCTACGCTTACTCTAGGACAGGAGTTTGCTCTCTCTACTCCAGTGGAGTATCTATATAACTTGCAAGGGCACGGCTGGTTTCATACCTTTTCTGCAAAAGGATCTTTCATATGTCCCTGTGAATAATGAATATTTTTACCTGTGTTCTGATGGTGAAAAGTTCTGCTTTCCAGTGGAGTGAGAGTTCTTTTGTTATTTGGCTTTGAAACGTAAGTCTAGGAAAAAAGAACACTTTGGGGTCTGTCTTTGCCACCCTTAATGACTGCTCCTGCATTGCTATGACTTTTTGACCTCCTGCCCTTCTCCCAGGTTTTATCAGTACCTGATAGAGATCACTAAAGAAGAGCTTGCAATCCAATGTGAAGGACTCTTTTTGTCTGGGTTCTTCAGGTGTTTCAAACTTGACCTTTAATAAATGCCCATGTGTGGCCTTGAAGATCGTCTTGAAATTCAACTGATTCCTTAATTGCTTGTTACAATTTATATCTTTCACCCACTTTGTGCCATGGGTGAAAGAATGGATTGTCCCTGTCTCTGCTTGGAGGATCTTGTTCTTTAAAAATTACTTATTTGCTTGAGTAAATTCAGAACAACTCATGATGGGCTCCAGAAAGTATGACCAATAACTTATACTCCAAAAGCATATTTACATGCTCCATTGATTGGATTTTTAAATATAGGTTGACATTACTGGATGTTATTTCTGATCAAAATATTGATATATTAACTTTTTCAGTTTCAAGACAAACAATTTTTGAGGCTTCCAGACATTATTCACAAGGGAGAAAAACAAGTTGACCTCAGACTTTTCTATATCAGCATATGAGGTCCAAAAATAATCGAACAATGTCCACTAAAATTATCCAATCGAAAGTATTTAAGCATCTACATAATTAGGCATTCACAAACATGAAAGGACCCAAGGAATGTAGTAGCAATTATGAACTAAATTTTGAGAGAAATCTATTGAGCATTAAATCAATTAAATTATGGAATAATATGAACCTATAAAAAACTGCAAATGTTATTTTAAAAACTACACTAAAAATATTTATTCCTGGAGGGAGGTGGTATAGAGGAGTGTCTAAGAGCATGTGTTTACTATTTCTTCAGAGTTCATAGCAAGAAGTCCGTCAATTCTCTAAAAACTGAAGGCTTAAAAATAACACTACAATATTTCAAATATTTCTGTACTTAATTTTGGAGACATTGAAAAGTGAGTCATTCTGGGAGCTTGGGAATATGGCAGAATAGAACAATCCTGAGATAACATCCTCCCACAGACACATCAAGGCTGCAACTAAATAAATAGCATAACTCCCTCTGAAAATGACCTAAAAACTTGCAGAACAGCTCTACCACAGCTAAAGATAGAAGGGAAAAGCCACACTGAGAATGATAGGAGAGGCAGAGACCTAGTTGGGAACAGGGTATGGCAACCTACCTGTATGAGGGATCTCACAGGTGCAGAGGTCTTCCCTGAGGAGGGAGAGAATCAAGCCCCACATTGGGCACCATCTGTCCTGGGGATATTCGTTGGGAAGATGAGCCCCCAAAACATCCGCCTTTGAGAATTAGTGGGGCTTACCTCAGGAACTCAGTAAGAAAATTATGAAAGAAGGGTGCCTGGGTGGGTCAGCCAATTAGCATCTGCCTTCAGCTTGGGTCATGGTCCCAGAGTCTGGGGATCCGAGCCCTGAGTCTGCTTCTCCCTCTCCTCCCTCCTTGTGCTCTCCCTCTCATTACCTCTCTCTCTGTCTCTCTAATAAATAAATAAATAAAATCTTTAAAAAAATATGGAAGAAACTATCACTGGCAAAAACAGAGTAAAGGTGGTAAAGCAATTACTTAAAGCTGGCATATGAAGGTAAAAAGACAAAATGAGCAAACTCAGTTATATCTACAAAAATTAAAGGATACACAAATAAGACCTAACATACATGAAAAATTGGAGCGATATAATAAGGTACCTTGAAATGTGTTCAAACTTAGGTGACCAACTGAAAATAGGATAAATATATCCTAAGTAAATATAGGCTGTTCTATATGAACCTCATGGTAACCATCAACCAAAAACCTGTAGTAGACCAAAAAAAAAAGTCTAGAGAATCTAAGCAGACACTAAAAGTCATCAGTTTAGAGGGGTTAGAGAATAGGAGAAACAGAAAGGAGCAGAGAAGAACTACACAAACAGCCAGAAAAATAATTGACAAAATGGCATTAAATACATACTTATCAATTACTTCTTTAAATGTAAATAAACTAAGTGCTCCAATCCAAAAGACAGAGGGTGACTGAAAAGATACCAAAAAAAAAAAAAAAAAACAAAAAAAACCAACAAAAACAACAAAAAAAACTATGTTTCCTATAAGAGACACACTACATACCTGAAGACAAATACAGACTAAAAGTGAAGGAATAGAACATACACAATTAAAATGGAAACAGAAAGCTAGGTAGGGTAGCAATGCTTGGTGCTTGTTTTAAAACCCACTTTGTGTGATCTAACAAGACAAACGGGCATGCATGGTGATAGAGATTGTTCAAATAAGTGTGTATAACAAGTGTAAATGTCTATGCATGCAACAGAGGAGTGACTAAATACATAAATATTACCACACATAAAGGGAGAAATTGACAGTAATACAATTTGATTGTAGGGGACTTTAACACCCAACTTACATCAATAGACAGATCAGACAGAAAATAAGGAAATAGTGGCTTTGAATGATACTTCAGACCAGATAATGTTTTATATATATATATATATATATATATATATATGACATTCTGTCCAAAACCAACAGAATACACATTTTTTCAAAGGTACTTGGAAAATTCTCTAGGATAGATCACATACTAGGCCATAAAATAAGCCTCAATAAACTTCAGAAGATTGAAATCACTGGAGCATCTTTTCTAACCACAATGGTATGATATTAGAAATCAATTACAAGAAAAAGGGGAAAAAAACACAAACAGGTGGAGGCTAAATAACATGCTACTAAACAGCCAGTGAGTTAATGAAATCAAAGACAAAATAAAATACCTAGAGACAAATTAAAATGAAAAAAACAACAGTCTAAAATTTTGGGAGTGCAGCAAAAGCAGTTTTAAGAAGGAATTTTATAGCAATACAAGCCTACATTACGAAACATGAAAAATCCCAAGCAACCTAAACTTATGTCTAGAGGAACTAAAAAAGGAAGAACAAACCAACCCCAAAGTTAGAAGAAAGAAAATTATAAATATAAGAGCAGAAATAAATGAAATAAAGACTAACAAAACAGAAAAGATCAGTAATACCAAGGGCTTGTTCTTTGAAAAGAAACAAAATTAATAAGACTTTCATCAGACTCCTCAGGATTAAGAGTCCTCAAAGCAGAAATGAAGGAAAGGTTATAATCAGCTTCACAGAAATAAAGTATTTTAAGAGATAATTACAAAAAATTATATGCTAACAAATTGGACAACCTAGAAGAAATGGGTAATTTCCTAGAAATACAAACTTCCAAGGCCAAATCAGGAAGAAATAGAAAATCTGAACAGCCTGATTAGTAGTAATGAAATTAAATTGGTGATCAAAACATTCCCAATAAATGTAAGTCCAGATGCCTTCATGGGTGAATTCTACCAAATTCTACCAATTCTACCAAACATTTAAAAAAAAGTTAGTACATATTTTTCTCAAACTATTCCAAAAAACTGAAGAAGTCATTCTTTGAAATTTATTCTTTAAGGCTAGCATTACCTTGATATCAAAATCACACCCACAACAAAAAACTACTATAAAAAAAAAAGACCAATATCTTTGATAAACATAGTTGCAAAAATCCTTAACAAAACATTACCAAACCAAATTTAGGAATACACTAAAATGGTCATTCCCCAGTCAAACACCATTTGAATGTTCAAAAGGGATTCATTCCAAGGATACAAGCATGGTCTAATGTATGCAAATCAACCAGTATGACATAACAGGTTAGCAAAATGAAGTTTAAAAATCTTTGCAGTATATGCAGAAAAAAAATTGACAATTCAACATCTGTTGATGATATAAAACTCAATAAAGTGGGTATAGCGGGAACATACTTCTACAAAATAAAGCCATGTATGACAAACCCACAGATAACATCATACTCAGTGGTGAAGAGCTATAAGCTTTTTCTCTAAAATTCGGAAAAAGACAAGAATGCCCACTCCTGTCACTTTTACTTAACGTAGTACTGTAAGTACTAACTGCAGCCATCAGACTGGGACGGGGGATGGGAGACTTCTTACCAACTTGTAAGAAGTAAAACTCTTGCGGTGTCTGGGTGGCTCAGTTGATTAAACCACTGCCTTTGCCTTAGGTCATGACTTCAGAGTCCTGGGATTGAGCCTCACATTGGGCTCTCTGCTCAGTGTGGAATCTGCTTTTCCCTCTCCCTCTGCCCTGCCACCCTGCTCATGCTCTCTCTCTCTCACATTCTATCTCAAATACGATCTTAAAAAAAAATAAAACTCACTATTTACAGATGAGATAATACTATATATAAGTAGTTATGAAGACTCCATTAAAGAGCTATTAGAAAAAATAAAATCAGTAAAGTTGCAAGATACAAAATTGATACACAGAAATGTTTGGCAGTTTTACACACTAATAGTTAAAAGAAAGAGAAATTGAGGAAACAATTCTATTTATACTTGTACTAAAAAGAACAAAATACCTAGGAATGAACTTAACTAAGAAGGTAAAAGACCTATACTTAGAAAATTCCAACATTGGTAAAAGAAATTGAAGATGAAACAAATGGAAAGACCTACCATGCTCATGGGTTGTAAGAGTATTACTAAAATGCCCATATTATGCAAAGCAATCTACAGATTAAATGCAAGCCCTATCAAAATACCAATAGCATTTTTCAAACAACTCTAACAATACTAAAATTTCTGTGGAATTATAAAAGCTCTTGAGTGGCCAAAGCAATTTTGAGAAATAAGAAAAAAAAAAAAAAGCTGGAGGTATCATAATCCCAGATTTCAAGATATACTGTAAAGCTATAGTCTTCAAAACAGTGTGGTATTGGCATGACACACAGATCAACAGAACAGAATATAGCTCCAGAAATAAATCCATGCTAATATGATCAGTTAATCTACACCAAAGGAGGAAAGAATATACAATTGGGAAAAGATGGTTTTTTCAGTCGGTGGTGACAGGAAAAGTGGACAGCAACACACATAAGAATAGACCACTTTCTTAAGATATTTACAAAAGTAAACTCAAAATGGATTAAAAACCTAAATCATAAAAGTCCTAAAAGAAAACCTAGGCAATAAACTTTTAGGCATGAATCTTAGCAATATTTTTGTGGATTGGTATGTCTTCATACAATGGAAACAAAAGCAAATACAGGTGGGACTACATCGAGCTAGCAAGCTTTTGCACAGCAAAGGAAACGATCAATGAAACAAAATGATAACTGACCAATTGGGAAAGATATTTGCAAACAATATATCCAGTAAGGGGTTAATACCTAAAATGTATGAAGAATCTACACAACTCAACACCAACAATACCTGATTAAAAAATGGACAGAGGGCCTGAATAGATATTTTTCCAAAGAAGACCTATAGTGGCCAAGAGATACATGAGAAGATGCACAACATTATTAATCATTAGGAAAATGCAAATCAGAACCACAGTGAGATATTACTTTATACCTTCCAGTATAGTTAGAATCAGAAAGATAAGAAATAACAAGTGTAGGCAAGGATGTGGAAAAAAGGAAACACTTAAACACACTATTCGTGGGAATGTAAATTGGTGCAGCCACTATGGAAAACAGTTTGAAAGTTTCTCAAAAAATTTAAAAATGGGAATATCCTATCCGATAATTCCATCTGACCTGAAAAACATGCAAATATTAATTTGAAAAGATATAGGCACCTGTTACGTTTACTGCAGA
The DNA here is from genome assembly GCF_963455335.1 of Martes martes. Taxonomy (NCBI): domain Eukaryota; kingdom Metazoa; phylum Chordata; class Mammalia; order Carnivora; family Mustelidae; genus Martes; species Martes martes. The sequence continues at coordinate 35,493,082 of NC_137899.1, forward strand.
ATTTTTGAATAGCCAAGATAAGGAAACTACCCTAAACATAAGTGGATAAAGATGTGGTGTGTACATATATAGTGGCATATTAGTCATGAAAACTAACGAGATCTTGACATATGTGATAACATGGATGGATCTAGAAGGTATTAAGTGGAATAAGGCTGAGAAAGACAAATGTCATGTTTCACCTATACGTGGAGTTTAAAAATAAAAAACAGGAACAGATTCATAAATACAGAAAACAAAATGATGGCTGCCAGAGGTGATGATGTGAAATAAAAAGGAATGAAGAGGTATAAACTTCCAGTTAAAAGTCATGGAAATGAAAAGTACAGTTTAGGGAACAGAGTATTGTACAAACTTTGTATTGTGACACACTATTTACACTTGTGATCATTTTGTAATGTATATAAATGTTGAGTCATTATGTTGTATAACAACTGCACTTGAACTAAATTTAAAAATTAAATATTGTATGTTTTTACATAGAGTTCAAATATTCCCTTTATCTATATATCAATTGTTACCAGTCTGTAGTCAACTATATTTCTCTATTTTATCTTCATAAATGCATAGAGATGTCTGTATAAAGTTCAGTTGTTCATGGATAGTGGAAGTGGTATAAGTTTACTAATAAATATATACTTCCTAGTATTCCTATACATTTAAAAATGAACATGTATGGATTTTGCAAAATGTTATTTTTCTTTCAAAAGGAATTTTATCAATTATATGAAATTCTAATTTAAGAATTATCTGCCTATTAGAATCCTTTTTATTTTTTATTTTTTTTAAAGATTTTTATTTGTTTATTTGACAGAGAGATCACTAGTAGGCAGAGAGGCAGGCTGAGCAGAAAGCCCGATGTGGGGCTTGATCCCAGGACCCTGAGACCATGACCTGAGCCTAAGGCAGAGGCTTAACCCACTGAGCCACCAAGGTGCCCCTAGAATCCTTTTTAGGTAGTTTTTATGGCTGATGTGTTCTCAGAGATTTGTCTTCCCCGTTCAGGAGGCGGTTCTAGAATTATAACTGGTCCATAACTGGCTAGGTCACAGAGGGTCTCTATTAAAAACAAGAATCTAGACAAACCATAAAAGACTCAATCTCAAAAAACAGACTGAGGGGAAAAAAAAACAAAACAAAACAAACAAACCAGACTGAGGGTTGCTGGGGGGAGGGGGGATGGGCGAGGGTGGTGGGGATATGGACATTGGGGAGGGTATGTGCTATGATGAGTGCTGTGAAATGTGTAAACCTGGCGATTCACAGACCTGTACACCTGGGGATAAAAATACATTATATGTTTATTAAAATAAATAAATTAATTTAAAAAAATAAAAACAAGAATCTACACTTTTTGAAACAGAAAGGAAATTATGAATATTTTTCCCTTCTTTATTATAAACTGAGTTACTTTGTTTCTAGTGTTCTCTGTTTTGATCTTGGCTGAGAAAGTTCTGGAAATGACTGATTTCCCTTCTTCTGCCTTGCTTTGCTTTCACACATTTCCTTACATCTACCTCCCTACTCGACTCCCCATGTGCTTAATTAGAGAGAGATATTACTTAGTTTACTCACACTTTTTATTTTTTAGGACACTTTGTAGTATCTTAAATTTTCCTGGGTAAATTACTGTTTTTATACTTGATTACTATGCTTTACCCCAGAGCATTTTTTTCTATGTGTCCTCTTTAGGATCCTGTCCCAAAAAGCTGAAAAGTCCTTTTGATTTAGCAACACAGTGATTTCTCATGAAACTATGAAGTACATGAATATGAATTTGTGTAATTAGTTCTTAAAATACAATTTTAAGGAAATATTTTTATATCACTCACAGTTCATTTTTATTTAGCAAAGCAATTTACAAGATGAGATTTATCCCCAGAATATACAAACAGTAGCTAACTATTCTTTAATATCCATTATGTCCCAAGAACTATTTTAAGTGATTTACATATTGAAGCTCATTTAAAATAAACCCATGCAGCAGGCAGTACTATCTCCATTTTGAATGTAATCAAACTAAAGCATAGAAAGCTTAAGCAACTTACCTAAGGTCCTAAAGTATTAAGTGATACCACCAGGAACACAGGTTTTGGTAATACTTATTTTGTGGTCCTATTACATTATTTTCATGATTAAGTTTTATCTTTGTTTTTATAAATATGTAATATGACAAATTATGAAAAACGGAAATGAAATTATGGAAAACATCTTTTACTGCTTAATTACTAAATTTATGACACTCTGCTTTGCTGCAGTATTTTGACAAAATATATTTTAAAAAGAATTTGCATCTTAAAATGGCAGGAGAATTGTTAAGAGAGAATCTATGCTCCATATCACTGAAAATCAGTGAGACCTATTGACATATATAGTTTTAAGAACTAAAATATGCATAGATTAAGCAGTTTAATAGAAATAATAATAGTGCTATGACTGTTGTGAGCTAGGAATACTTTCCTCATTTTTTCAATGTATTTGAATATTTATAGTTTAACAAATACTCAAGTATTTCCCTGATACTCTTTAACTACTAGTAACATATAAAGGTTGTCATATATGGATACTGAGAAAAAACTCTTCAAAATGCCTAACTACAGAAATGTGACAAGAATGATGTCATGTAGTAGAATGCATAATCATGATAATCATGACTAATTTATTATCTTGTCGTAATTCTACATAAAGAAATAGAACCTATAAAACACCTTCTCTTACTTTAAAATCATAAGAATCTAAAAGATCAAATGAGCAAACATGTTTGAAAATGACATATTTATTAAATTTAAATCCTTGTATCCAAATAGCATCTACTATGTATTAATAGTGACAACTGCAAAATGCCATGTCATTTACTGTTCATGTGTTTCATTTTAGATCAGTTCAACATAAAGCTGGAATGCAAAAACTATTTTAGATGTGATCTTTGAAGGGTTTAATCAGACCAGGAGAAATGAAACCCTGGGGGAAGAGGTATCAACTTATTCTTAGAGGACATGAGAGATGGAATTTTTAATAATTCTTGAAGCCAAGTGAAGTATTATTCCTTGATGTGATAGAAATTTTGTCAGTCATTTGATTTTTTTTCTTGGTATTATTATTCTTGTGCCATCAAGAATGTCAGGACAAGTCAAGACCATATTACTAGTCAGTCATTGTGTCCTATTGATTTCATCTCAGTGCTTCTCTCCCCTCTAATGACACTGCTTAAGTTCAAAATTTTGCCTTGATTTAAGTACTCACTGTTATCTCTACTTTCATTCTTCCCTTCCATATCATAATCTCTCTCTCCCAAAACCAGACCATTTTTAGTGCTTTCATAAGGATTTTCTAAAACTCCTATCTGATGGAATCACTCTTAAAATTTTGAACACGGAGCCAGACTGCCCGATATGAATCCTAGTTCCCTTACCTAGCAGCTTTGGAACCTTGACAAAGTCACTTAACTTACCAGTGAATTGAGGTTTTTTTTTCCCCCTTTGTATGAAATAGAAATAAGAATATTAGCTAATTCAATAAGGTTGTTAGAGGAATTCAGTGAGTTAATATACATGAATTGTTAAAAGTAGTACTTGGTACAGAGTAAGCAATATAGGCATTATTTTACAGAAGAATAAAAGAAAAATTAATACTATGGCCTACACAAGGGTAGGCAGACTTATGTTTGATCATGTATATATGCACATTTGTGTATAAATGTGTGTGTATTGGTGTGTATGTGTGTAGGGATATTTTACCTATATATAAAATCAAGCAGCTGGTTTAACGGAAATCCTTATATGACGTTAGAAATTTTTACTCATTGCAAAAATCCAGGATTAGAGAAAAATGTAAAATTGTCAGAGTGGGAGTCCAAGGAAACATTAATAACTGGTTCCAGATAGATAGAGGAATGAGTAGAAAGCAGAACAGGCATAGACCAGGGTTATTTCAGTGGTAAGAGCCCTCTTTCTCTGGGATACAGAGAAAGAAGGAGATAAACTCTTGAAGGCACGAACCAATAACTACATTCAGATGAGTTTCAGGTTCTGAGCATCATCTAGAATATAGCACAGCAAAATGAGACAGAGTGGATCTTTGTACAAGGTAGATGGAAGAATACAGAGAGTCTGGCTAAGGTCAGGGAATTTCACAGGATCTAACAGTGAACAGGGATCAATGTCAGCATCTCTGGAACTTGATTACTGTGGTATGTATCGCCTTTGATTTTAAATTTCACTTCTGTACAACTGCAGCTGTTAGAACTTTTGCCTGGAAGATGTTCGATTCTTTCTACACAATCATTCCCCAGTTGTTTGAAGTGATCAAAAGCAAACCTGACCACATTGTTTCAGAGCTAGTTGTCAGACGGATGAAAGATACAAGGCAGATGGGATCAAGCAGCAAATTGCCAACCAGTATGGTGGCTCCCTGGCTGCTGAGACTATGCCCTAAACCCGTCACCTTATACCACTTCATCTGTAGTCATTTGACCACCATTCTGACTCTACTCTTTAAACTAATACATACTATATAATTGCTGCCTGCTGTTATGGATGATAGAAATCTCAACTTGCTTTGATCTCTAGTTCTTGAAGTTTTGTTCCTAAGTTTTCCTGCATGTCCTTGCTACCCAGTTTTTGCTTTAAGCCATCTTCAGTCCTTTCTAAGAAGCCCACAATGGAGCAGACAAAACTCCTTTTCAGGGATGGTGGGCTGGGCTGTACAGGTGTGAGCTAGTTCTGGGACACTACCCTGATTACTCTGAGTATATTAGGAGATCCTATCTTATGCTCCTACTATATATATATATATACACACACACATATATGTACATGCATGTACATATATACATATACTGTATAACCTACATACTATGTGCACAAATGCACACACATATGATAGTATTATCATGCAATGTTTGGTACATTTGTGATGCTCTACCAGATTTTAAACTACTGGATTTTAAACTACTTCTCCAGTAGAACAGTATTTTTCATTTATGTGTGTTTATACCCAGTGCCTATATCAGTGCCTGGTTTAAAATGAATAATATAGAATAAAAATAATTTAATAAACAAAGGAACCAAATGACAGGTATAAACTAGGGCTTGGCAGAGGAAGAGTTGCCTGCATTATTAGACAAATATTGGTAAGGAAGCTGTCCAAGTGTCTTTTAGAAAATGAAGTATTTTCTTGAAATAGTCTAACTTTCTAAGATTTACTGGCTATGCTACTTGTTCAAGTCTCTTTGGATGACAATAATATTTTTATCTCCATTGTCCTAAAGAATAGAAATCAAGCAAGTTACAAAAAAACACATCTTTAAATGTGTATTTACTGTCTTTTAAAAAAAAGTACTTCATATATCAAATTTTGAAGCTCAGAAAATTAAAAACTTTGTATCTCAAATATGCCTTAACCCATTTGTAGAAAAATATTTCCCATAGGTTGGAATTTTGTATCATCTTGATAACTCCTATAGTCCCTATAAAGGAGTTGAGCACTTTCAAATGCTAGAGATAGATGACATGACATGTAGGATTTTAAAAGGGGACAGCCATGAGTAAGTATAATGTATGCTAAAAAGGAATGAAAAATATTTTAAAATTAATTGCTTACTGCCATAAACTGTGAATATTAGATGTTATCTTGAATCTCTAAGTGTCACTGTGACTTAATGCGTAGAACTTTGCCATTAAGAAATTTTCAAAAATTCACATTTGATTATGTTGCATGATTGGCAGCTCTTGATTCCCTCCCTTAAACTTGACTTGAACAAGCATGTCTGTGCATGTCTCAAGATACTTCAACAAATGTAGCAAAGCAAAATTTCCTTTTTTTTCCCCCCTCTACATTGTTCCTCCCACTGGGTATGGCTATAAAAGAAGTCAAACATTAAGTTGTTTGTAATTATCTAAAAAGTCTGTTTTTAAGCCTTTCACTTTTATTCATGAGTGGTAGCAAAGGAAATTACTTGAAATATTATGGAAATGTATCAAAAAGGGAGAAATACCTGTAATATTTTTAATAATTACAAGTAAGATTTTTTGGAATTATTCTATCAAGAACAGTTACATCATATAAATGCAAGTACCAATGTGTATAAAATTTCTCAAAGATATTTTTACATAAGTGCCATACTTTCTAATAATAATATTATCCTGAGGAGTAAGCAGAACATCCCAACCACAAAATACCACTTTGAAATGGTTACTTCTGGTAGCTCAAAATTAAGTTTTCAAATGCTTCAAAAATATGATTACTTGGTTATTGAAATGAACATCCTAATAAGAACCCTTTTTTCCACAGTTTTGCATATTTTGTACTAATTCCTACAGTCCAACTAATTTTATTACTGTTGTTAGCACTCAAAATAGGATTAGAAAACAGGCAAGATCCTTGCTTTTGGGATATTTATATCTTGGAGGAAGTGGTGGGGAAGAAGGGAGATAGATGTCAAATGAACAAATACACAAAAAGATGCTTTTAGATTTTGGAAAGCACTATGAAGAAACTAAAGAAAGGCAGTAAAAGGACAAGAGAAGGCACATTGTTTATGTTTGTCAGTCTGGGACATGAATGACAAGAAAGAGCAAACTAAAGAAAGTGTATTCTAGGCAGAAAGAAGAGCAGATGCAAAGGTATGATGCTGGGCAAGAACACTGGCTTTAGAGGGACTGATTAGACACCAGCATACGGAAAACAATGAGGAGGTGGTGGTTAAAGGAGCAGGTGGCAGAGCTTGGCAGGGGTGAAGTCTTCAAGCAAAGGGGTGAGTAAACCACAGTAATAATCTGGATTTTTTAAGTGCCAAAGGTTTCCAGCAAGGGCTGCAATTATCTAATTCTTACCTTCATTGTAAAAGATTGATTTGGTTGCTATCAATGACGAAATTTTATCCAACAAAGTTTATTTACTTAAGTGGGAAACTCAGTTAAGATCCCAGTGCTATGGCCCAGTGAGTAATGATGGGTGTCTTAGTCCACGGTGATAGCTGTAAAGAAGTAATCAAATTTGGTGTGGATGTTAGAGGTAGATCTGACATGATTTCATACTAGTGTGTATATTTGTGTGTGTGTGTGTGTGTGTGTGTGTGTGTGTGTGTGTGTGTGTGTGTGTGTGTAGGGGAGTGGTGGTAAGATAAAAATAGATACTAAGACTGACTGCAGGAATCTTTTGGTTTGAGGAACCAAAAAAAACTATTAACTAGGATAGAGAAGATTGATGGAAAATCATATACTGGGAGGGGAGGCACAAATCACAAACTTACGTTTTTAGACATGTTTAATTTGAAATGCCTATTAGTCATTAACAGTTGAGTTTATGAATTTGAAGCACAGGAGAAAAGCTAGATGGGAGGACATACGTTTGGCACTCACTGCCCAGTTCCTGGTGTTTTAAGCAAGGCAATTGGGTGAGATTCTATATGAAGGCTTCTTAAGAGAAATAATAGGATAGAGCTTCGGTTTTCGAAGATTGGGTAGAAGAAGAAAATGATCCAAAAAAGTAAGGAAAAAGTAAAGAAAGTGTAGTTTCACAAAAAATGAATCAAAGCAGGAATGAGGTAGTTGTCAGTTGCATTCAGTTCTGCTGAGAAGCATGGAGATCACTAGTGAATTTAATGAGAGCAATTTCAGCAAAGCAGAGAAGACAAAAGCCTGATAGAAAAGGATTTGAAAGAAAATGGAAAATGGGGGTAGGGAAATAGCACCTATAGCTACTTTTACCTTATTCTGTGAAAGGAGAAGGAAAAGAGGCAAATGCTGTACTGTAGCATAAGAGGATTTTTAAATGAAAATACATTTTTTTCTTCAGGATTAGAAATACCAGGGACACCTGGGTGGCTCAGTCAGTGACATATCTGACTCTGGATTTTGAATCAGGTGATCTCAAAGTCCTCAGATAGAGTCCTGCATGGGGCTCCATGCTTGGTGCAAAGTCTGCCTAAGATTTTCTCCCTCTTCCTCTGTGCTTCTCCCCCCTCCACCACCACCACTTGTGCTGTCCCTCATTCTCTCTCTCTTAAAAAATAGAAATACCAGATCACAGTGGTGTAATTATTTAGTAAGCAGAAGAAATTGCTGATGTGAGAGGGAAAGAAAAGATAAAGGAAGACTGAAATACTTAAGAAGGGAAAAGGTAGGGGCACCTGGGTGGTTCAGTGGGTTAAGCCTCTGCCTTTGGCTCAGGTCATGATCTCAGGGTCTTGGGATCAAGCCCCGCAGCAGGCTCTCTGCTCAGTGGGGAGCCTGCTTCCCCCTCTCTCTCCTGCCTGCCTCTCTGCGAAATTGTGATCTCTGTCAAATAAATAAAATCTTAAAAAAAAAAAAAAAAAGGGAAAGGGTAGGATCCAGGTCACAAGTACAGAATTGGCCTTTAGTAGGACCATAGACACTACAGACACATCTTTACAGTGTCAGGAGGAGAAACAGGGAATAGAGAAACCTACCAAATTAAATAAGTATAGGTTTGTTTACAGAAAGATTAAGTCATTCCTTTCTGTTTCTGTCTTGGTAAATAAACATCAGGTGATGTCACTATCTGAGAGTCGCTAGAAGATATGATGGATTTGAGGAGAGAAAAAATATAAAATGGTTGTCCATGGGAATGGGAATTCTCACTTATTATGGAAATATAACAGAATTGTCTGGATAGTGTTGAGTGCCAATTTGAGACTTGTGGTTATGAACTGAAAGTCCATTTAACATGATTGTATAATGATCTATAGCAAATTTCAGCTTCCTGGTTGCAGGTGTAATGTAAGAAAATTGTTAGATTACTTAGATTCGCTGTTCAAGCAGGTGAATGAAAGAAAAGACATCAAGAGATAAGGATTTTTGCAAGTAGTGGATTTTAATAATGAAACGTAGAATCTGGACTTGGTAGTTAATTTGGAAGCTCGATCATGAAAAAAAAGTAGTGAATTAATCCAGCTGGAAGAGAGAGGAGGAAGAGGAGAAAAAAACCAAGGTAAGGGCTTAGAATGGGAATTTTGAAGGTGTTCTGTTATTTTTGATGTCAACATAGAGGGGACAAACAGTAGTGATGGTTGAGGTAGAATGGAGACGAATTCCACTGGAGATGAGGTCAAATAGCTTAAAGCAATAAAAATTCAATTAGAATGACTATGAATCTTTTCCACATTTGTAACTCTAATAAAACGAACAAGGATTTTTACTTACTATGTATTTTACTTATTATGGTTTTGGATTATTTTTGTCAGGTCAGAATTGTACAAAGTGAACTCAATATTGCTCCCCAGAATGAGACTACTTTTAAAAAATTGAAATAATTCATTTTGTGTTAATGCTGAAAAAATCCTTCTAGATGTGATTATTTATTTTATAGATCTTTTAAAAAAAACTCACAGTGATACAATAGGGAAGAGGTTCATTTGCCTATATTGTACAGATAAAACTGAACATTCTTGTTTATTGAAAAGAGGGTTGCAAATTTTTTATAAGATGGTGGTACCTAAGGTTGTGCTACTTTTCAGGTTTTTAAAAGCAATCACCAAATGCACTTAAAATCTGTATTAAGAACTTCAATAATTCATTTGGAGGGTTTCAACAATCAAAAGATTTTGAGTTATTGACTACTTTGTTCGCTGAAATTGAATTTTTAGCCCTTTCCTCTGGGATCACTTTCACTAAGATCTTTTTGCACTTGACCTAAGTATCTCTGGGAAAATATTAAGAATAACAGTCTACTGGGACTAAAAGTCTATTCATGTTGCTACTGGAATGAGTAGTACCACATCCATTAGTTTATGCCATTGTGTTCCTATTTAACACTTATCATATCCCTAGGCGCTATGAAATGTATCTGACAAAATAACTACATTGCTTTTACGGTTCTTAATTTTCTTAGTCCCCAAATTTCTGAATAAACCTTCACCGTTAAAATCGGGGAACTATCTAATTACAACTTTGACCATATGAAATTGAAGAATGTAAAAGATTTTAAATGATTTAAATTTTCAATTTTGTCAACACAGACATTTAAAATAATTTTGGATAATTTCTTCTATTTAATAAAACAAAGATAAAAATATTTATTATATAGGCACCTGGGTGTCCAGTTAAGTGTACCACTCTTCATTTTGGCTCAGGTCATGGGATCGGCCCTATGTGGAGTCTGATTCACATTTTTTCTCCCTCTCCCCCTCCCTGTTCATGCTCTCTCTCTTGCACTCTAAAATAAAATCTTGAAACAATGTCTATTATGCCCTGGACGTTTTGTTAGGTGCTCATATATATATCTGTGAATAAGATGGGCACAGCCCCTGTCCTCATGGAACTCACTCTGAAATAGAAATGATATTTAATTTAAGCACAAGGAAATAGAGAAGGCTATAGAACGAAATGAGGAGACCTCACTAAAATAATGAAATCTAAGAAGGCTGAATGGGAAAGAAAGAAACTTAATCTGATACGTGAATTATGATAAAGGTTTTCTAGGAAATACAATTGTTTCAGCAGGGAAATATCATATTCAGTGATTTTTTTAAGACAAAAAAAATCAGGATCATTTAAAAATCTTAGATTCAGTAAGTACAGATGGCATAATGGAGAAGGCTCAAGATGATAAGACATGAAAGGAAATAATGTTCATCTAGGAACAACTAAGGATTCTGCCAGGAATGGGCAGGGAATTGGCAAGCCTTGTAAAAAGGAGTGATCAACTTTGTTTTCATAAAATCATTCTGGAAAAAATATGGAATATCTACAAGAATAGAATAAGACTAGAAACAGACAGAAAGAAAGTTGATAGGTTGTTGAAAGTAAGCTAGAGGAAATAGTCATTTGGAACATTCCTTAATACATTCAGGAGATATTCACTGAAGAGTCATTATCTTATAGGTAATAAACTGTGCATACAATAGTGAATCACCACAGGAAATAGAAATATAAATTAAGAGTATTTATAATGCTTGGTGATTATTTGGGTTGCAGTATGAAAAAACAGGGTTGAATAGTTTGGTGGATTCAGTAACCATGATATTAGGAGTAGATATTAGGCTGCGTGATAGGGATAGATGATGAGTTGAGTTATGATCATGGTGCCCCTAAAGCAAGATGTGTAACAAGCAGGTGGCTTAACAAGTCTAGAGCTCTGAGAGATACCTAAGGGAGAAACAGACTTAGGGGTCTCAAAGTTACACATAGCTATCAAAGATCAGAGACAGAAGAGGTTACACAAGTAAGAGGCGTACAGATAACTAAGGGGAACATGAAATTTCTGTACAAAAATAAACATACAGTGTATAAATGAGGGAAGATGATTATGAAGGAGACCACCAAGGAAAGGTCATGGATTTCATATAAATCTCTAGCTTTTTTTCTGGTGAGCCTAGCAAAGCAAGAACTCCAAAGTGAGCAATGATTGGTCAACAGACAGGAAGTCTCTTGACTTCTATCATTATCACCAAAAAAGACAAATGAAAAATAAAAAAGTAGTAATAGAAGTAGCCTTACTCCTCCTCTGGAAGAGTTTTTTAATGCCCTTGACCCAACTCTTAACTCACTTGAGGAAGGCTGAAAGCTCTTTTCCTTTCCACCATACCAGTCTTCATTATTTCACTTAGAAATGTTTTGTTTTACTTATCAAAATACTAAGGGAAACAAAGAGGTGTTTCAATCATATTGAATGGGAGACACTAAAATTAACACATTCCTCCCGTTTTTTCCTTTTAACAATTTTTGTTGTTTATCTATAAGTAACCAAAAATTTCTTTGGGTAAATTACCATAAAAATAATCTAACATTAGCAACTAACTCACAGAATTTAAAAAAAAAAAAAAAAAAAAAAGCTATAGAACCAGAAACAATAGGAAATAGAAAAGCTTCAGAGTTCTAGTTACAGAAATTTATCTGCAATTTGGTTTTGTTTCATTGTTTTGTTTTTGTTTTTGTTTCGTTTTTCAAGTCTCTACTGCCAAGATTAATGAATTCTAATGGTTTTCATCCTCTTACATTTCCTTAATATTTAATACCTAGAGAATTGAGGAATCTACTTATTCTATTTGGGTTATATGCCTCCCTTCTAAGGAAGGGAGACTGTGGGACTGCAATAATGGGGAAGAGTCCATTACCCACACAGAATTCCGTATACTCTTACCAAAATGGAAGAATGGCCCTTTGGATGCTACAAAACCATATTTTGTTTTTATTCTTACTCTTCATTCTCAAATTTTCTTATATACTGGATTTTTTATTAAGATTTTTATTTTAATTCCAGCATACTTAACATTCAGTGTTCTAGTAGTTTCAGGTGAAATATACAGTGATTCAACAATTCCATACATTATTCTGTACTCATCATGATAATCTGCTTCACCTATTCGACCCATCCCCCACTTACCTCCCCTCTGGTAACCATCAGTTGTCTGTAGTTAAGTCTGTTTCTTTGTTAGTCTCTCTCTCTTTTTTCCTTTGTTCCTTTGTTTTGTTTCTTAAACACCACATATAAGTGAGATGGTATGATATTTGTCTTTCTCTGAGTGACTTATTTCACTTAGCATTATACTCTCTAGTTTCATCCATGTTGTTGCAAATGGCAAGATTTCATTTGTTTTTAGGGCCAAGTAAAATTCCATTGTATATATGTACCACATCTTCTTTATCCATTCATCTGTCCATAGACACTTGGGCTATTTCCATAATTTGGCTATTGTAAATAATGCTGCGATAAACATAGGGGTGCAATTATCCCTTTGAATTAGTGTTTTTGTATTCTTTGGGCAAATGCCTAGTAGCGTGATTACTGGATCATAGGGCAGTTCGATTTTTAATTTTTGGAGGAAATTCTGTACTGTTTTCCACAGTGTCTGTACCACTTTGCATTCCCACCAACAGTACAAGAGGGTTCCTTTTTCTCCATATCCCCTCCAACAACTGTTGTTTCTTTTTTTTTTTTTTTTTAAGATTTTATTTATTTATTTATTTATTTAAGAGTGAGCTCACAAGAATGGGGAGCAGCAGGCAGAGGAAGAAGTAGGCTCCCTGCTGAGCAAGGAGCCTGATGGGGGACTTGATCCCAGGACTCTGGGATCAGGACCTGAGTCTGAAGGCAGACCAACTGAGCCACCAAGGCATCCCAACACTTGTTGTTTCTTGTGTTTTTGAATTTAGTGATTCTAACAGGTGTGAGGTGGTATCTCACTTTAATGTTGATTTGCATTTCCCTGATGATGAGTGAACTTGAGCATCTCTTTATGGGTCTATTGGCTGTCTTGGTATCTTATTTGGAGAAATATATTCATGTTTTCTGCCTATTTTTTAATTGAATTATTTGGTTTTGGGGTGGTGAGCTGTGTAAGTTCTTGATAATCTTCTACCATTTCATAGGTTGCCTGTTAGTTTTGTTGATTGTACCTTTAATATGCAGAAGCTTCTTATTTTGGTGTAGATCCAATCGATAATTTGTTTTTATTTCCCTTGCTGTACTTTTTTCTGGGATTTTTGTGTGTGGGGGGGATCTTTGTGAGTTTTCTCACAAAAAACTGTGAGAAATTTATTCTCACAGTTAGGTCTTTGATCCATTTTGAGTTTATTTTTATGTATGGTGTAGGAAAGTGGTTCGGTTTCATTTTTTTGTGCATGGCTGCCCACTTTTCCCCACACCATTTGTTAAAGAGACTTTTTCCATTATCTATTTTTCTCTACTTTGTCAAAGATTGACATATAATTGTGGGTTTATTCCTAGGTTGTTTTTTTTTTTTTTCTTTTTTTGGTGCAATTGTAAATGGGATTGTTTTCTTAATTTCTCTTTCTGTTGATTCATTACTACTGTATAATGCAACAGATTTCTGTACCATGATTTTGTATCTTGTGACCTTATTAAATTCACTCACCAGTTCTAGCAATTTTTGGGTGCAGTCTATGGTTTTCTATGCATAGTATTATGTCATCTGCACATAGAGACTGTTTTATTCCTTCCTTACCAACCTGGATGTCTTTTATTCTTTTTTATTGTCTGATTGTTGCGGCTAGAACTTCTAGTATTCTGTTAAGTAACAGTGGTGAGCGTGGACATCCTTGTTTTTTTGTGTGTGTGTGATGTCAGGGGAAAAGCTCTCAGTTTTTCCCCATTGAGTATGATGTTAGCTGTGGGTTTTTCGTATAAGGTCTTTATTACATTCAGGTAAGTTCCCTCTAAGCTTACTTTATTGAGAGCTTTCACCATGAATGGATATAATCGAAGTTGTACTTTGTCAGATGCTTTTTCTGCATCTATTGAAATGCTCGTATGGTTTTTATACTTTCTCTGATTGATGTGATATATCATGTTGCTTGATGTGTGAATACTGAACCACACTTGCATCCTGGGAATAATCTCACTTGATTGTGGTGAAAGGGTTTTTTCAATATATTGTTGGATTCAGTTTACTAATATTTTGTAGAAGACTTTTGCATCTGTGTTCATCAGAATTTGTAGTAGTTCTCTTTTTTTATGGTGTCTCTTTCTGGTTTTGGAATCAGGTAATGCTGCCCTCATAGAATGAATATGGAAGTGTTCCTTCTATTTTTTGGAGTAGTTTGGGAAGAATAGGTATTAACTTTTTTTTATATTTTTGATAAAATTCACCTATGAAGCCATCTGATCCTAGACTTCGTTTTCTGGGAGTTTTTAATTACTGATTCAACTTCATTGCTGGTAATCACTGTGTTCAAATTGTCTATTTCCTCCTTTTTCAGTTTTGAGAGGTTATATGTTTCTAGGAATTTGTTGATTTCTTCTAGGTTGTCCCATTTGTTGGCACATCATTTTTCATAATACTACAATTATTTGTATTTACATGGTGGTGGTGTTATTTCTCTTCTTTCATTTGTGATTCTTAAAATTTTAGTCCTGTCTTTCTTCATGTGTCTTGCTAGAAGTTTATCAATTTTGCTGCTCTTAAAAAATGAGCTCCTGGTTTCATTGATCTAGACTATTGACTATATAATTTATTTCTGCTCTAATCTTTACTATTTACATCTTTCTGCTGGTTTTGGTTTCATCCTGTTCTTCTTTTTCTAGCTCCTTTAGGTGTAAGCTTAGTTTGTGTGAGATTTTTCTTGCTTCTTGCAGTAGGCTTGTATTGCTATAAACTTCTTTCTTAGAACCACTTTTACTGCATCCCAAAGATTCTGGAACATTCTGCTTTCATTTTGATTGTTTCCGACATTATTCTTGATTTTGTCTTTGATTTCTTGGTTGGCTCATCCATTGTTTAGTAGCATGTCATTTAATCTCTGTGTATTTTTACTATTTCCAGATTTTTTCTTGTGACTGATTTCTGGTTTCATAGCCTTGTGGTCAGAAAATATGCCTGGCATGACTTTGATCTTCTCAAATTTTTTGAGACTAGTTTTGTGGTCTAATATATGCCCTATTCTGGAAAATATTCCATATGCACTTGAAAAGAATCTGTTTCCTGCTGTTTTAGGGTAGAATGTTCTGAATATATCTGTTAAATCCATGTGATCCAGTGTGTCATTCAAAGCCACTGATTTTGTTGATTTCCTATTTCAATGATCTGCCCATTGATGTAACAGCGCTGTTAAAATCCCCTACTATAATTATAATTGTATTAATTAGATCCTTTGTGTTTGTTATTAACTATTTTATATATATGGGGGCTCTTATATTGAGTGCATAAATATTTACAATTGTTACATTTTTTTGTTCTTTTTGTCCCCTTTATTATTATATAGAATCTTTCTTTGTCTCTTGTTTCAGTGCCCCATGCAGAGCTCGATCCCAGGACCCTGGGATCATGACTGGAGCCAAAGGTAGATGCTTAACCAACTGAGCCACCTAGGTGCCCCTACAATATTTGTTTTAAAGTCTATTTTCTCCAACATAAGTATTGCTACCTCAGCTTTCTTTTGACATGCATTTGCATGATAAATGTTTCTGCATCCCCCCACTTTCAATCTGCAGGTGTATTTAGTTCTGAAATGAGTCTCTTAGAGTCAGCATATAGATGGACCTTGTTTTTTTTTTTTTAATTTTTAAAGATTTTTATTTACTTATTTGACAGAGAGAGAGAGAGCACAAGTAGGCAGAATGGCAGGCAGAGGGAGAGGGAGAAGCAGGACCCTGGGATCAAGACCTGAGCCAAAGGCAGCCACTTAACTGACTGAGCCACCCAGGTGCCCCTGGATCTTGTTTTCTTATCTACTCTCTCACCCTTTGTCTTTGATTGGAACATTTGTTTCATTTATATTCAAAGTAATTGTTGATAAGTATTGTTGCTATTTTATTACTTGTTTTGTGGTTTTTTGTAGTTTTTCTCTGATCATTTCCTGCTCACTTTCAGGGTTTGCTGGCTTTCTTTAGTGATATAGATTCCTTTCTCCTTATTTTTTGCATATCTATTAGTGGTTTTTGATTTGTGGTTGCCATTAGATTTGTATATAACATATTCCCCAAATAGCAGTCTATATGAAGTTGATGATCACTTAAGTTTGAACTGATTCTTTACTCCTCTCCCTGTGTTTTAAGCATACTTATATCTGTTTTGCATAAGGCTCTTGCTATGTTCCTTCATTTGGGATATATTTCTCTGTCTCCTCATTTTGTTTAACTCTCTGTGTCTGTTTCTCTGTGTTAGGAAAGTCAGCTACATCTCCTGCTCTTGAAGTAATGGCCTTATGAAGAGGAAATCCTGTAGGGCCCTGCAGTGCAGGGCCCTTTGTCCCCAGAACATAGTGCTTCATGGAGTGTCTCCTATGTATGTTGCATGTGCTCTGATGTTGAGTCCTGACTTCTTTTTCCTCAGCCCTATTGTGTACAGAGGCTCTCTTTGCTTGTTGTGGGCAGTACTTGGTCCTTGGCTAAGTGTGGCACATTTTACCAAGGTGTGTGCTGACTTGCTTGTGAAATATGACCTGCCACCAGTGCCACTGGAACTGAGGCTCTGCAAATGGTGCAGGTCAGAGATGTAGTGCTGGTGAGATTTGCATCAGTTTTCTGGGGCAGGAGACCTGCACCCCTGGAACTGAGGCAAACGTGACTGGGAAGGGCAGATCCACCGAAGCAGCCTAGGGAGAAGGGGCTTGGTCTAAGCAAGTTAGGCAGCAAGTGTCCACACCATGCTTGTCACCACAGGTAATGCTGTGTGTATGCTGGGGAGCAGAGGAGGGAAATGGCATTTGCCAACTCCTTTGTTCTTGGAAGTTTCCTCATGATCTCTGTCTCTCTAGGCCATGCTCTGAGATGAATAAATAACTCTTCCTCCCATCTGCCCACAAAGTTTTTTCAAACTCCTGCCTCCACACACTATCTCTGCTCACCCTGTCTTGCTGTCTCTTTAAGGGTGAGGACTCAGCTTCTTGACACTCTCTAGGGTCTCCCAGAGCCAAACTGGCTGATATTTAAAATTCCAGGGTTTAAGTCTTGCTGGTTGTAAGAACTAATGAGATCAGCCCCTCTTATTTTCAAGGCCAGTGTTAGGAGAATTTGTCTTCCCCATGCAGGCTCCCCAGTGTGCTCATCTGTTTTCTGCCCTTCTCTGTGTTCCCAGTTCCCTCCCCACCATGAAAACCACTGTTTGTTTTGCTCTTAAACTGAGTCTTTGGGCCTTCCTAACTTCTTCATTGTGATCTTCTCTACCTTTAGTGGTGGAGTTTGTTCTGCCAGTCTTTGGGTCTTTTTTGGGGGGAGGGAGGCTATAGTTGTATTCACAGGATAAGGTGAGTTTAGGTCCACCTAGTCTTCTATCTTTCCAGTCTCCATACAGGATTCTTTTTTTTTTATTTTTTTATTTTTTTTTTTTTAAAGATTTTATTTATTTATTTGACAGACAGATCACAAGTAGGCAGAGAGGCAGGCAGAGAGAGAAGGGAGGAAGCAGGCTCCCTGCCGAGCAGAGAGCCCGATGCGGGGCTCGATCCCAGGACGCTGGGATCATGACCTGAGCCGAAGGCAGCGGCTTTAACCACTGAGCCACCCAGGCGCCCCTCCATACAGGATTCTTAAAGTAAGAAAACTAGAAATAATATTTTGAAGTTCAAGTTCGCATAAACAGCATTTTTCCAGCTTTTCTTTTTATATCCTGTGACGTTTTAAGTATGTTTATTGAAATATATGGAAATAGAACATACTAAACATGTACAACATTAATAATTTTGTTTAAGTTTTACATTTGTACACACTCTGAAATAATCTCCACTATTAAGAAATATACACACCCCTGCAAAGTTTCCTCATGTCCATTTGCAAGCCCTACCTCCTGCATCTCTCCATTCCACCCCCTGTTATCTCAAGGCAACTGCTGATCTTCTGTTTGCTAATAAACATTCATTTCCATTTCCTAGAATTTTACAGAAGACTAATGCAATGTGTACTCTTTTGTCTGGACTTTCACTCAGCTTAATTCTTTTGAGATTCATCCATACAGTTGCCAGTATTAATAGTTCATTTTTGCACTGCTTAGTAATATTTTATCACGTGACTATACCACAACTTGTTCATCCATTCACATATTTTCCAATTTTGTCTATTACAAATCTGTAAATATTCATGCACAATTTGTATGGATTTTTTTAATTTCACTTGGGAAGTACCTAGGCCTGGAATGGCAAGTGCTAAGATACGTACATATTTAAACATGGCAGAATTGTTTTCCAAAGAGCTGTTTCATTTTTTTTTAAAAGATTTTATTTATTTATTTATTTGACAGAGAGAGACCAAAAGTAGGCAGAGAGGCAGGCAGAGGGGGAGGGGGAAGCAGGCTCCCCGCAGAGCAGAGAGCCCAATGCAGGGTTCGATTCCAGGACCCTGGGATCATGACCTGACCTGAAGGCAGAGGCTTAACCCACTGAGCCACCCAGGTGCCCCAAGAGCTGTTTCATTTAAACATTCCCACCAACACTGTATATGAGTTCCAGCTTCACCACATTGCTGCAAATAGTTGGAGAGGACATTTTTAAAAATGCTAGGCATCATATTTGGTGTATAATGAAGCATCATCATGGTTTTAATATCTCTTGTAACTAATGTTGAACATCATTTCACTTTTGCCATTCATATAGATTCTTTGGTGAATATTCCCATCCTTGTGGCTTTTTTTTTCCCCTTTAGTTGTTGTCCTTAAATTTGGGGACTTTATATTTTCTATATGCAAGTTCTTCATCAGATATATAATTAAATATGTTCTCCCAGTCTGTAGCTTGTGTTTTTTTATTCTTAGCACCATCACTCAAAGAACAAAAGTTCTTTTTTGGTAAAGTCAAATGTTATTTTTTTCTTTTAAGGATCATACTTTCAGTGTTATAGTTAAGAAACCTTTGTATAAACCAACATCAAAAAGATTTTATCCCATCAAATTTTCATCTAAAAATTTTGTAATTGTAGGTTTTACATTTGGAGTTTTCTGGCTCTGTCTTCTCTCTTCACTTTTCAACAATCTTATTTTCTCCAACCACTTTCTTATGGTCTTCTAACCTGAAAGGTGGTGAGTTTCCTCTCAGAGTTTTGTATACTGCAACTCCACAACAACTGGAGCTTCCCCCAAGGGAAAATTACACAAATTGAAACTTTCCATCAATACCTCTTAATTTTTTAATACATTATATAGGGATTCCTACTTTCTAGGTAATTCATACATACACATCTATCACTTCACATTTTTTTTTTGTGAGAATAAAAGCCGTTATTATATTGAGGTACATTCCTACATATGTAATTTGTTGTAAGTTTTTATCCTAAATGGATCTTGAATTTTATTTAATAGTTTGTCTGCATTTATTGAGATGATCATGATTTTTTGCCAAATGATATATCACATATATTAGGTATTGGATAGATAGATTGGGTGATAGATGGTAGGATATCAGATAGATAGGTTATCAGATTTATTTGCCTATATTGAATCATTCTTCTTTTTTTTTTTTTTTTTTTTTTAGAGAGAGAGAGTGTGTGTGAGTATGAATGTGTGTGAGAAGGGCACAGGGAAAGGGAGAAGCAGACTCCACTGAGCAGAGAACCTGACACAGAGCTCCATCCCAGGACCCTGGGATCATGACCTGAGGCAAGGCAGGTGCTCAACAAACTGAGCCACCGAGGAGCCCCTATATTGAACCATTCTTATATCCAAGGAATGAAACCTACTTGATCATGGTGTCTGATACTTTTAATGTTCTGCTGAATTTGGTTTGTTATTATTCTTTAGGTAATTTCTGCATTTGTATTTATCAGGTTATTGGCCTATGGTTTTCTTGCAGTGCCCTCTTACAGCTTTGGTATTGGGATAATGCTGGCCCAGTGAAATGAATTTGGAAGTATTCTCTCCTGTTGAATTTTTCAGGAAAGGTTGAGAAGGATTGGTGTTAGTTCTTCAAATATCTGGTAGAATTGACCAGTGAAAATTTATCGCCAGGGATTTACTTTGTTGGGATACTTACTGTCCTGTTGAGATGTTCTGTTTCTTCTTGATGCAGTCTTGGTAGGTTGTATGTTTCTAGGAAGCTGTCCCTTTCTTCTAGGTTACTCAGTTTGTTGGCATATAGTGGTTTGCAATAGTTTTTTATGATCCTCTTTCTGTGGTATTGGTTGTAATGTTTCATCTTTCAATTATAACTTTGTGTCTTTTTTTTCCCCCTTGGTGAATCTACCTAAGGTTTGTCAGCTTTGTTAATCTTTTCAAACAACCAGTTCTTTGTTTCATTGATGTTTTTATTACTTTCCTATACCCTATTTCATTTATTCCTGTACTGGTTTTTATTACTTTCTTCTTTCTGCTAACTATGGGCTTCATTTGCTCTTCTTTATCCACTTCCTTTAGGTACAGAGTTAGCTCATTTATTTAAGGTCTATTTTTTTGATGTAAGCATTTATATCTATAAACTCCACTATTAGAGCTGTTTTCACTGCATACCATTAACTTGATATATTTTGTTTCCATTTTTATTTGTCTCAAGAAACTTTATGTCCCCTTTTATTTCTTTTTTGATCCATTGGTTATTCAGAGGTATGTTGTTTAATTTCCATGTGCTTGTGAATTTTTCAGCTTTCCTCCTGACACTGATACTTGGTATGATTTCAGTCTTTTGAAATCTGCTAATACTTGTTTTGTGGGATAGCATATGATCTGGCCTTAAAAATGTTCTGTGTACACTTGAGAATTATATGAACTCTGCTGTTGTGTGGAATGTTTTGTATATGTCAATTATGTCCTGTTGACCTGAGTGGTGTTCACATCTACTCTTTTGTTATTAATTCTCTGACTGGATAATCTACCCATTGTCAAAAAATGAGGTTTATAATTCCCCAGTTCTTGGGGCACCTGGGTGGCTCAGTCAGTTAAGCCACCTACTCTTGATTTCAACTCAGGACATGATCTTGGAGTCCTGGGATCAATACCCCAGTTGGGCTCTTCACTCAGGAAGGAGTCTACTTGAAGATTCTCTCTCTTTCTCCCCTCTCTCCCTCTTTCCCTTTGTCATTCCCCCCATTTGTGTGCTTTCTCTCTCTCTAAGGTAAATAAGTCATTTTTTAAAATTAAAAAAAAAAGTCCCCAACTCTTATTGCATTGCTGTCTCTTTCTCCTTTTTGTTGTTAGTTTTTGCTGTATACATGTATGTTGTCCAATGTTGTGTACATGAAAATGTACATTTATTACATTTTCTTGATGGATTAATCCCTTAATAATGACCATCTTTGTCTCTTTTGATCATTTTTAGGTTAGAGTATGTTTTGTCTGATAGTATTATAGCTACACCAGATTTCTTTTGGGTATCACTTGCTTGAAATATCTTTTTCTACCCTTTTACTATGTGTCTTTAAAGTTCTAGTAAGTCTTTGATAGGCAACATATTGTTAGAAATATTTTTTTTAAAGATTTTATTTATTTATTTGACAGAGAGAGATCGGAAGTAGAGAGGCAGGCAGAGAGAGAGGGGGGACGGGAAGCAGGCTCCCTGCTGAGCAGAGAGCCTGATGCGGGACTCAATCCCAGAACCCTGAGATCATGACCTGAGCCGAAGGCAGCGGCTTAACCCACTGAGCCACCCAGGTGCCCCTAGAAATATTTTTTAATCCATTCAGCCACACTGTCTTTACAGAATGTATTTATGTTTAAAGTCATCGATAGGTAACAGCTGACTATTGTCATTTTTTCCCGTTTTGTAGATGCATGTTCCTTTAGATCTTGCTGTCTTCTTTTGTGAATTTAATGGCATTTTGTAGAAATTTGCTCTGACTCCTTCATAATGTTTCACATAACTAGTACAGATTTTTCTTTTGTACTTACCATGAGGCTTACATGAAATATATTTATTACACTCTATTTTAAGCCGTTAACAACTTAACTTGAATAGCATTCCTAAACTTCACACTTTTACTTCTCTTCTGTCACACACCTGTTAAGTTATTGATGTTACAATTTACCTAATTTTTTGAGTATAGTCGACACAATATTACATTAATTTCAGGTGTACAACTTAGTGATTTGACAAGTTTATACGTTTTGCTATGTTCACCATAGGTGTAGCTATCATCTGTCCCATGACATCACTATTAGAATATCATTGACTGTAAGAGGGTTCCCCTTTCTCCACATCCTCTCCAACACACGTTGTTTCCTGTCTTGCTAATTTTGGCCATTCTAACTGGTGTAAGGTGGTATCTCAATGTGGTTTTGATTTGAATCTCCCTGATGGCTAGTGATGATGAACATTTTTTCATGTGTCTGGTAGCCATTTGTATGTCTTCATTGGAGAAGTGTCTGTTCATATCTTCTGCCCATTTTTTAATATGATCATCTGTTTTGTGTGTATTGAGTTTGAGGAGTTCTTTATAGATCCTGGATATCAACCTTTTGTCTGTACTGTCATTTGCAAATATCTTCTCCCATTCCGTGGGTTGCCTCTTTGTTTTGTTGACTGTTTCTTTTGCTGTGCAGAAGCTTTTGATCTTGATGAAGTCCCAAAAGTTCATCTTTGCCTTTGTTTCCTTCGCCTTTGGAGACATATCTTGAAAGAAGTTGCTGTGGCTGATATCAAAGAGGTTACTGCCTATGTTCTCCTTGAGGATTCTGATGGATTCCTGTCTCACGTTGAGGTCTTTTATCCATTTCGAGTTTATCTTTGTGTACGGTGTAAGAGAATGGTCAAGTTTCATTCTTCTACATATAGCTGTCCAGTTTTCCCAGCACCATTTATTGAAGAGACTGTCTTTTTTCCACTGGATATTTTTTCCTGTTTTGTCAAAGATTATTTGACCATAGAGTTGAGGGTCCATATCTGGGCTCTCTACTCTGTTCCACTGGTCCATGTGTCTGTTTTTATGCCAGTACCATGCTGTCTTGGTGATCACAGCTTTGTAGTAAAGCTTGAAATCAGGTAACGTGATGCCACCAGTTTTATTTTTGTTTTTCAACATTTCCTTAGCAATTCGGGGTCTCTTCTGATTCCATACAAATTTTAGTATTATTTGCTCCAGCTCTTTGAAAAATACTGGTGGAATTTTGATCAGAATGGCATTAAAAGTATAGATTGCTCTGGGCAGTATAGACATTTTAACGATGTTTATTCTTCCGATCCAAGAGCATGGAATGGTCTTCCATCTTTTTGTGTCTTCTTCAATTTCTTTTAGGAGTGTTCTGTAGTTCCTCGAGTACAGATCCTTAACCTCTTTGGTTAGGTTTATTCCGAGGTATCTTATGGTTCTTGGTGCTATAGTAAATGGAATCGATTCTCTAATTTGCCTTTCTGTATTTTCATTGTTAGTGTATAAGAAAGCCACTGATTTCTGGACATTGACTTTGTATCCTGCTACATTACTGAATTGCTGTATGAGTTCTAGTAGTTTGGGGGTGGAGTCTTTCGGGTTTTCCATATAAAGAATCATGTCATCTGCGAAGAGAGAGAGTTTGACTTCTTCCTCGCCAATTTGGATACCTTTTATTTCTCTTTGGAGAACAGTGTGGAGATTCCTCAGGAAATTAAAAATAGAGCTTCCCTATGATCCTGCAATTGCACTGCTGGGTATTTACCCCAAAGATACAGATGTAGTGAAAAGAAGGGCCATCTCTACCCCAATGTTTATAGCAGCAATGGCCACGGTCGCCAAACTGTGGAAAGAACCAAGATGCCCTTCGACGGATGAATGGATAAGGAAGATGTGGTCCATATACACTATGGAGTATTATGCCTCCATCAGAAAGGACGAATACCCAACTTTTGTAGCAACATGGACAGGACTGGAAGAGATTATGCTGAGTGAAATAAGTCACGCAGAGAGAGTCAAGTATCATATGGTTTCACTTATTTGTGGAGCATAACAAATAATATAGAGGACAAGGGGAGATGGAGAGGAGAAGGCAGTTGAGGGAAATTGGAAGGGGAGGTGAACCATGAGAGACTATGGACTCTGAAAAACAACCTGAGGGCTTTGAAGGGGCAGGGGGTGGAAGGGTGGGGGAACCAGGTGGTGGGTATTGGGGAGGGCACAGATTGCATGGAGCACTGGGTGAGGTAAAAAAACAATGAATACTGTTACGCTGAAAATAAATTAAAAATTTAATTAAAAAAAAAAGAATATCATTGACTGTATTCCTTCTGCTGTGACTTTTATACCAATGACTTAATCATTACATAACTGGAAGCCTGTATCTCCCTCTCTCCTTCCCACATTTTTTCCAACCACCCACCCCTCCTCTCTGGCGTATCAGTTTGTACTCATCAGTATGATTCTGCTTTATTTTTTTTTTATTACACTTACGAGTAAAATAAGGTATTTGTCATTCTCAGTATGACTTATTTCACTTAGCATCATACACTCTAGGTCCACCCATATTGTCTCAAGTCGTGCAAACTCATACCTTTTTATGGCTGTGTAATATTCCATTGTATATACTATCCATTTTCCTTACTCATTTGTCTAGTGATGGACACTTAGGTTGCTTAGATATTTTAGCTATTGTAATCAATGCTGCAATAAACACAGGGGTGCATATGTTTTAGCATTTGTCTTTTAGTTTATTTGGGTAGATCTACCCAATAGTGGAATTATTGGATCATACGATATTTCTATTTCTATTTCTAATTTTGTGAGGAACATCCATGCTGTTTTCCATAATGGCTGTACCGATTTACATTCCCACCAACAGTGCATGAGGGTTTTATTTTTCTCTACATCCTCAGCAACACTTGTTACCTATTTTTATATTGTATATTCACTAAGAAATTATTGTAGTTATGGTTATTTTTAATACATTTGTTTTTTAATTTAAAGTTGTATTGAATCACATACCACCATTACAAAATTAGAGACTCTGACTTTGATTATATATTTACTATTACATGTAAGTTTTACAACTTCATATGTTTTTATGATGTTAATGAACATTATGTATGCTTAAAGAACGGCCTTTAGCATTTCTAGTAAGGTAGGTCTAGTGGTGATGAACTCCCTCAGCTTTTGTTTAAGTATCTCTTCATTTCTGAAGGTTAGTTAGCTTTGCCAAGAATAATATTCTTAGTTGAAAGGTTTTTTTTCAATATTATTAATATATCATCCCATTCTCTCCTGGTCTGTGTTCTTATAGTTCACTCAGCTTTTTTATGAGAATTATTTTGATTTCTGTGAGACAGTTCATAGATTTCCATTTCCTTAGAGTCAATTATTGCAGCAAGCTATAATAATTTTGCTGGTATCATGTTTAGCTGATTCTTCATGATCCTTGATTCATTTGATTCCTTTTATTGGTATCTGCACATATGAGTAAATGGTCTGCCTTTCCATACTTCACAGGTTTTCTTTGGCAGAATCTTACCAGTCAGCTCAGCTTGGGGTTAAGGATGGGTAAGCTGGTAGCAACCTTGGTCAGGTGTAGCTTGCTTTCAGGGTCTATATTTGGTTGAGGCTACTGCTGAAACTCTGAGGTCAGGGCAAGTGATACCATTAAATGGTAATGATTGGCTGCTACTGCTGCCTTGGTTCTGTGCCTGAGAATGGCTGCCTGAGAATGGTCTCTGAAGTTGCCTGGATTGTCAGGTCAGGCTCCTTACTCTGGTGGGACTGGGTACTATACTCAACAGAAGGCAGGCTTGTGAATTAACTTCACTGTCCAGACAGGGTAGAAGATCAACCCTAAGACTGACCTGGCTTGTTGTTTGGGGACCTAAATCATGCAGAACTCTGCCCTGTATTCTCTGGTCAAACAGCCACTGGCCTTTGTTCTACAGACTGGCAGAGCTGTGGGCTGGCTTCTTTGTTCTCTTCCACTGTTAGGCTGGAGGGTGGACCACACAACTATGTAGGTGATCTTGTTAGGTTTTCTGGTCAGATGGGGCTTGGGGAGGCTGTTCTCATAACTTAGTGGCACTACAGATATCTTCCCCAAGTCTGGAAAAGCTCATTCTTCAGGATCCTGAGTCAGGCAGAATTGTGCACTAAGCTCCCCAGTCAGAGAAGACCTCAGGCTTGGTTCTGCAAAAGGGCAGTGCTGCTGGCCAGTCTATCAGCACAAGTTCTGGGCCATATAGCTTTCCAGGTGCTCTGGCCACATGTTTCCTTGTCAGGTGGGGCTCAGGTGGCACTCAGCAACAGACAGGGCTAGTAATTAACTTCCTTGCCTGGGTGCAGTGGTGGAACAGGCTCCAAGGTCTGTAGACACCGTACACCAATTTCCCAGTTCAGTGGGTTCACCATCTTAGCTCTACAGAGGGGCATAAAGTATTGTTAGGGATTTTTCTTTGGGTGCCTCTGCAAGTAGAAATTCATTCTGTCACAATTCAAGATTTGAGTGCTGGTCACAGCTAATTCCACCCCCTTCTCCATCAGAACCTGATCTCCAGTAGTCAAGCCCACAGATTACCCACTCTTTCCCTGTGAGGCAAGACTCTAGTGGGCCTTGCAGAAAGTGACCCACAACTCTGGGGGACCTATATATCCACCTTGAACTCTTTTTCCCACTTGGGAGACCATGGACCCAGGGGAGCCTTCTTGGTATGGCACTGTGTCAGCCTGGGGGAGGGGCAACATGGTCAGCAGATAGCCAGTCCTCTTACCCTTTATTTCGGTCTTTCTTGGTCTCTGTGGTCCATGGGGGTGCTTCCTTACCGCTATGAGCCAAGAATTTTTACTTTGGTGTCTTGTTTATAGTTAGTTGCTAATTTGTCTAGTTGTAAGGAGGACTGAAGTCAAGAATAATCTATATTGATCTCTTGATAAGGTGCCACCTCACATCTTTATCCGTTCATGTGTTGATGGACTTTTCATATCTTGTTTACTGTGAATAATGCTACAATATACATAGTAGTGTAGGTATCTCTTTGAGATCCTGTTTACATTTCTTTAGCAATATACCTAAAAGTGGAATTGCTAGATCATATGGTACTTACATTTTTAATTTTTTGAGTAACCTCCCTACTTGTTTCCATGGCTGTATCAATTTATATTCCCATCAACAGGGCATGACTGTTCCTTTTTCTCCACATCCTTGCCAACATACATTACTTGTCTTTTTGATGATTATCGTTCTAACAAGTGTGAGGTGATATCTCATTGTGCTTTCAATTTGCATTTCCCTTATGCTTACAGATGTTGAGCACTTTTATGTACCTGTTGACCATTCGTCTGGTGTCTTTAGAAAAATGTGTGTTCAGTCTCTCTGCCCAATTACAAAAGACAAAACATTCCATTGCTTCCTGTAATTTTGACCCTTCTGTAAATCCACTCCTTGTGCTCACTTTTTGTATATTTTACAGTTTACTTGTAGTAGCATTAATGTTATCACTTCTCTATACTAGAAGGTGATTGGCCAGAACTTTAAAGATATGTAATGTATAGCTGTTGTATTGGTTTCAGCCATGTTTATCAAAACAAAACAGACAATTCAAAATTCATACCTAATGGATTAGACATCTTCCATTAGGCACATCTGTTTCCTTTCTTCCTCAAGCCATTGTTGGGGTTACTTATTAATTCACACTGCTGCAACTTAATGTCTCCCTGGGTTGGACCCATGCTATGAACTTTACATGTTCTGCTCTGAGATTGTAGTTATAAGATGCCTTTTGACTGATACATTTTAAAAATGTAATGCCCCAGACACATTTCAAAAGGAGCCAGAAAAGGTCCCATGGGACTGTGTAATTAAGCACCATTTTCATAGCAGTGGCCAGGTTAATGATATCTTTTTTGTATTTGTTTTACCCCATGCTCTGCTTCATTATCCTGGTTTATCACTCCTCCTTGGGATCAGACTTTGAAGTTAATTATAAGCATATAATTTTGTCTCCAGCTCTGGTTTCAGAGAATGCAAGCTTAGAATAATTCAGTTTATGCCCACCCTCACCCCCGCCTTGGTCCTAATAATAAGACCTTTTAGGTTGGGATTATAGAGTTGGAACTCACTCACAGGTTACACAGCAATGTGACATGGTTCTTGATAACTGGGATGGTGAGATCCCCTGGCATGCAAGAGCATCACAGTTACTAAGATTCCCACCCATGGTGGATTGTGAAGTAATGCAAAAGAATGGTGTGGTAGCTATAGTCCTTCAACAATATTGGAGAGGTGTTATTAGGAGTTGGCTTGATTTGTTAACTAATACAGAAACACTGAGTAAAGGAGTGTCGTGATCAATTCAGCCATCAGTCAGCTCCGTGTATTTCGAGATTCAGGTAGCCTCTACACCATCTTGCAAGGAGACTCTCTTAGGTCTGCATTTAAGAATATACTGAGGTCAGGTCAATGATTTAATAAAAATAGTAATGTGAACTTTATTCTGGCAGCTTCCACATTGCTAAAGGCTTTCAGTGTCTCTGGCATACCAAGATAGCCCCCTTAAGATAAAAGACAAACTGTTGCACCTGGTATCACATACCTTTCATAACAAGACACTTTATTTGATTTAACCCCCCCCCCCCCGCCAATTTTGGAAACACTACATCCTACACTTAGGAACATTCTTCCTCTCTTCGATTTATTCTAAAAGTTAACAAACATTTTCTATAAAGAGTAAGATAGTAAATATTTCAGAATTTGCAGACAAAATGGTTTCTGTTGGAACTATACAAGTCTGCTATTGGGACCAAAAAAATAACAAGAAACAAACAATTAGTCATAGACAACATATAAACAAATAGGTATATTTGTGTTGTAATATAATTTGATTTTAAAAAAATGTAGCAGACTAGATTTGGCCTACAGGCTATAGTTTGCAGAATCCTTATTAATGGGTGACTCAGAAAAGTTCTAGTTTAAGTGGGTCCTGAGGAAGAACCTATTTTATAATTACTTCCAGATCCAAACTATGATGAAGGTTTCCCTGTCACTCAGGCTACGTGGCCTAACATCTGATGATTCTAGCTTTTTCTACAGTATACCAAATGGCAGGTGGAGCTTCTGACAAACATCAATAAAGGATGTTTGCGTAGGCCGGTAAGCAGATCCTTACCCCAGAACATCTTGAATACTTCTTGTTTTATGCTGTGACCCTATGTTTGACACCCTGTGTATAGAATTCTGCAGCATCTTGATCAGCACTCAAGCTGATGTTCGCAGGAAGTCCAGGGTAATTAACACTTCCAGGGCCAACCCAGTGATACAAAATTCATGGTTAAATATGTTTGGTTTTCCTTAGCTGGGTAGACCGTTTTGAGATCTACAAGACCTCTCAGGAGCAACTATGAGAGAGTACTAGTTGACATAGTGATGGCCAACTATTTAACACAGCCTATTCACGTTTCCTTCTGCATTTTACTCTCCTCATCTATCAATTTGGCTTTTTGGGATTACCTCCCTCCAAACACCACCTTATTCAAATATATAATTCAGAGACTTTTTTCAGGAGAACACAGTGTTAGATACCCTGTTAAATGCACCAGACAAAATTGTATTATTCTAATGTTCCAAGATAAAAATAAAGGATTTCTTTTTCTGTATTTATTTATTTTAAAGATTTTATTTATTTGACAGACAGAGATTACAAGTAGGCAGAGAGACAGGCAGAGAAGAATGTAAGAAGGTTCCCTGCTGAGCAGAGAGCCTGATGTGGGGCTCGATCCCAGGACCCTGGGATCATGACCTGAGCCGAAGGCAGAGGTTTTAACCCACAGAGCCACCCAGGCGCCCTTGCATGCTTTTATTTATGAAGAAACATAATATCCCCCTAAAAATAATTTAAAATATATAAAAAAAAAAAAGGGAATGATGAATCCCCTTTCTTTCTCATAAGAATGAGGGGATGATGTATTTCAGTATACACTGGGAAATCAAATGTAATCAAACTAATCTGTAAACTGAGCATGTCAGCAGTATTTGATGTAATTTCAAGTTACTTAAATGATGCCTCTGTAGCTCTGTGTAAAGAAATTAAGTTCAAAGGCAATTTGGTTTTTACAGATGAAAACACAAATCAGATAATCCTTTGAGAATTTTTTTCAACTTTCTCCAATCTTGTTTGTGGCTTTTTTTCCTTTATTTTTGGTGGGGGATAATTTAGAAAGAGTGAGATAGAATACTCAAGAAAGGGGCAAAAGGAATGCGTACAGGGGTTCCTAACTTCGTTCATTTATTTATTTTGAATCATGTTTGTTGTCACAGCATGTAGGTTCACTTTTATTTAGACTTGGATGTAGAGGAAAAGAGAAAAGATAATTGGCAGTCCTCCCACCTCTGTCTGCATAGTTTTTGTTCTTTAATTTCCTAAACTGGAGATGTGCTGAGTGTAACACAGTATGTCATTCTTAAACAAGTTGCTACTTCTAGCTGTCAGTTTTGATCAGAAGGCACACAGGTTTGGGGCATACGACTTGGAAATAAAAACCAGAGAAATAAAAACAATTTCCATTTTTACTTAAAAATTCACAAACTGTGGTGCTCTGAACAGTATGTGGTAGTTAAGAAACATGTCTTTCATTTTTCTTGCTTCTGTAGAAAAGACAATTTGGAGAAAGAGTGAATGTGGAAACGTATCTTTTAGCTTTCTGAGCATTTGGGAATGCTGTGAAGATAACACTTAATTAAATAAAGGCTGTAAAGTCTTGTTCCCCTCCTGTGTTAGGCCTAATGTGATCAAAGAGGCTCTATGTGACATTTTAACTCACTGGTTGATAGGGATATTTTAAATTATTTGTCCAATTAGTTAAAAATTCTAAAACAAAATATGACTTTTAGATTCTCCATTGGTACTTGACTTTCAACTGTTAAAGTGCTTTCTTAAAACCGATGGAATGGCACTTGACATATCAGAGGCTAAAACGATACTTAGAATAAACAAATTATCAACATCTAATTTCATAATCAGCCAGATCTCAGCTGCATTCTCTAACTGTAGAATCTTGTCTGCCACCGTGACTCTTGTTAGAAATCATCATATTTTTAATTTTCCATTTTTGTCCTCTATATTACAGCTTTTACCCCTCTTTCATAGTAAAAGCTCACAGAGCAGAAATTTCCACTTCTTAGGATTACAAAGTCTCATGAGATACTGCATATGAAACAATCATGGACCTGTTGATTCTACCTGTTTGGGGGAAAAGGTCACAAACTTCCTTTTTAAAAATCCTCTTAATGCTTTAACGTTACTTGGATGATAACTTTTAGCTGACTTGCCAAATCTTGTCAACTGAACCCTACTAACAAGCTAAAATTATTTCTTAAGTGATTATATATCTATTAGAATGGCTAAAATCCAGAACACTGACAATACCAAATGATGCTGAGGATGTGAAACAACAGAAACTCTCATTTATTGCTGGTGAGAATGCAAAATGGTACAGACACTTCGGAAGCCATTTGGGAGTTTCTTGAAAAAGTAAACGTATTTTACCTTATGATCCAACCATCGTACTCCTTGGTACTTAACCAAAGGAGTGAAAACTTGTGTCCAAACCTGCACCCAAAATGGCAGCTTTATTCATCATTGACAAAATCTGGAAGCAACCAAGATGTCCTTCAGTGGATGAAAGGATGAATACACTGTGGTATATCCAATGGAATATCATTCAGTTCTACAAAAAAAAAAAAAAAAAAAAAAAAAAAAAAAAAAAAAATCTAACAAGCCATGAAAATACATAGAATAATTTTAAATGCACATTATTAAATGAAAGTAAATCTGAGAAGGCTATGTATAGTTGACTCTTTTTTTAAAAAAAATTTAATTTATTTATTTGAGAAAGTAATTGACTCTATAGTCACTCTGTATAGTTAACTCTTGAAAAACACAAGATTGAACTCCATGGGTCCACTTACACAAGGATTTCTTTCAACAAATACAGTACTGTTTATATACTTCTAAGATTTTCAGAATATTTTCTTTAGCCTTATTATAAAATACAATACATAATAATATAACATGCCGAATATGTGTTAAACAATGGTTTGTGTTCAACTAAGGCTTCTTGTCAACAGTATTCTATTAGTAATGTTTGGGGGTAGTTAAAAAATTATACATGGATTTTTAGCTGCATGGGAGGTCAATGACCCTAACCCTAGCAAGGGTCAACTTTACTTTGATTCCAATTGTATGAGGTTCTGGAAAAAAACAAAACTATGGAGAAAATTTAGAAGATGAGTGGCAGCCAAACCTATTAAATGTACAACACTAAGAATGAATCCTGAGGTAAGCTATGGACTGTGGGTGACTTTGTTGTTATCAATGTAGGTGTGCCCTTGGTTAAAAAAAAAAAAAAAAAAAAAAAAAAAAAAAAAAAAAGGACCATTCTTCAGAGTGTTCTAATAATGTGGGAGGCTATGTATGGGTAGCAGCAAGGAGTATATGGGTAATCTATGCACTGTTTCAATCTTGTTGTAAACCTAATACTGATCTGAAAAAAAAAATCTTAAAACAGGTGTGGACTGGGAAAAGGTTAAAGTTGGGAAGCAACGTATAGAGGGAGGTATAGGAGAAGTAAAAATTGGAAGTAGAAGATGCTGCTTTACCAACAGTAGTAATCATGGTCAAATCTCTTAAACTCTTAGAGATTCACTTCCACATCTGGGATATGAGATAAATAACATCTGTCTCACCAGGTTGCTCAGGGAGAATATGGAATACATGAGTATATATTTTAGCTACAGAAACCTTTATACATTATCTATTTAAAGACTACAGATTTTTTTTTTTTTGGTAGGGAGAGAGGAAGAATGCAGAGGGAGAGAGAGACTCTCATACAGGTTCCACTCTCATTGTGGAGCCTGATATAGGGCTTGATCTCCTGACCCTTAGACCATGACCTGAGCTGAAATCAAGAATCAGATGCTTAACTGATGTGCCACCCAGGCACCCCCAGACTGCAGAATTTTTATGTAAAATATATCTGATTATAGGATAGCTTGTAAAATAATAGCTCTATCTAGCAAATTTATTATACATCAGAATCAGCTGCCTAACACCCAAGAGACACTTATTTTGTGGGGTGGGTGGGATTTGATAACACTATTTTTAGAAAGCCAGTCAATAACTATTTCTCTATTCATAATTCAGGCTGAGATTCTTTTTTAAACTGAGAATTTTTATTCAATGCCATTTATTGATTTTGCAGCAAGTCACAAGAAAGGAAAATAAATACTACTTTTCAACCTTGCCTTCAATTGCCTTCAATTCTGCCTCAAGGTCATATTTAAAGACATCAACAGAAAACTGGTTTCTTTTGTTTGTATCAAAGAATAGGGCAATGACTAAATAGGTCTGTGCTCCATCTTCTCACTTTTGTGGGTCCTAATTTTATCTATGTATTAATCTATGGCTTTTAGACCAACAGTGTCCCCTAAGGTCCTGAGATCTAAAATAGTAGCTACTGGGGCGCCTGAGTGGCTCAGTGGGTTAAAGCCTCTGCCTTCGGCTCAGGTCATGATCTCAGGGTCCTGGGAGTGAGCCCCACGTCGGGCTCTCCGCTCAGAAGGGAGCCTGCTTCCCCCTCTCTCTGTGCCTGCCTCTCTGCCTGCTTGTGATCTCTGTCAAATAAATAAAAATTTTTTAAAAAATAGTAGCTACTCTTGGTCAAGAGCCCTCAGACACCAAAAGTCTTGGTGATGACAAAGGTGAAAAAAACCAAAAGAACTTTACCAAAAGGGGTTTCTGAGAAGGACTTTAGAATTAATCTAAATTTAATTGTAGTCAATCTTGCTTAGATTTGTCTTTGAAAAATTATATGGATATTATATCACCTCAGTTTTAAAATCCATCCAGAAGTTGATTCCAAAATTTTGTTAGGAAAAATCCATGTTTCTCACCTCAAAAGGAATTAATGCATATAGCACTTCTTCATAGAAAGGAACATTACTGTGGCAAGGGAAAGAAAAGACGAACAGAACATCTTGGGCTATAAAGTAAAGAAGTGCTCCAAAAATGACTGGGATGTGTCAAAAGGATGTAGGGGCTATCCTGAGGTATCTCCCACAAGTCACCTATGGAACAATTTGAAATCAATAATATTAACAAGTTAACTATTAAAATTAATTATAGCCCACTGAATAAGAATCTCTAAGTCTAAGATGTTATAAATAAGTGGAAAAATAGAAAGTTTAATGAGAAATGGGGTATTTATATAGTTTCAGAACAGCTCCTTACTAAATGCTAATTAATTCCAAGGAGAAAAAGAGTAACTTGACAGTGAAAAAGCCTGAAAGACACCATCTTAATCAAGTGGTCAACGTGAACACCATCAATAAAAAGATAAATGGAAATAATTTGTCTCTTTAAAAGATATAGTGAGAAAACCCCTCTATCTCATGTATTTCTAGAGGAATGTGAGCCAGTTCCAAGCAGAAGAACATAATACAAAATAACCAGTCAGTAATCTTCAAAAGTGTCAAAATCATAAAAGCCAAGGGAAGACTGAGAGACTGTTCAGTACTGAAAGAAACTGAAGACAAATACTATTGAGATGCATTACATGACTCTGGATTTGATTCTTCTGCTATAAAGGGTATTATTGGATAATGAAACCTGAGTAACTTTTGATGCTTAATTGGCAGCAATTTACCAATGGTAATTTCTTGCTTTGGACAGTTATATTGTGGCTACATAGGATAATGTATTTTTTATAAAAAGACACTAAAATAATGATGGCATCAGTTTTGCTACAATTCTCAGATAATATCGGGGGAGAAAGTCTTTGCAGTGCATGTGTAACTTTTCTGTAGCTTTGTGATTGTCAGATATCCAGGATCCACTCTATCAAAACCAAATCATGGTCGATAAGAATTAAGACAGAAGCGAGTGGATGGCCCACAGTGCACATCTGCAGCTGCTGGATCTTTAGAATGAGCCTCTTTAGAGAAAGCTGAGCTCCATAATGCCACTAGAAATCCCAGTCCTGGGTTCTGGCTGGTCATTCCTGCTTTGGATAATGATAGCAGGGACAGGCTGCTCTCTACAAGCTAGAGCTGGGCCCAGCCCTTGGCATATAATATTCCATTTAAATCCTCACTACCACCTCACAGAGGCTTACTGGCAACTCTTCAAGAAGTCAAAGCTCTCTGCTTCTCCTTAGAAGGCATGCTGTGAGGCTCAGCTCATAGCAGGGTGTTCTGGGCTGTGGACCACATGTTAAGTAGGCTGCTCAAAAGCCTTCTTCCCCAGCTTTATGAGTGGGGATTATCACCTCCTGTTCTACTAAGAAATTATTCTTTCCACTGAAGCTTAGATAGTTTCTATTATTTGCAACCAAAAGAATATAATAACTTATGTGGAATATAGCCCCCTCTTTGCTCTATTTTAAAGGACTCATAGAGGTAATTCACCTATCTGTTGCATTCCTGGAACTGTGGACTCTCATCAGATGATATATTTGCACATAATAATGCATGTTGTGTTTTCAGAGAGTTCAGGTATGTTATGTCCTTAATTACACCTCATGTTTTAGGTATCATCTTCAACAAGGTATTTCTAGACACTATGTATATTTTTTAATTACATTTTTTTTAAATTGCCTACTTCCTCAATAAGTTAAATCCTTGAGGATCTCATTGAAGGTGAGTATTTTCTGTTTTTGCAATAAAAATACATTTTTAGCCTCGTATCAACTGTATTAATTTCTGACACGGTATATAAAAGCAGTGTGTGTACTTCCATTTTCTGCATGGAATCATTCATCTTCAATGTTCATTCATCAGACAAAGTATGAGAGTCCCATATTTGGTCATGTAGATATACAAATATGTACAAAAATCAATTTATATAGTTAATGGTTTGGATGTATCATGTTCAAAAAGTTACTCAAAAGCTGAATATATGAAATTTCACAGTAATGTCTAATAAGAAAAGTAGGAAAGAAACCAGAAATATTTCAAGTAAAATAAGAGTTATCCTGTAACATAACTAAGTATATGTTAAATACATAAATAAAGCTTTTTATTAAAGAAGATAAAGGAAGGACCTTCCTAATTTAAGACTTACATCTTTCTTTAAGTAAATTATCAGTGAAAATAACATAGAATTAGATACAGTAAAAGTAAAGTCCCTCCCATATTTCCTCTACTTCCCAATCCACTTTCTAGTAATGTATACAGTGCTTTGGAGCATATCCTTCTTGGCCTTTTCCTGTATATACTAGCATGAGAATGACAATATAATGAGCAGTTAAGACCATATCATGTAGCCTGAGTTCAAATCTCTCTGCTGTTTGGCAGTTATGCAAATGTGAGTGTACTACTTCTGTTTGAAATTGTTTCTTCATTTCTGCAACTGGGCTGATAATCATGTCTACCTACCAGGTTGGTTACAGAGACTAAATAATACATGTGGAAACCCTAAAACAGTCTTTGGCTCTAACAATTTTGCTTGGCTCTGTACATAGACAAGCATGTCTAGTTTTACACAGAAAAAAAAAGCCCACAATGTCTATATAATCATAGGACTTTATTTTTTTTCACAGTGAACATTTCACATTGTTTTTTCTTATTTAAATAAAAATTAAAGTTTTCCTTACTGAAATTGCATCATAAACACATCTTTTCAACTATGATTATAGAGGAGAACTGATTAGATTATTATACTTTCAAAATTCTATAACTTTACTGGTTATTCATCTTTTCCAAGATACAAAGCTATTTTTTTTAACTATATAGAAGCCTCTTTCAGAATCACTTCTGAGTCAATCCTGATGGCACCAGGATGTTTAACAATTTGATAATACAATTGCCCTGTCTGTGCCAGGCCATGGACAACAGCTGATGTACTCAGCAGGCAGCAGTGGTTAACAGGAGAGTCACTGTTAGGAAAAGGCAACTGAAGGAGGGGGGAAGGCTGTCTTTGCATCTGGAGGTTGGCGGTAGTTTTGACATGAGGATCCACTACCCAAGAAGAATTAGAACTTAAGCGTGAGAGTAGGTACTTAGAATACGGGAAGTCAATAATGTTGGGTAGCCTGACAGAACTAGCAAGAATAAGTTCATCTCAAAGGCCTAGTAAGAAACACTGCAGGATTCAGGGGCTCACAATTAAGAGAACAGAATCTAGCCCAGGAAAGTGGGTCATGAAGACAAAGAGATGTGAACAGCAGTAAGGTAGTCTACCCTCCTGGGATACTGCTCTAAAACTCTACTTAACTTAAAGGCATTTTTTGAAGGCAAGAGCCAAGTTCCAGCTTATGAGACCTGAGTGTGGCAAGTGAAAATAGCCACATTAGATGGGACTAGAGAAAAAAGCAAATCAGGCCCTGACAGCAGGAAGCCTAGAGCATATCACAGCACACAGGCTGATTTTCAGGGGCCACATGCTAGCCATA
Source organism: Martes martes (assembly GCF_963455335.1). NCBI lineage: Eukaryota > Metazoa > Chordata > Mammalia > Carnivora > Mustelidae > Martes > Martes martes. The sequence goes on from NC_137899.1 coordinate 35,530,741, forward strand.
ACTATTATGAAGCTCAATGATTTTCAAATACAGATTTTATCAGGTTATATCCTGATAAACCCACTGTAAGTTGAAAATATCAAGAGTCAAAAAAAGCATTTAATACTCCTAGACTACTTTAAGTGTGCTCAGAACACTAACTCTATCATACAGTTGGGCAAAGTCATCTAATATAAAGCCTATTTTATAATAAACTATTGAATAGCTCATGTAATTCATTGAACACAGAAACTGACAATCAGAATGGCTGTATGTGTACAGAATGGTTGTAAATGTATCTGTTGATTTCCCTTGTGATTGCGTGGCTGATGAGGAACTGTGGCTTGCCCGCTGCCGCCCAGCATCACAAGAGTATAGTACTGCATATGGGTAGCTCAGGAAAAGAGCAAAATTCAAAATTTGAAAGACAGTTTTTACTGAACATGTATCACTTGTATGATTTTTGTTTTGACACCAGTAGAGTTAACATATGGTGTTATATTAGTTTCAGGTGTACAATATATAGTGATTCAACAATTCTGTGTGTTATTCAGTGCTCATCAGGATAAGTATACTCTTTAATCCCCATCACCCATTTCACCCATCCCTCCACCCACCACAGGTAACCGTCAGTTTGTTCTCTATAGTTAACAGTCTGTTTCTTGCTTTATCTCTTTTTTCCTTAGTTCATTTGTTTTGTTTCTTAAAATCCATGTAAGAGTGAAATCATATAGTATTTGGCTTCTCTGACTTTTTTTTACTTAGCATTATGTCTCTAGCTCCATCCATGTTGTGGCAAATAATATCTGTGTGTGTGTGTGTGTGTGTATCTTTATTCATTCATCTATTGATGGACACTTGGGTTGCTTCCATCATTTGGCGATTATAAATAATGCTGCAATAAACAAAGAGGTGCATGTACCCTTTGAATTAGTGTCTTTGTATTTTGAGGGTAGATACCCAGTAGTGTGACTACTGGGCTGTAGGGTAGTTCTATTTTTAACTTTTGGAGGAAGCTCCACATTGTCTTCCACAGTGGCTATACCAGTTTGGATTCCCAACAGTGCAGGAGTATTCCTTTTTCTCCACATGCTCACCAACACTTGTTATTTCTTTTGTTTTTTGTTTTTTTATTTTTGCCATACTGACATGTGTAAAGTGATATCTCATTGAGGTTTTGATTTGCATTTCCCTGATGGTGAGTGATGTTTCACATCTTTTCATGTATCTGTTAGCCATCTGGATGTCTTCTTTCAAATGTTTGTTCATGTCTTCTGCCCTTTTTTAATTGGATTATTTGGTTTTTGTGTGTTGAGGTCCAGCAGTTCTTCATTTATTTTATTAACCGTTTATTGGATATGTCATTTGCAAACCTTTCCTCCCATTCTATAGTTTTATTGCTTCCCTCACTGTGCAGAAGCTTTTTATTTTGATGAAGTCCCAATAGTTTATTTTTGCTTTTACTGCCCTTGCCCACAGAGACATATCTAGAAAAATGTTGCTATAGCTGATGTCAGGAAAATTACTGCCAGTGCTCTTTTCTAGGATTTTCATGGTTTTACATCTCACATTTAGGTCTTTAATCCATTTTCAGCTTATTTTTTTATATCGTGTAAGAAAGTGGTCCAGTTTCATTCTTTTGCATGTAGCAGTCCAGTTTCCCCAACACCATTAGTTGAAGTGATTGTTATTGTTTCCCATCCTTGCCTCTTTTATTGAAGATGAATTGATCACATAATCATGGGTTTGTCTGTGTCTGTGGGCTTTCTATGGTATTCCATTGATCTATGTGTATACTTCTGTGCTAGTATCATATAGTTTTGATTACTTCAGCTTTGTTATATAACTTGAGGTACAGAATTCCAATGCTTCCAGCTTTGTTTTTGTTTTCCAAGACAGTTTTTGCTATTTGGGGTCTTTGGGGTTCTATAAAAATTTTAGGATTGTTCTAATTCTGTGAAAAATGCTGTTGTTACTCCAATAGGGACTACATTAATGTGTAGATTGCTTTAGGTAGTATAGACATTCTAACATTTGTAGTTCCAATCCTTGAACATGAACTGTATTTCCATTTGTGTCTTCTTCAATTTCTTTTGTCAATGTTTTAGTTTTCAGTGTGGGTCTTTTAATTCCTTGGTTCAGTTTATTCCTGTTTATTTTATTCTTTTGGCTGAAATTATAAATGGGACTGCTTTCTTAATTTCTCTTTCTGTTGCTTCATTATTAGTGTATAGAAATGCAATGGATTTCTGCACAATGATTTTGTATCCTGTAATCTTACAGAATTCATTTATCAGTTCCAGCAGTTTTTTGGAGTCTTTATGGTTTTATGTGAATAGTATCAGGTCATCTGCACGTAGTGAAAGTTTTACTCCTTCCTTACCAATCTGGATGTCTTTTATTCCTTTTTGTTGTCTGATTGGTGTGGCAACTTCCAGTGCTCTGTTGAATAAAAGCGGTGAGAGCAGACATCCTAGTCTTCTTTGTGATGTTAGGGGGATTTCCCCACTGAGTATGATGTTAGCTGTGGATTTTTCAAATAGGATCTTTATTATGTTGAATTATATTCTCTCTGAACCTACTTTGTTGAGGGCTTTTATCATGAATGGATGTTGTACTTTGTCAAATGGTTTTTCTGTATCTATTGAAATGCGAAATGCTCATATGGTCTTTATCCTTTCTGTTATTGATGTGATGTAGCACACTGATTGATTGGTGATAACTGAACCACCCTTGCATCCTATGAATAAATCCCACTTGATTGTGGTGAATAATTGCTTTAATATATTGTTGGATTCAGTTTGCTAGTATTTTGTTGAGGATTTTTTATCTATGTTCATCAGAGATACTGGCCTTTAAGGCTTTTGTGTTGTTGTTTTTTTTTAAGTGTCTTTATCTGGTTTTGTTATCAAGATAATGCTGGCCTCATAGAATGCATTTGGAAGTATTCCTTCCTCTTCTACCTGCTGGAAAAGTTTAAGAAGAATAGGCATTTACTCCTCTTTAAATGTTTGGTAAAATTCACTTGTGAAACCATCTGGTCCTAGACATGTGTTTGTTGGGAGTTTTTTGATTACTGATTCAATATCATTGCTGGTAATCAGTGTGTTCAAATTTTCTATTTTTTTCCTGCTTCACGTGTTTCTGGGAATTTATTTTTTTCTAGGTTGTCCAATTTGTTGCTATATAATTTGTCATAATATTCTCTTACAATCCTTTGTTTCTCTGGTGTTGCTTAATCTCTTTCATTTGTGATTCTGCTTATTTGAGTCCTCTATCTTTTGATGATTCTGGCTTAAGGCTTAATAATCTTGTTGATCTTCTCAAAAAACTAGCTCCTGGTTTCAATGATCTGTTCTCTTATTTGTTTTAGGTTCTATTTCATGTATTTCTGCTATAATCTTTATTATTTCCTTCCTTCTCCTGTTTTGGGGTTTTGCTTATTTTTTTTTCTAGATCCTTTCGGTGTAAGATTAGGTTATTTGATTTTTTTGCTTCTTGAGTTAGGCCTATCTTGCTATCAACTTCTTAGAATAGCTTTTGCTGCACCCCAAAGATTTTGGACTGTGGTGTTTTCATTTTCACTTGTCTCCATGTATTTTTCATTTCCTCTAATTTTTTCATTGAACCATTCATTGTTTAGTAGCATGCTATTTAACCTCCATGTATTTGTGGTCTTTCCAGATTTTTTCTTGTGGTTGATTACTAGTTTTATAGTGTTGTCACCAGGAAAGATGCATGAAATGACTTTGATCTTGTTGAATTTGTTGATATTTGCTTTGTGGCCTAATACGTGATGTATTCTGGAGAATGTTTTATGTACACTTGAGAAGAATGGGTTTTTTGCTGTTCTAAATGGAATGTTTGAATATATGTTTTAAGTCCATCTGTTCCAGTGTGTCCTTCAAAGCCGCTACTTGCTTGTTGATTTGGTGTGTGGATGGTCTATAATGTAAACTGAGCATTAGAGTTGCCTAGGACTATTGTATTACTATTGATTATTTCCTTTATGTTTGTTTTAACTGCTTTAAGTATTTGGGTGCTCCCATATTGGATGGATAAATATTTACAATTATTATATCTTCTTGTTGCATTGTCCCCTTAATGATTATATAGTGTTCTTTTTTGTCTCTTATTAAACTTAGCTCAAAGTCTGTTTTGGCCAGTATAAGGATTACTACCCCAGCTTCCCCCCCAACACACATATTTCTCCATCCTCTCAATTTTTTTTTTTAAGAATTTATTTATTTGAGATAGAGAATTAAAGAGGGAGAGGGAGTGAGTTGGGGGAGAAGAAGAGGGGAAGGAAGAAGCAGACTCCCTGCTGAGCAGGGAGCTTTAAGTGGGGTTCGATCCCAGGACCCCGAGATCATGACCTGAGTCAAAGGCAGATGCCTAACAGACTGAGGCACCGAGGTGCCCACCCCCATCCCCTCACTGTCAATCTGCATGTATCTTTAGCTCTGAAACGAATCTCTTGTAGGTAGCATACAAATTGGTCTTTTTTAAAATCCATTCCATCACCCTATGTCTTTTTATTGGAGTGTTTAGTCCATTTACATTCAAAGTAACTATTTATGGGTATGTATTTATTGCCATTTTATTACTTGTTTTATGGTTGTTTTTGTAATATTTCTTCATTCATTTCTTCTTTATTCTCTTTCTCTCTTGGTTTGCTGGCTTTTCTTTAGTGATATAGTTGGATCCCTTTCTCTCTATTTTTTGCCTGTTACTGGTTTTTGATTGCTGGTTATCATTCAGTTTGCATATAACATGTATACAGTCATGTATATATAACTTTATATAGCAGTCAATATTAAGTTGGTGGTCACTTGAGTTTGAACCCATTCTTTTCTCTTCCCCACATTTTGGGTATATGGTATCCTACCTTACTTGCTTTTATTTTGTGAGTCCCTTGACTGATTTTTTTTAGATTTATTTTCACTGCCTTTGTGATTCCTACTTTCCTTAATCTTTCTTATGGTCTTTCCTTTCTACTATAACAGTACCATTTCACATTTCTTGTAGGACTGGTTTAGTGGTCATGTCTTCCTATAACTTTTGCATGTCTGGGAAATTAATTCTATATCCCTCCTTCTATTCTGAATGATAGCCTTTCTGGATAGAGTATTCTTGGCTGCAAATTTTCCCCTTTCAGCACTTTGAATCTTTGAATGTATCAAGCCACTCCCTTCTGGCCTGCTAAGTTTTCACTGAAAAATCTGCTGACAGCCTTATGGGTTTTCTCCTGTATGAAACTGTTTTATTTTCTCTTGTCTCTCTTTCTCTATCTCTGTCTTTTTAAAGAGAGAGGAGAGAGCATGAGCTGGAGTGGGGAGGGGCACAGTGAGACGGGGAGAGAATCTTAGGTAGGTTGCACACCCAGCACATGCAGAGTCTGACCAGGGCTTGATGCTATGACCCTGAGATCATGACCTGAGCCAAAGTCAAGAGTTAGATGTTTAACAGATGGAGCCTCCCAGGCACCCCTTCTCTTGTTTCCTTTAAAATTATCTCTTCATCACTACTTTTTGCCATCTTAATTACCATGTTTTTCAGTGTGGCCCTCCTTGAGGACATGGACATGATCTTGCTGGGGGATCCCTATGCTTCCTGGATTTATATTTCTGTTTTCTTTCTCAGATTAGGAAGGTTTCCAACTATTATTTCTTCAAATAAATCTTCTATCCTCTTTTCTTTCTCTTCTCTATAGGGGTCCCTATAATGTGAATGTTATTACACTGAGTGGTATCACTGAGTTTTCCTCGTCTCTTTTCATTTTGCGTATTTTTCTCTCTCACCTGCTCAGTTTCATTACTTTCCATTACTCTGTCCTCCAAGTCACTGATCCATTTTCCTGTTTCACGTAGTTTACTACTTATACTATCTATTTTTAATTTTTTTTTGTTCTTTTTAAACTCATTGTTACAGATCTCACAGATGTCCTCCACTCTTTTCTCAAGTCCAGCAAGTATCTTTATGATCATTACTTTAAGTTCTCTATCAGGCATATTACTTACATCCATTTGGCTTAGGTCCCTTGCTGTGATTTTCTCCTTTTCATTCATTTGGAACATACTCCTCTGTCTCCTTATTTTGTGTAAATCTTTGTGTCTGTTTCTGTGTGTGAGGAAAGACAGTTATGTCTTCTGGACTGGAAAATAATGGCCTTATGAAGAAGAGGTCCTGTCATGCCCTGCTGTGTAATGTTCCATTCACCAGAACCTGACACTTCTGGGGTGTTTTCTATGTGTGTTGTATGTGCCCTGTTACTGTGATGAGTCACTTTTTCCTTCAGTCCCGTTGACTGCAATTGCTCTCTTGCCTTTATCAGCACTGCTTGGTCCCTGTGGTGTTAGTGGGCCAGTCTGAGGCTTCCTTGAACTTAAGTTGAGTAAGACCTCATGTTTGCCAGAGAGGCAGTAGAACCAAACCACGGGGTGTTTTCTCTGTGTTGTCACCTAATAAGCTTTCATTGGTAGCTATAGTCTGCAGTGAGACCAGTTCTCTGCCTCCAGCCCCCTGCTGGGGCCACAGTCAGACTGGTGTAAGTGATTATCTTTCCCTCTTCCTAGGGCAAGGGTCGCTTGGGAGTGGTGCTGGCCATTTTAGGGGCTGCTTGTATACTGCAAGGCCTGTAGAACCCCTGAGATCTGCCAAGAAGGTATCAGAGAGGGTGGTTCCAGGGAAGCAAAGCACAGGGGCTGTGGGGCAGGGTGACAGTGCTACCAAGTTACGTAATGAGTCCCTCAGGTGGTTGTGTGTTTACTCTGAGGAGTGGGGGTGCGAAATGGCACCTGCCATTTCCTTTGTTCCTGGAGGAATTCCCCAGAGATTTCTGTCCTTCTGAAACAGCCTCTGAAATTATTAAATAACTCTCTCCCATATGCTACAGGCACCTTTCCAACTGCTGCTTCTATTCTGTATCTCCACAGGCTGTTTCTTGTGCTCTCTCTTTAAGGGCAGAGCCTTATTTTCCTATCACCTTCCTGACTCTCTTAAGAATCAGAGTCTACTGATTTTTTAAGAAAATTCCTGGTTTGAGGTCCTGCGGGTTGTAAAAACTCAGGAAATTCAGTCCTTCTAATTTCACAGCCAAATGTTAGGAAAATTCATGCTCTTCTTACAGCTGCCCTAGTGTGGAAGTCTGTTTCTCTCCCCTCTCTGCCTCAGTGGCATCCCACCCCCTCCATGGACGGTCCTAGGAGTCCATTTACCTACTAACCATGTCTCTGCCCTTTGTACCCTCTTTGTTATGGCCTCCTGTACATTTAGTTATGGAGTTTATTGTGCCAGTCACTAGGTAACTTTATAGGTTACTTACCCTGATGTGGGTATTCTCTTATTGTATCCATGGGAGGAAGTTGAGCCTAGGGTCTCCTCCTCTGCCATAGTTCCCAAAAGACCTAACCAGCCTCCTTGAATGTGTATCACTTTTGCACCATTGTAAAGTCAAAAAATTGTAAGTTGAAGTATCATAAGTTGACAATCTGTATTGAATGCCTATAATATGCAGCTCATTAGAGATAAAGAAACCTTATTGAAATAGCAACTTGCCACATTTTTTACCCTTTCTGAGCCCCTAAATCTTTTCCATAGTAATAAGGAAGTGTTCTCTCCATATAGGATGCAATTTATGACAACAGAATAAGCAATCTTTAATGTAAGATTTAATAAAAATGGAAAAATTATTTATATACATTGACAATAATCACATAGAAAAGAGAGGATGTCATATTTGAAAATGAATTTGAATAAAATAATTCTAATGCTAATTACAGTGTGTTCTGTCAAAAGCAATGGGGAAAATTTTTAATCTGGGTGACAAAAGAACCAGTCACGTTCTGTTCTGGAGTTTGAGGCTTTGGGGTTGTGCTGGGGCAAGGAGAGTAGTAACTATCTAATTACACAACTCCAGAATGCCCCATTCACAGAGTGTTGTGTGTTAACATTGCCCCCTGTTGTGCAGTGAATGAAGCCTGCATAGAAAAAAGTGGCAATCTTGCCACTGATCTTTTCTTTTAAAGCTTCTTCTGCAGTCCTCTGCACTGGATTTGGCTCTTTCTGATTGTATTCTTGGTCTACACTTTTGCAGTTGTTCAAAGCTGACTTTAAGAACAGATTTTTTCAACTGATTTCCATAGCAGCTTTGATCCCCTCAATATTCTCTTCAAAATGCTTCCTACATGCTAAGCCTTATGTCTTTTATATAGAATCTCAGCTGTACCAATGTAGTTTATATTCTTCACTATAAAGGAGAAAACTTTGTTATTTCCGTAAGCAGGAAGAACCACCTTCCAATTAGAGCCACAGCTAAAACTATATCCTGACATGCACCCTTTTTTTTTTTTTTTTTTAAAGAGAGCAGGCACTTGAGTGGGGCTTGGGGGGGGGGGGAGCAGAGGGAGAGGGAAAGAAAGAATCTTAAGTAGGCTCCACACCCAGCATGGAGCTTGATGCAGGGCTCAATCCCTTGACCCTGAGATCATGACCTGAGCTGAAATCAAGAGGCAGATGCTTAACCAACTGAGCAACCGAGCACCAGCCTCCTCCCTGACAGCAACTTCTTGATACTACTAGATGAATATTAGTGTTATTCTCTGTTAAGGTCTGCCAGTATTTTAAGACTACACGCTATTTTGCAACACATGGCATGCTACAATTATATGGCAATGCTGTCATGAATAAGATCTAGTCTCTTTCCTCAAGGTGCTTACAGTTTCAAAAAAGAGGACAGGATCATAGCAAATTAAAATTCAGCTTAAGTTTATTGGGGGGAGTGTGATTTCACTGGCTTTGGGAGGGCAAAAACTACTATTCTTCACATTCCCAGTCTCTAGCACATACTTAGTTATTTGGTGATTAAACAAATATTATTCTACCATATGGATAAAAGGCTGTATTAGCCTGGCAAGTGACAACTACTATCGATTGGTTGAAATTAAGAAATATTCCAAAGAAATAATATTCAACCTCAGCTTTAAAGGATACGATACTAGTAGGCAGAGAAGATACAAGAACATTCCTGGCATAGATAATTGAAAAACAGTATAAACAGAGTCATATATGCAAGTTCTGTCTGCCTCTGCTTTCTTCCCCCAGATATGGTGTCTTGCTCCCCACTTCATTCAGGTGTCAGATATCACCCTACTAGAGACAGACTCCTTCCTTGATGACTATTTTGGGAGTAGCTCTCTACCATGCTTTTCCTTGCCTCTTTTAAAATTTTACTTATTACTAATTTATGTATGTATACATTTTACCTATTTTTAAGTGTAATGTCTGCCCTGTTTCAAACATAAGCTCTATGAGAGAGAAAATACTATCTAGTTTGTCCACTGTTGTCTAAGAAAAGAATAATGACTAATATAGAGAAAAATTTTTTGTGTGTTTTATGTTCTTTTGGGGGGGGTTGGAGGGAGGTGTGTTTGTGTTTTTTTTTTTTTTAAGTCAGTGAGGTGGGTAGGAAGGAAGGAATATTGATTGCGAGTCATGATTATGAAGGACGGCTTTAATTAAGCAGCTTTGTCTCCCCTGGTTCCTATCAATGGCAAATAAGCTCAGCACTTGGTCACCACATCCTCCACCCATGAGATTCCCATGGTTACCACCATCACTCCTTCACAGAAGCTCCCAACCTCCCCCAAAAGAACAGGTGCTTCACTTGTGAAGGGACGGGCAACTTATCAACTTAGCAAATTCAGTCATTTCTAAGCATACTTTTGTACTAGCAGAGGGATGATCTTTACAATAGAAATAAAAGCTTGCATGATTCTGGTTGTATCTGAATGAATACTGCCATGTGAAATTGCCTTTGGTGCTACCTATAAAAGCTATTTTGCAGTTTCATGACCTGTATCTATAATCAGCAGCTCTGATAAGATTTGCCTTCCTTATTCGTCTCCATTTCAATGTTCACATCTTTATTATTCTTCTTAGGTATGACTTCTTGCAAAGCACATTCTACACTTCATTTTACCGATATTTTCCCAAGCACAGGTAACTATTTCATTGCCTCAAACAATAGCACTCTGAACCTGGTCATATACTGCTTTGTTTAATACTTGTAAAGTCATGTCTGTTTTCTACGTGGATTATCTATCAGTATTTTTCTTAAGACTCCATTTTCAACATGTCTGCTTTATCTTGAACCAGTTTTTTTTTTTTTTAAGATTTTATTTATTTATTTGACAGAGATCACAAGTAGGCAGAGAAGCAGGCAGAGAGAGAAGGAAGCAGGCTCCCTGCTGAGCAAAGAGCCCAATGTGGGGCTCGATCCCAGGGCCTTGAGATCATGACCTGAGCCGAAGGCAGAGGCTTTAACCCACTGAGCCACCCAGGCGCCCCTTGAACCAGTTTTTGATGAAGGATTTTATATGCTGAAGTTCATTCTTAAAGTTCAGCAAAGTTCTTTAGCTCTCAAAATGGACTATAAATTACTAGCCCTTAAACCTATCCTCTCCAACACACAACTTGGTTTTCTCAGCAAATTTAAACTGGCTTAGAAACAGCATAGCAGCAGCGAATTAAACTAACTTCAATATATTGTAGTTCTATGAATTGATGTTCCTAGTCAGCTGCCTTACCTCATATTTTGGGAAGCAGGGCTACTAGATAGCTTTCATATGGCTTTTTTCCTCCAAAATTCTTATTCTGACCTGGAGGTAAAATCTAGCAGTCAAATCTCACAACATTGGCCAGTTCAAAACAAATTTATTATGTAATCAGAATTCTTAGAACAAAATGTTCTACAAATAATTATATTATAAAAAAGTAAAGGCAGCAAAAACATTTTTTGCAGGAATTTTAATTGGAATTTCACTGAAACTACAGTTCAAAGAAATTAACATAATATATAAATTAACATATATGTGTGTGCATGTGCATGTGTATACACATACATATATACTATATAAATCTAGGTATATAAAGCTGTGTGTGTGTGGATATATATATATGTGTGTGTGTGTGTGTGTATATATATATATATATATATATATCAAGAATATGGCTTTTCAGTCTATTTATTTAGCTGTTTTAAAATATTTTTCAATAAAGGCTTTAAAAAGTGCCAAAATCAGGGGCGCCTGGGTCGCTCAGTGGGTTAAGCCGTTGCCTTCGGCTCAGGTCATGATCTCAGGGTCCTGGGATTGAGTCACGCATGGGGCTCTCTGCTCAGCGGGGAGCCTGCTTCCCTCTCTCTCTCTCTCTCTGCCTGCCTCTCTGCCTACTTGTGATCTCTGTCAAATAAATAAAATCTTAAAAAAAAAATACAAAAAAAAAAAAGTGCCAAAATCATATAGTTTATGAGTATGGCAAGATCTGAGCGCTAGTAAACAGAAATCTCAGAAACAAACCTCTCATTGGAGTTTTTTGAGGAATCAATTATTTGTACTTATGCATCTAATTAGACTATAGTGGAAACATTTTTGTTTGTTCCTGAAGTACTCAATGGAATATGAGCCAGAGGCTCAGAGTTTTCAGGCTGTAGTAACTGAAGACAGCCCTGAGAAGTTAAGAGATTTGTCAAAATCAGACATTTAGCCAGAGGCAGTGAAAGAAATCAGAACTCTTGTAATTTCATTAAGCAATTCCAGCATCCAAATCAGTCATGCTTAATAAATATGTATACACTTAACTATCGAACAATGATGGAAGTTAGGGGCAGTGACCCCCTCCCCATCTGCATATAATTTTTGAGTTCTGAAAAATTTACCTACTAATAGTTGCTGTTGACCAAGTAGCCTTACCAATAACAGAAACAATCAATTAACACATATTTTATATGTTATATGTATTATATATTATATTCTTATAATAAAATAAGCTAGAGAGAATAAAATATTAGAAAAATTGTAAGGAAGAGAAAGTATTTTTCATAGTACTATACTGTATTTATTGAAAAAAATCTGCATACATGGACCTACATGGCTCCAACCATGTTCAAGAGTCAACTGTGTATATCAATGGCTGGATTAATCAGTCTAAATTTATTTCACAAGTGAGTTTATTTTTAGGATAGAATTTTGCAGATGTGACATCCACAATATGTAAAAACTTCTTTCATGGGCCATAAAGTTTATCCCCAAAATATGACCTAGATCTAGTGACTTAAAAATAAGTCTAGACCATTCTAGTGACATCTTGAGGTCTAAGGCCCTTAAATCTATCAATTGTTCTGAGCTTCTTGGTTAAGAAGAAAATTTTTTATTCAATTGTGTATAGGAAAGCCCACCTCAATGATTTTAACCAAGTACAATCTAGTTTATTAACTGCTTGTCCAAATAGAATTTTCCCAATTATTTTTTAAAATCCCATGCAGTAAAACAGATTCAGCATTAGGACAGCCAGAAAACAGTGTTATACCTTTGCAATGTACTTTTATACTTCTTTGAGATACAAAGAAAATAGAAACAATGAGGACTTGATTCCCTAGCCATGTGAAGAGAAGTGTCATTAATTTCCTGTCCTTACCCTGTATTCACATCAGTGAGCTGAGCTCTTTGCTGCAACCCTCTGCCCAGAAGCTCTAAGGCACATCAGTTTTGATTATATGATATCATGGTTTAAAAATATGAGGAGTTTGCAGGAGGCAAGGAAACCAGAAACTGTAGACGTACTGAGGGTTATAAAAATAATACAAGATGTGGAGTTAAAAGTTTTTGGTTCAAATCACATCTCTTATTTGCTGAAAGATCATGGACCAGTTACTTCATTTCTTTGACACGGAATTTGTCCAATGGCAATACATTTCTGTAAAAACTAAATTAGAACTGTCTGTGTATTTCAAGCATATTAAGTTTCAATACAGTAGCTACCAGCCATTTGTGGCTACTGAGCACTTGAGATGTGACTAGTCTGAATTATTATATGCTGGAAATATCAAATACTTCTCAACTATTTGAAGACTTGGTGACAAAAAGAAATCTCCTTAATTTTATATTAACTTCATGTTGAAATGATATTTAGATATAGAGGACTAAATAAGATATACTATTAAACTTCTTATTAGTATCATTACTAGAAAGTTAAAAAAAGTTGAAAATTAAAACTATTTCCACATATAGCAACTGCCCCATATGTTTGCCATTTTTACCCTACTAAAGCTACTTTGAGAAGAGCAATTCTGTTTTACTTATCTTACTATACTAATACCTAGTGAAAATGCTGACACAAACATATGCAAAACTTATACTGAGTAAAGTTACTGACTTTAATCAGGAGTTTTTAATGCAGTTTCCTATCAACGAGGCTGTAAGTAGGCTAATTTAAGCCAAACTTCCTTTATTTTCTCTCCCATTTGTTACTCAGAGTTCCAAACATTTATTTTGTTTTCACTGTTTCACATAACCCACGGATCAAAAGAGACATTACAAACAAAATGAGAACCTATATTGAACTAAATGCCAGTTAAAACATAACCTATTCAACTTTGAAGAATGTATTTTAATTAATGCCTAGAAGAATACTTGTAACATTTCATGGAAAATAAACTCTTAAAATAATAATCTAAAAATGGTCTGAACCTTAAAATGATCTAAAAAATTCAAACTCTTGGGCGCCTGGGTGGCTCAGTGGGTTAAGTCTCTGCCTTCGGCTCAGGTCATGATCTCCAGGTCCTGAGATCGAGCCCCACATTGGGCTCTCTGCTCAGCAGGGAGTCTGCTTCCCCCTCTCTTGCTGCCTGCCTCTCTGCCTACTTGTGATCTCTATCTGTCAAATAAATAAATCTTTAAATAAACAAACAAACAAATAAATAAATAAAATAAATCTTTTAAAAAAATCAAACTCTTAAGTTAGTAGAAGGGGTTAATAATTTTTAAATGAAAAGATATTAGTAAAATAAAAGAAAAAAGGAAAATGAGTTTGAAATTTGATATAATATTATTTGAAGTAATATTTTTTGAAATATCAGGAAAATTGAAAAACACCCAGAGTTCAGAAAAAGACATCCTACAAACCCTAGCATGTTATAGACATGAGAAGAGATCATTAGGAACAAATTACTATGACTAAATTCAACAGTGTAAGTAAAATGGAAAAGGTCCAAACTGCCAACACTTAGAAATTATTCAGTGTTTTTATCTATTAAGTTAAATTTTTAGTTTGACACCTTGAACAAAGAAAAGTCCAGACCTATGTGAAGCCAATGTTTAATGCTACAAAATAAAGAAGAAATAGTTATCTTGTGCATGCTCACCAAAAAATAGGAGAAGAGGAACTATTTCCCAACTAATTTTATGAAGCTAATGTTACCATATAACAAAATCCAAGAGACATGATTTAAAAATATATATATGTGAAGTGATGGATGTGTTAATTGCCTGGGGAGATTCTCTTACCATGTATATCAATTAATCATGTGTATATTCTAAATATCTTACAATGTTATATCAATTATACTTTAATAAAACTGAAAAAACAAGCTTTAAAACACAGTTCAATATCCTTTATGAACATAAAAATAAAATTCTTAGCAAAATTTTACCAAATTGAATCTAGCGATATATGAAAAAAATAATGCATGAGCAAGTGTACAGCTCAAAGATTTTTGACAAATGAGCAAGTCCAGGAATTCAAGGTTAGTTTAACAGTACAACTAGTATAATTCAAAGCATCAATACACTTTTAAAAACCTTAAAATTATTGCAACATATGCAGAAAATATTTTACCAAAATAAAACAGCTTGGTGATGATAAACATCAAACACAAAACAATAATTTGTGGCAAACTAGCTATTATTATGCTTAATGTTGAAACACTAAATGTTTTCACCCAAGATCAAGGGAAAGCCAAGTCTAGCTACTCTCAGTACTTCCACTCAATATTGTTTTGGAAGCCCTAGTCAGTGAAATAATACAAGAGAAAATATACATGGCTTATAGGTAGAAAGAAGCAGAAAAATGGTCTTTATTCCTAGATGACCCAATTACAAGGAATGCAAAAGAAGAAACAAAGTCAAAATAAAAACAATTCAGGAAAAATGTATAAGTGACTTGAACAGAAACTTTACTCAAGATAATGTTATATAAATTGCTTTTAAAAACACATGAAAAAAATGTTTGGCATTATTAGTCATCAGGAAGAGGCACACTGAAAGCCACAACAGATACACTTACCCTATGACTCATCAATGCTACTCCCAGGCATTTACTGAAGAGAAATAAAAGGCATATATGCACATAAGAACATGTACATGATACTAATAAAATCCTAATTCAGAATATTCAAAAAGTGGAAACAACCAAATATCCACTAATACAGGGGTAAATAATTTTGGGTGATATTTAAACAATGGGATAAATAATAGGAATGGAGTGGTAGGAATAAATAGAAATGCAAAACTCATATATGTAGCCACAAGGATCAATCTCAAAAAAACATGATGCTAAACACTAGACATCAGATACAAAACAGCATATAACAACAAAAATTCATTTATGAGGAATTCCAGAAAAGGTAAAACAGATTCATAATGTCAGAAAGCAGATTAGTTTTTATCCTGGGTTCAGGGTGAAGAGGTGTGGGGTTAAAGTAGGTTTGATATGTGTAAAATTTAGTGAATATCTTCTATATTTCAAATATAGGGATAATTGGCCAAAACCCAGAACTGTTATGTACACTTTGAGTATATTTTCTTATTTGTAAACCATACTTCAATACATTGTAAATTTATTTTGAGATATTGTTTATCTGCCAGAGAGAGAGAGAGAAACCACAAGCAGGGGGAGGGGCAGACAGAGGGAGAAGAAGGCTCCTTGCTCAGTGAGGAGTCTGATGTGGGATTCAATCCTAGGACCCTGGGATCATGACCTGAACTGAAGGCAGATACTTAACCTACTGAGTCACCCAGGCGTCCCATTTAATTTTAATATAGAATGAAATCTCACCACGGATGGAGCTGGAGTATATTATGCTAAGTGAAATAAATCAGTCAAAGAAAGACAAATACTATATGATTTCACTCATATGTGGAATTTAAAGAACAAAACAGATGAACATAGAAGGGAGAAGGGGAAAAGAGGGAAGCAAACCAGAAGAGACTCAACTACAGAGAACAAACTGAGGGTTGCTGAAGGGGAGCTGGGTGGGGGGTGGGCTAAATGGGTGATGGGTATTAAGCAGGACACTTGTGATGAGCTCTGGGTATAATATGTAAATGATGAATCACTGAATTCCACTCCTGAAACCAGTTTTAAACTATATATTAACTAGAATTTAAATAAAATTTTGAAACGAAATAAACTAAATAAATAAATATTGGATATAGATTGGTTGCTGGCTAGAGGGGATACACAGGAAAAAGGTAAACCTGTGAGCAGAGGCACCTAGGGAGGGAAGCATATGGTGAATGGTATGGACCAGTGCTGAGTGTCAGGACTAGAATAAAAGATAAATGAACAGAAACTGTAGCTGCACAAATTGGAACATTAGAGTCAGAACATGCAAGGTCATGAATATCAGAATAAACATCACAAATATTTGTGAACAAATAATGGGGTTTCAATTTATTCCCTTTGCCCTTCCCTTCCCTTTTTAGCTTTTGGAGTAACATTCTCAGACAAGTACACAGATAGGTCTCTAACAAATCATGAGAGGAAAAATGCCATGATTCCTCCTTAAATGGTTAGGATCTCTTTGGCATCTTGGTATACAGGAGCTTCCTTCCCATCAAGTCACAATACTCATTTGTTTATATCCTGTCCAATTTCCTCACAATTACTATCAGCAGAGCTCTTAAATATGTGTGTTCACACAACAAATGGAAGCATGATGGTAGGTTTTAGGCATTTCTGGAAAAAATGCATTGAGTATAAATAAAATATTTTTCTCAAATATATTTTTAGTCATTGCCTATTATTTTAGTCATGATTTCCAAAATAACTGTCTTGATACTTAGATGGAAAGAGGAAGGCTTTGTCAACTATTTTCCCCATCTCTTGAGGTTAATTTATATTTGATGAATCATAACAATTGGTCATATATCCTGAAATATTGCAAAGGCTAAAAGATGAGGATATTTTATAAGCCTATAAATCTGTTGAGCTCAATATTAGGCAAGACAATGTTGTTCTCTCCAGATGGTTAATTTGCATGGCTTCCTTAACACTTGACTTTTCCACAAGCATTTGCTTATTGTAAAGACTGTTAAAAGAAATATGTTACTCAAATTGTGAGAGAAAAAAATACCCTGCAAAAATCTGGCTGCAAGATTTGTGTCTTCCTGTTCATGTTTCTAGTATGAAGGAGAAAGAGGTTTAAAGGATTTGGAGCTTTGAAAAGGCCATAGCTGCTTCTGCAGCCCCCAATGAATCAGTCTTCTCTTGGATTAACGTACTGTTAATGTTTCAGATATGGATGTTTTAATATGAAGTCTTAATAGAAAGTCAGAAATTCAGGTAGAGTTCTTAATACTACTATTATTTCATAGTTTGTTGTAAAACACTTTTCAAAGGTTTTATAAGAAAACATTTAAGTGACATGAAATCATAGCAATATGTTAATATATTGATATGATATACAAATATTTACTGTATCAATATTTAACTATTATTTCTTTTAATTTCCCATCAAGCAGAGATTCATAATCCTTACCTTCAGTCTAAAAACTGCTAATGTTTTCTATTCATGTTTGGCATTCCTGATAATTATTTCAGTGCATTCTCATAATCTCATGTACCCTTATAAAAGTGTAGAATTGGACTTTATAAAATAGCTCAGAAGCACTGTCTGGGCAAAAGATGAAGAGCGATCTGGGCTTGGTCATTTCCATTCCCTCACTCTGAAGACTTGCTTGTACAATACACTGAATATGCCCCATCATAGTTGGAGCTAGTTGCCCTAGGCAACTAAAGGGAAAAAAAAAATCCAAGAAGGAACAGAGTAAAATATCAGACATTAGGAAATTACAGATATTCATGAATAAAAGGCATTTGGGAGGGGGGAGATTCTCAACTGCAATTCTGTCATTCGGACCGAAGTCAGAGAGGTAGAAACTGAGTGTGAATTCTACTTCTCCAACTTAGTGTTGCTTAGAAGAGTATCAATCTCTCTCACTCTTTTTTTTTTTTTTCAATTTTAATTCCAGTGTAGTTAACATACAGTATTATATTAGTATTGAATGTACAAAACAGTGATTCAACAATTCCATGTATTACTCAGTGCTCATAAAGGTAAGTGTACTCTTAATACCCTTCACCTATTTCACCCATCCCCCAACCCACCTACCTTTTGGTAGCCATCTGTTTGTTCTCTATAGTTACAAGTCTTTTTTTTTTTTTGGTTTGTTCATTTGTTTCTAAAATTACACATACAAGTGAAATCATGTGGTTTTTGTCTTTCTCTGACTGGCTTGTTTTGCTTAGTATCATGCTTTCCAGATCTATCCATGTTGTTACAAATGGCAAGATTCCATTCTTTTTTATGGTTGAATAATATTCCATTGGGTGTGTATATAGATGGATACCTAGGGAGATAGATACACGCACAAACCCACCACCACCATCACCATCACCACATATTCTTTATCCATTCATCTACAATAAATATTTGAGCTACTTCCATAATTTGGCTATTGTAAATGATACTGCAATAAACAGGGGTGTATATATCCTTCTGGAATACTGTTTTCATATTCTTTGGGTAAATACTCACTTGTTCAATTACTAGATCATAGTAATCATACCTGAGCCACACAGGTACTCTGAGTTTCTGGTTTTAGCCAATCTGACAGATGTGAGGTGATATCTCGTTGTGGTTTTGATTGGCATTTCCCTGATGAAGAGTGATGTTGAACATCTTTTCATGTGTCTTTTAGCAATCTGTATGTCTTTTTTAGATAAATGTCTGTTCATGTTTTCTGCCCATTTTTTAATTGGATTATTTGTTTTTTGACTATCTGGGTGTTGAATTTTATAAGTTCTTTATATATTTTGGATACTAACTTCTTACCAGAGATATCATTTGAAAATATATTCTCTCCCATTTAGTTGGTCATCATAAAGGTTTCCTTTAATGCCCAGAATCCTTTTATTTTGATATAGTCCAAATGTTTATTTTTGCTTCCATTTCCCTTGCCTCAGGAGACGTACCTAGAAATTGTTGCTATGGCCAGTATAAGAGAAATTAATGCCTCTGCTCTTTTCTAGGATTTCTATCGTTTCAGAATTCACATTTAGGTCCTTAATCCATTTAGAATTTATTTTTGTGTATGGTCTGAGGAAGTGGTCTAGTTTCATACTTTCGCATGTAACTATCCAGCTTTCCCAAGACCATTTGTTGAAGGGATTGTCTTTTCCCCACTACTTATGCTTTGCTCTTTGTGGAAGATTAACTAACTATATAGTTGTGGGTCTATTTCTGGGTTTTATCTTCTCTTTTATTGATCTCTATGTCTTTTTGTGCCAGTAACATACTGTTTTGATTACATCTTTATATTATTGATTTCTTCTAGGTTGTCCAATTTGTTGGCATATAATTTTTCATAATAATCTCTTACATTCCTTTGTATTTCTGTGGTGCTGGTTGTTATTTTTCCTTTTTCATTTTTTGGCTGTTTAATCATCTCTCTCTCTCTCCCTCCCTTTAGCTCTCTCTCTACCTCTCTTTCTCTCTTTCTTTGGCGTCTGTCTAGAGGTCTTCTTTTCTTTTTTTTGTTTTTTAAATTATTTTTATTAACATACAATGTATTATTTGCCCTGGGGGTACAGGTCTGTGAATCATCAGGCTTACACAATTCACAGCACTCACCATAGCACACACACTCCCCAATGCCCATAACCCAGCCACCCTCCCCCCACCCCCCACCCAGCAACCCTCAGTTTGTTTCGTGAGATTTAAGAGTCTCTTATGGTTTGTCTCCTTCCCGATCCCATCCTATTTCAATTTTTTCCTTCCCTACCCCCAACAACCCACCACCCTGCCTCTCAAATTCCTCATATCCAAGAGATCATATGATAATTATCTTTCTCTAATTGACTTATTTTGCTCAGCATAATACACTCTATTCCATTCACGTCATTGTGATGGCAAGATTTCATTTCTTTTGATGGCTGCATAGTATTCCATTGTGTGTGTGTGTGTGTGTGTGTGTGTGTGTGTGTGTATAGATAGATAGATACAGATATAGATATATCTCACATTTTCTTTATCCATTCATCTGTTGATGGACATCTAGGTTCTTTCCATAGTTTGGCTATTGTGGACATTGCTGCTATAAACATTTGGGTACATGTGCCCCCTTGGATCACTACATTTGTATCTTTAAAGTAAATACTCAGTAGTGTGATTTCAGGGTCGTACAGTAGCTCTATTTTCAACTTTTTGAGGAACCTCTATGCTGTTTTCCAGAGTAGCTGCACCAGCTTGCATTCCCACCAACAGTTTACCGTTTCTCCACATCCTCGCCAACATGTTGTTTCCTGACTTGTTAATTTTAGCCACTCTGACTGGTGTGAGGTGGTATCTCATTGTGATTTGGATTTGTATTTCCCTGATGCTGAGTGACGTGGAGCACTTTTTCATGTGTCTGTTGGCCATTTGGATGTCTTCTTTGCCAAAATGTTTGTTCATGTCTTCTGCCCATTTCTTGATTGGATTATTTGTTCTTTGGGTGTTGGGTTTGATAAGTTCTTTATAGATTTTAGATACTAGTCCTTTGTCTGATATGTCATTTGCGAATACCTTCTCCCATTCTGTCAGTTGTCTTTTGGTTTTGTTGACTGTTTCCTTTGCTATGGAAAAGTTTTTTATCTTGATCAAGTCCCAAGAGTTCATTTTTGCTTCCCTTGCGTTTGGCAGTGTTTCTAGGAAGAAGTTGCTGCGACTGAGGTTGAAGAGGTTGCTGCCTGTGTTCTCCTTAAGGAGAATCCTCAAAGATCCTCAAGGATTTTGATGTATTCCTTTCTCACATTGAGGTCTTTCATCCATGTTGAGTCTATTTTCGTGTGTGGTGTAAGGAAATGGACCAGTTTCCTTCTTCTGTATGTGGCTGTCCAAGTTTCCCAACACCATTTGTTGAAGAGACTGTCTTTCTTCCACTGGACACTCTTGCTTTGTCAAAGATTAGTTGACCATAGAGTTGAGGGTCTATTTCTGGGCTCTCTATTCTGTTCCATTGATCTATGTGTCTGTTTTTGTGCCAATACCATACCATCTTGATGATTACAACTTTGTAATGTAGCTTGAAGTCTGGAATTGTGATTTCACCAACTTTGGTTTTCTTTTTCAACATTCCTCTGGCTATTTGGGGACTTTTGTGGTTCCATTTTAATTTTGCAAATTAAATTTGCATACTGGTCCCTTATTATAACTGAATAACATTTGTTATAGACTACTATAAAGAGAAACACCAGAGTGATAACTGAGAAAGCATTTGTTCTGACCTAAAAAAGACAAAACAAAACAACCCTATAGTGCATTGTTACTATTTTTGTTTAATCAACCACCTTTTATACCATCTAATTATAGGAAGCATTATTTTTCAAGTATATTCATGTCTTTCTATTTCTCCACCTCATTTGGGTTTGTGTGTGTGTATGTGTGTGTATTCAGATTTCTATCTGGTGTCCTAATGCTCCTTCCTGGAGAACTTTTCTCAATATATAATTCAGATAACTGGACAATTGTCTCAGAAGTTGTTAATCTGAAACTATATTAATTTCTTCACACTTTTGAAATATGTTTTCTCTTGGTATATAATTCTGGATTGACTCATTTTTTCTTTTTTTTTATTTTAAAGATGTCATGTCATTGTCTTGTGGCGGGCATTATGTCTCACAAAACTTCTGTTTATATTCTTATCTTTGTTTTTGGTTCACAGTATGCATTCAAGATTTAATCTTCTGTTTTCAGCATTTTGACTATTACATGCCTAGGTATGACTGCTTTAATGTTTATCCTTTCTGGATTTTATTATTGAGTTTCTTTTATTTTTGACTTAATATCTTTCATTGATTTTGAAAACTGTTGAGCTCTTAGCTCTTAAAATCTTATTCTTAAATTTTATTCTTAAAATCAAATTCCATCTGTCCTTTTCTTATTCTCTTTACTTTCTAATATCAATAGTATCCCACTGGTTTTGAATACTCTATCTAGTTGTCTTTTTTTTTTTTTCTTTGTGCTTTTCAATTTGGATAATTAAACTGTCTTCAAGGTCACTGAAACATGTTAATTTTTACTTAAAAACCTGTAAGTTGAGTATTTCACTTTAATAACCTTTTTATAAGTTCTTTATGTTTTCGTAAAGTTTTTATTTCTCTGATCTATTTATGCATGTTGTCCTTTGTTTTTTTCTACTGCACCTTTAATATATTAATCACACGTTCTTAAAAGTTACGGATGTTTTGGGGGGTGTCTGGATGGCTCAGTCAATTAAGCCACCAACTCTTGATTTTGGCTCAGGTCATTTTTTGAGGGTCCTGAGATTGAGCAACACATTAGGCTCCACATTGAGAGTGGAGCCTGCTTAAGGTTCTTTCTTTCATTCTCTCTCTCTCTCACTCCCCCTCTCTCTGCCCCTTCCCCCTTCTCTATTGCTAACTAATTAACTAAACATCGGACAGTTTCTGAGTATGGCTTTATGGATTGCTTTATCTCTTCATAATGGGTCCTTTTTTCCCTCCCTTGCATTTTATGCCTCAAATTTTTTAATAAAATCTAGAAATTATAATTAAAAGTAGAGGATGATTTAAATAATTTCCACATACAAAAATAGGCCCACCTCTTCTTCTTTAGGCTACTTGTATGGAGGGTTGAATTAATTTAGTCACTGGTTGGTCTGGATTTAGGTTTTCTTTTGTTATAGTTTCCTTTAGAATAATGCACTTCAAATTTCTCCAACAGTTTCTACTTTGTGATTAGTTTGAGTTTTGTGATATAGGAATGTTTTGCCTTTCTGTTCCTGCTCACAACTCAAGCTTTCAATGGACTCAGCATATTTGACCTAAAGAGAGTCTTAATACTCTCCTTTTCTGCTACTTAAGTACAGTTGACCTACAGCATTATATGAGTTGCAGGTGTATAACCTAATGATTCCATAATTCTACATATTACTCAAAGCTTACCATGATAAATGTAGTTACCATCTGTCACCAAACATTATTATAGTCTTATTGACTTATTTCCTATACTTTATTTTTCATCTCTGTGACATTTAATTTATAACAGGAAGTTTTTACCTCTTAATCCCTTTAATCTGTTTCATCCATCTTCCCAACCACCACTACTCTTGGTCTTGGTGTGACCCTCCATGAGTTAATCTTGTTTGGGGCTCTCTGTGAGGCCTAAATCTGTATGTCTATTTCATTCCCTAAATTAGGGAAGTTTTCAGTATTAGTATTTCAAATAAGTTTTCTGCCCCCTTCTCTCACTTTTCTAAGGATTTATGTAATGCAAATGTTATGACTGATGATATCACTGAGTTACCTTAACCTCTTCTTTTTATTCTTTTTTCTGTTCAGCTTAGTTGCTTATCATTACCCTGTCTTCCAGGTTACTGATGTTCTTCTGCATTCTCTAATCTGTTGATTCCCTCAAGTGTATTTTTTATTTCACTTATTGAGTTCAGTTCTGCATCCTTTTTTATATTTTCTATCAGTTTGTTGAAGTGATAACATAACAGTGAGAACATCCACTCTTTTCTCAAGTTCAGTGAGTATCTTCATGAACACTACTTTGAATTTTTTATCTCGCATATTGTTGATCTCTGTTTCATTTAGGTCTTTTGCTGTGATTTTGTCTTGGTTTTTTATTTGGGACATACTCCTCTGTCTGATCGTTTTGTCTAACTCTCTGTATGTTTCTGTGTATTAAAAGTCACCTACAGCTCCTGGTCTAAAATTAATAGCCTTTGGAAGAAAAGGTTCTCTGGTGCCCTGTAGTGTAGTGCCTTCCAGTCACCAGAACCAGGTACTCCCAAGAGTCTCCTGTGTGGGCTGCCTACTCTAGTGACTAAATTGCATTTGTTTTCAGTCCAGTAGGCTACAGTTTACCTATTGTGGTTACACTGGGCAGAGTTTGGTTCTTGTACTATTAAGGGGCCTGAGGCTTCAGGGGCTTGTAGGTAGGCAGTATGAGCAGTCTGTTGGCTGTGTGCACTCAAGTCTATCTGCTATAGGAGCATCTGCTTCAATGGTTTTGTACTTTCCCTGTAAATCTTCCTCAGATACTTTAATCAGTGGATAGGGTTGATAATCAGACCAAGTATCTGCATTCAGCCCGGCATTGAGGGCTGCAGGCTGACTGAATGGCAGAGTACTCTCCCTGAAAGGCCAGCTAAGAAACCAGGCTGCTGAGACTGCTGGTGCACTGGTGGGTGTGGTTATCGTCCCCTCTCCTCTGGGCAGGAGTGACTTTGGAGTGGTGTTAGTCTCAGCCTGAACTGCTTGCAGTGTGTATCAAGGCAGGAGCTGCTTTGGAGGATACATGTGGAGGTAGGCAGGTTGGATGAGGTAGATCCACAGGGGAACATGGGGACAGGGCACTCAGTACTAGCACTAGGTGGAGAGTGTTCCTGCTGGTTCGCTCAAGTCTCCCACTATCTAGGCTGAGGGGAGTTAAAAAGAAATGTTGCCTGTTACTACTTTTGTTCTTGGTGAAGTCTTCTGAATTCCCTGCCCCTCTGAAGCAATTGATGAGATTAGTAAATAACTCTCCTTCACATAGAACTCAAGTGCCTTTCAAACTGCTGCTTCTATGCTGTGTCTAGATGAGTTATTATGCTGCCTCTTTAAGGGTGAGAACTCAGTTTCCTATTGCCCTCCAGCTTCCCTGGTACTAAGCCTGCTGATTTTTAAAGTACCCAGAGTTAATTTCACTGATTTTAAAAGCTCATGAATTTAAGCCCCACTGGTTTTCAAAATCTAATGTTGGGGGTGAGTGGTCATCCCAGTGCAGTGATCCTCTGGCTTCTCCATGCTTGTGGTGTCCCATTTGTGATTAGTCTCACAAGGGGTTTGTTCGCAACTAGGTAACTGCCTCTCCTACCCTTTTTAATGTGGCTTCTTCTTTATGATTAACTACTGAAGGTCTGTTCTGGCAGTCTTCAGGTTGTTTACAGTGTTAGTTGTACAAATGTGGCTGTTAGCACTTGATCTTAGCCAAAAGGCTGAGAAGCGATCAAATGTGGCTGTTAGCTTGGTGTGTCCACAGGATGAGGTGGGCTCAGGATCTTCCTGTCCTGCCATCTTTCTGACACTCTACAGAGAGTCTCCATCCTCTTGGGTCTTCTCCAGATGTAGACTACCATTGCTTAGTACTTGGTTTATGAAAATTTTCACTGTGAGAATCTAAAATCTCCTGTACTATCTATATGCTTCCTCATATCTTGTGCACCTGAGCCCTAGGAGTGATGTCTGTTCAGCATTCCTTAGCTTTCCCCCTTGATGAGTTTGGGGATAAGAGTTTCCTTCTCTTTCTTCAGTGGTAGCATAACTCTGCATTGTATCATCAGAAAATCCTAGGTACAAGTTTCCTGACCTTTACACAGTGGAAAGTTGTTTGCTTATATGTATCCCCAAGTGAGAGGAAGAGGAAAGAGAAGAAAGGAAGGTTTGTTGTTACTCCCTCTACAGTAACTTTCTCCCCCTACCTCATATGAGAGAAAGATTCAGGGTACCAAATAAGTTGGCATATCACTCAATATCACCCAAGCACTAGGTGCATGTCTGTGTCACTAGGCATGCCACTTCATTCTTTTCTTTCCCTAATTTTCCTTGTTGAGGCCTTCTAAAAAACTGTCAAATAGGTGCTAACTCCTATTGTGTCTGGAACTCCCAGTGATTTTCAATTGTCAGGCCGGCTCACGGTTGACATTTAAGAATTTATTAAACTTTTACTTTTTCCCCCCTGCTTGCTTTTATATATGTTATTTCTTCCTTCTTTTTAATAGAGACACCATTTATATGCTTTCTCTCTCTCCTCATGAAGCCTTTTCTTTGTAATTTAGTTCAGCTTACTGTTTTGTATTAGCAGCTTACTAAAGAGCTTTAAAAGTATTTGACTGCATAGGTTACTGATTTTATGTTTAGTGGTGTGGGATTTTTTACAACATTCTACATCTTAACTAAAAGTAGAACTTTGAACACAAGTACAGTTTTTTACTTTTTTTACTATTTTACTATTTACTATTTTACTATTTATCCTAACAACAAAAATTAAAAAGTATCTAGACAAATAACGAATTCCATTTAGTATGTGTATATTCTCTTTCCTTCTCCCTCCCTCTTTTACTCCCTCCAGTGGAATAATAACTCATAAATGTAGAAGAAATGATGCAGTTAGGAAATCACATTTTGGCAGTCAACACAGTAATTTATTCAGAAAATGATCCTAAATTAATGCTAAAACTAACGGTAAAAGTTTGATGAGGAACCAGATATATTCTGAAAATATCTCCCTGAGAAATGCTTATAAATTACAAAACCAAAAATAGAAACAGCTGGCAAAAACCCCCTCAACCATGTGATTAAAGTTGTCATAAACAGGATTATGACAAGATATGTGCCTCTTGACAAGATGCCCTGAAAAGGACACAACACTACTACTGTGACGATTTTGCCAAATATGAATCACCTGATTTTGATCATAAGTAATAGTAAACAAATCCAGTTACTGGACATCCTACCAAAATAACTGACTGCCTTTTCAAAACCATCAAAGATGTGAAAGACCAAAAACACACAAACAAAAAACAAACACTACACACACACCCGCAAAATGAAACAAACAAAACCTGAGGAACTGTTCTGTATTAAACAAGTCTAAAGGGGCATGGCAATAAGTGAATCATAGACCTGTACCACAATAACTTTTCTTTTGTTGCTCTATTTAGATGTTACTAGGGTAGCTTGGTTTAATATCAGTAAGGTCTGTAGTTTGGATGGTATTATCATATCAATGATAATTTCCTGATTTTGATCATGGCATAATGATTATGAAATAGAATAACATTTTTTACTATGAAGTATACAATAACTTACTAGAGTAATGAAATGTCCTATCTGCAACTTATTCTCCAATAGTTCAGAGAAAAACATTTAATTATACATGGAAAGATAAATAAAACATAGGGAAAAATATTAACAGATTGGTAATGTAGTTGAAAATCATACACAATTTCATAGCCTTTTCTGTAAATGTAAAATTACTTTGGAAAGATGCTGATTTCTAATAGCTGAGAGTAGGAGATCTCATTAAGAAATTATGCTTTCTGTTTTCTTTTGCTTTCCTTTTGTCTTCCCATCCCCTTGGGTTTTCTCCACATGTAGAGAAAGCTGGTCTTCTCCAGATGTGGGTCTTCTCCAGATGTAGAGAAAGCTGGTCTTCCCCAGCTTTCTTGATAAAATTGATACATAGTATTTTGTAAGTTTAAGGTGTACAAAGTGTTGATTTAATACATTTCTATATTGTAAAACCAGCATACCATTAACTAAGACTCCTATTCCATCATAAAGTCAACAATTCTTTCTGTAAAAAAAAAAAATTTTTTTGTAGTGAGGACATTTAAGATCATACTTTTTTCCATTTAAAATTATTTCATCCATTTAAAACTTTAAAAAAGGTTTTTATGTAAATCACTTATTTAACATACAGTGTATATTAGTTCCATGTGTACAATATAGTCATTCCACAGTTCATAAAACAGGTGCTCCTCATAATAACTGCACTCCTTAATCCCCATCACCTGTTTAACACATCCCCCCATCTGCCTCCCTCTGGTAACCATAAGTTTATTCTCCATATTTAGAGTCTGTTCCTTTTCCTATCTTTTTTCCCCTATGATCACTTACTTTGTTTCTTAAATTCCACCTATGAGCGAATTCATATGGTATGTTTTTCTCTGCCTGACTTTTTCACTTAGCGTAATACTTTCTAGTTCTACCCATGTCATTACAAAAGGCAAGATGTCATTTCTCTTATGGCTGAGTGATATTCCATTGTATTATATACCACATCTTCTTTATTCATTCATAATTTGATGTACATCGAGGCTCTTTCCATAACTGGGCAATTGTTGGTAATGCTACTATAAACACTGGGGTGCATGTATCCCTTTAAATTAGTATTTTTGTATCCTTACTTATTAGAGCAAATGCTGGATTATAGGGCAGTTCTCTTTTTAACTTTGTGAGGAATCTCCATACTGTATAGGAGTGTTCCCCTTTCTCTGCATCTTTTCCAACACCTGTTGTTTCTTACACTGTTAATTTTAGCCATTCTGACTGGTGTGAGGTGATACCTCATTGTGGTTTGCATTAGTATTTTCCTGATCATGAGTGATGTTGAGAATCTTTTCATATGTAAGACCATATTTTCTTAGCAATATTCCAAGTATATAATACAGTATTATTAACTGTAATTATTGTGCTAAACATTAGTTCCCCGGAAATTATTCATCTCAGAGCTGGGTATTTGTTTCCTTTGACTGACCTCAGTCCCCGGCAACCATCATTCTAATCTTTTTTTCTGTAAGTTTGGCTTTTTTAAGATTCAACATGTGAGTGATACCATGCAGTATTTATCTTTTTCTCTCTGGCTTATTTCACTTCCACTTTAATATCATGTACTCAGAGTCCATCCATTTTGCCACAAGCAGCAGGATTTCCTTCTTCCTCATGACTGAAAAATATTCCATTTTATATGTGTGTATGTACATGTATATATCACATCTTATTTATGTATTCATACATTGACAGAAACAGATTTACATATCTTGGTTATTGTAAATAATACTGCAATGAACATGGGAGTGCAGAGATTTCTTTGAGATACAGATTTTGTTTTCTTCGTATATATACCTGGAAGGGAAACCGTTGGACCCTATGGTAGTTCTCATTTTATTTTTTTGAGGATCTCTGTCCTGTCTTCCAAAGAGACTCTACCAATTTTCATTCACCATCAGTGCAAAAGGGTTCCCTTTTCTTCATACCCTCACCAATACTTATTATCTCTAGTCCCTTTGGTAAGTCATTCTAACAATTTGAAGTGATACCTCATGGTGGTTTTGATTAGATTTCCCTGATGTTGAGCATCTTTTCATGTAGCTGTTGGCCATTGCATATTATCTTAAGAAAAATGTTTAGTTCCTCTGCCCATTTTTTAACACGTTACTAGATTTCTTTGCTATTAAAGTGTATGAGTTCTTCATATTTTGGATATTAACTGCTTATCAAATACATGATTTGTCAATATATTGTTCCATTCCACAAGTTACCTTTCTATTTGGTGGACTGTTTCTCTTGCTGTACAAAAGCTTTTTAGTTTGATGTAGTCTCATTTATTTTGCCTTTGGTGCTTGTGCTTTTGGTGTCATATTCAGGTAATTGCTACTGAGAACAATGTCAAGGAACATTTTCCCTGTATTTTCTTCTAGGAGTTTTCTAGTTTAAGGACTTAAATTTAAGTCTTTCATTATTTTGAATTCATTCTTATGAGCTGGATAAGACAGAGATCCAATTTCATTCTTTGGATGTGGTTAGCCAGTTTTCCCAACACCATTTGTTGAAGAGACCACCCTTTCTCCATCAAGGGTTCTTGGCTGCCTTGTCAAATATTAGTTGACATTATATGTGAAGGTTTATTTCTGGGCTTCTAACTTTTTTTTTAAAGACTGTATTTTTAAAGATTGTATTTATTTGCCAGAGAGAGAGAGAGAGAGTACACACAAGCAGGCAGAGAGGCAGGCAGAAGCAGGCTCCCTGACAAGCAAGAAGCCCGATGCAGGACTCAATCCCAGGACCCTGGGATCATGACCTGAGCCAAAAGCAGCTGCTTAACCAACTGAGCCACCCAGGTGTTCCCCCCCCTCCCCGGCTTCTAACTTTGTTTCATTAAATTTTCTAATTAATGTCAATACTATACTATTTTGATTACAATGGCTTTGTGGCGTATTTGGGAATCAGGAAGCATGGTGTCTTTGGTGGTGGTGTTCTTTCTCAGCATTGCTTTGACTATTGGGGAGGGGTCATTTCTAGCTCCATACAAATATAAGGATTTTTTTTAGTTTTGTGAAAAAATGCCACTGGAATCTTGATAAGGATTGCACTGAATCCATAGATAGATAGCTTTGTGTTGTATGAACATTTTAACAATATGAATTCTTCCAAAGTATGAATAAAGGATATCTTTTTATTTGCATATTCTTCAGTTTCTTTCATCAGTGTCTTGTCATTTTCACTGTATACAGTTCACTTTCTTGGTTACGTTTACTCCTAAGTATTTTATTGATGTTTGATACAACAGTGAATGAATGATTTTCTTTTTCAGTTGTTGCATTGTTAGTGTACAGAAATACAACAGATTTCTGTGTATTAATTTTATATTCTACAACTTGTCTAAATTTGTGGATTAGTTCCAACAGTTTTTTGGTGGCATATTTAGAATTTTCCTTATAGAGATCATATAATTTAAAAACAAAGACAATTTTACTCTTATTTTCCTATTTGAATATCTTTTATTTCTTACCTGATGGCTCTGTCTAGGACTTTCAGTGCTATGTTGAGTCGCAGTGGCAAGAGTAGGCATTCTTGTTATTTTTCCTATCTTAGAGGAAAACTTTTGATCTTTTGCCATTGGATATCATGTTGGTTGCAGGCCTATCATCTATGGTCTTTATTTTTATGAGGTATATTTTTTCTATAACCAATTTATTGAGTTTTTATCTTGAAAGGATGTATTTTATCAAATGCTTTTTTATTGGTATGGTCATAGGATTTTTAGCTCTCTTCCATTAATGTGCTGTTACCATGTATTGATTTGTGTGTGTTGAATTATCCTTGTATCCTAGGCACAAATCCCACTTGGTCATGGTGAATTATATTTAATGGACTACTGAATTAGATTTGCTAATATTTTATTGAAATTTTTCATTGATACTCATCAGTGATACATCTGTAATTATTTTCCTTTGTAGGATCTTTATCTGGTATTGGTATCATGGTAATACTAGCCATGTGAAATAAGTTTGGGAATGTCTCTTGTTCTTCCAGTTTTTAGGAAATTTTGAAAAGGGCTGGATAGATTATTTCTCAAAAGTTGGGTAGAATCTATCAGTGAAATAATCTGTGTTGGGTGGTTTTTGATTACTGAATCAATCTATTTTGGTAACTGATCTATTCAGATCTTCTATGTCTTTATGATTCAGTCTTAGTAGGTTGTTTCTAGGAATATCCTTTTCTTCTAGGTTATCCGCTTTGTTGGTATATATATGTTCATAACAATCTATCTCATGATCATCTGTATTTCAGTATTATCAATTGTAATGTCTCCTCTTGCATTCTGATTTTGAGGCCTCTTTCTTTTCTAACTCTAGCTAAAGTTTTGTTACTTTTGTTGATTTCTTTTTTTTTTTCCCCCTCAAACACCAGGTCTTAGTTTTATCAATCCTTTTTTTTTTTTTTTTCTGGACTCTATTTAATTTATTTCTGCTCTGAACTCTATTTCCTTCCTTCTACTAAGTTTGGGCTTAGTTTGTTCTTTATTTTCCAGTTCACTGAGGTGTAAAGAGAGGTTGTCTATTTGAGATCTTTCTGGTTTCTTAATGTAGGAGTTTATACACTCCCCTATTAGAACTTCTTTTGCACTATCCCATAAGTGTTGCTATGCTATGCTTCCATTTTCATTTGACTAAAGGTATTTCTTGATTTTCCTTTTGGTCTTCTTTTTGAGCCATTGATTATTTAGGAGTATGTTCTTTAATATCCACACAGTTGTAAGTTTATCCAGCTTTCCTACTGTTATTGGCTTCTAGTTTCATATCATTTTGGTCAGAAAAAATATTTGGTATTATTTCTGTCTAAAAATTTGCCAACATATTTTGTGACCTATCATGTGATCTATCCTATAGATAGCCTGGTGCGCACTTCAGGATAATGTGTGTGCTGCTACTACTGGATGGAATATTCTATAATTGTCTATTAGGTCCATTTGGACCAATAAGGAGTTCAAGTTCAGAGCTACTTTGTTGATTATCTGTGCGATCTATCCATTGCTGAAAGTGCATTATTGAAGTCTCTTATTATTATTGTATTGCTATTACTCCCTTCAGATGTCAACTTTTGCTTAATAAATTTAGGTACTGCAATGTTGGGTACGTATATATTTGTAATTTTTATACATTCTTCATGAATGGGCTCCTTTATATAATGACCTTCTGTTTTCTTTTGTCACTGTTTTTGACTTAGTCTATTTGTCTGATAAAAGTTTAACTACTTCCACTTTGTTTTAGTTTCCACTTTTATGGACTACCTTCTTCCATTCCTTCACTTTTAACCTATAAATGTCCTGAAGCTGAAGTGAGTCGTGTAGCTAGCATATAGTTGGGTGTTTTTTGTTTTTTTTTTTAACTACCCAGGCCCTCTGTATCTTTTGATTGGAGATTTCAATCCATTTACATTTAGAGTATTTTTGAAGATTTACTGAAGCCATCTCTTTAATTATTCCTGGGTGTCTTGTGGTTCTTCCTTGCCCTTGGTCCTCTGCTGCCTTTCTTTATAATATGATTTTCCATAGTGTATGGAAAATTTATCTTTTGTGTATGTATTGTAGATTTTTTTTTGTAGTTCCCAAGAGGTTTGCAGAAAAAAACTTCCATATTACATATAATCATATAAATGTCTATTTTATGAAAATAACAATTTAGTTTTTATTGCAAACAAAAACTCAGCCCTTTTACTTTGTTTTTGATGTTACCATTTACATAGTTTTTACTGTGTACCCATTAACAAATTAAACTATATCTATTTTAAGATTTTATTTATTTGACAGAGATGACAAGTAGGCAGAGAGGCAGGCAGAGAGAGAGGAGGAAGCAGGCTCCCTGCTGAGCAGAGACCCTGATGTGGGGCTTGATCCCAGGGTCCTGAGCTGAAGGCAGAGGCTTTAACCCACTGAGCCACCCAGGCGCCCCGCTGTATCTATTTTTAATACCTTTGCTCTTTAGCTTTTATGAAAGAATTAAGTAGTTAGCACATCACCATATTACAGTTAAGGTATTCTGAATCTGTCTGTATGATTACCTTTACCAGTGTAGCATATTTTCATATGTTTGCATGGTACTAACTAGTGATACTCTGTGTCAGTTTAAAGAAATTCTTTTAACATTTATTTTAAGGCAGGTTAGCAGTGATGGATTCCCTTAGCTTTTGTTTATTAGGGAAAGTCTTTATCTATTTTTTTAGTTCCGAAGGACAATATTGGTCAAATATTTTTGGGTGCAATTTCTTTAGCTCCTCAAATATGTAATGTCATTTTTTTTTCCCCCCTGGCCTCTGCTGAGAAATCTGCTGATAACCTCATTGGGGTTCCCTTCCTTGAGGATTTTTTTTTCTCTTGCTATTTTTGAAATCTTCTGTCTTTAGTTTCAGACAGATTTTTTTTTATTGTGTGTCTTTAAGAAGGTTTGGATTCAAACTTAAGGTGGCCTATTAACTTCATGAAGTTTGATGTCTAAAAATCTCTCCAGGTTTGAGAAGTTCTCAGCCAGTCTTTCTTTAAATAAGATTTCTACCCTTCTTTATTCTCTTTCTGGGACTCCAATAATGCATGTAATACTTCTTTTGATGATTCTTCTCCTTAGCTGGCTTAGACTGCTATTAAGTGCTCTATTGAATTCTTCAGTTCAGTCATTGTATTCTTCAGCTGTAAAATTTGGGTTTTTTTTTTTGTTTCCTTTCTCTTCATTGAACTTCTATTTTATGTTTGTGTTTTTTATGTTAAATTGTGTTCTTTTATAACAGGTTTAGCATCTGTATAGCAATTATTTGAAATTTTTTTGATTTCCATTTATTTGGGATCAGTTACTAGCAGTTTATTGTATTCCTTTGGGAAATGTTTCCTTGATTTTTTTGTGGTCCCTGTGTAGCTGTCTGCACATTTGAAGAAACAGTCACCTCTTTTAGATTTATGGATTGATTTTGGTAATGAAGTCTTTCCCCTGAAGATAGGGGTATATTATATCATGTGTGACCCTGGGTCTAGTTATGGAGCATGTCATTTCAGGGAGTGTGTTATGTCTCTTCAACTCAAGCCACTGGGGTCCACAATATTGACAATTATGTTGTTCTTGTCAATCACTGTGGAGAGTCCACAACGGTTTCAAGGGCTGTTTGGTCTTAAGTGGTACCCTCAAGTCCAGTAGCTAGGAACCAGGACAGGGAGCAATGGTGGCCAGAGTCAGTGGTTTTCACACATTAGCTGAGAAGGCCAGCTGTTAGCACCTTTGTAGTGGCAGAAGCCAGTTACAAACACAACCATAGTGATGGAGGTCAGGGCAAGTCTGGGACCAATTATGGATTCACTGGCATCTGTGGGGGCCCTGTCACTGTGCCCTCCTATGACTGTGACTAACCCTGAGTGTGCACAGTGCAGTGAAGGCCATGGACAGGAGTCAGACTGGGGAGTATACAGGTCACAGATGGAGGGAGGGGCTAACTGTATGTTGTCATGGTGTTACCAGCCAGTGACAGAAGGAAGGACCTGATCTGGGCCTGCAAGCAGTTGTGAGAGCCCAAGCTGTCCATGTGCTCTCCTATGTCTGCACATTCTCCCTCTGGGCATGCACACTGCAATGGAGGTTGGTGATGAGGGTCAGGCTAAGAATACGCAGATGCACAGTGGGAAGGTCAAGGAAGGACTGAAGTATCTGTTGTATTAGCAAACACAAACACCTAAGGGACAATAAAGGGCAAGATCTGAGGGGGGTCCACAGTTGGCTATATTTGCTGGTGATTATGTCAGTGGCTGAAGCTGCTGACTTTGCCTACAGAGCAGAACTCTGTGAATGGTCAACATTACCCCTATCTGCCAATAATAGCCTTTTTTTCTTGTTTGTTCCTAATCTGCTTTATATTTATCAGCCTTGCCAGTCTGGATGGTACAAAACCAAAGCAGAACCTTTGTATAATGTCTGAAGAGGCTGGTTGGTCACCCGACTCTTCCTTTCCTGGTGAGAACTCTTTCTAGCTGGGAAAGTCCTTGGCAGAGAACAATGCCAACTTGGGAAATGTGATGATACAGGTCAAATGAAGTCTTCCTTTGCTTCCTGTGTTATTATTCTCAGTTTTGTTATTGTTGTTGTTCTTCCATGCTGTGGTTAAAATTTCCTACATGTGCTTTCAAAGTGTTTTAGAGCTACTTTTTGTTCATAGATAGCTGTCCAGTCATTGATCTTTGTGGGGAGATGGAGAAGCTGGGTTGTTGCATTGCCATTTTTCTGCAACTGATTTCTTTTGGGTCTAAATGAAACTATTTTAATATTACCCTCTAGCAAAATAAAAATCATGAGTCACTTACAAATGTATACTGCTGTTTCATGGAAATTTTGTATAGTTGCTACATTTCAATATCAAATTGTTTTTCTATGAGATCTCTCCCCCACAATTTCTTCCAATACTACTTTTCCAGTGAAGATAATTCCTGTAGAGAAAAAGTAGAACTATATGATAGAGTTCTCATACAAGCTTTAGATCTAGGCTCAAATGTGGTATAAAACTTGCTTTGTACAGTTAATTCATGATGTAGTTATAATTCATTCATGGAGAACCAAACACCTGTGATTCCATATGTTCTCATTTATTTCACTAAGTTGGAACCTCATGGATGAATTTCTGTATAATTAGATGAGCACGACAACTTCCCAGAAACACACACATTCCTGGGATATACTATTATCCAAGTGTTTGTGAGTTTATAGAGAAGAAAGGATGGATATATCAATAGTCATACATGTGTACTGTAAAATGAATGAACTTGACACAACAAATAACTTCAATATTAAGGAAATAATGTTTAAAAATGTTATCCGTGGGGCACCTGGGTGGCTCAGTGGGTTAAAGCCTCTGCCTTCGGCTCAGGTCCTGGGATTGAGCCCCGCATCGGGCTCTCTGCTCAGCAGGGAGCCTGCTTCCTTCTCTCTCTGCCTGCCTCTCTGCCTACTTGTGATCTCTGTCTGTCAAATAAATAAAATCTTTTTAAAAAAATGTTATCTGCTAGTGTGTTTTACTAAAATACTTCTTATAAAACATTAAAACTGACTGAATAGAAGGGATTGTGTAATACAGGTGAATAAATCTATGCCTGCCTCAATCTATGCCTTTCTGGGTTAGGTGAGTACTTAGATTTTTAGGGAAATGTAGGCAGGTCTACAGACATAATACAAACTTAAAGAAAATCACCTGCTGTCTTTTAAAAAATTGAAGACACAGGGATGCATACAGTTCGATATTTTTTTAACCAAGAGCTAAAGGGATATTTCTTATATTCATGATAAACTCACTGAAAATTTGGTACATGATCTTGATATTAAAAAGACAGACTTACTGCAAATCTGAAACTTATACTTCATTGGAGTTGCAAATTTTTCTTTCATCTGCTTAGGTTTTTCTGTTGCTCTCAGAACTAAAACTTATAGAGAGTTGCAAAGTAAAAATAAAGTCTAACATTCTGAAGCATGAGATATGAAAAGTTTATAAATGACTGAAAAATAAAAAGAACATGATCCTTTGAAAAAAATAAAAGCCTAGAGAAAAAAAAATGATTTAATGGAAAAATAAATGAATTAGAGAAATGTCATAAACCATATATGTATTATAGATCTAACATTTTTAATTCTGTTGATATAATCTAAATATCAACAGAATGCTCTTGTGAGAAATCAAATTGAATTTTCAATGACAAGTGGAAAGTTTCTGTGCTGCAGAACAGAGAACTGAAGTACTTTGTTAACTTGAAATTTTGACAAGTTAAAACTTTGCTGCTAGTACATCAATAGTTTATAAATTCTGAGTACAGAAAGTGGAGATAGAGAACTCTGTTATTACATTAATGTGCTTAGGAATGTAAAAAAATAGGGGCACAGGGGTGGCTCAGTGGGTTAAAGCTTCTGCCTTTGGTTCAGGTCATGGTCCAGGGGTCCTGGGATCGAGCCCCGCATCGGGCTCTCCGCTTGCCGGGGAGCCTGCCTCCCTGCCTACTTGTGATCTCTGTCAAATAAATAAATAAAATCTTAAAGAATGTAAAAAATAATTCTGTACTAACATTTGTACTAACAGATGAATCTGCAAATATTATTTTCTCTAAGAGTAACTTTGTTTTCTACTGGCATCTACAAATTAAAAGAATATAAGTATTAATTACTTAAGTAAAAGGCTTGATAAGTTCCCAAAGGCATAGAAGAAAGAAAGTAGAGGAGGAATCAGAAAAGGAATGGACATGAGGGTAGGTGATGGAAACACAAGATGAGAACACCTTACTCTGTGGGTGTTATTTACTTACACTAGGCAGTAAGGAATTCAGTGTTTATAGACAGGATAGAATTTATAAGTGCTAATGGGGAAGGGCATAGGTAGAGTTAATTTTTTAAAATCTTCTGACAGTAAACACCCTATACATGTCAACAGGATGTTTCACTAAAAAAGTGAAAAGAAATACCACCTAAAAAAGTAAAAAGAAATATTCAAACATCATTAATCTCTGGATTATTATTAAAAAGTTACCCTAATTGAATGATAATTTAAAAAGGTTTGGTCTTTGGATGTGAAAGCATTTCAGCACTTGTCAGAAAGTTAGAGCAAAATATAAATTAATGTCTCATCATATATATTGATTGTAATAAAAAAAATTAAAAATTACCCAAGTCCGGTTTCTACTTCAGAAACCATGTTGTCTTTTACCCCAGATTTTAAAAGATTCTGTGCTATTTTTAAATCTGCCAGCTACCCGCTTTTGGAAACGAGACAACTCAACTCTCTATTATTATTCACTACCTTTTTCTAGATAATTAAAATCTAAAATAAAAATTTTTGTTCTTGGGGCACCTGGGTGGCTCAGTGGGTTAAAGCCTCTGCCTTCGGCTCAGGTCATGATCTCAGGGTCCTGGGATCGAGCCCCACATTGGGCTCTCTGCTCAGCAGGGAGCCTGCTTCTCCCCCTCTCTCTCTGCCTGCCTCTCTGCCTACTTGTGATCTCTGTCTCTCAAATAAATAAATAAAATCTTAAAAAAAATTTTTTTTTTTGTTCTAGTGCCACTAGCCATAATTCAAACACTCAGTTCTTCTTGGTGGCTACCAATGCAGGCCAAGGACATTTTCATCAACACAAAGTTTTATTAAGGAGGCTGGTCTAGTATACATTGTTTGTATAATTGGTTGTTTTTTCTGGTGTTTTCCTTTGTATTTTTAAAACTGTAACACAATTGACATGATTGTATAAATTTAAGGTATACAACATGTAGATTTGATACATTTATATATTGTAATAGGATTACCATCCTAGTTTTACCTAACACTTCTATCACATCACAGAAATTTCTTGTGTTGTGGGAATTAGTATTTGGTCTCTTATCAACTTTCAAGCTTATAACATAGTGTTATTGTCTATAATCACTGTGCTGTGCATTAGAGCTCGAGGACTTATTTATCTACATTGTAGTTCTGTACCTTAAAGAGTGTGTCTTTCTAGTTCCCTTATGCTCCTGCACCTGATAACACACTTCTACTGTTTTTATGAGTCTGGCTTCTTTAAAATTCCACATATAGGTGATCCCATACAGTATTTGTCCATCTGTTCAACTTATCTCACTTAGCATAACATGCTCAAGGTCCATCCATGTTGTCACAAATGGCAGGATGTTCTTCTTTCTCATGGTTGAATAATAATCTCTGTGTGTGTGTGTGTGTGTGTGGAGAGAGAGAGAGAGATGGAGGGAGGGAGTGAGAATGATGACATCTTTATCTGGTCATCCTTTGATGGACACTTAGGTTGTCTCCATATCTTGGCTACTACAAATAATGCTACAATAAACACAGGAGTGTATGTATTTCTTCAGTAACCTGTTTTCATTTCTTCTGTCTATATAACCAGAAGTGGAATTACAAGATCATATGGTAGATCTATTTTCAATTTTTTGAGGATATTCCATATTGTTTTCCAGAGTGGCTGAATGAACTTACATTGCCATCA
This sequence comes from Martes martes, assembly GCF_963455335.1. NCBI lineage: Eukaryota > Metazoa > Chordata > Mammalia > Carnivora > Mustelidae > Martes > Martes martes. Next base: position 35,569,676 of record NC_137899.1, read on the forward strand.
ACAGTGTGCAAGGGTTCCCTCTTCTCCACAGCCTTGCCAACACATCTCTTCCTGATTAAAGTCATTCTAACATGTGAGAGTTGGTATCTCATATTGGTTTTGATTGTATTTCTGTGATGATTCATGATGTCAAACATCTTTTTAGATATCTGTTTGCTATTTGCATGTCTTCTTTGGAAAAAAGTTGTATTTAGCTCCTCTGCCCATTTTTTTCTATTGAATTTTATGAATTCTTTATATATTTTGGATATTTTCTGATTTTTTTTTGTTGTTGTTGTATAGAAGCTTTTAGTTTGATATAGGCCTATTTGTTGATTTTTGTTTTCGTTGCTTGTGCTTTTGGTGCTGTATCTAAAAATTTGTTGTCTAGACCAAAATCAGGGAGCATCTTCTCTATGAACTCTTCTAGCACTTTTATGGTATCAGATCTTATGTTAAAGTCTGTAATACATTTTGAGTTTATTTTTGTGAGTTGTGTAAGACAGAGGTCCATTTTCATTTTTCTGCATGTGATTACCCAGTTTTCCCAGCACTATTTGTTGAAGAGACCATTCTTTCCCCATTGATTATTCTTGGCTTCTTTGTCATATCTTAGTTGATCATAAATGTACAGGGAGGGCTGCTGTTGTCATTGTTTTATCTGAGCTCTCAATTCTGTTTGGTCTATGTGTCATTTTATGCATTTTTGGTTATTATAGCTTTTTAGTGTTAGTTTAATATCAGGAAGTGTGATGCCTCTAGCTATGTTCTTAGTTCTCAGCATTGCTTTGGCTATTCACGATTTTCTGTGGTTTCATACATACTTCTATTTTGGTAAAGAATCCCATTAGAATGGCAGGGATTGCATTGAATCTATACATAGATTTGTGTAATATGGACATTTTATTTATTTATTTATTGTTTTATTTTTTTCATTTTAACAAAATTCTTCCAATCTATGAACAGGGGATATCATTGTGTATTCATATATGTCATAAGTGTGTTTCTTCATGAAAGTGTTTATTGTACAGGTTTTTACTTGGTTAAGTTTATTGTTGTTGATACTGTTGTGAATAAAACCGTTTATTTTTCGGAAGCTTTGTTGCTTATGGATGGAAATGCATCCGATTTTCTGTATGTTGACGTTATATCCTTGCAACTTTACTGAATTTGAATCTTTAGGATATTCCTTATGTAAGATCATAGTATGTGTAAATAAAGACCATTTAAGTTCTTTTATTCTGCTTTGGATGTAGTATCTGTAAATAAAGACCATTCAAGTTCTTTTATTCTGCTTTGGATGCTCTCCCTCCCAACCCCCCATCTTGCCTAAATACTACAGCTAAGACTATTAATACTGGAGTGAATAAGCACAGTGAGAGTGGGTATCCTATCTTGTTCTTTGTCTTAGAGGATAATCTTTCAATATTTCACCACTGAATACAATGCTAGGTATTGGTTTGTTCTATATAGCCTGTATTATGTTGAGGTACATTCCCTTTATACCGAAGCCAGTGAGAATTTTTATTATGAAAGGATATTGTATTTTTTACATTTATTGAGATAATCATAAGATTTTTTTACTCTCTATTAATGTGGTGATCTGCATATGTTGAGACGTCTTTGTAACCCAGGGATTAATTCTACTTGATTTTGGTGAATAATCCTTTTAATGTGCTGTTGAATTTGGTTTGCTAGTATTTTGTTGGAAATTTTCGCATCTATGTTTTGCATTAGAGATACTGGTCTTTAGTTTAAGAAATGTGTCCTTGTATCTAGCTTGGTAACATGGTAATTCTGCCTTGCAAGATGAGCTTGGAAATGTAACAGAGTTTGAAAAGGATTGGTGTCAATTCTTGTTTAAATATTTGTTGGAATTTGTCAGTGAAGCCATCTGGTCCTAAGATTTCTGTATTGGGAGGTCTTTGATTACTGATCCACTCTTTTTGCTCATATTGGTCTATTCAGATTTTCTACTTCCCCCCAATTTAGTCTTTGGTTTTAGGAATTTATCCATTTCTTCTAGGTTATCCAATTTGTTAGCATGTAACTGTTCATAGTAGTTTCTTACGAACCTTTGTATTTCTCTGCTATATGTTGTAATGCCTTCTCTCTCATTTCTGGTTTTATTTGTCTTCTCTTTTTTTCTTAATGTAGCTATAAGTTTGTCAGATTTTTTTTAAACCTGCTGTTTATTGATTTTTCTATTTTTTTCTGATCTCAATTTCATTAATTATTGCTCTGATCTTCATTATATCCTTCCTTCTGATAACTTAAAGCTTAGTTTCTTCTTCTCTTTTCCAGTTCTTTGAGGGGTAAATTGAGGTTATTTGAAATACTTGTTTTTAAAAATACATGTATTTATCACTATAAACTTCCCTCTCAGAACTGCTTTTGTAGCAGTCCATAGATTTTGGTATGGTTTGTTCCCATTTTCATTTATCTTAATGTATTTTTTTAATTCCTTTTTATTTTTTCTTTGACCCATTATTAGGTCAGAACTGTTCTCCCATTTTTTTCATGATTGTAGATTTCCTGGTTTTTCTCTTGTTAGTAATTTCTATTTTCATACCACTGTGGTCAGAAAAGATACTTGGTATTATTTCAGTCTACTCAACTTTGCTAAGAATTGTTTTGTGTCTTATCATGTCCTAGAAACTGTTCCATGTGCACTTGAGAAGGATGTGTATACTGCTACTGTTGAACAGAGTATTCTATAATTATCTGTTAGGTTCAATTGGTGTATTATATGGTTCAGGTTCAACATTTCCTTGTTGATTTTCTGTCTGGATGGTCTGTTGCTGGGTGGACTATTGAAGTCCCCTTTTCCCTTCAGCTCTATTAGAATTTTCTTAATAAATTTGGATCTCTAATGTTGGGTACACAAATATTCACTATTGTTATTATTTTCTTGATAAATTGGCCCCTCCATAATTATAAAATGACCTTTTTCTCATTACTTTCAGCTTAGTCTATTTATCTGATATCCTTATACCTATCCCCACTTTATTTTTCTATTTGCATAAAAATCTTTTTCCATCCCTTCACTTTGACCCTCTGTGTATCCTTAAAGCTTTAGTGTGTTTCTTGTATACTACATATATTTGAGTCTTGTTTTGTTATCCATCCAGCCTCTCTGTTTCTTTTGGTGATTTAAGTCCATTATATCTGCTATTACCATTGGTAAGTGCTTACTAATGCTACCTTATTAATTCTTATTAGTTTTTAAAATTAATTTTGCTATTGCTTCCCCCTGCCATGTCTCTGCATATCTTTGTAAGCTGGTGTTTTTCTGTGGCACTGGGCTCTGTTTCACCTTTATATTTTATTCTGCTACTCTAGGTTCTTGTTCTATGGTTACCATGAAGCTTATATAATATATATCATAGATAAAATAGCCTATTTTAACTGGATAGCAGCTTAACTTGCATTATGTACAAAAGTTTCACCCCTTTCTTCCCACCTTTCACACTTCTAATCTGATTAAATAACTGTTTCATTATTCCATTATTTGTCCATTAACAAATTATAGTAGCTATTATTATGTGTTATACTCTTTTTCTTTGACCTTTATACTACAGTTAAGCAGTTAACACACCATGCTATTACAAAATTAGTTTCCTAGTCCAAATGTATTTACTTTTACCAGTGTGCTGTATACTGATAGATATGCAGAGAGGCAGGCAGAGAGAGCGCGGGAAGCAGGCCCCCAGCTGAGCAGAGAGCCTGATGTGGGGCTCGATCCCAGGTCCCTAGGATCATGACCTGAGCTGAAGGCAGAGGCTTTAACCCACTGAGCCACCCAGGTGCCCCTCTATACTGGTATATTTATCCTTTCCTGCTTTTATGGCTCTGATTAGCATCTTTTATTTGAGCTTGAAGAAATCCTTTCAGTATTTCTTGCAAAGTAGGTATAGTGGTGATGAACTCCCTCAGCTTTTGTTTGTCTAGGAAAATTCTTATTTCTCTTTCAAATCTGGAGGCTAACTTGCTGGGTAGATATTCTTGGATGCAATTCTTTTTTCTTTCAACACATTGAATATGACACTGCACTCTCTACGGGGATGTAGGGTTTCTCCTGAGAAATGTCCTGATAGCCTAATAGGGTTTCCTTTGCAGGTGACACTCTTTCCTGGATGCTTTTAGAATTCTCTATATTTGATTTTTGGCCGTTTCTTTATAATGCATCTTGAAGAAGGCCTTTTTTGCATTGAGATAAAAGGGTGTTTTAGTAGCTTTTAGAACTTGTATGACCAATTCTCTCTCCTTATATGGGGCTTTCTCTGATTTTTTTTCTTTACAAATGTTATGCCTCTCCCTCTCTTCTTCTGGAATCTTGATCATTTTTATATTTGTTCTTTTGCTGGATCTCCTAGTTCACATAGATTTCTTCAATCTTCCTCGTTTTTTTTTTTTCTCCTCTAACTGGCTTATTTCAATATTACTATCTTTTAACTTATTTCTTCCATTTGCTCTACTCTACTGAAGACCTCTTTAAAATTTTTTATTGTGTTTATTTAGATCTCAAGCTCCAGCATTCACTAATATTCTTAATTGAAGTATAATTGACACAAAATGTTTTATTAATTTCAGGTGAACAGAATTTGATTTGACAATTATATACTCATTGCTCACCATGATAAATATCACCATCTGTTATCATACATTATTATAATACTATTGGCTGCATTGTTTTTTTATGATATATTTTTCAACTCCATGACTTATTTATTTTATAACTAGAAGTTTGTACCACTTAATCTCTTTAACTATTTCACCCATCCATACTCTGCCTCCCCTCTGGCAACCATCAGTTCTCTGTATTTGAGTCAGTTGGTTGATTTTTAGATTCCATATATAAGTGGAATCAAATGGTTTTTATCTTTAATTTTTCTCACTTAGAAAAGTATTCTCTAGGTCCATCCATGATACTACAAATGGCAAAATCTCATCCTTCTACTTACTGAGTAAAAATCAATTGTTTTTAATAGTTGAAAAAATTAGGAATTTTAGCAGAGAAGTGAAAAATTATTTAAAAAATAGGATCTTGTTTTATGTACTTTGAAATAAAATGTCTGTATACAGATCTCCAGTTACACTATTTCTTGAAGTCAGCTTTGTTGGCATTAATGTACTAAATAAAGCTTTCTTATGCTTAATTTTACATGACATATTATTTTTCATATTATTACTTTCATGCTGTGTGTTTCAATTCAAATTTACTTCACATGTAAACACATAATTGGGACTTGCTTTTTTTCTAGTCGGAAAAACTTCATTTTAATTGGAATGAATAGGTCTTCTTAAATTTAATATTATTATTAATACAGTTTGCATTAAAGCTGAAAAAAATCAATTGTTTTTGTTTATGTGTATCACATATTCTTTGTACATCTATCAATGGACACTTGGGTTGTTACCGTATCTTGGCTAATGTAAATAATGCTGCAGTAAATGCAGGAGTGCACATATCTTTTTTTTTAAATGGGGAGATTTTTTTCTTTTGTTGTGTATTATATATTGTTTTGTAAGTTATTTAAATTCCAGTTAGTAAAAAAAAAATTTTAAAAATTCCAGTTACTTAACACACAGTATAATATTGGCTTCAGGTATACTAATACAGTGATTTAACACTTACCTACAACAACCAATGCTCACCACAACAAGTATACTCCTTAATCCCCATCACTTATTTAACCCATCCCTGCACCCACCTCCCCTCTGGTAACTACCAGTTTGTTCTCTGTAGTTAGGAGTCTGTTTCTTCATTTATCTCTCCCTCTCTCTCTTTCTCCCCCATTTGTTAATTTGTTTCTTAAATTCCACATGAGTGACATCATATAGTATTTGTCTTCCTCTGACTGACTTATTTCACATATAATGATATTCTCTAGCTCCATCCACAGTGTTGCAAAGGCAAGATTTTATTCTTTTTATGGCTGAGTAATATTCCAACACACACACACACACCCCCCACATCTTCCTTATGTGTTCATCAATGGACACTTGGGCTGTTTCCATAATTTGACTATTGTAGATAATGCTGCTATAAACACTGAGGTTGATGTATCCCTTTGAATTACTGTTTTTGTATTTTAAGGGGTAAATACCTACCAGAAATTGCTGGATTATAGGGTAGTTCTCTTTAACTTTTTGAGGAACCTCCATATCCTTTTCCACAGTGATACACCAGTTTGCATTCTCCCAGCAGTGCAAGAGTGCTCCCATTTCTCTACATCCTTGTTAACACCTGTCACATGTCATTTCTTGTGTTGTTAATTTTAGCTATTCTGGCTAGTATGAGGTGGGATCTCATTGTAGTTTGCAATTCCCTGATGATGAGTGATAGTGAGCATCTTTTCATGTGTTGGTTGGCCATTCATATGTCTTCTTTGGAAAAATGTCTATTCATGTCTTCTGCCTATTTTAATTGGATTATTCATTTTTTGGTTGTTGACTTTTATAAATTCTTTACATAATCTGTATAATAACCCTTATCAAATATGTCATTTCCAAATATCTTCTCCCATTCCATAGGTTGTCTTTTAGCTTGTTGAGTGTTTCCTTATCTGTGCAGCTTTTTATTTTGATGTTCAATATTCACAAATTAATATGATATGCCACATTAATAAAAGAAAGGATAAGACACCTGTGATCCTCTAAATAGATGCAGAAAAAGCATTTGACAAAGTACAACATCTACTTACGACAAAAATGCTCAACAAAGTGGGTCTCTAGGAAGCATACCTCAACATTATAAAGGCCAACTATGGAAAACCAACAGCTCATATCATTCTCAGTGGGGGAAATAGTTTTTGAATTAGTGTTCTCATTTTCTTTGGGTAAATAACCAGTAGTGAAATTATTGGATTGTATGGTATTTCTGTTTCTAAGTTTTTGAGGAACCTCCATACTGATTTCCACTGATAGTACCTGAAGGTTCCTTTTCCTCCACATCCTTGTGAACACTTACTTCTTGTCTTTTTGACACTAGCCATTCTGATTGGTGTGAGGTGATATCTCTGTGGTTTTGATTTGCATTTCACTGAACGTTAGTGTTCTTGAGCATCTTTTCATGTGTCTATTGGCCATCTGTATGACTTTTTTTGAAAAATAACTATTCAGGTCTTCTGTCCATTTTTAATAGGATTTTTTTGGTGTTGTGTATATTGTTTATATATTTCAATATGAACTTATCAGATACTTCATTTGCAATATCTTTTCCCATTCACTAGGTTGCCTTTTAGTTTCATTTGCTTTACAAAAGCTTTTTAGTTTGATGTAGTTTCACTTGTTTATTGTTGCTTTTGTCTAAAGAGACAAATCCATAAATATGTTGCTATGACTGATGTCAGAGATTATTGCCTATGTTTTCTTCCAAGAGCTTTATGGTTTCAGATCTCACATTTAGGTCTTTAATCCAATTCTAGTTTATGTTTGTATATAGTATAAGAAATTGAACCAATTTTATTATTTTGCATCTTGCTGTCCAGTTTTCCCAGCAGTATTTATTGAAATGAAAAACTTTTCCCCATTATGTATTCTCATCTCCTTTGTCATAGATTCATTAACCATATAGGTGTGGTTTTATTTCTGGACTCTCCAACATGTTTCATTCATCTATGGATCTATTTTTATGGCAGTACCACACTATTTTGATTATTATAACCTTGTACTATATATTCTGAAATCAAGGTTTGTGTAGCTTCAGTTTTGTTATTTTCTATCAAGATTGCCTTGGGTACTTGGGGGTCTTTGCAGTTGCATACAATTTTTAGTATTATTTGTCCTAGTTTTGTGCAAAATGTTGTTGGTATTTTGATAGGGATTGCATTGAAACTGTTGATTGCTCTGGATAAAATGGACATTTCAACAGTACTAATTCTTGCAATCCATGAACATCATTTATCTTTCCGTTTGTTTGTGTTGTCTTCAATTTTTTTTCCACAGTGTCTTAGAGTTTTCAGAGAATAGGTCTCTTATTTAACCTCCTGGTTAAATAATCCCTTGGTGTTTTGTTGTTGTTGCAATTACAAATGGAATTGTTTTCTTAATTCCTCTTCCAGTTACTTTGTTATTACTGTACAGAAATTCAGATTTCTTTGTATTAACATTGTATCCTGCAAGTTTACTGAATCCATTTATAACTTCTAATAGTTTTTTGGTGAAGTCTTTAGGATTTTCTATATACCTAGCATCATATCATACTGGATAGTGACAGGTAACCCTCTTCCTTAATCCCTTAATTTCTTATTCTTGTCTGATTGCCGCAGCTAGGACTTCCAGAACTATGTTGAATAAAAGTACTAAGAGTGGACATCCTTGTCTTTCCTGACCTTAGAGGAAAACCTTTCAGGTTTTTTCCATTTGCATGGTGCCAGCTGTGGTGTTTTTATATCTAGCCTTGATTATGTTGAGATACGTTCCCTGTAACACCAGTTAACTTGAGAGTTTTTATAAGCAGGTATTTTGTCAAATGCTTTTTCTTCATCTACTGACATGATTTTTTTAAATCTTCTATTAATGTGTTGTATCACATTGACTGGTGTACAAATATTAAACTACATTTGCATCCCTGAAATAAATCCCACTTGATTATGGTGAGTGATCTTTTTAAATGTATTCTATGTGGTTTGCTAATATTTTGGGGAGATTTTTGCATCTATGTTCATCAGAATTATTGGTCTGTAGTTCACTATTTCTATAGTGTCTTTATTTGGTTTTGGTATCAGTAATGTTGGCCTCATACAATGAATTTGGAAGCTATCCTTCTTCTCTTTTTCTTTCTTTTTTTTTAGAGAGGGATTTGAGAAGACTATCTCTTCTTTAAATGTTTGGTATACCTTATCTGTCAAGTCATCTGGTCTTGGGATTTTGTTTGTTGGGAGGTTTTTATTATTGATTCAATTTCATTATTAGTAATCAGTCTCTTTACTAATCCATCTTTTTTCTATTTCTTCCTGATTTAGTTTTGAAGAACTTTGTAGGAATTTATCCATTTCTTCTAGGTCACCCAATTTGTTGGCATATGATTTTTCATAACATTGTCTTATAATTCTTTCTATTTCTATGATGTCGGTTGTCATTTCTTCTCTTTCAGTTTTGGTTTTATAGGTTTGGGTCTTTTTTTTTTTTTTTTCCTCCCCCCTGAGTCTAGCCAGACTGAAGAAAGGTTTACTGATTTTGCTTATCTTTTCAAAGAATCAGCTCTGGTTTCATTTATTTTTTGCACTGTTTTTGTGTTTTTGTTTGTTATTATTTCCTTCCTCCTGTAAGCTTTGGGTTTGCTCTTTTTTTCTAGCTTATTTAGGTGTATGATTAAGTTATTTATTTGAGATTTTTCGTTTTATTGAAGTAGGCCTGTAGTACTACATACTTCCTTCTTAGAACTGCTTTTGCTCTTTCCCAAAGATTTTGGACCATTGTGTTTTTGTTTTCATTTGTTTCCATGTTTTGTTTTGTTTTTTTCATTTCCTCCTGGATTTCTTTATTGACCCATTGGCTTTTCAATAGCATATTGCTTAGCCTCCATGTGTTTGTATTTTTCCAGTTATTTTGTTTGCTTGCTTGCTTGTTTGTATTTTTGGTAACTGATTTCTAATTTCATAGCATTATGGTTGGAAATGATGCTTGTTTGAATGAAACATTCTTAAATTTATGGATACTTGTTTTATGGCCTGCATGATGTTATCTATCCTGGAGAATATTTCATGGGTACTTGAAATAAATAAATATATATATATATATATATATATATATATATATATATATATTCTGCTCTTTTTTTTATGGAATGTTCCATATCTATTAGGTCCATGTGCTCTTATGTATTGTACAAAGTCATTGTTTCCTTGTTGATATTTTGCCTGAATGACCTATTCATTGATGTAAGTAGGGTGTTAAAGTCCTGCACTACTTTGTATTACTGTCAGTTTCTTCCTTTGTCTGTTAATATTTCCTTTATGTATACAGGATGCTCCTATGTTGGGTGTGTAGATAGTTACACTTGTTATGTTCTCCTGTTGATTTGATTCCTTGATCATTATAATCTCTTACTGCACTCTTTGTTTGAAAGTCTATTTTGTCATAGTATTACAACAGCCAGCTTTTTTTCCCCCCTCCACTTTCATTTGCATGGAATATCTTTTTCTATTACTTTCTTTCAGTCTATTTGTGTCATTAGGTTTGAAGTCAGTTTCTGTTAGGCAGCATATAGACTGGTCTTGTTTTCTGATTTTTAAAAAATTCCTTTAGTCACCCTAAGTCTTTTGATTGAAGCATTTAGTCTACTTACATTTAAAGTAATTATTGACAGGTGTGTATCAATTGTCATTGTGTTAATTGTTTTCTGGTTGTTTTTGTAATTCCTGTTTTTTCTCTTGCTCTTTCTTTGTGGTTTGATGGCTAAATGCTATGCTTGGATTCCTTTCTTTTTTGTTTATCTATTACTGGTTTTTAAGGTGTGGCATTAGATTTGTATATAACATCTTATGCATTAAGCAGTTCATAATAAGTTGCTAAATACTTAAGTTTGAACACACTCTAAAAGCACTGAATTTTTACTACCCCCTCCACATTTATATGATGTCATATTTTACATATCTTATTGCAACCCTTGACTATTTTTTGTAGATATAATTGATTTTACTTCTTTTGTGTTTTAGCCACCATATTGGCTTTATAAGTGGTTAATCTACTACCTTTACTATGTTTAATACTACCTTTACTCTATGTTTCCTTTTACCTGTGATATTTTATCCTTTCAAAATGTTACTTACAGTTATGGCCTTTACTTTCCACTTAAAGAATTCTCTTTAACATTTCTTGTAAAGCTGGGTTGGTGGTGATGAACTTGAGCTTTTGTTCATCTAGGAGACTCATTATCTCTCCTTCTATTCTATTCCGAATGATTACCTTGCTGAATGTTCCTGGTTGTGGGTTTTTTTTTTTTTTCTTTAAGTGCTTTGATTATATAATGCCATTCTCTTCTACCCTACAAATTTTCTGCTGAAAAATCTGTCTTACGGGTCTTCCTTCTATGTAACCGATGTCTTTTTCTATTGTTGCTTTCAATATTTTCTCTTTATCAGTACTTTTTTCTCATGTTAATTATGATGTACCTTGCTGTGCCTCTCCTCAGGTTCATCTTGTTACAGGTTCTGTGTGCTTCCTGGACAGCTTTTTCCTTCCCCAATTGGATGGAAGGAAATTTTTCAACTATTTTTTTCACTCTCTTCTCCTTTTGGGATCAATATAATTTTTCTGATGATGTTGCAGAATTCCCTTAAGCTATTCTCATTTTTAAACACTCTTTGTTCTCTTTAATGCTGTTTGGTTATGTTCCATTATTTTCTCTTCCAGATTTCTGATCCATTCTTCTGCATCTTCTAATCTGCTGTTGATTTGCCCCAGTATACTTCTAATTTTCAGTCATTGAGTTCTTTAGTTCTGACAAGTTTTATTTTCTTTTTCTTCGTTGAAGTTCTCATGGAGTTCATCCTCTCCTCTGTAGTCCAGTATCTTTATGAACATCATTTTTAATTCTTCATGAAGCATATTGCTTGTTTCTGATTCACTTAGCTTTTTTACTGTGATTGGGTCTTGTTCTTTTATTTCAAACATACTCCTCTGTCTCTTCATTTTGTATTATAATCTGTTTGTTTCTTTGTACAACACAGGTCAGCTACATCTTCTGGTTTTTATAGTCATGGTGTTGTACAGAAGAGAGCCTTTGGTGCCATATAGTCACCAAAACCAGACACTCCAGGAGTGTCCCTTGTGTGGACTGCATGCATCCTCCTATTGTAGCTGAGCCACAACTGCCTTCAGGCCAGTTGGCTGCAGTGACCCACATTGCCTGCTGTGGGCCCGCTGGGCAAGGTTTGTTCCCCATGCTTTTGAGAGGTCTGTGTATGACCACTATGAGCTTGTTGATGGGAAAGCTGTTCACATTTAACTGCTCTGCTACAGCTGCAGGCATACCCAAGGGCTCAGTTGCAGGAACTGTTGGCATGCTCACATGTAGTCTTATTTCTCCCCTTCCCCAGAGCAGGAGTCACTTTGGCATGACACCATTCCTAGTTGAGGCTGCCTGCAGATGTGGCAGAACATAAGTGATTTTGGAGGGGTACGTGCTAAGGAATGTGGAGTTGCATGGTGTGGGTCCAAAGGGGAATCTTGGGGCAGGGTACATGGTGCAAAAAAAAAGTAGAGAGTGTTACTCAGGTGTTTATGAGAGCCAACTCCACCTAGTCTGGGGGTAGTGAAGAGAAATGGCACCCACTAGCCCTTTTGTGCCTAGAGAAATCTCCTTCATATCCCTGCTCCTCTGGCAAACCTTTTAGGATTAGTTAATAACTGTCTTTCAGGTATACTCCAGGAAGTTTTCAAACCACTTCTTCTGTGCTGCGTCTTGGGCCAAGTTATTTTATTTGCTGGCTCTTTAAGGGTGATATTTCAGTTTCCTATTGCCTCCTGCCTATCCTGGCATTAAGCACCTTTGGTTTTCATAGTCAGATATTATGGGAACTTCTCTTCCCAATGCAAGTTCCTAGTGCCCGGAGTGTGGTCTTACCCTCTCACTTCTCCATTCTTGTGATGTCTCTCCCATTTGTGGTTAGTCATGCTGAGGATTTTGTTTTCTTCTGTGTCTCTACTCCTCCTACCCTTTTTGATGGTGGCCTTGTCTCTCTGATTAGGTGTGGGAGGTCTCTTCTGCCAGTTGTCAGATCATTTTCTGAATTAGCTGCATAGATGTAGCTGTTATGTTGGTGCGTCCATGAGATAAGCTGAGCTTCGGATCTTCCTACTCTGCCATCTTCTCCTCACTGGTGTGTTGCTTCTTTTTTATGACTTCTATCTCTTTGGCAAATATTACATTTTAAATATTTTTTTTTAATGATTCCTTTCAATTTCCTTTATTTTCTGTAGCTTGTTGAGTATCTTCAAAACAGTTTTCTGAGTTCTTAACTAACTAGATTGTAAAATCCCATGCCTTTGAACTTGGTTATTGGAGAATTAATGCTATCTTTTGCTGATAACATATTTTCCTGTTTGTTTCTTTTCTGTGTTCCTTGTAGACTTGTGTCATTGCTTTTGCATTTGAAGTAGAAGCCACCTCTTTGTTCGTTGCCTTCAGATGGGGTATTCTGTCTTTGGGGGTGATGTTATTTGGGGGTTTTCTCTGCTTTTGTATGAATACGCCTGTAAGACTTTTATTGTTCCTTCTTGGGGCATTCTTAAGCTTTCAGTAGTTTTAATTTTTTAGGAAGAATTCTTCAACTTTGATGAGAACTCTAGTTCTACAACTCACAACTATATAGAAGCTACTATAAACCTTTTATTTTCCAGAGATGGCATTTTGGGCCAAACTTTTGGCTTCTCCCTTGCATACAGAGCCTGGCCTGTTTCCTTAGGATATTCTCTGTCTACTGCAGCTTCTAAACACCCATACACTCAGGAGCATAGAAAAGGTAGCTACAGGGTTTCAGAGGTATGGGTATTATTCAGGGTGTTAGGAGGTGCCTGCAGATAGAGTAGGGCTATTACCATGTACGGTACTCTCAAAGGCTTGGGTGTAGCCTTCCTGAAGGGTCTGTTCTGCAGAAAATGTCTTTGTTATTCTTCTCTGCATTCTTCCTGACCTTTCCCTTCAGCACGTGTTGGAGGTCCCAACTCAGTACTTTCTTTTTTCCAGCTGTGTCCCACCTCACTGAGGTAGCCAGAAATTCACTCCTGCTCTCCCTTTCCCCCTGCTACCACTTGACACTTAAGAATTATGCAATATTGCCTTTGCAAGTGGTTGGGGTAGCGGGTAGCACCAGTGAAGTTCTGTGTATCACCTCCTTTGCATCTAAATTTGTAATGTGTGTGTGTGTGTGTGTGTGTGCGCGCACACATCCACACCAATGGTGTGCTGAAATCTCCCTTCAGAGAAGCTGGAATTTCTTGTCTGTGGTTATCAGCCCATGTTAACTCTCAGGTTTTTTTCCCACAACAAAAGGGGTTTGGAGTAAGTTGGCTGCTCTGCTGTTTCCACATTCACATTGATCTGTCTGTCACTGGCTGTGCAGGTGAGCAAGACGCCTCTCAAGTCCCTCAGCATATGGTGCTGGCTCCTACAACTCCCACAGAAGTACTTCTGCTCATGAATAAATGTCCAATTCTTTGTTAAAAATGGGGGATTAAAAGGCACCATGTCTTAAACCACTTTGATGCTGACATCATTCCTATAATTATATTTAATTACCAACTTTCCTATGTTTTATACTACATAACCTTTCTCCTATAGGTATTTTTAGTTGTGCTTCTAGTATCTTCCTAACAAAAACAAATAATGGTTTTCCGATACCGCCTCTCAACCTCATGTACATTCCATCTTCCTGGATTTTATGGGCACACATGATCTTACTCTGTTTATATTCCCTAGTCATAGACTTCATTTGAAATAATTTTCCACCTTATGATTTCTTACTTGAACTCAGCTACTTATTTAACAAACACTAAGCCTTTCATACATGCCGAGTATTCTAAAAGGTTCTTCACTTTGAGTTTGTTTTAAAATTCCCACAACAAAAGATAGTATTATTTCCATTTTACAGATAAGGAAGCTGAGATTGAGAGGACAGATCATATACTTAAGGGAACAAAGCTAGTTTCTGAATAGGGATTCAATGATAAAACATAGTCTGTTCTCTTCACCATTATGATAACTTCCTTTATTGCTACCTTGTCCCTGCCTGAGTGGAGAAGGAATGAGGAGAAAAGAAAGTAGCTACAAATTAATAAGACACATACCATGTCAGAGAATAATAGATAAGCTCACCTCTGCTACAGAAATAGGAATGGAAGCTCATAAACATGTCTCCCTCTGCAAAGAGGTCTGCAAAAGGTAATATGATTATATACAAACTGAAACACTGGGTCACTGGTCTAAGAGGAATCCAGAGACTAATTATGTCAACTTGTAGACAGGAGAGTCGTGGCAAATAAAAACCACAATATTCTGTAGTAACTAAGACCAAAATTGGATCAGAAACTTAGACTGAGATCCTCTCACCTAAGGGTGACAGGCAGATAATATAAAAGGGAAAGCTGCAGAAACAGATACATTTGTAAGATTAGCTCTTTAAGAAAAGGGATGGGAAGGGAGAATCATGCTAAACAAAGCTTAGTGACAAAAGAGACGGTGTCTTTTTGGAATTGTTCAAGTTGGGAGTTGAGGTCCAAAGCAGAATGTATTTCATAGGCAACAGAGCCTAGAAAGGAGGTGACAGAGACAAACAGGTCTCGGGTGAAAAGCCTATCACTATAAAGTCTTTTAGTATTCGAAAGTATAAGAAATGATTCATCACCTTGGAAACCAGGGCCTTAGACGGTTGTTATAATGTCAGAGCTGCAAACAATAAGGCTGGAGTCCTATGTGAGGCTTCAGGTACGGCAGACAACTGCAGTACCAGGCCGAGGCACAGAAGCACCCCAGGCCAAGGCAAAGGGGCAGAGGCTGTGAAGGTTTGATTGTTAGGGGCAAAGTGGATGTCATATTACAAATACCGGACAACATATCACTGGCAGTAAGATGTGCTCTATACTCACCGGCTGGAAGAGCTGGAGCTCTTTATATATACTTCTTAATTAAGGAAGGAAGTCTGTGTGTAAAGGCTGAGAAGTTCTGGAGAAAGGCAGAAGTTTGTTCCAAACTCTAATTCTGGTATCTACAAAAGTCCTCTGACATGTGAAGTAATGATCAGTCACTGATAAGCTAGCTGCCTTAACAGTTTTTCTTGGCTAAGCCCTTTAAAAGCAAACTTGTATTCATTCCTGTATATTCCAGTAGGTTCTTTTCTCTCTTTCATTACCACAGAAAGTATACGGTTCATATAGATCACTCATATACTGAGGTACCTCTATCTAGAATTTTAAAATACTTACTGCATCCTCTTAGTCAAGTCCATATAGCTTAGGTCATATGGCTTTATAGCAATGTATAAGCAAAATCCATTTATAATAGGTAACTAATACTATTCAAAAAGATTCATTTAGGTAGTTTCACTTAACATGTATTACATTTTCTTCACCCTTTTCACACCTGGATTTTTATATTTGTTTATAAATTGTTCTCTTAATTTCTGAGAAACACACAAGTTTCTTTTTTAAATTAAACACTGATGAATAGGTATCTGGATTATTAAAATTAAGTTCCACAAGTATTTAATTTGTGTACACATACTGGAGAGACCGAGAGGAGTAAGAAGCTATAATCACTGTCCAGAATCTCATCCTATCCTTGGTGAAGGGAAAGAGACACATTCACAAATAACTTCAGTGCAACGTCACAGGGATAAATACTACACAACAACTATAAACATTTCCTGTTCCTGAGCAAAAAGGAAAATGTGACTGAAAATATGGGTCGGATATTAAGAAAGAGAAGCAAATTAATTCCTCAATTTACTCTCCTAAGGAGAGAAGAAATCTCAACATAATTCTCTCCCAGAGAATTAAACATTGATGATCTGTAATAAGATTTACCACAGGCTTCCTTTCAGATCAGCAAGTTTTAGCCTCCCTCCCTCTCTTTCTTACATACTCACCTTCTCCCAAGAAAAATTACACAACCCTTCCACCCATTTCCTCTCTTTCTAGGAATTCATCACCTGCAGACACTCTCTGCCAGATCAATCAGATTCAGAGCAGTCAAACGAGGAAAGCATACCTGCTATGGACAGTTCCATTCAGATGGGAAAACACATACTCATTGCTCATATTTAGCAATGCCAGCTCCTATTAACCATATACAGAAATGGGCTTCTTTCCTGGTTTTGGGGGGGGGGGTGCAGTGATAATTCTTGATAGAGCTCTGATTTGTCCTCCTAACGGAAATCCCAGTCCATTGTTGTTCATGATCCTAGGATCCATTTGCTTCAAACTAATTTTTTATCCATTATCTTCCTATGCTACTACTGAAGAAAATATGTGACAATATTACTTTCTAAATGCTGTAAAATCTTTCTCAGCCCATTTGCTACCCACAGAGAGCTGGAAGCACAGTAGTCTATTTTAGTCCAGCCTAGTGTTGCTCTTGATAGGGTAACTCTCTTAAATAATTTATGGGCCTCTCATTTAATTTCAGTCAATATTATGTACAAACAACCACACTCACAATCTCTCAAGACATGCTTCTCTCTACAGATATTTAATTGCAGATACTTTCAACTGCTGGGACTTGAAGAAGTCATACTCTTAATCTTTTTTCACAGAAATCATCTTTGCAATGAAAAGGATGTACTGCCTGCCACTTAACCTGTTCAGATATTTTAGCAATTGTTATATGGCTCATCTGTTTTACACAATCTTCTCAACAAGACTGATTTCAAAGACTCTGTCTCTTAACTTTTCCTGTTGGAAATTAAAAGACAATCTCCTTTGCAAACCTCAAGTTCTAACTTTCGGGACTGTCTCTCACACCTTTCATTTCTCCTTTCAAACTGGCAATTTCTACTATGGGCTTATCTCTTCATGTAATTCCTTTTCAATGATAATCAACACTAGTATTGTGTTTTCCAACATTTTCACCAAACCATTAAATAAGACATTACTGACTTTCCCAAGGTATTGAAGGTGACAGTTTTATCAGTTTCTCCAAAGCATAAACATAGATCTCCATCCTTCCAGCTTTAGCACCTTTCTTTATACTCACTTTCTACCAAAGACACCAATGACCCATAGACTGATCCTATGTTATGGTAGCACACAAATTCTGGTACCATATCAATCATGATTATCAATGAAATGTTAACAAATGAAAATATTTTCTTCATGGGTAAGTGTATTCATCATTCACATCAGGTGTTCCACGTGGGCCCTAGTTATTGTGCTCCTTCTAGACTCCAGGTTGAAAAAGGAGAAAACATCTGTAATTACGCTGGTTTCATTGTCTGATTAAAGAAGAGAGGGGAGGCGAGAATATGGCAAAGCATTCACTCTCAAAGTGTCTCCGTCACTCATATTTCATTGGCCAAAATGAGACATGGGGTCAAGTGTTTCTTTATAGGAATAGAGAAATGTGGTATCAGGGGATAGGAAATGGATATTGGTGAACACTGACAAAGTCTACCACAAATATTCTCTGGTAGGGGATTGTAAATTAATTATGGTGAATCCATATAAAGGAATATCAAGTAGTTTAAAAGAAGTTGTAGTATACATGTTAATATGGAAGGAGCTCTAAGACTATACTACATTTCGTGTAAAACGGGGAGATGAAAGTGCTTATTTTTTATATAATCAATGTCTGGAAGACTATGTAAGAAACTGTCTAGTTGAAGTATAAGAGAAAGTATTTACTCTATAATACTTTATATTTTTGCATTTTTTAAAAAAGATTTTATTTGACAGAGAGAGATCACAGTAGACAGAGAGGCAGGCAGAGAGAGAGAGGGAAGCAGGCTCTCTGCTGAGCAGAGACGCCTAATGCAGGACTCGATCCCAGGACCCTGAGATCATGACCTGAGCCGAAGGCAGCGGCTTAACCCACTGAGCCACCCAGGTGCCCTATTTTTGCATTTTGAACTACATAAATAAATTTTCTATCCAAAAGTTCTACTAAATAGGGATAAATTGTTCTAAATTTACTTTTCTTTTTAAAATTTTTTTCTATTATGTTCAGTAGTTATTGATGGAGTGTTCACTGATTCATTAGTTCTTTTTAACACCCAGTGCTCATCACCACAAGTGCCTTCCTCACCCCTGACCCATATCCCCTCTAAAACCCTCAGTTTGTTTCCTGGAGTTCAGAGTCTCCAATGGTTTGTCTCCCTCTCTGATTTTTCCCCCTTCAGTTTTCCCTCCCTTCCCCTTTAGTCCTCTGTATTATTGCTTATGTTCCACATGTAAGTGAAACCATATGATAACTGTCTTTCTCTGCTTGACGAAATTGTTCTAAATTTAAAGGGAAAATCTACTAGGTAGCACATTATTGACAACTACAACATCACAGAAAATGTCAGCTCATTTAGAATACCTGGTTTCATGAAAAGAAAATGTTGGACTTATCTTTAATTCTGTCAATTCTTTTAATCTTAAGATAACAAAGGTTTCTAAGCTATTCCCCAAATCATTACAGAGTGTTGTAAAGATTTTACTACCAAAGCCTTGTTTTTGTAAAACTAACCATATAGATGATATCCTGCAGTATTTTGTTCACCTTGTGCTTCCATGTTTATTTGCTTCTGAAATGTTTCTCTGAATGATGTAAGGAATGCATTTCAGGTATATAGTTACAGCTGGAAATTTATACTAAAAAAAAACCATTATAGCCCAGATAAGACAGCTCCAACACTGATGATGACATTAGCAAATTTGTACCTAAAAATAGGTTTTGAAATGAAATGGTTACTGTCAATATTTTTTCTGGTATTTTAGCATCCTTAATTTATGAGGTGAAAAAGTCTATCTGTATTAAAACATGCTATTCAGTTTGGGAGTTTTGCTATATGTTGGCTGAAAAAATACATTGTTTTGTACATTTGTTAATACATTTATTTCTTTAAATTTCAGAAATGTTTCATTTTCTAACAACTAGTTAGGTAACCAAGTGTTTAATATATTTTTAAGGAACTTTTACTCAATTAGAAAAATGAATATTTCTCCAATGGTATCTGGTATTTTACCTTTCCCTACTAAGAAACTTGTAAATGGTTTGCTAAACATTTATTATCAGGTTTACTCAAAGTACCCTAAAGTGTATCTCTTGTGGTGACGTAATTTCAGCTATCCCAAGTGACATGAATTGTCAAGTTCCATCTTAAGTCACTGGTGCTTTTTAAAATTTCACTAATCATGACGACTTCATATTGTCATGAGCTCAGCTCTGTATACCAGTAAATAAGTTTCTTCATTAATCACTGACTACCAAATAATTTTTTTTTAACTTTGAAATTTTACACAGACTTCTTGATATTTTTTAATTTTTTAACTTTCAGTCTCACATAGAGACAATACAGACTGTTGTAGGGCTAAATGAGTCAACATTTCTCTCAAGGTTTTATTCACTAGTGTCTATATTACATATTGCACAATATACATATGATTCTAATAATGTGAGGGTAAATTTAGTTTGTAATATAATCCATAAATAATGGTAATGAATAGCATAGAGGACATTAGGAGAAGGAAGGGAAAATTGAAGTGGAGTGGGAGATGAGTGGGAGATGAACCATGAGAGACTATGGACTCTGGGAAACAAAATGAGGATTTTAGAAGGGAGGGGTTGAGGGGATGGGTGAGCCTAGTGATGGGAGTTAAGGAGGGCACGGATTGCATGAAGCACTGGGTGTTATACACAAAAAATGAAATATGGAACACTACATCAAAAACTAATGATGTACTGTATGGTGACTAACATAATAAAAAAAATGAATGGCAATGAAAACTGCCCTTCTGCATAATAATAAACCTCCTTTTTCCTTAAACCAGCTCAGGAGCTACATTTGGCATTGAACAATCTGATCTATAGATCAAGAGAAAGCACTACTGTTTGTAAAATCCTTTATATTAGATATATGGATTAATTTTTAAAAATAAATATAGATAAAACTTGCCTTATTCTCCAATAACCCTTTTTATATCTAATGCTACTTACTAGTCCATGCACCTCAGGTCTATGAGTCTGATTAGCATTAGGAACTGTATAATATTAGAACATCAGTTATAGCTTGTAAAAATTGAGTTTACTATATGTAAAGTAATTGCTAAGAATATTTGCTTAACTTCCTGCTACTCTATGAAACTGGTGAGCACATCCAAATTACATTAATTTATATATTTATTAGCTATATAAATATTTAACAACTATATAAAATATAGAAGCCAACATTTAATTATCAACTAAGAGTAGAACAAAAGTAATTCTCATCACTAAAAATGGTTGTGTGAAACAAAACATTTTCATATAAAAACAAATAACCTGCAACCCACATTGGAGATGATATGTTGAGCAAACTCTCTATATAGTGAAATTAGGTCTCTCTTCACAGAGTATGTTTCAACTATATATTTGCCACAAACTAATCCACCATATTACTTAGTACATAGAATCACATTACAGTTAATTTTCTAAAAGCTTAATTTTTATTCAATGTTATTTATGATATGTGCATGTTTTCCACATATAGCTGTGGTTTATTTTCCCTGCTTTAAGTTATATACTTGAGTATATGTACCGTATTTATCAACCACTATTTGTAATGGCCAGTTGTTTTTCTCCAGTTTCAGTTCCAACAATGCTCCTTAGAACTTTTTTTTAAATAAATCCTAGTACATTTGAGTGATTTTTTTCTCTATGTGAAGTTGTATTGCTACAAATACACATGTTCAAGTTTACTAGTTAATTCTTGTTTTTAGTACTATCACCAACAGGTTTATAAGTTTGCATTACACTATATTGTCAAGACACTTGGTAATTTT
Organism: Martes martes; assembly: GCF_963455335.1. Lineage (NCBI taxonomy): Eukaryota > Metazoa > Chordata > Mammalia > Carnivora > Mustelidae > Martes > Martes martes. The sequence continues at coordinate 35,591,120 of NC_137899.1, forward strand.
AGACTTTAATTTTTGCTCATGTAGGCCATTTGAAATAAGATCCCAGAGGAATGATATGTAATAAATTTAAACAAACTTTATATGCTAAAAAAGGTGGGTGTTGTCAAAATAATATGTTTTTTAAAAATAGTTTAACCTTTAAAAATATTATTATGAAAAAAGATCTTACTAGTATGCATATAGCTCTTGAGCACCATTCAGTGATGTTTTTGAGGTAACTGGGACTTATTAGGCTGTTTAAGGTAACCTGAGACCATTTAGCCCAGGGACAAACGAGTTTTCCTTCTCTCTTAATAGCATTTGGTCAGGTTTCTGACTCTCCTTTTATCATTGTATGTGCCTCTACTGGTGCCACTACCCTCTTAGTGGTGGTTTCCCCTTGGCAGTGAGCTAGCAAATGAAATAGCCAATCTTGTTACTTTTTTTTTCCATGTCAGTACCAATACTTTAATTATGCTCAGTTAGCCAGAATATAGTACATCATAAGTTTTTGATTTGGTGTTCAACGATTCATTAGTTGCGTATAACAACCAGTGCACATCACAACACATGTCATGTTGTTATTTTAAAATATGGATGGATGGACCTAGATCTCTGGTTCTATGTTATCAGGCCTCCTCCATCTAAAAAAGCCTTGGTGGGTGCCTCAGTGGCTCAGATTGTTAAGTGCCTTTGGCTCAGGTCATGATCTCCAGGTCCTAGGATCAAGCCCCATCGTCCAGCTCCCAGCTCGGCAGGGAGGCTGCTTCTCCTTCTCCCCCTGCTTTGCTCTGCCTCTCTCTCTTAAATGAATATGGCTTTTTGTTCATGGGATTGTGTCAGTTATTTTTTGTTGGTTTTATCAGACAAGCTGTATGATGACTATTATAGCTAGAAAGATTTAGATACATCCTAGTGATCTGATGATGTCAATGACAACTGGGTAAGTGGTTAAAAGGATTCCTATGTTAAAACAATATGTTAAAAAGATTAATAAAGATTAATATGTCAAGCAATGTTTAAAAATGTTTATGTATGATATAATTCTAATATTCCATTTATAAAAAGTTTTTTCTTTAAAAAGTAGAAATCATATCTATTTTCACGTTTCTGCTAAGCTATAAATGATCTTTTTATATTTGTAATATGCCTTCTTTTTATTATTCAGAAAAGCAGGGGCAAGTACTTAATCAGAAATTTGGTTTCATCTATCCCATACATAAAGGATTCACTCTTAAAAAAGAAATTAAGTCCTAGCTGGGGCTTAGAACGGCTGGGGCTCTAAATATCGGCTTTTACCCTCATTCTCAAGAGCCTTGCCACTCTAGCAAAGTTCTATAGACTCTACTGACAAAAAGAACTGGATATCTACTTGGTAATAGCTCATAGCCTGGTCCATTAGTACCTAATTTTCCCGTGCCTGGATTCATCATTATATAAATGCAAATGTAAACATTTTTCATAATACTCCAAGAACTCTGGGAATAGATGCTGTGTCAAATAGGTTGATTTATTAATGAATGTATCAACTCCCAAATATCCAAAGGTAGTTGTCTACAATGTTGCCTATTTTTGAATTTTCTACACAGATTTCTCTAACTTTAATTTTCAGGCTTACCTCTCATTATGACTATTGAAACATGTTACTAAAAAATAAGTCACACCTTGAAAAGCAATATGTAGCAGTATACCTTCATTTAGACTACAATAATCCTCAGTCATGTCAATCAAAATAAAAATGTTTTCATTTCCCTCAAGAATATGAAGAAAAACTTCATAGAGGATTATGAGACGTGGAAACTGAATGATGAATAAAAATTAGTAATATATATTTGAAAAAAAAGTTTTTTTAAGTAGGCTCAAGGCCAATGCAGGGCTTGAATTCATGACCCTGAAATCAAGACCTGAGCAGAGATCAAGAGTCAGAAGTGTTACTGACTGAGCTACTCAGGAGCCCCTGAAAATACATTTAAATGTTTACTAATACAGTAAACTCTCTATCTGGTATATTTTAAAAATATTTTGGGGGAAATGATACACAAGTGGTAAATTAGGAATTTTTACTCTGTAAGAATCACATATTTATGGAGAAGACTTGTTTTATATAGACCTTTCTCTGTTCTGACAAGGATGTAACATTTCCTGAAGTGTAGAATTTAAAATTGGAAAACAAACTCTTAAGAGCAAAGTGATTTATTTACTTAAAATTTGGGCTTAAAAGGTAAAGCTTGGTTTTAGCTCAAAAAGCTTCTTCTCTCATACACTTCTTGGGCATATTATTGTAATTTGAAGAGATTCTGAAAATAGAGGCAATAAGACTGTTTCTGCTTGCATGCTGTGAAATTCTCCCTACAAGATTTTAAATTGAACTTGCTCAACAGGCAGAGAGAACCGCCTTCTTTCTTCAAAGACAGAAGAGGACTTGTTTAGCAAGAGGAAAAAGTCTACCAGCATCCTCTGAAAGGGGCACGTGGTGTGCTCCTATGACTGCTGCTCCTGTCAATTGTACTCCTCTCATCAGAAGATGCCAAAGCAGCACAACCAGTGCATGGCACAAGCGAGAGTAAGTTTAAAGCACGAGCTAACCTAACTGCTTGGGGGAAACAATATCATAAAAAGAGAAGGTCACTGGATTTGTATGTTTTGGGGTCTGGGAGTCCAAAGGCAGCAGTGCCTAGCATAGCAGTATTTTCCTCAGTCTGCTGCAGGTAAGCATAGAAATAAATTCCATTCTTCCTGAAACAAGGCTTTAGACTTGCTTAAACTTTGAGTCTAGGTTGGAGGTGATGGGGGTCAGAATAGAAGACTAGGGAAATATTTTCTTCTATTAATAAGGTTTTTGATAATGATGCATTCTTTTTAGCTCTTCAATAAAAGCAAAAGTTATTTTACAGGAAACACACATTTTCAAATTCTAATCAGACTTTCAAATCCTAAGTCTTTTATGTATTTGGTAAGACTCTGCTAAAGCACTGTTTCACTGTGCAGACTTTTGGGTATGGGAGTAACTGAAGGAAAAGATCAATTAGCTCCTACTGGGAATGTTTCCAGGTATTTGTTTTGGACTGAATGTTCTCTAAAATTCATATGTTGAAATCTAATTCTCATGGTGATGCTATTTGTAGGTGACCTTAGTAGAAAAGGTCAGAGAGCTAGTAGCTCCATCTCTTTCTGCCATGTGAGACCACAAGGAGAACCTGGCATTCTGCAGATACAAAGAACCCTCACAGCATGCTGACAACCGGATCTCAGAGTTTCAGCTTCCAGAACCTGAGAAGTAAGTTCTGTTTATAAGACCTCTGGTCTATGGTATTCTGTTAGAGCAGTCAAAAGTTATTCTTTATCCAGAAACTACTAGCTTGGACTCTACAGTGCGAAGAGATGATTTTGAATACGTGAAGGGATAAAGGTAAGTTGAAGAATTTATGTTTTAGGAATTTAGAGAGGAAAAATAAAAGGACAAGACAGGATGATCTGAATGGAAATGCCTCTAGAAAGGAGTGATAAATGGCATCATGATGGGATGCTTTGAACTACTCCAGAATGTAAAATCTACCCCCAGGAAATAATTGTGAATGGCTAAAACCAAAACTAGTATCAGATGTAGTAGGTGATGGCAAACCTTACCCACTTCACCAAAACGGACTCTGGAGAAGGCTTGTTCTATATTGTTGCATTTTATTCCATTTTATAATCATGAAAAAGAAAATAATTTATCTCTTAACAACACTGTATGTAAAAGCACTAAGAGAATAAACACCGTATCTACCATTCCTATAAGAATAGGTGGTCCATGAGATGATTACATGAGCAAAAAAAGTTAGGTTCCCCCAATAGTGCATCTCCTGACCTGTGCATTTTGCAGGACCTTACTTCTGGTGGCAATATGATCAGGTCATATTTTGCGAGTGGACTACTACACACCTTGTGAAAAGGCACTGCAACCCTGCAGGGTGCCAAACACTGCCCACAACAGGGCAGTAGTCTTAGGAAACTGAGTGACACCAGAATTCACATCATAAGGATCTCAGAAGAAGAGATATAAAGGGGGCAGAAAATCTGAAGAAATAAAAGCTGAAAACTTCCAAATGCAAGAGGCAGAGATTCTAAAAAAAATTCAACCCAAGGAAGGCCACACCAAAACACAAGTAATTAAAATGGAAAGAAGTAGAGATAGAGAAAACAACTCAAAACCAGAAAAAGAAGGCAGTTGTAAACAAGGGAGACCCCATAAGGCTTTCAGCAGAAAATGTCATGATATGTTTAAAGGGCTGAAAGGGAAAAACCTAGAGCCGAGACGACTCTATTCAGCAAGGCTATTATCCGGAATAGGACAGACAAAGAATTTCTCAGACAAACAAAAACTTAAAGGTTTCATGACCACTAAACCAGTCCTACAAGAAATATTAAAGTATATTCTTTCAGTGGAGAGAAAAAGACTGTGAGAGTATGAAAAGTATAAAAGAAAAGAAGTAAACCTAAGTATTTCAGTAAAAATCAAAGGATTCACAAAGTAAAAGATATAGGGTGTTATATTTTACATCCTAAAATGTGGGGGAAGAAGAGTAAAATAAATAGGTTCAAGACTTAAGTGACCATCAACTTAACGTAGACTGCTATATGCAGAAGATGTTATATACAAACCTAATGGTAACCGCAAATAAAAAACCACTAACAGATATGCAAAGAAGAAAGAGAAGGGAATCTATATCACTAAAGAAAGTCAATAAACCATGAAAGAACAAAAACCCCAAGACAAGTAACAAAATAGCAAATTCTTATCAATAATTACTTTGAATGTGCAGGGACTAAATGTTCCAATCCAAACACACAGGGTGACAGAGTGGATAAAAAACCCAGATCCATCTATATGCTGCCTATAAGAGACTCATTTCAGACTGAAAGGCACCAGCAGGTTGAAAGTAAATGGATGAAGAAATATTTATCATGCAAATGGATGTCTAAAGAAAGTTGGGGTAGCAGACCTCTATCACACAAAGACTGTAACTTGAAGGGCATGATATAATCATTAAGGGAACAATCCAACAAAAAAGATATAATAATTGTAAATATTTGTGTACCTAATGGGGACACCCAAATAAATGAAACAGTTAATAACAAACATAAAGGAGCTGACTGACACAATAACAGCAGGGGATTTTAAGCCCCTGCTGGATGGAAACAGTGGCTTGAATGACACACTGGACAAGATGGATTTAACAGAAAATAGAGAACATTCCACCCTAAAACAGTAGAAGACACATACTTTTCAAGTGTACATAGAACATATGAGACCACAAAACAAGGCTCAACATATTCAAAAAAGCTGAAATCATATAATGCATCATTCCTGACCATAATGCTATGAAACTAGAAATCCATCACAAGAAAAAACCTGGGAAGAGCAGAAAAAATTACATGAAAAATATATGACATTAGTTAAATAACATGCTTTATTAAGCAGCACCAGGCCCAGCAACACTGTGAGGCTCTCCTCCAGGGGAGGAGAACAGATCCCCATCTTGCTGGGCTTTTTAAGATTTGGAGTTTTATCTCTGACATGCAACTGGGATTCAAAACACAGAACTGTGGCACCAGATGTGCAAATGGCCCAGGCACAGATGGGTTGAGGGCAGAGATCAGATGGAAGCTTGAGCCAAAGGAGGACAGATTGTTGGCTTTTCTGTGAGGGCTTCCTGAGCAGTGGCAGCTGGGAGTTCTCCTCCCCGGGATGAGAGCAGGAATGTGAAGCCATCTTCCTCCTCCCCACTCCCCACTACCTTGCCCACGAGCATAGTCAGACTTGAGGGAAAAACACAGTACTTCCAGTGGAGGCTGGAGCTACTTATACCAAACCCCATGACCCTGTGTCCTAAAGGGGTATCTTTACTAGGGAAAGACTAAATCCGCACAGCCAGCCTCTCCCTCAGAGGACCAACACAGGCCCCCTATGTGTACCAAGACTACTGATCACAGAATCAACTTTAGTCCTGGTAGAAAGAGGACCATGCTCCCCCTCCCTTCTTTTCTTTTTTCACTGGAATCAGGCTTACAGGTTTTTGTTTGTTTGTTCCCTTTAATCATCTTATGGATCAGGATTCTTTTTTTGGACCAGGTACTGTTTTGTTTTATTTATTCTTTTATCAGATTTTTCTTAACAAACAAATCAAAGCTCATCTAGTAAAAGGCCCAAAACGTCCCACTGTAAGCAAGGAAGGACTCTGCAGATGATGGACATGTGGGAAATAGCAGTAAAAACATATCAGCAGAGCACGCAGGATACATAAGAAACATTTTCTGAAGTGCCAGGCCCTGGAGCATGTATAATGCCTTTTTAATACAGCATTACTCTCAGGAGCAGCAAACAAAATAAGTCTTCATAGAATGCGAAAGATAGAAACTTAGAATGACAAGATGGATGAATTCTCCCCAAAAGAAAGATCAAGAAATCACAGCCAGACACTTCCTTAAAACAGATATAAGCAATGTATATGAACAAGAATGTAAACCAACAGTCGTAAGAATACTAGCTGGGCTTGAAAAAAACATAGATGATACCACAGAAACCCTTGCTGCAGATATAATAAGCCCTAAAAACTAGTAGGCTGAAATAAAAAGTGCTGCAACCGAGATGCAAAACAACTGGATAGAATCACAATGAGAATGGAAGAAGCAAAGGAACAATTACATGATATAGAAAATAAAATTATGGAAGATAAGTTGAAAAGAAGAGGGACGGAAAACTCTTAAATAATGAATATAGAAAGCCAGTGACTCCATAAAGAACAAGAATTTCTGTATCATAGGAGTCCCAGTAAAAGAAGAGTGGGGAAAAGGGGCAGAAGTTTTATTGAACAAATTATACCTGAGAATTTCCCTAATCTGTGAAAGGAAACAAGCATTCAAGTCCAATGGATAAATTCCTGGAAACATTTAAACTACCAAAACTGAAACCAGAAGAAATAGAAAAATCTGAATAGGCTCATAACCAGCAAAGACATTGAATCAGTAATCAAGAATCTCCCAACAAATAAGAGTCCAGGGCCAGTGGCTTCCCAAGGGAATTCTACCAAGCATTCAAAGAAAAATTAATACCTATCTTTCTGAAACTCTTCAAAAAATAGAAAAGGAAGGAAAACTTCCAAACTCATTTTATGAGGTCAGCATTACCTAGTTCCCTAAACCAAAGACCCCACTAAAAAGAATAATTACAAGTCAATATCCCTGATAAATACAGAAGCAAAAATTGTCAACAAAATACTAGCTAATCTAATCCTACAGTACATTAAAATGATTATTCACCATGGCCAAGTGGGATTCGTTCCTAAGCTGCAGGTATGGTTCAATATCCACATATCATGTGATACACCATATTAATAAAAGAAAGCATAGGAACCATATGACCTTGCCACAAGATGCAGAAAGAGCATTTAACAAAATACAGCATCCTTTCTTGATAAAAACCCTAAAGAAAGTGGGATAGAATGAACATAAGCAACATCCTAAAGGTCATCTATCAAAGACCCACCACTAATATTCTCAGTGGGGAAGAGCTCCTCCCCTAAGGTCAAGAACACAACAGTGATGTCAATGCGCACCCCTGTTTTACAACACAGTATTAGAAGTCCTAGCCTCAGCAACCAGAAAACAGAAATAAAAGGCATTTAAATCAACAAGGAATAAGTAAAAAATTTACTCTTCATAGATAACATGATACTTTATGAAGAAAACCCAAAGACTACACCAAAAAATTGTTAGAACTGATCCAGGAATTCTATAAAGTTGGAGAATAAAAAAACACAACATACAGACATCTGTTGAACTTCTATACATCAATAATAAAGCAGCAGAAAAAGACATCAAGGAATTGATCACATTTCCAATTGTACCAAAACCATAAGATACCTAGGAATAAACCTGACCAACGAGGAAAAAGATCGTTATAGTGAAAACTAGAGAACACTTATAAAAGAAACAGAGGGAGACAGAAAGAAATGGAAAAACATTCCATGCCCATGGATTGGAAGAACAAATATTGTTAAAATGTCTATGCTACACAAAGCAACATACATATTCAATGCAATCCCTATCAAAGTAACACTAGGATTTTTTAGACCTAGAACAATTAAAAAATTTGTATGGAATCAAAAAAGATTCCAAGTAGCCAGAGAGATGTTGAAAAAGAAAATCAAAGCAGGAGGCACCACAATTCCAGACTTCAAGCTATAGTACAAAGCAGTAATCCTTAAGACAGTATCGTACTAGCACAAAAGTAGACACATAGATCAACAGAACAGAATAAAGAACCCAGAAATGGACCCATTAAAACTGTGTGGTCAACTAATCTTTGGCAAAGCAGGAAAGAATATCTCATTGAAAAAAAAAAAGTTTCCTCAACAGTGTTGGGAAAACTGGACAGCAAAATGCAGAAGAATGAACTAAACAATTTTCTTATATTTAGGTCTTTCATCCATTTTGAAATTATTTTTTGAATAATATAAGACAGGAAACTATCAAAATCCTAGAGAGGAAGACAGGTATTACCTTTTTGGAAACTGGCGTCAGCAGCTTTTTACTCGACAAGTCTCTGGAGGCAAGGAAAACAAAAGCAAAAATTAACTATTGGGACTTCATCTGGATAAAAAGCTTTTGCACAGCAAAGGAAACAATCCACAAAACCAAAAGGCCACCTACAGAATGGGAGAAGATATTTCCAAATGACACATGAGATAAAGGTTAGTACCCCAAATCTATCAAGAACTTATCAAACTCAACACCCAAAAAATAATCCAGTTCATAAACGGGCAGAAGATATGAATAGACACTTTTCCAAAGAAGACATCCAGGTGGCTAATAGACACATGAAAATATGCTCAACATTACTTATCATCAGGGAAACACAAAACTATGATGAGATACCACCTCAGGCCAGTCAGAATGGCTAAAATTAAAAAGTCAGGAAACAACAGACATTGGTGAGGATGCAGAGAAATGGGAACCCTCTTGCACTGTTGGTGGGAATGCAAACTGGTGCAGCCACTCTGAAAAACAACATGCCAGGTTCCTCAAAGACTGAAAAATAGAACCGTCCTACAACCTAGCAATCGCCCTACAAAACAGCAACTAGATATTTATGCAAAGGATACAAAACTGTTGAATCGAAGGGGAAACTGCATCCCAATGTTTACAGCAGTATTATCAAAAATAGCCAAATTATCAAAAGAGCCCCAAAGTCCATTGATTGATGAATAGAGAAAGAAGTGGGGTGTGTGTATATATATCAGGTATCAGAGCAGGGAAGCCAGCTACACAGATGGAGTTGAGCAGTGGGCTTTCACCTTTGGGTTACCTTAAACCATGACCCAAGGCACAGTTGGGCCACTGCTCTTCAAGAACAGATCCAGGGAGATCTCCTCGTTCCTCCTCCAGGAGGAGCAGCAAGGGAGCACACTGCAGGAATGGGTTCAGAGACTCCAAGCGGGGCCGTGCACCGGAGACAGAAATGCTCAATCACAGGCTGGGTGAGCTCAGAGTGTGGCCGGAGACCAGGAAGGCAGGAGGGATTGACTGCTTTTCTCTGAGGGTGCACTGAGGAGGGGGGCCCTGAGCTCTCAGATCCTACAGAGCTGGAGACTGGGAGGCCATTTTCATTCCCGTCCTCCAAGTTGTATGGACGGGGTTCAGGAAACAAAAACTACCAAGAGCAAACCCAAGCAGATTACTTTGCCTGGCCCCTGGCAAGGCGGTGCAATTCCACCTCGAGCAAAGACATTTGAGAATCACTGCAACAGGCCCCTCCCCCAGAAGATCAGCAAGAACATCCGGCCAAGACCAAGTTCACTGATCAATGAGAACTGCAGAACTCCAGGGCTAGGGGAAATCAACACATAGAATTCATGGCTTTTCCCCCCATGATCGTTTAGTCTTTCAAAGTTAAGTTTTAAAAAATTTTTTTTCTTATTCTATTAATTTTTTCTCTTTCCTATTTTAACATTTTTTAAACTCTCTTATCAATACCTTTTAAAAAATCGTTTTAGGGGCGCCTGGGTGGCTCAGTGGGTTAAGTCTCTGCCTTCAGCTCAGGTCATGAACTCAGGATCCTGGGATTGAGCCCCGCATCAGGCTCTCTGGTCAGCAGGAAGTCTGCTTCCCCCTCTCTCTCTGCCTGCCTCTCTGCCTACTTGTGATCTCTGTCAAATAAATAACTGAAATCTTTAAAAAATAATAAAAGTAAAATAAAAATCTGTTTAAATTTTCATTGTTATAGTCACATTTTATCCCTTCATTGTATTTAAACTTAATTCTTGTATACATATAGGGTTTTTTTTTCCCTTAAAATTCTGAGATACAATTTCCTTTAATAGATCAAAATATACCCTAAATCTAGCACATAGTTTTGTTCTAGTCTCCAGCCTGATCACATTCTTTCCTCTTTTTATTTTTTTCTCAAACAACTTATCAATTCTTTTTAGAATCTTTTTAAATTTTCATCTTTACAGTCATATTCCATCCCTTCATCATGCTTACCCTTATTTTTGCATATAAATGTCTTTTGTTCTTTAAAATTTTGAGACATAGTTTCTTCTAACAGACCAAAATACACCCAAAATCAAGTATGGCTCTGTTCTATTCACCAGTCTAATATCTATATCTATATCTATATGAATATAGATATAGATATATATAGAATGACAATTATCAAGGTGTTAGCTGGGCTCAAAAAAAGCATAGAATATATCAGAGAATCCCCTTCTAAAGAAATAAAAGAATTAAAATCTTACCGAGTTGAAATTTAAAAAGCTATTAATGATGTGGAATAAAAAATGGAGGCTCTTGCTGCTAGGATAAATGAGGCAGAAGAAAAATTAGTGATATAGAACACCAAATGATAGAGAATAAAGAAGCTGAGCAAAAGAAAGACAAACAACTACTGGGCCATGAGGGGAGAATTCGAGATAAGTGATATCATAACATGAAACAGTATTAGAATAATTGGAATCCCAGAAGAAAAAAAAGAGAGGGGCAGAAGATATATTGGAGCAAATTACAGCAGACCATTTCCCTAAGTTGACAAAGGGAACAAGCATCAAAATCCAGGAGGCACAGAAAACCATCCCCAAAATCAATAAAAATAGGTCCACAACCCATCATCTAATAGTAAAACTTAGAAGTCTCAGTGACAAAGAGAAAATCCCGAAAGCAGTTCAGGACAAGAGGTCTGTAACATATAACGGTAGAAATGTTAGATTGACAACAGACCTATCCACAGAGACCTGGCAGGCCAGAAAGGACTGCCATGATCTATTCACAGCACTAAACAAGAAAAATATGCAGCCAAGAATACTATATCCAACTAGGCTGTCACAGAAAATAGAAGAAGAGATAAAAAGCTTCCAGAACAAAGTAAAATTAAAAGAATTTGCAAACACCAAACCAGCCCTACAGGAAATATTGAAAGGGGTCCTCTAAGCAAAGAAAGAGCCTAAAAGTAACATACCTGAAAGGAACAGAGACAATATACAGTAACAGTCACCTTACAGGTGATACAATGGCACTAAATTCATATCTTTCAATAGTTACCCTGAATGTAAATGGGCTAAATGCCCCAATCAAAAGACACAGGGTATCAGAATGGATTAAAAACAAGACCATTCAATATGTTCTCTAAAAGAAACTCATTTTAGACCCCAAGACACCTCCAGATTTAAAGTGAGGGGGTGGAATACAATTTACCATGCTAATGGACATCAAAAGAAAGCTGGGGTGGCAATCCTTGGATCAATTAGATTTTTAAGTCAAAGACTATAATAGATGAGGAAGGACACTATATCATACTTAAAGGGTCTGCCCAACAAGAGATCTTACAATTTTAAATCTCTATGCCCCTAACGTGGGAGCAGCCAACTATATAAACCAATTAATAACAAAATCAAAAAAACACATTGACAATAATATAATAATAGTAAGGGACTTTAACACCCCTTTACTGAAATGGACATATCATCTAAGCAAATGATCAAGGAAATAAAGGCTTTAAATGACATACTGGACCAGATGGACATCACAGATATATACAGAACATTCCATCCCGGAACATCAGAATGAACATTCTTCTCTAGGGCACATGGAAAATGCTCCAGAATAGATCACATCCTGGGTCACAAATCAGGTCTCAACTGGTACCAAAAGACTGGGGTCATTCCCTGCATATTTTCAGACCACAATGCTCTAAAACTAGAACTCAATCTCAAGAGGAAAGTTGGAAAGAACTCAAATACATGGAAGCTAAAGAGCATCCTACTAAAGAATGAATGGGTCAACCAGGAAATTAAAAAAGAATTTTTAAAAATTCATAGAAACAAATGAAAATGAAAACACAACTGTTCAAAATCTTTGGGACACAGCAAAGGTGGTCCTGAGAGGAAAGTATATAGCCATATGAGCCTTTCCCAAGTACACAACCTAACCCTACACCTAAAGGAGCTGGAGAAAGAACAGCAAAGAAAGCCTAAACCCAGCAGGACAAGACAAATAATAAAGATCAGAGCAGAAATCGACAAAATAGAAACCAAAACAACAGTAGAACAAATCAACAAAAATAGGAGCTGGTTCCTTGAAAGAACTAATAAGATTGGTAAACCCCTGGCCAGACTTATCAAAAACAAAAGAGAAAGGACCCAAATAAAATTATGAATATAAGAGGAGAGATTACAGCCAACACCAAAGAAATACAATAATAAGAACATGTTATGAGCAACTATACACCAGCAAATTTGACAATCTGGAAGAAATGGATGCATTCCTAGAGACATATAAACTACCAAAACTGAACCAGGAAGAAAAAACCTGAACAGACCCACAACCAGTAAGGAGATTGAAGTAGTCATAAAAAAATCTCCCAACAAACAAGAGCCCAGGGCTAGACGGCTTCCCAGGGGAACTCTACCAAACATTTAAAGCAGAATTAATACCTATTCTCCTGAAACTGTTCCAAAAAATAGAAACGGAAGGAAAACTTCCAAACTCATTTTATGAGGCCAGCATTACCTTGATCCTAAAACCAGACAAAGGCCCCATCAAAAAAGAGAATTACAGACCAATATCCTTGGATGAACACAGATGCAAAAATTCTCACCAAAATACTAGCCAGGAGGACCCAACAGCACATTAAAAGGATTATTCACCACAACCAAGTATGATTTATCCTGGAACTCCAAGGTTGATTCAACATCCGCAAATCAGTCAATGTGATACATTAATAAAAGAACAAGAACCATGCGATACTCTCAATAGATGCTGAAAAAGCACTGGGTAAAGTACAGCACCCTTTCTTTTTTTTAAGATTTTATTTATTGATTTGACAGAGATTACAAGTAGGCAGAGAAGCAGGCAGAGAGAGAGGAGGGGAAGCAAGCTCTCCACTGACCAGAGAGCCTGATGTGGGAAATCCCAGGACCCTGAGATCATGACCTGAGCCAAAGGCAGAGGTTTAAACCACTGAGACACTGAGGCACCCCTAGAGCATCCTTTCTTGATCAGTACTCTTTACAGTGTAGGCATAGAGGGTACATACCTCAGTACCATCAAAGCCATCTATGAAAAACCCGCAGCGAATATCATTCTCAATGAGGAAAAACTGAGAGCTTTTCCCCTAAGGTCAGGAACACAGCAAGGCTATCCACTATCCCCACTGCTCCTCAACATAGTACCAGAAGTCCTAGCCTCAGCAATCAGACTACAAAAAGAAATAAAAGGCACCCAAATCAGCAAAGACAAAGTCAAACTCTCACTATTTGCAGATGATATGATACTTTATGTAGAAAACCTAAAAGACTCTACACTCCAAATCTGCTAGAACTTATACAGGAATTCAGTAAAGTGTCAGGTTATGAAATCAATGCACAGAAATCCATTGCATTTCTATACACTAATAGCAAGACAGAAGAAAGAGAAATTAAGGAGTTTATTCCATTTACAACTGCACCCCCAACCATAAGATACCTAGGAATAAACCTAATCAAATAAGCAAAGAATCTGTACCCAGAAAACTGTAAAGTACTCATGAAAGAAACTGAGGAAGACACAAAGAAATAGAAAAACATTCCATGCTCATGGACTGGAAGAATAAATATTGTGAAAATGTCTATGTTACCTAAAGCAATTTACACATTTAACGCAATCCCTATCAAAATACTATCAATTTTTTTCAAAGAAATGGGACAAATAAAATTTATATGGAACTAGAAAGACCCTGAGTAGCCAGACGAATGTTGAAAAGGAAAACCAAAGTTGGTGACATCAGAATTTCAGACTTCAAGCTCTATTACAAAGCTGTAATCATCAAGACAGTATGGTACTGGCACAAAAAGAGACACATAGATCAATGGAACAGAATAGAGAGCCCAAAAATAGATCCTCAACTCTGTGGTCAACTAATCTTTGACAAAGCAGGAAAGAATGTCCAATGGAAAAAAGACAGTCTCTTCAACAAATGGTGTTGGGAAAATTGGACAGTCACATGCAGAAGAATGAAACTGATCCATTTCCTTATACCACACACAAAAAGACTCAAAATGGATGAAAGACCTCAATGTGAGATCAGAATCCCTCAAAATCCTTGAGGAGAACACAGGCAGCAACCTCTTCAACCTCAGCCACAGCAACTTCTTCCTAGAATGATTGCCGAAGGCAAGGGAAACAAGAGCAAAAATGAACTCTTGGGACTTGATCAAGATCAAAACCTTTTGCACAGCAAAGGAAATAGTCAACAAAACTGAAAGACAACGATAGAATGGGAGAAGATATTCACAAATGACGTATCAGATAAAGGGCTAGTATCCAAAATCTATAAAGAACTTATCAAACTCAACACCCAAAGAACAAATAATCCAAGAAACGGACAGAAGACATGAACAGATGAACACACATTTCTGCAAAGAACACATCCAAATGGCCAAGAGACACAAAGACAGCTGATGGAATAGGAGAAGATATTCGCCAATGACATATCAGATAGAGGGCTAGTATCCAAAATCTATAAAGAACTTACCAAACTCAACACCCAAAGAACAAATAATCCAATCAAGAAATGGGCAGAAGACATGAACAAAGATTTTGGCAAAGAAGACATCCAAATAGCCAACAGACACAGGAAAAAGTGCTCCATATCACTCAGCATCAGGGAAATACAAATCAAAACCACAGTGAGATACCACCTTATACCAGTCAGAATGGCTAAAATTAACAAGTCAGGAAATGACTTGCAGAGAAAGGGGAACCCTCCTACACTGTTGGTGGGAATGCAAGTTGGTACAGCCACTCTGGTAAACAGCATGAAGGTTCCTCAAAAATTTGAAAATAGGGGCACCTGGGTGGCCCAGTGCGTTAAAGCCTCTGCCTTCGGCTCAGGTCATGATCTCAGGGTCCTGGAATTGAACCCTGCATCAGGCTCTCTGCTCAGCGGGGAGCCTGCTTCCCCCTCTCTCTCTGCCTGCCTCTCTGCCTACTTGTGATATCTCTCTCTCTCTCTCTCTCTCTGTCAAATAAATAAATAAAATCTTTAAAAAAAAAAAAAAGCTCTGCAGTTTTCATCCTAATAAAAGGGATTTAAAAGTACTAAATAAATAACATACTACTAAATAATGAATAGGTCAACCAAGAAATCAAAGAAAAAATAAAGAGAAAGGACAATGAAACAAATGGTCCAAAATCTTTCCCATGAAGCAAAGCAGTTCTAAGAGGGAAGTTCATAGCAAAAAGCAAGAGAAAAATTCAGTAACAAAACAAAAAAACAAACAAAATCTTACACATAAAGGAGATAGAAAAAACAAAACCCTGCAAAAGGAAAGAAATAATAAAGATTAGAGCAAATATAAATGATACAGAAACTAAAGAAAGGATGAATACCCAACTTTTGCATCCATATGGATGGGACTGGAGGAGATTATGCTGAGTGAAGTAAATCAAGCAGAGAGAGTCAATTATCATATGGTTTCACTTACTTGTGGAGCATAAGAAATAACATGGAGGACATTAGGAGAAGGAAAGGGGAAGTGAATTGGGGGAAATCGTAGGGGGAGACAAACCATGAGAGACTGTGGACTCTGAGAAACAAACTGTGGGTTTTGGAGGGAAGGGGAATGGGGGTTAGGTGATCATGGTGGTGGGTATTAAGGAGGGCACGTATTGAATGGAGCATTGGGTGTGGTGCATAAACAAATCTTAGAACACCGAAAAAATAAAATAAAATTTTTAAAAAAGAAAGAAATTAAAGAAAAACAATAGAACAGATCACTGAAACCAAGAGCTGGTTCTTTGAAAAGATCAACAAAATTAATAAACTTTTAGCTAGACCAAAAAAAAAAAAAAAAAAAAAGAGAGAGAGAGAAAAACCAAATAAAATTACTAATATAAAGAGAAAAAAGAACACCAGAAAAATAGAAATAATTCTAAGAGATTGTGAAAACTAAAACAGGGAGAAATATAAAATCTGGACAGACTAATTGCCAGCAATGAAAATGAATCAGTAATCAAAAAACTCTCAACAAAAGTCCTGGACCAGATGGCTTCACCAAACATTTAAAGAAGGGTTAATACCTATTCTTCTCAAACCATTCCAAAAAATAGAAGAAAGAAGAAAGCTTCCAAATTCATGCTATGTTGCCAGTATCACCCTGATGCCAAAACCAGAGAAAGCCCCACAGAAAAGGGGAAATACAGGCCAATATATCTGATGAATATGGATGCAAAATTTCTCAACAAAGTATTAGCAAACCAAATCCAACAATACATGTTAAAAAAGCCTACACAACAATCAACTGAGATTCATTCCCTAGATGCAAGAGTAGTTGATTATCTGTGAAACATGATAAAAACAAAGGATAAAAACATGACTATATCAAAAGATGCAGAAAATCATTTGACAAAATACAATGTTCATTCATGATTAAAAAAAAAAAACAAACCCTCAACACAAAGTAGGTCTAGAGGGACCATACCTCAACATAATACAGGCCTTATAAGAAATAACACCAGCCAACATCATACCGAATGGTGAAAAACAGAGCCTTACCCTTATGATCAGGAACAACATAAGGATGTCTATTCTCATCACTTTTACTGTATTAGAAGCAATCAGACAACACAAAGAAATAAAAGGCATCCAAATTGGTAAAGAAAGAGTAAAACTGTCACTATCTGCAGATGATATGATACTCTATATGGAAAACCCTATTAACTCCCCCTCAAAGAACTACTAGAACTAATAATAAATTCACTAAAGTCACAGGATACAAAGTCAATGTACCAAAATCTGCTGCATTCCTACACAATAATGAAGCAGCAAAAAGTGCAATTAAAAAAATCACCCCATTTACAACTGTACCAAAAGCAGTAAGCTACCCAGCAATAAACCTAACTATAATGAGGGAAGACCTGTACTCTGAAAACTATAAAATACTAATTAAAGAAACATATGATGACCCAAAGAGACAGAAAGATATTTCTTGCTCATGGATTGGAAGAACAAATATTGTTACAA
Organism: Martes martes; assembly: GCF_963455335.1. Lineage (NCBI taxonomy): Eukaryota > Metazoa > Chordata > Mammalia > Carnivora > Mustelidae > Martes > Martes martes. The sequence goes on from NC_137899.1 coordinate 35,608,638, forward strand.
TGTCCATAATACTCAAAGCAATCTATAGATTTAATACAGTCCCTCACAGAACTAGAACAGTCCTAAAATTTCTACAGAACCACAAAAGACTCTGCATTGATGTTCATGAGTTGGAAAAATACTATTAAAATGTCAATACTACCAAAAGCAATCTATAGATTAAATGCAATCCCTATCAAGATTCCAATGGCATTTTTTACAGAAGTAGAAAAAACTCCTAAAATTTATACGGAACTTCAAAAGACCCTGAATAGAAGCAGCAGCCCTGCAAAAGAACAAAGCAGGAAGCATCATATTTGCTAATTTTAAACATATGCTATCAAGTTATAGTCATCAAAACAGTACAGTACTAGCATATAAACAGACAAATAAACAAATGAAATGGAATTAAGAGCCCAGAAATAAGCCCAAGCATATATGGGTCAACTAATATTTGAAAAGGGAGCCAAGAATATTCAATTGAGAAAAGACAGTCTCTTCTACCAGTGGTGCTGGGATAACTGAATATTCACACGTAAAAAATCCAACTGGTCTCATATCTTACTTCACACATAAAAATTAAAGGATTAAGATCTGAAACCATGAAACTTCTATAAGAAAACATGGGAATAAGCCTCCTCGATATGGGTCTTGGCTATGGTTTTTTTTAGTATGATAACTGAAGCACCCCAGTAGCAACAAACATACATAGTACTCAGACCTTTGTTTCTAATACCATTCTCTAATACAAAAGCCTAAGTCTCCTTGGAAAAATGGCTAATTTGGGGGTTGGGGCAGGGAACTTATGAGTGTGTAGCATCTTATAATGCCAGAAATTAAAGAAGTACTCTTGGAAAAAGCCTACAATGATGAAGCTATGTCAAGGGACACAGGGGTCAATTTAAAGAGCTCCCAATTGCCAAAGCTGAACAGTTTGAAAAACAAACAAAAAAAGTGACATTGAATTGTAACTGAAATTAAAAAGTAATACTTATGTGTTCATACTGATACAGACATATGATTGAGTAAATTAACAGAATAGATAAATCTCTCTTGCAGAGGAGTTCTACAGAATTTATGTAGATAATCTATTTTCAAGGAGGTGGAGCATAACTCTCTTGTACTTAAGTTTGTGCTGCGTAATAATGAATTTCTTCTAAAGAGTGAATTTCTTCCAAGAATTTCCCCAAAGGGGAAAAAAGAGTAAGTTTACAGAGGAGAAACCCGACAAACCCTACTTCAGTCTTGGTAATAAGGTAAACACATCAACAGTCATTAATAATGTTTAGAGTGTATATCCTTGATGTGATCAGAATGATAATTAATCTCCATGGTCTTCCTCCCAAAACCCCATAGCCCAAATCTAATCATGAGAAACACATCAGAGAAATCCCAGTTGAGAGCTATTCTACAAAATATCTGGCCAATATTCATCAAAAATATAAAGGTCATCAGAAACAAGGAAAATCTGAGAAACTGTCAAAACCAAGTGGAACCTTAGGAGGCATGACAACTAAATGTAATGTGATATCCTAGATGGATCATAGGGGAACATAGCTAGGTAAAAACTTTGAAAATGTTAAGAAAGTATTGACTTTAGAGTATAATAATGTACAAATATTGTTTTACCGATTCGGATAAATGTGTTACACTAATGCAAGATACTAACAGAAGTTGGTCATGGAGTGTATCAGAACTCTATTACCTTCACAACTTTTCTGTAAATATGAAACTACTCTGAAACAAAAACTTTTAAAAATGCATGGGCCTAACAAGCATATATTTCTCAAACTTTTGCAAAGTTTCCACTTGTAACTAAAAATATATTCACTTACTTCCAAAAGACAGACAATACAGTATCAGACCACAGGTGTATTTAAATTCAATCTCAAGATTTTGGATCATTTTTCTTTGCATGTGGCAAATTGTGTATGAATAAGAGCTTCCCAGCCTTAGTGACGTAATCTGAAAATTTGCTAAAAACCCAATTTCTGGCATCCAATAGCCCACTGTGGATATCAGATTTACCAATTACTAATTCCTTGACTGATGTAGGTTAAGGATGGAGGACTGCTTTGCAGGAATTGCTATAGTGTATGAAAAAAATCACAGCTTTTTATATGCAAATTTCTTATCAATACAACTCCCTACAAAGTTTATGAAAACTTAGAGCAACTTGTATTTGTTCCATCCCAGAGGCCTTGTGGAATCACAATTCCTTTATCTACGGATTAGTGTGGAAATTGTTTTAGTTAATAACAGGCCTTGGTGTTACTGCCAACTCACCACCCTACTACCCTGCTCCCCAGTTAAGAACTCAGCTTAATGTCTTCAGTCTGGACCTCAGAAAGGGCAAACAAAGCATGACAGCCTAGGATGGGTAATTATATTCCCTCCTTTACCCTAAAACTAGATCCCTTTCGGTGACTCCTTTCAACTTCAGCAATTTTCAATTACTGAAAATTGAATTTCAATTTCAATTGACATACTCAGGGAATATGCCACCGACAAAGAACGAGCGGGATATGGAAGACAACAGTGAAGAGACAGATTATTTGTAAATTAGCAAATCAGTTATTGTATCTAATAGGAAGTAAGCTTCTAGAGGACTAGGCCTGCATCACGGCACCATCTCTGAAACCTAGGATACAGACAGGCACATTTGAAATACATGATCCGAAAATAAATACAAGTGTGGGCGCTTCTACCAGAAGATGTCAGAATTAATGCTAAGCAGAGAAAGTAGTAAATATCCACTACCATTCCTCTCCTTACTGTCTAAAGTTTTATTCAATAAGTTATGAAATCCAAGCCTTGGCTTCTTCATGGCCATTCTTTTGGGAAGTACAGAGGCCACCTGCTTCTGTGCTTCTGTTTACCCTACTCAAGTTTATAGCATCATCATATATCTGAAAGTAATCACTGTTCACACTACTCTACTGACTCCCAGGAACAATATGAGAACTCATTAGGTTACAGCTGTGAATCGCATGGTGTATTTATGAGGCTAGTGTCCATTTAAATATTTACAGTGTTATGCTTATTGAATAATTTTTGGTATGATTTGTGTTCTGAACATTTCCTCTTGTTTCTCTTTATAGTTAATGATAAAATGTCATTCAAGCAACAATTGAAAAAGAATTTAAAGCAGATGTTAAACTAAATAAGCTTTAAGACTGATTTTCTGAGGTGACTAATAGGAAAAAAAGAACAATGGAAATAATTCTACCATGGAACAAAAAAACATTGATATAAATCTGTAAAAGAAATAATTTTCCAATAAAAATAGTAATGTAGAAATATGTGTATTTTCACACATAGCTCAGAGATCACATAAATGCCAGAAGAAGTGACAGTTGCTGAAATAAATGTGTTTTTTATGAAAAGCAAAGTAGTAAAACAAGCAAAATAGATGCATAAAATGGGTAAATTTTCAGTGTGTTAGTTATTGCTGCCTCAGGGCAGCTGTAAATTACAAACTTGTTTCTAACTTTTTTTCAGGGGGTGGTATTCATGAATATATTCTGGATTTGTTCTTCTCCTTCTACAACTCTTGTGATTTGACCCTTTGCTGATTTATGATCTTCTCTAAAGTTTATAAATCAAAGGGTACCAGATATTTAGATGGATAGACTCATATAAAAACTAAAACATGATGGTGGATCTTTTGAAACTTTTGAAAATATCATTGTTAAACAAGTTGAAAAGGTCAAATTAAGTGTAAAATTTAATTTCCTCTCCCCCATCCAAAATTGTATTAAAAATCCTTATTATTTTGCTTTTTTCTTCCAAATAAGGACAATGCTATATTTTAATGACTATGAAAAGTTTAAATGATAAAGTCTTACTCTTTTGTCCATACCTTCTTCATAGGTCAAGGTGATTAACTCTGCAGTGAAAACATTTGTGATGAAATACAGAGAACAACCATAAATTAAAATGCTTTTATAGCACAGCGGTGAATCCTTCAGATGGGAGAATCACTTTACTGTCCTACATGCATGCCTAAATATTTGACTACAGCCCGTATAGCTACAGCAAACAAAACAAAGAAAATGCACACCTGAAAGGCATTGCCCCCAGAGGACTACACACCCTAAAGTTCTTGCCTTGCATCCATGTATGAAATTCCAGTTAGGAATTGAAACAAAATGGCAAGAGCTATTAAAAATGTCTAATTCTCCATCTTTTAAGCAGAAATTCAGTATCTACAACTGAAGTTTAAGTAACTGCCGAAGTACAGATTGTAGGAGAGTAGTAAGCTATATAAAGACAACTCTACAGTTAATGCGTCATTCTTCCTCCATACCCACCCCCATGTCCAGGCTTATTGAGGTATGATTGACAAATAAAAACTGTATATATTTGAGATGTTTTGACAAATGTGTACACTGTTGAATGATTACCATAATCAAGCTTATTAATATATTTATCACCTCACAGAGTTACCTTTGTGTGTGTGGTGAAAACAACTGAGATGTACTTTTTTAATGTTCAATTAGCCAACATGTAGTATATCATCAGTTTTTGATGTAGTGTTCAATGATTCCTTAGTTGCATATAAGACCCAGTGCTCATCACGACAGGTGCCCTCCTTAACACCTATCACCTGATTACCCCATCCCCCCACCTCCCTCAGTTTAGTTCTACTAGTCCAGAGTCTCTCATGGTTTGTCTCCCTCTCTGATTTCTTCCCATTCAGTTTTCCCTCCCTTCCCCTGTGGTCCTCTAAAGAAATTTCAAGATATGGTATATTATTATTAACTGTAGTCACTTGCTAGGCATTAGGTCTTCTAAAATTATTCACTTTATAACTGAATGTTTGTGCCCTTTCATCAGTACCTCTTTTTCCCCCTACCTCCTAGCCTCTTGTAATTACCATTCTCTTCTATGTTACACTGAGTTTGACCTTTTTTCCTATATTTCCCATAAAAGTCAGATTACATGGTATTACTATTTGTGTCTGCCTTATTACATTTAATATAATGTCCTCCAGGTTCATTCATATTGTCACAAATGGCAGAATTTCATTCCTTTTTAAGGCTGAACAATATTCCATTGTGTTTGTATGTGTGAATAGATAGATAATTCCATTTTCTTTATCCATTCATCTGTTGATGGATACTCAGGTTTCCATGTCTTGGCTACTGTGAAAAATGCTGTACTGAACAAGGAAGTGCAGATCTATATTTGAGATATTAATTTCATTTCCTTCAGATATATACCCAGAAGTAGGACTGTTAAGTCATAGAGCAGTTCTATTTTTAATTTTTTGAGGAGCTTTCATATTGGTTTCCATAATGGCTGCACCAATTTAAATTCCAGCCAACAGTGCAAAAGAATTTCCTTTCTCCACATTCTCACCAAGACTTTTTATCTTTTTACTTTTTGATGACAGTCATCTTAACAAATGAGACATAATATCTTATGGTGGTTCTGATTTGCATTTCCCTGATGAAAGTGATGTTGAGCACTTTTCATGTGTTTGTTGGTCATTTCTATGTCTTCTTTGAAAAAAAGTATCTATTCAGGACATTTGCCAATTATTTACTTGGGTTGCTTTTACTGTTGATTTGGAAGAGTCCCTTATATATTTTAGAAATTAACCCTTTAGCAGATAAATGCTTTACAAATATTTTCTCCTGAATAGGTTCCTTTTTCATTTTGTTGATTGTTTCCTTTGCTGTGCAGAAATCTTTCAGATTGCTGTAGCCCCACCTATTTAATTTCATTTTTGATGCTTTTGCTGCTTTTGCTTTTGGTGTCATATTATTTAACCAAAAAAAACAAAAACAAAAAAATAAAACCACCTTGCCAAGGCCAATATCAAGGAGATTTTCCTTTTGTTTTATTCTATAAGACTAGGGTTTCAGGTCTTATATTCAAGTTTTTCATCTATTTTGAGTTGATTTTTGTTTATACTATAAGATACAGGTCAGATTTTATTCTGTATGTGGCTATCCAGTTTTCCTAACATCATTTATTAAGACATCCTTTCCCCAGTAGGTCTTCTTGGAGACTTTGTTGAAAATTAAATACATATGTGAAATTTATTTCCGGGCATTTATTCTGTTCCATTGGTTTGCATGTCTATTTTTATGCCAACACCATTCTGTTTAAATTACTATAGCTTTATAATATAGTTTAAAATCAGGAGGTGTGATGGCCCCAGTTTCAGTCTTCTTGCTCAAGACTGCTGTGTCTACTCAGAGACTTTTGTAGTTCCATATGAATTTTAGGATTTTTAAAATTTCTATGAAAAATATTATTAGATTCTTGGGGTGCCTGGGTGGCTCAGTGGGTTAAGCCTCTGCCTTCAGCTCAGGTCATGATCCCAGGGTCCTGGGATCAAGCCCCGCATAGGGCTCTCTGCTCGTCAGGGAGCCTGCTTTCCTCTCTCTCTGTCTGCCTGCCTCTCTGCCTACTTGTGAGCTCTCTGTCAAATAAATAAAATCTTTAAAAAAATATTATTAGATTCTTAATAATATATATTAATATAAAATATTAATATAATTAATATAATTAATAAAATATTAATATAAAATATTAATATAAAATATTATATATTTAATTAATAATAATAAAAAATCTTTAAAAAATAATAATTCACTATTAAGTATGATGGTAATTTTGGATTTGTCTCTTATGAACTTTATTAAACTGAAGTATGTCCCTATTATATGTAATTTCTTGAGAGTTTTTATCATGAATGAATACTGAATTTGGTCAAATGCTATTTCTTTCTCTTTAGGATGATCATAAAAAACCATTAAAATCACTTAAAAGTCATGAAAAAAGATCACGTAATTTTTATCTTTCATTCTATTAGTTGAATGTATCACATTTATTGGTTTGCCTATGTTAAACCATCCTTGCATTGCAAGAATGAATTCTTGATCATGGTGTATGACTTTTATCATGATACTGAATTCAATCTTCTTATATTTTATTGAGGATTTTCATATCTATACTCATCAGGGATATTGCAGTGTAGCATTATTTTCTGGTGTCCTTATTTGGCTTTGGTATCAGAGTACTGCCTGCCTGAGAAAATGAGTTTGGGGATGTTCCCATTTCTTTGATGTTTTGGAAGAGTTTGAGAAGGATTGGTGTTAATTCTTCCTTAAATGTTTGGTAAAGTTTATCGGGGAAGCCATCTGGTTTTAGGCTTCTCTTTGTTTGGAGATTTTTTATTTGATTCAATCCCCTTATTGGTCTGATCAGATTTTCTGTTTGTTCCTGATACAGTCTTTGCAAAGGGTGTAGGTTTCCAAGGTATTATCCACTACTTCTAGGCTATCCTGTGCTTTGGCATATAACTGTTCATAATAGTCTCTTATGATTTTTTGTATTTCTGTGCTATCAGTTGTAACATCTCTTCTTTGTCTTACCCTAAATATAACAAGCCCTGTTGAGATTTTCTACAAACACATAGGCTCTCCAGGACATTTCATACCTATTTGCTATGCTGGATGAACACTCTAAGACTTTACTGGATTTGCTGATTCATCATCTTTCACAGAAGTATTTCTGATCTCTGCGTATGGAGTTAAGCACCTTTCAACATTGCAGAGTCATGACAACATCTTTGTTTCTCCTTGGCCATTACTTTTCAGACCTTATGTCATGAAGTCACCACCTGTTATGTTTAAATGCTGCTGCTGATAATTTATTTTGTACTGGATTTTCATTTTCTTTGTCATAAGATAATGCTGATTCAAGCCATAATCACCAAACTCTTCTTTTGTTGGTTTTCTCCTAAGAGCCTCCTGAACAACCCTTAATCCTTCTGTTCCTACTTGTTTATAGCAGTCAGAGTCACCTTTTAAAACCTTAATCAGATCATTCTACCAATGCCTAAACCTTCCAAGATATTCAGGGTTTTGACCTCCATGCCTGTCACTCCCTCATGCACATCAGCTTTTTTTTTTTTATTAATTTCTTTTCAGCGTAACAGAATTCATTGTTTATGCACCACACCCAGTGCTCCATGCCATATGTGCCCTCCATAATACCCACCACCTGGCTCCCCCAACCTCCCACCCCCCGCCCCTTCAAACCCTCAGATTGTTTTTCAGAGTCCATCGTCTCTCATGGTTCACCTCCCCTTCCAATTTCCCTCAACTCCCTTCTCCTCTCCATCTCCCTGTGTCCTCCATGTTATTTGTTATGCTCCACAAATAAGTGAAACCATATGATAATTAACTCTCTCTGCTTCACTTATTTCACTCAGCATAATCTCTTCCAGTCCCATCCATGTTGCTACAAAAGTTGGGTATTCATCCTTTCTGATGGAGGCATAATACTCCATCAGTGTATATGGACATATACATATATGTATATGTATATATCAGTGTATATGGACCACATCTTCCTTATCCATTTGTCCGCTGAAGGGCATCTTGGTTCTTTCCACAGTTTGGCGACCATGGCCATTGCTGCTATAAACATTGGGGTACAGATGGCCCTTCTTTTCACTACATCTGTATCTTTGGGGTAAATACCCAGTAGTGCAATTGCAGGGTCATAGGAAAGCTCTATTTTTAATTTTTAATTTCTTTTAATTTCTTAAATTAATTTCTTTTAATTTTTAATTTTTAATTTCTTTTAATTTCTTAAGGAATCTCCACACTGTTCTCCAAAGTGGCTGCACCAACTTGCATTCCCACCAACAGTGTAAGAGGGTTCCCCTTTCTCCACATCCTCTCCAACACATGTTGTTTCCTGTCTTGCTAATTTTGGCCATTCTAACTGGTGTAAGGTGGTATCTCAATGTGGTTTTAATTTGAATCTCCCTGATGGCTAGTGATGATGAACATTTTTTCATGTGTCTGATAGCCATTTGTATGTCTTCATTGGAGAAGTGGCTGTTCATGTGTTCTGCCCATTTTTTGACATGATTATCTGTTTTGTGTGTGTTGAGTTTGTAACTGTCCTTCAAACAGACCAACACTGATGCCCCCTCAGGGGCTTTGCATTTGCTCTACCTGTCACATAATTCTCCTTACTAAAATTTTACTGTGGCATTTTCTTTCTCACTATGCATGTTTCAACTCTGAGTTAGCTCCTCAAAGCACCTTTGTTTACCCATTTCACTATGGCAGTACCCCTAGTTATTCCATGCTATTCTTCTATTTTGTCTTTTAATAGCACCGGCAGGTTCTAAAAAATATTCTCATTCATTTAGTTAGTTAGCTAGTTAATGTGAGTCAAGAACAATAAGTTATTTTCAACTTAACATTTTTATGTCACACCTTTACAGTTGCTCACAGAAGACAAGAGACTCCTGGATGAAAGACAAAGTACGTATGTATTCACGGCAGTACCATGTGTCCATTACCCAAAATCCATTTTTCTTAGGGTGACTCAAGGAGGGTCTGGTAAACCTGAACACAGAGTGATTTCTGTTCCACAAGAAAAATCCCCAGCTTAAGGAAATCAAAATTTTTATACTGGATTTTAAGCAAACCTCTTTCTTCCAACATAATATATACACTATATGTATGGCAATGTTGTACAGTTTTCATAATACTATCTTATGCTTCACCATCATGTGTATGTTATAGTTATTCTGACCTCTAAATTCACCCTTCAATATATGTTCTGGATAACAGATGCAATTTCTTTAAATATATCTCCTTTAATGTGAGCACAATATTAACCTCTTTCAGAGAATGCTGGAGACAAACTGCAGAGGAAGGAGCTCTCCAGCATTTTCCAGCTGCAACACAGGGTGGGCGTGTCAGAAAAGTGGCTGAAAGGATATTACACAGAGTTCTGCTATTAGCAACTGGCCCCCAAAATGAGAGCTTTTGGCAATCTTACAGCCTTAGCCTGGAGATACTTTCTATGCCTCACTTGACCCAGAAAACTGTTGCCCTCAAGTCCTTTCACCCTCATGAGTACCCTGATTCCCTCTGTAGTTCCCTGAGAAGTTCCTCCCTCCCTGGAGGAATCCCAGGGAGTTGTTTTTCTCTCTGTGGTCCCTTACACAGCTTGCCTATGACCCACAAGATTCTCACTGAGCCTCCACTAGCATTGAATAGCTCTCCTGTAGCTCAAAGTGTTCCCACCCCTCTGTACACTTCCACCATTAGTTACTGAATTCCTACTCCATGCCTGCATTTTAGCAGGTTGCCTCTTGCTTATCCAGTGACCACAGATCACTTCCAGCCTGTCTCTGCTATCCAGTGAGCTGGACTATCACTTCTTCCGTGAGATCTGAATCAATCTCTTTATCTCCTTTTCTTTGTGTCCCTCTTTTTCTCGGTCTCTGTCTCTCTGTATACATATGTGTGTGTGTATGATTTAGTTACACAGTTGTATATATTTATATGTAATTATATAGTTGTTATATTTACATATATATAATATACATATAATATTTACTCTTTATCAGTTTAATTATTCCTTATATTTCCTTATATCAAATTACCCCGTTTAATCTGCTGTGTGTTTTATCTGATTAGATCCAGAAAAGTACACTGTATTTAATTCATAGGGTGAACATATATGTTGCTTCTAATTTTTCCATTATTTTTATAAGAACAACAAAGAATGTCTTTTTTTTTTTATTAAGATTTTATTTATTTATTTGACAGAGATCACAAGTAGGCAGAGAGGCATGCAGAGAAAGAGAGAGGAGGAAGCAGGCTCCCCGCTGAGCAGAGAGCCCGATGTGGGGCTCGATCCCAGGACCCTGGGATCATGGCCTGAGCAGAAGGCAGAGGCTTTAACCCACTGAGCCACCCAGGCACCCCTGTCTTTTTTTTTTTTTTTTTTTAAGATTGTATTTATCTGTTTGTTGGGGCGGGGGGAGCTGAAGGCAGAAGGAGAAGCAGGCTCCCTCCTGAGCAAGGAGCCCAGTGTAGGACTTGATCCCAGGACTCTGGGATCATGACATGAGCAGATCGCAGATGCTTAACTGACTCAGCCACCCAGGTATCCTAGAACGTCTTTGATCCTAAATCTTTGCATTTGTCTGTGATTTTTGTTTGTTTGTTTTTGGGAAAATTCCTAGAGGAGGAACTGCTACTTTAAAAATTATGTGCTTTTTTAAGCCTTTTGGTGTATTTTTCCAAAATGGCCTCCAGAAGAATATAAATAATGTGATAAAATATACTTCTAGGAAAGTGTAGAATGCCTAAGTCCCATTACCTTATAATAAGCAGTTCATAAGGAAATGAAAAAAATGCACTAAGATTGTTCAACAGCATCCCCTTAGTCTACAAAACATCTACCAAAGGTGAGCAAACCTTTATTTATTCATTTATTTATTTATTTATTTATTTATAAATATCATTTATTTATTTATTCATTTATCACAGCCTATGTTGGACTCTCAGAGGTTATTACCTAGAGAAATACAAGTCATACTGAATGGAAGATTATTTCTAGGTCCCTGTTGACTTGTAAACCCTCCACACCCCAGTGCCTTCCCCATTTTCACTTCCACCAGAAACTAGAACCTCTTCACACCTCATCTCTTCCCTCGTTAAAAACCTCAAAGGGACTCAGAAGATGTACAAGCTAAGCCACAGTGTGAGTTCAAAAAGCTTATCAATCACCTTAATCATTACTTACGATTTTCCTGAAAAAAAAAAATTCTGATTTCCAAACATACTGCCCTAAGTTAAAAGTTTTTAAAAAAGAAAACACTTTTACTAATAGAGTATTAGACTTCCTAACTTGAGGAAAAACGTGATTCAATTCTGGGAATGAGGGACATACATTTGGTTTGCCACAGAAATTGAATATCTGAAACTCCTGACTTGATCTGGAAGACACGGGTTATGACAGGACCAGGTTTAAATCAACAGACACTTCTTTAATAATAATAATAGTCCCCGGAATTGTGGACAATGGATCAAATTTTCACAAATTGGTAGTGAAATTTAAAATTTAGGAAAAGCAATGAGTCGAGAGGACTCTAGACTTGGAAATCAATTTACTAGCCTCCTAATAAACCATACTTAGAACTGGCCCTTTCTCAATCATTAACTATTAAGCCCATAATCACCTACAAATTTTTTTTTCAGAACCACCTATCTTTAATACAGAATTAGAAAGAGTCATGTCTATGCCCCAAAGTCTAAGGCACTTTCCTGTTCCTAAATACTTGCTATTTACTCAAGTATCTAGATTCTGGACCTTAACTCTTCCAATACTCAGCAAGTCTTCATTTATTCCAAATAAAGCAACTGCTTTGTCCAGGTACATGAGGCCTCATACCTCAGTCACAGCGACTTGATAACTGCACTTAAACCTGCTCAATGACTCCTTTGTTTCACATGTGTTTCAGACATGGTGCTAAATGATTTAAACTTATAAAAAATATGAAGAGGAAAAAAATAAATCTTCAGGCTGGTTGATTTGGCCACTTGTACAGATGTAGTCTTTTTTTTTTTTTTTTAACATTCTTGCCAATTAAAATGTAAAGATTAGAGGCTTCATGCTTTTAAAAGCTTCTTGGTGTCTTCAAGAATAACATCTTACTAAAAGGCATGGGGTCATTACCTCCGTTGTATTACTCATAATTGCACAAATGACACATAGCTAGTACCCTAATTCCATTCTCATTAGCTTCATGAATCTACTATCAACTCCTGGTCACAGCCTGGTGCTGTCCTATTAATAGACATATGAAAAACCAAGGAAAGAGCATTCTTTTGAACTTGGACTCTTCTCGTTGACAGGAAATGAAAAAGAGCAGTGGTTTTTTGTTTTGTTTTGTTTTGTTTTTAGTTTCTTTCTGAGAAGTCCCTGTACTCAGCAACGTCAAAGCTGTGGCTGCTTCAAAGAGGCTTCCAGCAGAGTGACAGACTCCCTTCTGAGGAAGAAGGATGGAAATGAAAGCTCTTCTGGATCTCAGCATCACAGGATCCTGCACATGGCAGTATTTCAAAGGCCCCCTTATTCCCTTCAATGGGACAATGTCACTTTAGTAAAATGCAACTAGGTAGAAAAGTAAAGCAAAATCATGCAGCTTTTTGTCTCCTACTCAGCACCTCTGAAACTCTGCCATCCTGCTGTCTGTTGAGAAGATACAAATGTTCAATCAAGTATTGGGGGCCCAAGAGTTCAGAACTCACAATTTAACAATGACATTTGCAGAACTATGGAAGGCTGAATTATGTCCTCAAAGATATCTACAGCCTTATTCCTGGACCCTGGGAATATACTACTTTCCAGGGTAAAAGTGACTGCAGATGTTATTAAGTTAACCACCTTGAGATGGAGAGACTAACCTGTGTTATTCAGATGGGCTAAAGTCATCAAAAGAGGTTCAAGATTTACTGTACGGTGACTAACATAATAATAAAAAAGAGGTTCAAGTCAGAAAAAGGAGATGTGACCATGGAACCAGAGGTTAGAATGATGAGCTCTGAAAACAGAAGGAATCATAAGCAAATGTATGCAAATGTCTGACAGACGCTGGTAAACAGATCTTTTTTTTCCTGAAGCTTCCAGAAAGAATGCAGTTCTGCCAACCTCTTGATTTCAGACTTCTAAATTTAGAACTATAAGAATATAACTTGTGTTTTTTTATGCTGAGTTTATGGTCACTTGTTACCACAGTCACAGGAAACTAACACAAAAATCAAGTATCATGTGTCAAGTGTCCATAATGAATTTAGGTTTGTGACTGTTTAGAGATCTCATGAAGAAGATATCCATGATAAAGTCTGAGTGCCATAAAATCTCTATATGCACATGAAGGGAAAAGCAGATAAACTCTAGGAGCTAAATGGTGGCCTGAGATACAGGCAAGAGCATTCATCCTAAAATCCACCCCCTTATTAGGTCATGTTTCCACCTGAAAAATCTTTGGCCTAATAGATTACTATTAAAAACACTGATACTGGTGTTAAAACAGGTTAATAATTTGTTTCCAATCTGTTTTTTGAGACACATCTCCTCTTGCATGATACATGCCGGATGCATTCCCTGAACAAACTCACCAGGTCTAGGCCCATTGATTAGAATGCCTGACTTGGCATATTATCTACTAGGGACTTCAAGAGATCAAGGGTAAACATCTTTTCTAAAAAGTTTTTGCTGACTCCAGATTCCATCCCTGATGGTCTAAACACTTTAATGAAATATTACTGCATTTTCAATTTTATTAACACATTTTATATTATAAGATAAATATCTGCCCATCCCTATTTGATTATGGTCTTAAGGAAGGAAGAGGAGAGACCAATCTTAAAACTTTTTGATTCTTGATATTTCAAGTTTGGCATTCAGAAAAAGAATGGGAGAATCAAGAAATGACTTAATGAGTGAATGAAAAAAAGAAGAGTGTGAGTATTTTAGGTACAATATAGGGCACACAAATAACTTAATGAGTTCAATTTGTGTGCAGACCTCTAGATTTTCACATGTTTTGTGGCAACAAAAATCCCAGCTCCTGACCAGGGTTAACAGCACCCTGTGTAAACTGGGTCTGGCCATGACTGCATTCTCCCTGGCTCCTTTCCCTGCTTTCCAGCATGTTAACCATCTTGCAATTACTCAGAGTCAATATTCTTTGTTCTTGTCTTAGTAATTTTGCAAATGTCTCTGCCCATTATACAACCTACATTGACTAACTCCATTTTAACCTTCTCTTCCACACCCTGTGAGCTCTTTTCTATTCAACAGATCTCACAATGAATACCAATTTTCATAAAAACCTTCTATGACCCCCCCATTTAAAGCAGATCCCTGCTATTTTCTCTCATATTCTTTTCCTCTAAATCACAACTTATAATTTTCTTCTTTATTTGGTCTCTCCCATGGAGTTAAGATCTGTAAAGACAGAGGCCATGTCAGTTTTCTTCCTCACTATTGTGTCCCTAACACCTTACAAAGACTGTTCACCAAGCCAGTGTTCAAAAAATATTTGTTGAACAGTTGACTCAATGAATAATATGTACGTTAAAGAACATATATGTAACTTAATGGCCAACGTTTCCTAATCAGAGACAGGTACCTTGCCATACTTTTTTTTGTCACAATCAGTTAAGTGAACACAAATTGATGAATACAAATCTAATACTTTATAGTAAGTATTCTGATCTGTCCATTTTAATTCCAGATTATGGAAACACTGGCTAGATATGACGGTAAATAGGTACTGATTGAAAGAAGAATTACAGCTGAGGAAAAGCAGATCAGCATGCATTAGTTCCATATAAATATCAACACTTTGGGTTCAAGAAAACAAAATGAAGTACATTTGATATGAGACTGTCCTCATGCTCTAATAGTAAATATGACTTCTGATCTTAGAGATTACTTGTGGCCAATGAGATTAAAGTATTACAGTGGGTTCCTACTTTGCACTTAAATATGTTTTCAAGGAATAATGAAATTTGTATGATTTTTTGCATTCACAGTTGGCTTTTTGTGTTACTTCATATTAGAGACAACTTTATGGTATTGTATCACTATAGTGAAGATCCTGCTTCCTGAAAACTCTGAATTCTCCAGTCTAGAGTGGTGGCTGACTCCTGCACTCTCCAAAGCACCATCATTTTATAAGGCCAATCATTTCAGAGTATTTCTTAAAGGTGATTATGTTAATTGTGACTCCTACTGCAATCACCTCCATGTTTTTAAAATAATCTCATTCTCAAGACAATGTGAATTTCTGCTATTTTCTGGGGGCTAAGAGACTAAGACATATATACAGGGTAATGATGATAATTATCGTTAATGTTTTACTTGTCTTTGTGTAGTTTTTTCCGTGAAGCACATAAACATTTATTCTTACTTGAGGCTCAGAAACATATTTAAGGTTTTGTTTTTACTTCATGTCCCCTAATAATAAAGATCTTTTTCATATAGTAAAACTTTATCAACACGGTTTATGGTTGTCTATATTTATATGTTTGTGTCCTACACCAACAAGGATTCTGGTTTATTCAGGTGGTATCACATCTCTCTATAATACCCATCATACATAAGATCCCCAATAATATTTACTGAATTGAACATATTGAAATAGTTGTTATAGAGATCAAATATCTTTTAGAAATTAGAATCCTAGGTTAAGTGTGTGATCTACTTACAAGTTCAAATTTGATAGGCATTAAAATCAGGACTAGAAATTACTTAACCAATACCTTGAGTAAAATTCTTTCCACTGAATAGCATTTCTGAAAATATTTATGTATCCTTAAGAATTATTGGCAGAATAAGGCAAATGACTTTAATTCAAAATAAATAATGTATAAGTATATAAAATATTGTTTCTTTGAACAGGTTTTGAGTTAGTACAGTGGTTCAGTCATTGGCTAGTTTTTTATTAGTGATAGAGGAGGGAAGGCTTGACCATAAAAACAACGGTTGGGGTAGGTAACAGCTGAAGTCCCTTTCAACAGGGAAAATCCATGGCTCTAATTTTTCCAAAGACCTGCTCTATATTTTATCAACCAATTATTTGTGTTCACTAAAAAAAATTAATTAGTGGGGGGAAAAAAACCCAGTAGATTCTAATCCAGAAATAGGATTCTAATTCTGATACTGCTGACCTGAGACAAGTAATGATAGAAGATTGAAATAATTCAGGATAGGAGATCTGGAATTATCCTTGCTGAACTTAAGTCTTGACTTTACCTCTATGTCCTAAGCATGCAACTTAATCTCTGTAAGACTCCATCATCTCCTCTGTCAACTGAAGATGATGCCACCATAACATTCCTATCAGGAATAAATGAATAGCTACAACATGCTTATTAGCAGAGCACCTGATCTGGAATAGAGTAGTGTCTCAATAAATGCCAACCATCTTTCCCAGCATGGTTCCTCAGAGATAAAATAAAAAACTGTACTAGATCAGAAATACCAAATAAGATAGGAAGAGTTCCACCACTCTCACACATCTATCATATATTTCTAAGTAATTACCACATGGAATGCTAAGAAGCTAGCCTGGTTTTGAGGATCCTGCTCAACACAACCACTAGCCACTAGCAGCTGACTGACACTGACAGAAGAAATAGAACCTACTTAGACTGGATAACACTAAGACTACCTGTGATTCTTCAGAACAAAGTAGCAACTGTACAAAAAGACACCAGGTCACAGCATTATAGATATGATGCTGCCATTTATCTCATGAAAGTTTTTTTTTTTTTTGAAAGTTTATTTGAATACACCATAAATGCTCATGCACACACTCATAGTCATGGCGTCTTCTAATGGATTAAATCACTTCCATTGTCCATGTTAAAAAAAAAAAAAAAAAAAAAGCACTTCTCCTTTTTCCCTATCGCCATCTTCCCAAAGTCATGGTCAGAGTGTTTTGTGAAGAAAGGGCTGATGTCTGAATGAGGAAGAAAACTCAAAGCTTACAGCATCAAACTGTATCCCACAATCACGCAGTGTGACTATTTTGGGTCACAATAAAAAAGAAATGAATACATTTTCTTTCCAGCAAGATCTGACCTCTGTCGGTATAGCCAATTCAGAATATTTAAAAATCTTCACTTAATACCATCTCACTTATTTTTATCATCTTTTTAATTGTGGAAACATGTTGTTAAAGAATGGGCACAAATTGTAAAGAGGACTAAATGCTATTAGTTAAGGTACATTTGTTGATAATTCATATATAGTTAACATTTCAAATGAAAGAGAGAATGGTGCTAGTGATTAAAATTAATGGAAACTGATCAGAATAATTTGTTCCCTTTGTCCCTCTCACTGAAACTCATTGGTACCTACTATATCCTAGAGATCAGGATGATTCTTAATGGCTGTCTTCAGAAGCAATCTGATTAGCATTTGATTCATGTATCTAAACTCTATGGCCAACATGGTAAGCAGCATTTTAACAGAGACATTTGGTGAACAAGTTGTCTTGATTTGCTTTGGTTTTAATAATGTATTAGGAAATCTTAAGGTCTCTCAAGCATTAGCACAATTTAAGTAGTCAGAGTTTTCTGTAAATCATAATTCTTTTGGATTTATGTTTTCTTGAAGCAATAGGACTGCCTGCCTATGTAAACACTAATGGTATAAATAAAGGAAGATACTCAACAGAGAGAAGCCTGAAATGACTCTGTGCATTTTATGAGGTTTAGTGATTTGGTTTGGGAGTATTCTGCTTGCTGAATATACCAAAGAATATATCAAGAAAGGGAAAGAGTGGGAAAGAAAAAAAATCAAGAATCAAACACTTCTCCTCAGTTACAAAATTGCCTATCTCCAAATTTTAAATTCTGTCCTTAAATAATTTTCCAAAATCAATTATTTCACAACCAGATGGTAAGTTGTTCACAGGTAGTTGGATACAATGTAAATAATATAAATAAATTTATTATTCTACAAAATCATATTGTCATTTATTATAATTTTACTTAGGAATAAATACTGTCTTCGAGAATGTCTGAATGTAATACAAAATATAATTTTATAGACTACTAAACCATATGATGCTACCATTTTCTAAACATGTTCTTAGTCAGAAATTACATTTTCAAATGGTTCAGTCTAATTTTTTTTAAACAAAAAAGACTTCTAAATACAAGCTGTAAAATTAAACTACACTAACTAGTGGCAAACTGGACTTAAGATATCTAAAGAAATCCTCTAGCTTTCATAAAGTTCACATCAAATAAACGTTTAGCCACTGAGCCACCCAGACACCCCTCAAATAAATGTTTAAAAGGAATTTCCTTTAGGTTTTTGGAAGGTTAATGGCAGAGGTGGAGTATGTTAGTGTGTAAGTCTGGTCTAGAGTCTAGACAACAATATTATTTTGAAATCTATTTAGTACAAGTAAGGCATTTTCTAAAAATGTAATTTTTAATTAAGAAAAACTTAGACAATACATATATAAAATATAAGCATTTCATTCTCGCTCATTGCCAAATGTCACAATCCTCCCATTATAGAGTCCTTCATTTTTAACTATACCTTAATATACAGTGTAACAGAAAGTGTTTTTGAAGTTTAACACATAATAAGGCAATGTTACACCCACCCTTTAATAGGCACAGCTTTAGTTTTTTGGCTCAAGTGCTTTCTCCAGAAAGTGGTTTTACACATATTGATTTATTTATTTGAGAGAGAGAATGTGCATGAGTGGGAGGTGCAAAGAGACAGAGAACCTCAAACAGACTTCCACCCTGAGCACCCAGAGCCCAAAGTAAGGCTGGATCTCACAACCCTGAGATCATGACCTGAGCGTAAACCAAGAGTCAGACGCGTAACAGACTACGCCAGCCAGGTGCCAACAGAAAGAGGTTTTAAGCCAAAGATATAATTGAATCTATGATAGGAAAATATTTGTTCATTGTGCTTCAAAGATCCTGGGCAATAAAAAATTAATTTTTTCCCTTTTATAATCCATAATGTCCTTTCTATGCAGTATTCCATTTATAATGCGAAAGAAAGAAAAGAAAAAACAAAACCTAAATTTCAGTAAGTGAAAGAGAAATATGCAAAATGAGAGCAAGTACATGAATTTCTAGTCTGGAAGTCTGCCTGGCATCATTATGCTGGAATTGATGTGGTCACACCCAGAGGTCATTAAAAAACATTTCACCAGGGGAACTCCTTGAACTAAAGAGCAAATGAAATCTTAGAGTGTTTAACAGGAGTAATGATAAGAAGTAAGAATTAATGACACCCTGAAGTCACAGTCTCAGGGAAACAGTTGACAAGAGTAATTTACCTAACACTTTGGAACCTCTGGAGTCTATCTAATAATTATCTCTCTGCCTTCCCTTCCCCTCATTTATCCACCCTTTCTCCATTCATTCTCTTTAATTCTGGGAATGTGCTTCCACAGTTTTGTTCCCTGACTTCTTAATTTGTCTGAGTCTGTCTCTGCCATTTGAGTCCCTCTCTCACATTAATGCCAAATTTATATTTTCTTTCTTACTTACTATGTCCATAACCTTCTTAAGGAACTGTATTGTGAAAGGTCAATGAGAATATTAAATATTGATTGTACTTTTTAGAGTAACATTTTAGTTTTTTTTATTATAAAATTCAGCTAAATAAAATATCACCTCTGGTTTCTTTGCAGGAATTCTAACTAAATTAATTTGCCTTTCCTTTCTGTTACACTACCATGATATAGTGAGTGACCTACAATAGAAAAAGTTTTCTCACTTTAATTTACACTTAGCAAAATATACTTTGGGATAATTAAATCTTACAGCAAGAATGAGGACTTGGACTTTTGTCAGTTTTAACACTTTTCTGTGTAATTTATGGAATTTGTATCTAATATTTGGAGTCAGAAATAAATTGAGTAGAAAAAATAGCTCTGTGTTGTGTTAAATCTCTCAAATCTATTTTTATTTTTTCCCTAATGGGACTTTCCCTTCCTTTGTTCTTAATACAAACACTTCAAACAGGATGCACTAAAATTCTGCACATTCATACTATCAGCAAATCATTGAAGAAAAACCAACTCCTAGAGTTAGGGTAATATTCTATACAGTCAAAATTTAACAGTACATTTCCTCCTTTGGCACAATCAGAAGCTCTTTTTACAGGTAAATTATAAGTTTTGGCTTGCGCAAGAGACATCATTTGATTGGACTACCATATAAAACCACCAAAAAACCTTATTAATTGAAAGACATTGCAAGTAGCAGCAGGGATTTGACATGGCAAAGACTGGCCTCTCAATGAATCAAAAGGCTCAATGAATCCAGGAAAAATGCCCCTGAGAACTGTATAATGCTGGTGTATGATGACTAATGATACAGTATTTCTGTCCTGTTCTCATAAGCATGAGTATCTGAAGGGCAAACTGGTTTGATTTCGGGTAAACCATTCAATCATTGAATGTTAAAAATTAGTTAAGATTCCAAGCGTAAATTCTCCTAGAAAACTGGACTTTCCCACAATCTGGAGACACTCAGAAAGTCAACTTTGTCATTATGATCTGAGCAAAGAGTGCCAAAATAAAAGCACCATTCAGCTTTTCCATCTGAATAAACTATCCAATAGCACATAGAGTTAGGTGTGCATTTGTGCACACGTGTACATGTCTAGTCCTGCCCCTTGTCTCTGCCCCTTAACTGTTTATATCAGGGCCTGGAAGCTCCTTCTTATTAGTCCATAAGGAGTTGTTCTGTTCTTTGTAATGGCTCTAGTAGTCCACAGCTTGAATTTCCCTAATTTATTTTGTCTGCTATGGATTGTGGGCATCATTATTTCCCTTACTATGAGATTACAGACAACACTGCAACAAATATTCCTGTATGTAAATCAACTCAGACATACGTGAGTTTAGTTTTTGTAATAATTAATTATTAGTAATAATTACATTACATTAGTAATAATAGTCCTAGATATACAATGTTCAACTCAAAGATTATGGCTCTTTTGATCAAATTTGTCAAAATGCTATCCAACAAAAAAATATATAAAAAGATATTTCCTTAAATTTTCCAATAGTATAATGAAACATTTTGATGTCCAATAAATAATTAGGTAAAAACAATTCCTCTTTGTCATTTACATTTTCATTAACAGTGTACTGAACTTCTCTTTATATATTATCTTTATTGTGTCTATTCTCTGCCTATTTTTCTATGGGTTTTTAAATTTTTTATTAATTGTCTTTATCCTATAAACAATTAAGTGTTTGGCCGGAGACACACAATACAAATTTTCCATGCCGTGGTTTGCCTTTTGACTCTGTTTATGTTCCTTTCAGCTGTACTGAAGCATTATTTACATAAAATGTACCCATTTCAAGGATACAATTTAAGTGTTGCACCATGCGATACAGAAGGTTTTTGTCGCCCGAATAGTGTTCTAATTTCACTTTAAAAATCTTTTCTATTTATATTCTCAACCACAAAACTGATTTCTTTAACTGTAGATTGGTTTCCTTGTTCTAAAACTCTATAAATGCCTAATATGTACTCTTTTTATGTGGATGCTTTTGCTTCGTATCATATTGTAAAGTTTGTCTATATTAATACATAGAGCATTCCTTTTTATTCTGAGTAGTTTTACCTTGTGTGAATATACCAAAGGTGTTTATCAATTCATATATTTTCTTTTGGGTTGTTTCTAGTTTGGAGCTTTTTTTTTCATATGACTATATTTAACTTTCTAAAATTGTGTGTGTTTTTAATTGAAGTATAGTTGGCATGCAGTACTTTATCAGTTTCAGGTTCAACACAATGATCTAACATTCATTATACAGTACAAAATGCTCACATGGTAAGTGTAGTTGTCACCACACAAAGTTGTACAAGAAAATACCAAATCGATTATAAAAATGGTTAGAAACGTACTCTCCTGCCAGCCCATATATGGTAGTTCCTGTTGCCTGGCATTATGTCAGTCTTTTACTTTAGCCATTCAAGTAGATGTGTGGTGGTATCTTACTGTTTTACTTTGAAATGCCTGATAATAATGCTGAATATATTTTAACATGCATAATTTGCCAGTATTATTTTTTATGAGGATTTTACTCAAAATTTTCTATTGGGTTGTCTTTATTTTATGGGCTGTATTTATTTTAGTTAGAATTCTTCATATATTAAAAAACTATATGTATGAATGCAAGCTTTTTGTCAGCACGCCCGTGCACGCACAAACACACACACACACACACACAATTTTCACCCAGTCTGACTTGTCCTTTTATTTCCCTAACACTTTTTAAAAGGCCAAATGTTAAGTTCTCAATATTGATGAAATTGGATTAATTCATCGTTTTTCTTTTCTTCTCATCATCAGGGAAATGGAAATCAAACCCACAATGAGATAACTCCTTACACCTGTCAGAAAGAGTAGACTCAAAAGGAAATGACAAGTGTTGGCAAAGACATGGAGAAAAAGGAATCCTCCTTCACTGGACTGTAAATTGGTGCACCCACTGCGGAAAACAATATGGAGGTCCCCAAAATATTAAAAAAAGAAATACCATACAATTCAGTAATTCCACCACTGGGTGTTTACCCAAAGAAAACAAAACCACTAATTCAAAAAGCTATATGCACCCCTATGTTTACTGCAGCATTAAATACAACAGCCAACATATGGACCCAACCTAAAATGTCCATCAAAGATGGATGAATAAAGTACACACACACATACAGAGCATTATTACTCAGCCATAAAAAGGAATGAGATCTTGCCATTTGCAACAACATAGATGGACCTAGAGAGTATTAAGCCAAGTGAAATAAATCAGACAGAAAAAGACCAATACCATATGATTTCATTTATATTTGGAATCTAACAAAACAAAATAAAACCAACCAGAAGACTGATAAATAAGGAAAACAAACTGACAACTGACAGAGGGGAGGAGATTGGGGAGGTGGGCAAAATGGGTGAAGGGCAGTTAGAGATACAGGCTTCCAGTTATGGAATGAATAAGTCATGGGAATAAAAGGCACATGACGGGGAATATAGTTAATGATATTATAATAGGCTTGTATAGTAGAGATGACAGCTACATTTGTGGTGAGCATAGCATAAAGTATAGAGATGCTGAATTGCTATTTTGGACATCTGAAACTAAAGTAACGTTGTATGTCAACTACACTAAAAAAAAATCAGGACAAGCTTTTGTTATTTCAGTGTTAAAATTTGTCTGCTGATGGTCTGAAGCTCATTAGTAAAAAGGAGAGAATGTTAGAAACTGAGCAACGCAAGCTACAACTACCTATCACTCTAAGAATCTGATGATTGGGTGATTGTAGGCAGCACTGGATAAACCAGAGTATCAGAGATTTGGGGGGGGGAGAGCCTATTTAGATGCTTCTGAGGAGCAATAAATGGGAGTTTGAGCGATTTAAAAACAGTAATTTTTATAAATGCCATCACCTGTTAGTCTTTCTAGCTAAGCAATGGTTTCAAATGCCTTGGCTTTTATGCATATGCATATATATGCATAATTAACTTTGAACTCATCCTTTCAGACCTGATTTGAAATACAAAATTTTCTCTTTCACTTTTTTCACACATTTCCCTGCTTTCTTGATGGTTTCCACCAATGAGAGCAGCAATCTTTGTTGACATTTCTACATTTTAAAGCCACAAATATTAGATGTGAAGTAATAAATTTATAGCAATGGAAATCCTCAAAATTGGCCCATTCGATCAAATTTTCATTCCTTGGAATAAATCTGGAAAATGAGTATTTGGAGTAAATCACATGATTTTCAAGGCTTATATATAAATAGCTGAATTTCTCAGGTGAATTGATGGGCGCACACACACAGGTTTTGTAACCGTAGCTCCAGACACATGGATATTTCATCTATGAATTTCCTTGACATCAGAATCAGGTTTTATTTATATTTGTACACCTGCATCTTAATAATGCAATATCTGGTACACAGGAATAAAACATCTGAGACTAAATTTTTTAATAATCACAATAAATCCATTTGTTTATATATAGTTAACTACTTTAAGTGGATTTCAAGATATGGTCATCAAAGGGTAGAGTTTTTGATTTATTACCATTTTCACATAAATTATTTTCCAACGTTTCCATCTGCTTACAATGCTGGTCTAACATTGTAAGCGATTTTGGAGGAGTATCACTTTCTCAACATAGGTAGTCTATCCATTTCAGGGCCCCCCACTTTTCCTTTGCTGACACATTTTTTGAAGAGGTAGTTTATAGTTATCCCCTCTTCATTTCCCTTCCACTTCTTGATGTATTACAATTTGTATTTGCCTCTGTTATCCAGAAACTGAACTTCTTAATTAACTCCAAATGACTAAACAAAAGTCACTTTCAGTCCTGATTTGAACACTGCATAGGATGAGACAATGTCTTCTTCATCCTACTCACTGAAGTTTCCCTTCTTTGACTTCAGAGACTATTTCCTTAATTTTATTCCATCCTTTATTTTCATTCTTGGGGTTATTCCTTAAACACTAGTGTTTCTGAGTGTGCTATCATCATCTCCTCTACCCTTACCCCTCTCACTGAGTGAAGTCATCCAACACTATAAATCCAGATACTATATTTGGGAGACTGCATTTTTGTTCAGAATGCTCTCTACCTTTTTCATAGTGTCTTCGGGGGAGAATATACTTTCTGGCCATTTTGATGACTGGCTGGGCCATGGGATTTGTTTCACTCAATGAAGTATGAGCACAAGGTAATTTTCTAGGGGTATAGCACACTGAGGCCTCAAGACACATCATGGGCTTTTGTTAGCTCTTTCTGCATCTTCGCCATCCATCATGAAAGGAACAGCCCTTGCGGAATGTCTAGTCCCAGGATAGGGAGACATATGAAGTAGTACTGAGATGGTACAGCCCAAAGATGAGTGTTAACTTACTCCAGGAGAGCGACATCTAATCTACAGGCCCAGGAGCAAAAAATAAGTATCTGTTCTAGACTACTAAGCTTTGGGATAGTTTTTATTTGGAGGTTTTGAAGCACGTATTTGGTACTATACCATGTTTTTGTTAATGTCACTCAAACCATCCTCCTAAGTTTTCAGCAAAAATATCCAACTGTCATTTTAACATTCTCCTCTGGATGACTCAACTGTACCTCAAATTCAACATATACAAAAATGAACTTGTGTTTTCCCAAGGTAGGCTAATTTTCCCATGTTACTACTTATTTCAGTAAAGAAGAATTGCATTTGTCTATTTTCCAAGCAAAAAACCAAGGCACTGTTATCCTTTCTTCATCCCTCTTCCTCAGCCCAACTGCTAACTGATCAATCATTAATTCCCTTTATGGTAGTATAATCTTATGAGCTAATATGCTTTTCTGTTGTTTTATATATCCCTATAAGCCACCTTAAATCTTTCATGAAATAAGAATAGAAACAACAAAAATACT
The DNA here is from genome assembly GCF_963455335.1 of Martes martes. Taxonomy (NCBI): domain Eukaryota; kingdom Metazoa; phylum Chordata; class Mammalia; order Carnivora; family Mustelidae; genus Martes; species Martes martes. The sequence continues at coordinate 35,634,412 of NC_137899.1, forward strand.
AGGTTTTTTTTCTCCTTAGTAGCCCTAATACATGGAATCACGTCTTCATCCCCACTGCAACTATCTTGGTTGAGACACCCTGAATTTCTTAAAATACCAAAGCTTCTAACTTCCTACTTACTTATTCTCCAGTGGATTCTGCACTCTTCTTTTGGTGTACCTTTTAACCTGAAAATCTGATCTACTTAAAATCCTCACTGGCCAGCTACTTTCAGAATAAATGCAGCCCAAGAACACAGAAACCCAACTTGCAGGTGCCAGAGTGGCTCAGTGGGTTAAGCCTCTGCCTTCCACTCAGGTCATGATCTCAGGGTCCTAGATCGAGCCCTGCATCAGGGCTCTCCGCTCGGTAGGGAGCCTGCTTGCCTCTGCCTGCCTCTCTGCCTACTTGTGATCTCTCCCTCTGTGTCAAAGAAAGAAATAAAATCTTAAAAAAAAAAAAAAAAGAAAGAAAGAAAGAAAAGAAACCGAACTTGCTATCCAAATATATTATTAACACACTGCAGCTGGGTGAACACAGAAACCTCTCATACCTTTATATGTTTTTCAAGGAGCCCCTTCGCATAAAACATCCCTTGTTTTTTCTCCATGGTCCCTCTTGTTAGCTGACTCCTGTTCATCCTTTCAGTCCCATTTTAGCTGTTATCTCATCCACCGATCCTCTTTAACCACTCTGTACCACTTTGCCCACAACTAGACTGAGTTAACTCCCCAATGGGAACTTGTGCATAAGCATATAACATCTTATAGCATTAACTTATGCCCCTGCTTCTGCTTTAGATATTTCATAGGAAACATGGTTAGTATTTTTTAATATCTAGTTTCTGGGGGAGTTGTTTCATTTATCTATCTCAAGCACCTATACATAAATAGTAACAAAATATTTGGGGGACAAATGAATGGATCTAAGTTTGAATAAATAGTTAAGAGGTAGGCAATGATTTAACTCCAATACCCAATAAAACTAAATCTACCAGAAACTCATCAAACTTCTTTTCATTTAAGACACAGACATTCAAGAAGAACCTCCCTGGAAAGTCTTTTTCAACCTGCCAACGCAAGAGTTGCACATCCCAAACTGGCTGAGTACTCCGTACAAACTTTAATTATCACAGCATATTATTATAATCTGTTTCTAAGCTTGACTTTCCCAGTAGGCTGTGAAATCCCTGAGGCCTGAATGACAATATTATTAAGTAGTGAAATCCTAAAACTGAGCAGTCAAATCCCAAAACAATGTTGTTACTTTATGTAGCACCGATCAATGTTTGCTGAACTAGATCATTCATTCCTTTAATAGTAATAGAGCTTCATTATATACCACACACAAATCCCAAAGCTGGGAATGGAAACAGAGGTGTAACTTGGCAATCACCTACACTTATTTGCTATGAAAACTTAAGAGTATGGAGCTCAAAAGCAGAAAAGATGGTTTGTTTTATTATTTCTATAGTTACAGGATGTTTGAAAATTATCTATAGAACTGCAACTTGAACAATGGCTTCAGGAAACTGAGAAGAGGTGCACTGTCCCCCAAATAAGCCAACAGCCCCTGCTATTCCATTATCACTCGGAGTAAATGCATAACTGCACTTAAGGTTTATACTGGTCTCAACGCAATATGGTCTATCACATTAAGATACCAGCAACTCTCATCTTATAAGATCATTACTAATCCAACTGAGTTCTATTATCATATTTTATTAGTTTAGCAGGTCTTTTCCTGAGCTCTACAGTGTTGTTGTTTTTAATATGCATCTATATTTTGTCTATCTGTGTTCAAATTCCTCTTATGAAAGCTATTACTCTTGGTAGATGGCCTGATTTTAAGAATTGTATTTTTCGTTTTCCCTACTGTATATCACCATCATATTAAGTCACTTTAATGACTGCTTAAAATGTGTAAGTGCGGCTCAGTGACATTCTTATTGCATGCTTTATTTCACAAATTCAGAGTATTATATTATTAACTTTGTAGAGCTCTGAAAATCAGTAAGCAAGTCATATAAGAATCTTTTAATTTTTTATGGATTTATCATCAAAACTGCATTTCAAATACATGAACATTATTAAAAAATATTTAATAAGAAAACTGTTTTGAGGATATAGGGGTATAAATTAATAATCTTCTACAATTTAATAGGATACTATGATATGTAACACATATATAATGTCATGCTTTTTACTTTCTTCTACAATTAAAATGGCTAAACATTAATAAATACCACTCTGAATGAAAGCAGTGGTTTTGTTTCTATCAGTCTGAGAGATAAAGAATTCATTGAGTTACAGCATGTGGGCATGGATACAATTTGGCTATCGTTATATATTCTTGCTTTGCACTTTGTGAATCCAGAACCATTTGGGGAGGATTAAAATTCCAGATTGATTTTTATAGATGACAAATTCTCACTTTTTATTTTCCTTTGGGCTAACAGTAAAAAGTACATGAGGTATTGGCCAAAGTGAATTCTGAGGTCATTTAAAGTCCTCAAAACCAATGATTCTACAATAGAGTCCTTTCCCTACACTGCCTCCCGTAGCATCAGAGTGAGGCACACTATGATGACTAAATTGCCCTTTACAGTTGTGTCTACTAGTCTAGGTGGCATATGTGTAATGTACATTGCACAGGCTAAAACATCATACTTAACCACAAGCTCAGCAATTGTATATGTCTGGGGTGCATGTAACTTTAATGAACTTCAATCCCGGTCCTGATGATCTCTCCCATTTATAAAGATAACTTTGGAATCAGGTCCTATTCCCCTGCCTACTCTGAAATAATCTATAAATCTAATGATCAAAGCCTTTATTCCAGCATTTAGTCACTGATGAAAGATCATTCTATATCAAACTTGATTGCTATATCCATAATGTTGACACTGGTCCATTGTTAAACATACTCATCTTGAAGGGAGCATTGAAGCTCTGTAAAACAGCTAAGTCTATTATTCTTTGAAAAGAGACCAAGTTAAGAAAGGAAATTCTTGGGGCGCCTGGGTGGCTCAGTGGGTTAAAGCCTCTGTCTTCGACTCAGGTCATGATCCCAGGGTCCTGGGATAGAGCCCTGCATCGGGCTAGCTGAACTTGCTTCCCTTCCTCTCTCTCTCTGCCTACTTGTGATCTCTGTCTGTCAAGTAAATAAATAAAATCTTTAAAAAAAAAAAAAAAAGAAGAAGAAGAAAGAAAGGAACTTCTTCTTTATGAACACATTGGTTGTTATCAAATTCCTGATTTCACTGAGGAATACTGAACACTGTACTAAAACATTATGATTAGGCAGACCACAAACATTTTCATGTAATATATAAAAATTACTTTGCTAAAGATATTTTTGATTTCTCAGTTTTTCTTTTAAATTATTCAACATTTTTCTGTTGACTTAGAATATTACTAATCAGAAAATTGCTCATTAATTGGTCTAGCAGTCATGGGTCTTAAAATTGCCGATGGTAATTACTTTCAGGAAATTCCTATTCAAGTTAAAATTATGGCAATATTGCCAAAACTCTGGGTAAACATGATAAGTGCTTCCGTATCTTATGGCCAGTCTCGGAAGTATTAGACGGTTACTGGGAGGGGTGCCTGGGTGAGTCAGTTGGTTGAGTACCTGCCTTTGGCTTGGGTGGTGATCCCAGCATCCTGGGATCAAGCCTGGGGCTGGGCTCACTGATCATCATAGAGCCTGCTACTCCCTCTTCTTCTGCCTGCCGTGCTGCCTACTTGTGCTCTCTGTCAAATAAATGAATGAAATCTTTAAAATAATTTTAAAAAAGGTTACTAGAATACACTTTTGAACAAAACAACGATATCATTGGGGGAAATAAAAAAAAAACAACCTTGTATGTCCATAGCATTCTGGTTCCTGGTTCCAAATTACAAAGTTACTCCTCAAACTCTATAGCAATTGTAAAACATGTTTGGGCCACCTCACTATCAAAAAGAAAGAAAAATGTTACAGGTAGCACAGCTGTTACAAATTAACTACTTCAAACTCATTAACAGTGCAAGGAAACTGAAGTCCCAAATGACAAAGCATAATTGAAAATGGGGAAGTTTGGTTAGAACAGAGCAAAAACCAGAATCCAAACCTTTTAATTTTCAGTCCAGTATTCTTTCCAATCATTTGATGAGACATCACATGAGGGAATGAGAGGATGCAGTTTAAGGTAAACAGAAAAAGAGAGCCTATAGGAAGATTTTGGCAAGATCCAATTACAGAGTTGTGCTTTTTTATGGCTCCCAGCACTGGCCGATGGGAAGGGGAGGGGATGAGATGTCTGATGAAAATCTGATTCTTGCTTTTGTTTTATGTAGAGGTGTATTTTGTTTTCTTGTATGCTTGCATGATTTTCCCTTCATCACAGAAATTAACAGAGTTTACCAAAATACATCCAACTGTGGGTCTATTTTCTTTTATCCTTCCTAGTTTTCAGAGTCCCTTAAATTTTAACTCTCACGTTTTCTTAGGTGGTTTTCTCATCAGTTTTTATTGTTGCTCCTCCTCACTCCCCCACTTTGAAACTGCTTTTCTTTAACACTTCTGCAACTGCTATTTCCCATTTTCAGCAAATCTATGCCATACACAGTAAGATTTAACTTAATTTCACAGATTTTATAACATAAAACAAATCAGGCAGCAGGAATTATCATATAGCATAGACTGTTAGACACACCTTGTTTCCAGAGTACATGTGAAAAAGAAGTTTCTAGAAATAAATAAATATCCAAGTTTTTTTAAAGTTACTGTCCTAGTGCTTCCTTATAATTTCATACTCAATTATTCTATATTTTATGAACCTCTCTCAAGCTCATCTCTTTTTTTGAGAGAGAGCAGGAGCAGGGTGGGGTGAGGGGTAGAGGGAAAGAGAATCTTAAGCATGGAGCCCCACATGGGGCTCGATCTCACAACCCTGAGATCATGACCTGAGCTGAAATCAAGGGTCCAATGCTTAACCAACTGAGTCACCCATGCGCCCCACTCAAGCTCATCTTCTAATCATCAAATTCATCTATCATCAATAGTTAATCTACCACCACTTCATGCTAGATTTTACATGGAACACATCTTTCTAATTATCCTTATTTTAATTTCCAAAACCTTTAGTTTTCTATTTGGAACATTCTAGTATTGTATTATGCTAAATGGCACTCTCACTATTTAATGAAATATGTAGTGTAATATTTAATTCAAACCTTCTTATTCAAAGTTCTTTGAGTGCTCAGATGTATCCACAGTGTTGAACTCCAGGGTAGACTATAACTCATTCTAACTTATTTAATACTGGTATCCATTAACTCTGTCAGCAATTGTAGTCACATCTCAGTTTTATTAGGCCCAGGTAAAATAAAAACAAACCATAAAATAAATAAAAATACATTAAAATTTTTTTTTAATTAAGCTTTTATATATATATATTTTTTTTTTTTTTTTGAAAGTTGAAGACCCAATGTGAATGCCTTAGGAAATGGAATAGAGTTTTAAGCAAAGACAACTACAATTTCAGAGAAATTTACTGGTGTGAGTCAGATGCCAAGCAAAGTGTGTGACTTCCTTAGGATTCTTAAAGCTTCTAGCACTTAGCCAGAAGCCTGGACTCCATTTCCCCAACTCCCTGCCACTGCTTCAAAATCCATCTTTTTGCTCACAGTTCACTTTGAATTAAAAGATGTTATTGGGGGTTCTAGAGAAGGTGGGATGGGGAAAAATCTTAAATATCAACCATAGCATTTACTGACAATAAGCTTGGAAATACCATGTATATGAATGGGGCATCTATTTTCTAGCTATTAAAGAATGCCTGAACTCTTGGTACATTCACTAACATATTTAGTAGAAAATAAAGAGAAATATCATGTCTTCCATATACCATCTTGAGCTGTGTATTCAAATGCCAGGCTATACTTTCTAAACTGGAACTTCCTAATTTTTTTTTTTTATATAAACTTACTCCATGCCGCTCATGAAAAGGGGCAAACTCATTAGAATTGCAAGTTCCTTGACAGCTCACTCTTTTCGAAGTCATTTTCTAGAATACTACAGATACTCACTGAACTTTCCTTTTAGCAGTTAGTCATAGTGCCCTGAACCTACCATGTGCTTTCATGCCCCCATATTTTGCCTAGTAAGCCTGAAGCATGTTCTTTTGCTTTTGCCTTAGAAGTATGCTCCTGCTCACCTTTCTAGATGCAGTTCCATATCATCTATTTTACGAAAACTTTCCTGGTCCCATCTACCAAAATTTGGACTCCCATAATGCTTTTTTATAGCATTCATTTGATAGTCCTCTAACGATTTTTTTACATGTATTTGTTTCATGTGACTTTTTTCTACTATATATACGAAGTCATAGGCTCACACATGATACATGAGGGTCAAAAATCCTCATACTTTCTCCATCCTAATTCCTCCTAATTCCTCAATGGCCTATTTTATAGACAGCATAGAACCCAAGTGGTATTCTCTGGGTTCTATTTAAGGCACTCCTGTCTTTATGCAATTAACTAAACAAATACTGAATGCTAAAAACAGGATGTGCTCATTTTAAATAATAATACAAAAATAAAAGTTTTAAAGACAGGGATTAACCCCAAAGAGTATTTGCCACATGAGGGTTATATCAGAATTTTTTTTTTTTTACAATCTCATGTCTTCCAGAGTCTCCTTTGCATGTCCATGGTCATCCTTTCTCCCAAATTCCAGACCAATTATCCAGAGGCTTGGGGGGGAGGGGGAGGATATTTATTATCATTATTATCAACTGTACTATACGCCTAACTCTTTCTGAGTATTTTATACACATCAACTAATTTCATTAAATCCTGAAAACAATCCTAGGATGTAGGTGCTATTATCATTCCCATTTAAAAGGTAAGACAACAGAGGACAAAAGAGGAGATTGTTTTTGATCCTATAAGTCTTCCCAGATTCCCTCAAATCCTATCTTATGTTATTACATTATTAATCCAGCAAAATATTACTAATATTTTATTAGACTATAATAGACTGATAGTAAAATATTTACACTGCTTTATATTTTTATAGTGCCTTATCACTTAGGCAACATATCCACAAACATGAACTCATTGGCTTTTCACAATGATAGTAATGCAAGTCACACCATATTCAGGTGACGGATGAATAAAACCAAGGCCTAGAGAGGCTCAGAAAAAGCAAATTTACATCAAAGTCCTAATGTTATGCCAAGACACCACCTTATGTTTGAAGTTGGCACTGTCATAGGCTAAATAATGGTTCCAGTGATACCACGTCCTACTCTTTTTAAACATGTGAATGTATCTTATTTGGATAAAGGGACTTTGTAAATGTGATTAAGTCAAGGATCTTGATATGGGGAGATTATCATGGACCATACAGGTGGGCCCTAAATTCTCATCACATGTATGCTTGAGAGGGAGAGAAAGACAGACAAAGAGACAGAGAGAGATTTTATGCACACAAAGGAAAGGCGATGTGACGAAGAAGCAAACAGGGATTAGAAAGTGTTGGCTTGGAAATTTGAAGGTTTTTTTTTTCAGCTATGAGCCAAGGAATGCTGGCAGCCACCAGAAGTTGGAAGACACAAGAAACAGATTTTCCCCTAGAGCCTTAAGACAGAGTGCGGCCTAGCCAACACCTTGATTTTGGCTCAGGAAAACTGGAGTTTTGGCCTCCAGAACCGTTGAGAAAATAAATTTCTGCTCTTTTAGTCATGGCATTTATGACAATTTCTAACCACAGGCAGAGTGAAGTCATTCAAGCCTGAACTGAATGTCTATTACATCTGGACTCATTAGCCTCATGATGGTGATTACATGAACGTGGGTGTCCCCTAGTGTCTTGCTATCTAAGGTCCCAAGAGTTAAATGAAATCTAGTGCATTAGAATTTCTATGAATTCCTTACAAAAGACCCTCTTATTTTCCCCTTGATTTCACAAGAAAGAACATTAACAACAGGTGACATTGCTATTGTTCCAACACAATTTCCTGCAGCATCAATGTTCATTCTATGATATATGTCAAAGGCATGTATGAATGCTACCTCTCTCTTAGTGTCTTCTGGACTATTTTGTTTGCTTTTCCCTTACCCATATGATTTGTGTGTCACTCCCATTCATCTCCCATTGTGCTTCTGTCCTCAAAGCTCTCTAGGACATTAACCTCAACTCTCGTACTGTGTAATTCCCATCTTTCCCATGCTTTCATATTATTTGATCCTTTAACCACTTTGCAACCTACCTCCTTCTAGTTTCCTTCAATTTTTATGGGGGGGGGGCTATATTTTTCAACTCACCTTGTTTGCTGATGATTACTCATGAGGGTTGTTTTTTGTGTTTAGCTTTTGCTCTGCACTCTTTCAAATAGCTTAGCATGACACCAAGTTCCTACCACCTATTTGCAACAGAGTTGTATCACAACATTTTTCTAATACAGTTTACATTTCTGAAAATGTGAGAGAGGTGTGAGCTTTTATTTGTAACAATCGCCACTTTGCTGATGAACCACTTTCTGTGAGTCTATGCCAGCATACTTTTATCTAAATTGAGCTGACATAGCTTTTGAGGTAATTGTGGAAGGACTTTAATTTCTTACAACTCCCATTTTACATCCTGTGAATCCAATTACTGTCTAAGTTAAAGGAAAGAGACACCAGAGTGGAATCTTCATCAGGAGGTCCGAATCATAATCTTTGTAACGCAACGTCTGGGCCTGCCATTGGGATCTATTGACAATAGCATAACAGCCCAGCTAATGACATAGTGTTCCAGGGCACCCAGTTCACTTCCGCTTAGGAGGACTGATAGCTGAGCATCAGGAATTCTGCCTACCTGCAAATTCAGAAGTGGTGCCTATACACCACTTCCCTAAATTTTATTCATACACTTGTTTATCTATACCTTGACTCACTTCAAGAAGAATTTAAGGGAGCTTACAGAGATGAAATACATTAAAAGAGAGTAAAACCAAAAAGGAAAGCACACTGATCATAAAGGTCATACACGTTAGGAGGGGCCATCAATACCGCACCAAGATTTCTAAGCAAGTCAACTGTTTCTAAGGAAAACCAACTGTATCTCAGTTCAGTGAGCTCAGCTTTCTTCATCTGAAAACTAGAGAGAAATCTCTCCTAAAAGTCCTGAAGAAAAACATCCTGCATAGGAAATGAATACTTTCCTTACATGCAATACCACATATTTCTATAGGGACATTGACAGTATTCATAAATGTCATTGGTATCAAAATAGAGCATGAGCCAATCAAATGCTCTTGCAAGGGAAGTGAAAATTTGGTTGGTACAGTCCAGGTCTCCTATCAGAAATACCACAGCCCAAACAACATATCTGAAACTTCCCAACTCTACCTATTTTTACTGTTGTTTCTGATTCTTGCTGATAATTTCCAATTATATCTCTGTTGAAAACCTACATATCCTTAAAGGCTAGCTCAAATATTACTGTCAGGCATGTCATATAGTCAGTAAGAGCAGAGCATATGGAGTGAGAAAGAACTAGGTTAGAATCCTGCCTTCTTCATGGACAAGCTGTGTGATTTTAAGCAAGTTAATTAAATTCTCCAAGCATCTGCTTCCATATCTTTAAAGTGAGACAGAAATTTTATCTCATAAGATTGCCAATATCTTTAAACCTGGTCATGGAACATAAGAATTCAATAAATGATAGATTTAGCTGGCCAGAAGTTGTTTTTTTGTTGTTTTTTTTTTTTCCTTAAATATCACTTCACTCTGAATTCACAGAGAGGTATGGTGTAAAGGTAGGTAGGACCTGAAGCCAGGTTTAGTTTCTTTCTCATCACCTGTGTGCCACTCCTCACATTGCAGTAGACACAGCACCCCCAAAGACTCCTGCCCACTGATGTACACCTCCTAGCCTGAGATCCTGACCCACAGAAATTGCGAGATAATACATTTGTGTCACTTTAAGCTGTTCAGTTTGTGTTAGTTTGTTATACTGCAACAGAAAACGAATACAGTCATGTTAGTTAACCTCTATGACCACAGGTTGTCTCATTTGTAAAATGGAGATTATGGTATTCATAGTACAGAAGTGTTGTGAGGGTCTGTTATAAGGATATACATATTTATAAAAAGCAAATACTGTAAAATCTGAGATGGCATGACTACCCTTACAAATGCATGGCACTCTGGGATTACTTTTGTACTCATAATTTCTTCCTGGCTCTTATCTGCCCCCATATCCTACTGTGAGCCAGAAATAGCTTCTATCTTATGTCTCTGCATCTGAATAAAAAATTCTTGCAAAATCAGCCACAATGATAAAAATCACAACAGTTGTTACCTCAATAGGGGAGGAAAGAAGATCACACTGGGAAGGGACACTAGCAAAACTTACGGAGTTTGAAAATACTCTCACTCTTGATCTGGGTGGTATATATATACAGTAATTATCAAGCTGTGCCTTTAGGATCAGTGTACTTCATGGATTTTTTTGTATTTTAATTATTCACTTTTTAAAGATACTATTAAATTAACTGAGAAACACTGTTTTTTTAGAGGAATATATGATTTTTTATTACAGTTTCTTTTTAGATTAACTCAAGCAATTTTGACAGAAAACGAAATGGGCACATACTAGGTTTTCTGGAGCGAAAGCCACAGTAGCAGTTGCAGTGTTTTCAAAAATGGCAAGACGACGACTTACAAATGACCAACAGATGGTCATGAAAAGATGAGCATGAAAAGATGCTCAGCATCACTAACCATCAGGAAAACACATATCAAAACCACAATGAGATATCACCTCACACCTGTCAGATTGGCTATTATCAGAAAGACAAAAAGGAATAAATGTTTGCAAGGATGTGGGGGGGGAAAAAAGGAATCATCGTACAATGTTGTAAGATTGCAAATGGGTGCGCCCACTATGGAAAGCAGTACGGGGGCACCTCAAAAAATTAAAAATAAATTTATTGTATGATCTAGCAATTCCCCTTTGGGTATTTATCTGAAGAAAATGAAAACACCAACTTGAAGAGATATAGGCACCCCATGTTCATTGCAGCATTATTTACAATAACCTAGTTAGGGAAGCAAGCCAAGTAGCCAGAGATAAAGGAATGGGTGAAGAAGATGTAGTAAAGATAAATTTAGTGGAATAGTACTCAGCCATAAAAAAGATCATAATCCTGCCATTTGTGAGAACATGGACGGACCTAGAAGATATTATGCTAAGTGAAATAAGTCAGACAGATAAAAACAAATACCACATGATGTGGTTTATATAAGGAATCAAAATAATGAAACAAATGAACAAACAAAACAAAAACGAAACAGACACAAGAAACAAACTATTGGTTACCAGAGGGAGGAGGGGTTGGAAGGCAGGTGAAATAGATGAAGGGGATGAAGAGGCACAAACTTCCAGTTAGAAAATAAGTGGTAGAAATGTCATGTACAGCATAGGCAATATGGTAAAAAATACTGGATAACTTTGTATAGTGACACTTGGTAACTAGACATCATGGGGCTCATTCTGTAATGTAGAAAAATATCAAATCACTACAATGTTAACTGGAAATAGGATATTGCATGTCAATTATATGCCAATAAAAAATGATACAATGAACATTATCTAGTCCCTAGGAGAGGGTCTCAGGACAGGATTTTCAGGCAACCCTTTTTAGATAAGTGGCTTCAAAATAGACCTTTCTAAAGTCAGTAAGCGAATAAATAAGTAACCAACCAAAATCATAGTAACAACTCATTGAGTCCTATATTGTGACCTCCATATTCCTTTATCTCAATACATCTATAGTTCAGCAATCCAACATTACAGAGTCATCAGCATTGTAAAGAATTGAAATATCATGTATTGAAATGGTCTTCGTAAATTATTTAGCTTTCCTAAGAAAAATCAAAGACATGATATTCATGGACTGCCAGAGTAGATGGTAAAAATAGTAAAGGGCACTTGCCCCTGGGACTCTTTCTTGAAACAACATTGAACTCTCATTGGCAGTGTCAGCAGGTTAATGAGGAAATCTCTTAGGCATGGCACATGTTCAATCCAGATTGACATTACTTGAGACATGGTTTTAACAAATGCTTGTTCATCAATACTGGCCCAAATGACTGACCTGAGTTAAAATTAGAAAAATGCCACTTGCTTCAAGGACTGCATGCCTGCAAAATCATTTCATGGAAGAGTGAGAGGCAACCATTTGATGAATATCAGAAGATAAACAGCATTCAGTGTCAGACTATTGCAATGGTCTATTCACTTCAGTGAATCTAAGGAACATTTTAGAAAGCAGCGCAGTAGACACTTTTCATGACTTCAATCTTGAGAAACTAGGAAAAATCCTATTATCATCCTTAACTTTCAGACTTAGGCTCAGACCTTGAAGGGACTCAGAGATCACCAAATCCAAACTACTCTGTCTGCAGGGGAAAAAAAAAATACAGCCTAGAGATTAAGCTGCTGGAAGAATTGAGGATTAGGATTTGTGTTAGATTAAAACTAGAATAATGATTAAGGAAAATACATCAGTATAGTTATTATTTTTCAAGAATTATCAAGTAACTCCTTTTTATGGAAAATCTTGTAAATGATTTTGAAAAACTACTTTCAGTTCTTTCTTGAAGTAATAAAATGCACAACTGCTGATCAATTTCTGGTCAATGAAATACAGAGGGCAAGACCAAATGCATTGTCACTGTACAATCTAGAGCCATAGGAGTGGGAAAAGCAAAAACACAGGTGGTGTGTGACCAGGTTCCAGCATAGATTTAACTGCTCCTGTCTCTTCCTCTGGTTCCCTGATAACAGACGTCCTTCTTAGGGTCAACACAAAATGACTCTACATAAATGCAGTTAATGCTAATTAAGAGGCTTAGAAACTGCAATTAGCAAGCCCCATTTGGAAAGGCCTGGAGAGAAATTTAATAAGTTGTTGGTGCTGGAGATGAAGGACTAGATTATGAGATTAAAAAAAAAATCCAGTGTTATATAAAAGGCATTAAGCTGATCTGAATGGTCAATCACTGCTTCCTACTCCACATAACTTACTGTTTCTTCTAGTTTGGAAACAGTCAATGTCAACATTTTGAATGCTCACAAATCTATGTGGTCCATCTAGGGCTACTTGTTACCAGAAAAAGTTTTGATCTGGGATGCTGCCAATTTCAATGAACTCGTAAACTAGGTAGGCTGGCTGGAAATTAGAGCAATTTAGCCACCTGCTGCTTAGATCGCTCTCCCTGATGTGTGGGTATGCCTTAAGTGTCAAGTCTATGGAGAAGGTAGTTGCATAGAACTAGGTGTCAACATAAGCATTCCTACAAGCCACTATGGCATTACTTAGAAGAGCGAACACCCGAGCAAGACCTCCTAATGCCTACCCAGTGCTCTTCTACCCCATCAGATAGATACACAAATGAATGTATCTGCCCAGTCACTTCTACATCATACTGATTCAGAGTTACATGCATTTAACAGGATAAACAGACGCTAGAGGCAGACCCAGTGCAAGTCTGATGAATAGGGTTCATCTTTACAAAAGACTCTCTCATTCCACTTCCTGCCAACAATATCAAAGTAACTTTTCACATGACACCTAACAGAATGATTCTTTTCTACCTTACTAGGATGCCTTAAACCATACCAGTTAATTTAGCTCTGTAAAGAACTGGTCTAAAATGAACAAAATGTTCTGACAGGAGGGGAGCTAACATCATTTTTTTTTAATGTTCAAAATAAAAATTAAATTAATCCACAGGGAATTAAGTGTGCATAAAGGTGTATACTACTATGAAATTTGTAAGCTAATAAAGAATTAGAACAATGCTTGACACTCTAAGCACTTTATTTCTGAAAATAAATATTTCATTTCACATGAAATTGAAAATCACTTCAATTTTGCCACAGAATCCAACCATAATGTTCAGGAACCTAGACTTTTCCTAGAATACATTATAACATTTTTTTTTTTCCTTTGCAACTCTTTCCCTCAGAAGAAGTATTTTCTAGTGCCCCTACCAAAAAAAAGGAGGGGAAATTATTCTCACATAATATAGCAAATGCATCGAGAGATAAAATTTTTTCCATCCCCTTCATTTTTGAAAAACATTCAGAATAATCTATAGCAAAATGTTTATTTTCATCATTAAAAGTGCTTATCCAAAAAAATCAGGAGATAGCAAAGAAGAGTAAAGGATGAAACTGTTATAAGAGTAATGAAGAGAGAGAACCTGGGTGGGACAGTTGGTTAAGTGTTAGACTCTTGGTTTCAGGTCAGATCCTGACCTCAGCGACAGGACATGGAGCCCACGTGCAGCTCGTCCAGCTGGGCACTCAGCTGGACTCTGTTCAAGACTCTCCCTTACACTATGGAGTATTATGCCTCCATCAGAAAGGATGAATACCCAACTTTTGTAGCAACATGGACAGGACTGGGAGAGATTATGCTGAGTGAAATAAGTCAAGCAGAGAGAGTCAAGTATCATATGGTTTCACTTATTTGTGGAGCATAACAAATAACACGGAGGACAAGGGGAGATGGAGAGGAGAAGGGAGTTGAGGGAAATTGGAAGGGGAGGTGAACCATGAGAGACGATGGACTCTGAAAAACAACCTGAGGGTTTTGAAGGGGTGGGGGGTGGGAGGTTGGGGGAACCAGGTGGTGGGTATAAAGGAGGGCACGTATTGCATGGAGCACTGTGTGTGGTGCAAAAACAATGAATACTGTTACGCTGAAAAGAAATTAAAAAAAAAAATAAAAAATAAATAAATGAATTAAAAAAATAAGTGGGAAAGGGGATTTAGTAGTATAGATATAAGTCACGGAGATGAATAGTACTGCATAAGGAATATAGTCATTAATATTGTAATAATGTATGGTGATATCCAGTGACTACAGTTATCGTAGTGAGCATTTAGTAATGTATAGAATTGTTGAATCACTATGTTGTATACCTAAATCTAATGCTGTATGTCAACTGTACTTTAATAGTATAAAATAAATAGCAGATCTTGTAAAAAAAAAAAAAAAAAAAGACTCTCCCTTCCCCCTCCATCTGCCCCTCCCTCCACCCCTTCTCATGCCCTCGTGCTCTCTGTAAAACAAATAAACCTCTTAAAAAAGAGTAATGAAGAGCAATTCTGGATGAATACAAAAACTGTGGGATTAAAACAATTTCATGGCAAACCTGTGAACTTTTTTCACATAATCTGATAAACCAATGCTGTTCCTATTTCCTGGTCATCCATAACGGCATTCATCTTATCCCAATTACTCACTCAAAATCCAATCTTGTTCAAGTTCTCTATTTCTTTGACAAACTCCTACTCAAAGATAATCAGTTCCTACTGAGTCCGTCTTCTCAGTGTTTTATCAACACAGTTTCTCCTTTCCCTTCCCACTATTACAGTCTCAGTACAAGTCTACCTGGTGTTAGCTTTCCTCCATTTTCCCTCCGGAAGAAGCATCAGGAACCTGACTGCAGGAGTGATGTTCTGTAACCAAAGTCCTCTTTTCTTTCTTTCTTTCTCTCTCTCTCTCTCTCTCTCTCTTTTTTTTTTTTTAGCATTTTATTTAATTATTTGACAGAGAGCAGGTGAACAAGAGAGTACAAGCAGGGGGCGCGGCAGAGGAAGAGGCAGAGGGAAACGCCCCCCCCCAACCCCCCAATGCGGGGCTTGATCCCAGGACCTGGGGATCATGTCCGGAGCTGAAGGCAGACACTTAACCAAATGAGCCACCCAGGCACCCCTAGCTTCTTACGTCCTTTTTTCAAAAAAATAAGAATTCATCATTCTCTCCTGATACAGGATATGGCTCAAATTCCTCACTGGTATATTTAAAAATCTCTACAATCTGAGCTAAATTTACTTTATTCCATTTCTCAATAATCTCCCACGAGGTCTCCATGTTCTAGAGCAGTGCTGTTCAATAAAATTTTCCACAATGATAGAAATATTCTGTATCTGTTCTGTCCAGTATGTTGGCTGCTGGCCCCGTACGCTTACAGAGCACTTGAAATGAGCCTAATTACAACTGAGGAATTGAAATCCACATTTAATTTAAATTTAAACTATGTAGCAACATGTGGCTAGTGGCTACCATACTGCACAACTCTGCTCCACAACACTGGTTCTCAAATTTTATCATGCATCAGACTCACCCAGAAGGCTTGTGGAAACAGTCAGACTCCACTCCTGACTTTTTTAGTCTGTAGTCTGGAATGAGTCCCAAGAATTTGCATTTCTAAAAAGTTCTCAAATAATGCCAGTGCTGCTGGTTGGTCCAGTGCAGAAGTCTGAGAATCACTGTTCTAGACAAGTTTAAACCTCTTTGCTTCCTGGAGAGACCTGGTACATATGTCTACATCTGCATGTGTTTCTGTTTGTAACTACATTCTACATGGCTTTATATTCACTTGCAAGACTATCATCTCCTTCATAAATCATCAGTCGCCGGAAAACAAAGACTATGTTTTTGTCATATTTGCAAGAACTAAAATACCTTGCTTAGTCATATAAACATAACAAACATACAGTAGGGGGTGTTGGATTGAATTAGAAGCCAGCTGCTTTTTTTCATTCTAAATTTAAATTTTGGGTGGGTGGAAGAATTAGTTCTAAAACTATATGGAACGCCTTAAACTTAATTTTAGAATTTAAATTACATAAATTTGAGATTCTCATGGTTCTCCATCAATACAGTTATATAATAATACTCCAACGGCACTGGTAATTATATTTCTGAGATAAAAAAGGAAAATATCACAGAGCTATTACAAATAGTGGCTGTCACAAAGTATTATTAAGTGTTAAAAAATTAACAAGACAAATCTACCTCTCTGAGCAGAATTTTTAGAACAAATGAAAAACTTTTTTCTGCCAATTCAAACTTTTTATATACAACTTTCCTTTAAAATAAAAGTGAAAATAGCTCACATTTCCTGTTGAAATGAGGTTCAATACAAAAAGAGCAAGGCATCATTAAAATGAAGCTCAAGGTGATACAAACACCAGGAGAAGAAATGTTTCCAAGATCTTTTACAGCAGTGAGCCTAGTTAAGACCAGGCAATTAGTTCCTTACTGTGATCAGACACCTTTAAACCTGCAATTTGAAAGAAGCCACCTATAGAGAAATCACTTCCACTTCTTTTTAAATTATAGGAAGTCACCACCAAATTATTTTTCTTCAAATTATCAAAGAAGTTTACTCAGCACATTTTTTAAACAAACTTACTCTGTATTATTCAAATAATGTGTGGCTGTTCCATTAGCCAAATCACTCTTTTCCCATTTTCCACTAATATGGGTCTTTAATGTGAACATCAAAGAAATATGGTTAATGAATCAACACTCAAATTTATAGCACAGAAAAGAGCCTCGATGGCATCATCTGGCCTTAGCGCAACCTTAGCTGTTACCAGGCAACGGAAGGTAATAAAAGGAGGTCTGAAGCAAGCCAGCAAAAGAAAACCAGCCGCTGCCCCTCTTTATTATCAGCCATATTGCCACAGTTAAGTTAGTAGGAGGCCCCACATTAAAATGCAGCACCCAGGCAGCGCCTGGGTGGCTCAGTTAAGTGTCTGTGCTCAGCTCAGATCATCATCCTGGGGTCCTGGGATCGAGCCCCACATCGGGCTCCCTGCGAGCTTCTCCCTCTCCTCCCTGCATGTGCTCTCAGTCATTCTCTCTCTCTCTCTCTCTCTCTCCCTCTCTCCCTCTCTCAAATAAATAAAATCTTTCCCCAAAAATGCGGCACCCAACTTGGGGGAGTTAAAGTTGCTTTTACCCTGTGATGTAAAGCCTATCTTTCTACACCAATAAAGGGTTTAACTGAAAAAACCTCAAAGGAAAAAATATATATATCGCATTTCAGGCATATTCAATACTGCTTTGACCTTGAGAGTTATTTCTAATATTCTAAGACAGCCATTCAAATATTTAGTCAGTCAATGTCTGAAAGCTTAAAATACATTCTGGAAGTATCTTGTGGGGGAGGGCTATTTTGATTTCTAGGATTTTTGTGTGTTGTCTTTTGTTAATGTAATTTATGGTCTAAGAATTTAAAATTTCTTCAGAAAAAGAGTATCTATGAGGGCAAATCAACAAACAATAGAGAACCATGACTCCAGTTAAGACCAAAGAGTATACACAAAATTGACATCTATGTCAACTTGTTGACATCTATGTTGACATCTATGAAAACTTATGTATTCTGCATTGGTGGGACAAAGCCTCATGGAACAGGTGGGGTTTGGGCTTGGTCTCAAGTAAGGGATTCTAACATAAATGGAAATAAGGAGCAACCATGCACAAGGAAGTGGGGATCAAGAGAGCATGATACCTTCAAGACTAAGAGAGGAGATGCTTGCCTAAAGAAGAAAGTTCAGCATTATTTTATTAACGGTCATTAGCTAGCATTATTAGCATAATGGTCATAGCTAGCATTCATGGAAAGTCTATTCTTCCCAAGACAAAACAAACAAACAAAACCAAAAAAACAAAACCACTTTTTGTGCCTGATCTTATAAATCATGATGGCAAGCCTTCAATGTAGGTACTAGTATATCAATTTCATAAGTAAGGATAGATAGGTAAATGGATGGATAGACATATATAAAAAGACAAAAGGAAAAAAACGAAGGAAAGAAGGAAGGGAGGGAGGGACGGAGGAAGGGAAGAAAACCACCCAGGCTTAAAGCATTATTCAAAATTTGCTGAAATTCACACAACTGAAATCCAGGTTTGTCTGATTTCCAAGTTCAAGTTCCTAACTACATTTTATATTACTTCCAGACAGGAAAGCAATATTGGGTAGATGAAAATTAAGACAGATTATCAAAATTCAAATTTAGCTTGATGATCCTACTCAATATGATCCTAAAAAATAGTTTTTTAAGCAGGAGAGTGAAAGAAATTAATATTAAAGCCATCAAAAGAAAATTTCTAAACCTAACCAGGTTTCCAGTTTCAATGTTGTATAACCTTTGGGGTCTCAAATAGGTGTGACAGGTAAGCTCCATGAACCATTTGGTCCAGATGTTCACTCCTGTAAAATATACCCAGAGGCATTAAGAATGGGTTTTAAATGTAAAAATGTAAAACTATGGAATATTTGAATAACATAAGAATGACTTTATGGTATTATGAATAGATGTGTTTAACTGAAACTGGCTTAAGGACATTATTCCCCTACTGAGATTGTCATGAAAAGGGGAGCTTTTAGAGAAGCCTAAATTGATTACCCAAATAGCTTCTAAAATCATTTAATGAACAGGAACTTGGAAATCTGAGGTTTTGTTTGTCTGACAGCCAAAAATCAATTCAGTACAAGTGAACTGTGTTGGTTGGGCTTTCCTTATGGGCAGATAAAAAGAATATTGGTATAAACAGTTTTCTGAAACATGTGAAACAAACAATGCAGTTCCTATGTGTTCGTTTATTCTCATCAATGGGTATTTTATTAGAGGTATATTAGAATTCAATTGGTAGAAAATTTTAAGCACCTTGGTTTACTGCCTCAGAGCCATTTCTAGTCAGCTATCACTCCTCTGAGTCAAAAGTAGGAGGTCTTCCTAACCTTAGTTTTTCCCCCTTCTATTTATATTCCAGTACTCTAGTCCCCTCAGCATTCACCTCCTGCAGAACTGCTGATGAAAAGACACCACATTATTCCTATTGTCAGTTCAGTCTGCTCAGGCAGAGTCTAACCAATAAGAAACACCAGGTTTTATGCTAAAAAAATTGACTCTTCATTGGTGGGAGGCCATTCAGTATCTCTGGAAGTGGGATGTGGACATTTTTCATGTTCATCAATGGGACAATAGGTGAAAAACAACAGAAACACTTCTATCAATGATGAACATTTATCTGTCCATTTTGGCTGATTTGGCAACTACTCTTTTTCACTTGGAATTTCTTTATTTTCTCACAGTCAACATCTAGACATCCTTTAAAACCAAGCCTAGGGCACTTGGGTGGCTCAGTGAGTTAAGCATCTGATTCTTGATTTTGACTCAGGTCATGATCTCAGGGTTACGGGATCAAGGCCCACCTCGGGCTCCACACTCAGTGGGAGTCTGCTGGAGATTCTCTCTGTCCCTCTCCCTCTGCCCATCCCCTGCTCGAGTATTCCCTCTTCCTCTCTCTCCTTCTAACCCTGCTCCTCCCTCTCAAATAAATAAATCTTTTTTAAAACCCAACAAGTTTAGATGTTATCTTCTCTGAAAGCCCCTATGAACATTACCCTGGGTTTATGTGACCATTTTCCACTTAGATTGTAATGTCCTTCACAACAAGGATCGTGCATTGTTCTCTTTGGATCACACGTCCCTATTAGAGATTCTTGTCACCTAGGAGATGCTCAAATAATGTGAGGTAAGCTGAAATAAACTGGACTTTCAATCTAAGTAAGTGATCCTACCTCTGATCTTACTAAGATGCATGAGGAAGGAAAATGTCTTTCCTTCCAATGTAACACATCTTTTACATCACGCTTGGCTCTCTTGTAAAGCCTTGTTCTTCAGGCTACACTTGTATTACCTTCTTTTTCTCCCATAGAGGAAGAAGCCTGTCCTATTTTTAAGAATAATTTCTACGCTCCCTGGGAACACATCCCATATTTACACCCTTTTTTCTTACAAAGCCTCACTCGTCTTCTGATTCATTTCTTTTGCCTACAAACACACTCAGTTTAATCTAAAAATCTTCTTGAGAGACCACATTATCCCCTTGAATTATAATTCTTGTTCTCTCCTCATTCACAGACTTTCCCAAATCTTCAGGTCAGGAAAAATAAAAATTATTTGTAAAGATCAGAAAATACTGAGAAGATACCGAGAAGCTGCTTTGCAAGTATGGAGAGGGAATGTGCTGGTAGAAGGTGGTAAAATGTACTATGAATATAAAGGCTAGCAAGGTACTTAATGAACTCTACTTCCTCACCAAACCCCCAACATTAATAAGGGGTTGTCACTCAACAGTTACCATACATGAACATTTACCTAAAATCACCAAATTCTGGAATTTGTTTGGTATACATCTTAATTTCATGTTAGAAATCTTAATTTTGAGAGCCTCCATACCTGGTAGTGAATTGCTGGTTCATATTAGGTATTTATTTAAAGGATACAAATACAGTGATTTGAAGGGGCACATGCCCCCCAATATTTATAGCAGCAATGGCCACAATGGCCACAATGAGCTCTGTGGAAAGAGCTCAGATGTGCATCGACAGATGAATGGATAAAGAAGATGTGGTTCATATACACAATGAAATATTACTCAACCATCAAAAAGAATGAAATCTTGTCATTTGTGGTGATGTGAATGGAACTAGAGAGTTCCATTCATGATAAGCAAAATTAGGCAGAGACAGACAAATATCATATAATTTCACTCATATGTGGAATTTAAGAAACAAAATAGATGAACATATGAAAAGGGAGGGGGAAAATAAGATAAAATCAGAGAGGGAGACAAACCATAAGAGACTCTTGGGTAGGGGATGGGGTAACTGGGTGATGGGCAATAAGGAGGGCACTTGAATTAATGAGCACTGGGTGTTGTATGCAACTGATCGATCACTAATCTCCCCCACTGAAACCAATAAAAAAATTTTTTTTGAAATGTGGGTATGCAAAAATGTGTGTTATATGTAAACTTTTTCTGGAAATACCTTACCTAACTTTTTGTAACAGTTTGAGGGTTTTAATTTTTTGTTTAGTTTGGTGTGTTGTTCATTTTATGTCAGAAGAAACACATTAGACATGACTTAATTTTTTGAGGGCTCAGTGAAGAGGGATGGAAGGAAGGAAGGAAGGAAGGAGATTCAAGTTTCCTACATACAAACAATGTGGAGATATATGTGTCATTAGAAAACGCTTATCACTACAGGGGTAAGTTACCAAACAACCAAATATTTGTGGCATCAAGCAAATTCAAGTTGAAATGAAATTCAAGTTGAAAAAAGTATGTTTATATTTTGTGTTTTATTCTATTGTGAAGAGATTACTTACAATGCATGGCCTCATTAGACCTCATTACAGTACATTATTACAGTTATAGTCCCAAACTCATTCACACCCCTCCATGTGTACTCACTTTTGGTTGATAACTTATCATACTGACTAAAGTACTTGGTCACATGACTTGCTCTGGCCAATGGGATGAGTAAGATAGAATGGAATACAACATGATGCAGGCAGAGATTTGAAAAATGCTAGTATCTTGCTGCTCTTCAAATGTGTCTCCATGTAAACAAGTCTGGATTAGCCTAAAGGAGTCGGCCATGGAATTAAGGCTCTCTTAGACCAACATATCCCAGACTGTTGTAGATGTGTAACGAAGCCTAGCTAATAGCATAAGTGTTCGGCTAAGTCCAACTCAAATTACCACCTGAGAACTGAGTAATTTAGTCTGGTATTTTTATCTTCTGATAATTGTTATTTTTGAATAGTCACAGGATTCTTTCAGAGACAGATTGATTATACTAATTCACTTGCCTAAATATAAAATTTAACAGTATTGTGTGAATTGTGAATACTTAAGCAAAGTGATGAAGGGCTAAACTCATTTAGTAAGGTCCAAGTCCTCACAACATATTAATTTTATCCTACAAATTCTTCAATAAGGTTGAACTTATAAATAGGGTAAATTCTTAAAAATAAAATTTCTCTATTATGATGTTCTTTGATAAATATTTCTTACTTTCTTACTTAGAAATACAGATATATATTTCATTTACCATGGTCTCTTATATGAGTATTTGATGTATAGAAGTATATCACTGATAATTTACTCACTACACTTTTTCATTCTCAGGTTTTAAATGCATACTACATTTAAAGGCTTAATATTCTTGATATTTAAGGCTCTCCTTGTGATAAGAATAAACAAACTAATAACAGAAATTGCAATTTCTCAATCCAGATAACCTTTGGATATGCATGAAATCTATGAAAACCTAGAATGATTTATAGGCTTATCTAATCAATTTTTATAGCACTTTGTAAATCCTCTTTTTCTTAAAGAAAACCTATTTAATATTCAGGTTCCTTAATTTGATATGTTACTGAATATGTTACACAATTATTCATTTATAAAAGACAGTATTTATCTAAAACAGAGTTCAAGTCCACAAAACCATAACTTTGGGTTACAATGATTACAAGGCTACATAAACTAGAACATTTATTTATATTAAATCCAAGGTTCCCATACAGGCAATTTTACCTGGCTGAGTCATTATCACTCTTCTGCAGAAAAATATTGAGATAAAACAGCATAAATAGAAAGATATTACAACATATTCATTTAGTATCATTTCTGGATCAGCTAAAACAGTCTTGTAAAAAAAAAAAGTAACGAAACTTTTATGAAGCTAGCATAGGGCTTGTTAAAATATTATTTATACATAGAGAAAACAGCCTTTATCAGATACTCAATTGAATAAAAGATCTTTCTCTAAAGAAAAGTCAGATCTCTTTTGTGTTATTATGTTTGTGTTAGTGTGTATTTTTTTTTCCATTCTTGAGAGGACTGTGTGAGATGAAGTGGTGAGAAATGGACAGCTATAAAGCTGAATGCCCAAAACCAAATGCCATCACCACCACCACCACCACCACCACCACCAAAAAGAGCTAAGACAAGAAGTGGAGATAAAGTCCAGAAGTTAGAATATGGTCAAAAATAAAACATAAATGTCAGGACTTATATAAGCAGGAATATCATCATAGGTGAA
Organism: Martes martes; assembly: GCF_963455335.1. Taxonomy (NCBI): domain Eukaryota; kingdom Metazoa; phylum Chordata; class Mammalia; order Carnivora; family Mustelidae; genus Martes; species Martes martes. The sequence continues at coordinate 35,658,154 of NC_137899.1, forward strand.
CAATGAGCCGAAGCCAAATAAATATTCCAGAATCAGCTATGAAAGAAGAAAAAAAGGGGGGGGGTTATTTACTGAATGCCTGCTAGGTGCTAGATACTATGTTTCTGCTTCTTCCAGATTACCTCATTTAATCCTCACCACAATTCTGAAAGGAGGTATTACTGTTTCCATTTTGTCAGTGAGGCAACTGAGAAACAGGTAAATTACATGACGTGCCTGTGGTACCTTAAATTAAGCAGCATAAAAAGAACAGAAACCCCATCAGGTGAGAGTCTCAATCTTGTGCTCTAAATTTGGCACTGGCAGTAAGATAAGAGAAGACTGACTGCAGAGTCCAATTTCCACCTCAGCTTCAGGATTGTTTTACAAACATCCCTAGTCTTACAAACAGTCTGTTTATGAATGGTCCACTCTTAGAAATGGTCACTGAGAGGAGTGCCTGGGTGGATCAGTGGGTTAAGCCTCTGCCTTCAGCTCAGGTCTGATCTCAGGGTCCTGGAATCGAGTGTGACATCAGGCTCTCTGCTCATCAGGGAGCCTGCTTCCCCCTCCGCCTCTTCCTGCCTCTCTGCCTACTTGTGATCTCTCTTTCTAATAAATAAATAAATAATCTTTAAAAAAAATGGTCACTGAGGCTCCGTAGTTCTTGCTCCATTTTATAAGTTACCCATGCAGGTATGGTTTCTCCATCGAGTGCAACTCTCCAGTAGGCTTGGATAATCTTATAAAACCCATCTGTATGCCAGGCTAAAATTAGTAAGTCATAAATACATGTTTATTGAGTCATCCTTGTGTATGGGATTTTTATTCTTTTAAGAATACAACAATACGACACAATCCCCGCCTTGTAGGACATTACAGCTATAAAATATATATGCATGGTTCCCCAAGGGCAAGTCAAAATAATCAAACTCCCTATTTTGGCACACAGAAACCAAAAATATATTTCATTTTAGTAAATTCTAGTTAATCACCTGGTTTACCCATGTTAGAGGCAGAGCCAAATCATGACTGAGGGCAAATAGTGAAATACAATTACTATGCTTAGCACAAAGCCTCGATGTAGCAATGGCTCAGTAAACACTCCCTGCTTATTTAGGGTCACGATGAGTACCAAAATAGTAAAAATTGCAGGAGAAGAAGCATTTACCATTCAAGGGGAGCTTTCCACCTCTTACGTGAAAAGAAAATTGTTACAAGTCTTTTGATTTCAGGAGAGACCAAGAAGAGAAAAGACTAAGCTGTGGCATGTATTTAAGGCAGAAGAATGATGAATAGAATGCAGTGAGGAGAAGTAGTTCCTACGAGAATTTAGAAGAGAGGAGGCTATTTCAGGACATAAAATAATATTTCATTTTATCTTAGTTATACCTAGGGCTGTCAAATTCACGGTTCGTTCCCGAGTCTACTTCAAGACTGGTTTGTTCTTTTAGAATACACATGCAAAAGTAAGAAATACAACGTGGAGGAAAATATCTGGACAGCTCAAGGCCAAAAGCATATTGTTGAACAAAAGTCAAGACTTAGGAATAAAATGTATGGAGATTACAGAATACCATTTCAGGATAAGTGATTTTTTTAAAGAGGGCAGCCCAAATGCTACATCTAAGGGGGCCAAAACATGTCACAAAAGAAAGACTGACCCAATTAATTAGTATGGTCATGAAGTTACACAACAGCAGCATTATCAGTTTCAGACCCCAGTGAGAGTTATGGTCAGCATTAGCCAGTACAATACTACCAAATCAGATTATTTATCCTATTTTGAGAGACCTGGACTCTTGGAAGCAGGCAAGAACTTTTAAGAATCACTATTATACAAAAGATCTTTCAAATTATTGCCTGAAGTTATGTGAATAGCTCTAATGTTGCAGAATATTTTTATCTTATAGGAGGATACGCTCATTTTTCCACTATTCTAAGAATTAATCTTCTTCCTGACTTGAGCTAAAATCTTTCTTCTACTAATGTTTACTTTTTGGTTCTAGTTCTCTCTACACATCGTAAGCACTCGTTCTTTTTTCCTATGGTAACTCTTCAAATTATAAAACAATCAGACCACCATATTCTACCACTTACCAAGCCATGTCCTTTCCAGGTCCTCCATTACCCTAATTTCTCCTCTCTGAAAGTACCAGAACCCCAGTTATGAGTAAGTACTAAAGACACGTAGATCCAGTTTCACACAGTACCTCCCAGGTCAGTAATTTCCATACTGGCTCTAGTGAAAAGCACTAGGCTTTTATCCCTCTCTTTTATCAAGCACCAAAATTTCCTTTTGAAAGTTTGGGGAGAGGAATGAAAAAAGATGCAGACTACAATCTCAGTTTATTGTTATTACATTGATCTCATATAAAATTACTCAATTGCTTTCTCTCAATTTCTTTCCTTATCTCACCATAAACTAGTAAGGAACTGTTGTGGGCTTAAAGCACTGTTCCGGTAACAGATGCTGTACTTAAGCTGGCATAGCCCATGCTTGTGTGACTGTTGAAAGTAAATGGTTTTCCCTGAACTCTGCAACCAAATTCACGTTACTACCTATTAAGCTACATTATTCCATCCAGATCTGTATTACTGAATTTCTTTTGAGAATATACATTCAGTAATCTTAATACATTAATGACTATAATGTCAATTTGCTATTAACAATTCCTATCTATTTTCTTACACATTTTTATTATTAAAATCATACACTTTGAAAGCAGGTAACATAAAAGATACAAAAAATATACAGAGAATAAAAGTAAAGCCTGCCAAAGTTCCACCTTTTTTTTTTTTTTTTAAGATTTTTATTTATTTATTTATTTGACAGAGAGAGAGAGAGAGAGATCACAAGTAGGCAGAGAGGCAGGCAGAGAGAGAGAGAGAGAGGGGAAGGAGGAAGCAGGCTCTGCAGCGAGCAGAGAGCCCAATGCGGGGCTGGATCCCAGGACCCTGGGATCATAACCTGAGCGGAAGGCAGAGGCTTTAACCCACTGAGCCACCCAGGCGCCCCCAAAGTTCCACTTTTTAAGCCTAGAAGATTAGATCATTGCCTTTATAGTCAGAACAAAAACTAAATTTAAATCCAGATCTATAAATTACTACATATGGACACTGGGCAAGTCATTTATTTGTCTAAGCTTTCTCATTTTGAGAAAAGAAGATATAAACCTCTGTATGTCAGTTGTGAGCATTAAATGAGATAAGTTTATAAATTGCTTAATAAAGGGAAGACAAATAGTAAATTCTCAAAAATTAAATGTTATTACCAAATATAATATTAGAGTGTTCATAATTTGGTGTTTTTTCCCATACATTTTGTACACAATTGAGATTCTACTGTACTTTTTTTCCCTATTGTTTTCACTTAATGTTATATTATACAAATACCTCATCATGTTAAATTGTTTTTAAGAGATCATTCTAATAGCTTCAGTGTTGTGAATTATTGTTCTCCTCTCGAGAATATTAGGTATCTTTACTATTTTTGTGTCTTCTGCCATTTTGAAAGATGGTTTTTCTAACTTCATCCAAATTACTGAAAAAAAAAAGTTATTTTTGTAGTTCACCAGTAGCGATCTCCCTTTAGGTGTTTCTCACATTTGATCACGTTTCTTTTAAAGAGGAAAGTATGCTTTTCCTAAAGATACAAAAACATAACATAAGCATTTTCAAAATTATGTGCCTCACAATCTTTTTTTCTGATAAGGGCATGTCACTTCAGGGCTCAAATTTCCTACTTTTCTTCCCACCCAATCAGCACAGCTTTTATTATCACAGAGAGGGTTCAGCAAACTACAGCCTGCCTGCATGCCAAATCTAGCCCACTTTCTATTTTTATCAATGCTGAATTGAAACAAGCCATGTTCATGAGGTTACATGTTGGTGGTGGCGGTGGTTTACACATGCAAATGATCAAGTAGTTACAACAGAGACCGACCATATAGCCTACAAAACTGAAAATATTTACTCTCCGGCCCCTTACAGAAAGAGTTTGCCACTAGATAAATAAGAAAAGAAATGGAATTAATGGGAAGTACTATTGCTCTCTTGCACATTCACTTTTTTTCAGTGCAGTATAGTTGACACACACTGTTACGTTAATTTCAATTTTAACACAGTGATTCAGCACTGTGCCCTATGCTGTAGGCGTAGCCACCATCTGATACCATGTAAGACTATGACAGTGTTATTGAACAAATTCCCTAAGCTGTACCTTTCATCCTCGGGACTTATTCATTCCATAACTGAAGACCTGTACATCCTGCTCCCCTTTACTCATTTTGGGCAAGTAATAATTTTACTGCAAGTGAAAACCCAAACTATCATCATGGTCTGAGGTTTAAATAAAAGAATTTTTAAAATTGTGCTACATTGAGACTGGAAGGCACACACAGGTCAAACTCATGAGGTCATGTTCCATAGCACCTCTCTAGTCTTTATAGAGGAAGGAATGAGTTGATGTCCAGAAGCTATTATAATTTTATGTTAGCATTTATTCTACCTGGGGTTAATTTAACATCTTATAATTTAATGACTTTCATTAAACTTGGGAACTTTGGGGACATTATTTCTTCGTTTCTCTTCCTTTCACTTTCTCCTCTTTTTCAGGAACTCTCATTAACATAAGATGAAGATTAGGTTTAACCACATGTCATCTGAACATCTAAGGCTCTGTTCATTTTCCTTTTGTCTTTTCCTCTCTGTTCTTCAGTTTAGATCATTTCTATTGATCTATCTTCAAGGTGATAGATTCTTTCGTCTGCCAACTCACATTTGCTGTTGATTTCATCTAGTGAAATTTTCAGTTCAATTACTATGCTTTTCATTTCTAGGCTTTCCATTTGGAAATTAAAGGACAGATTCCCTTCTCGAGTCTTCTGAGAGACCATCACTCCACACAATCCTCTGTGTTAGACCTCTGGCCTCCAGACTACAAGAGAATAACTTTCAGCTCTTTTAAGTGGCCATGTTTGTGATAACTTGTTATAGCAGCCTCAGGAAACAAATATAGACCCTGTCCAAATTCCTGACACAGACTCCATGAGCATAATAAAATGACTGCTGTTTTATGCCATTAAGTTCAAGGTGATTTGTCACACAGCAGTAGATTACCAGATCAATTCACATGTAGATATTTGGAAATTCTGAAATGCTCAAAATGAACACTGGTGACTATGCATTATCTCTCTTGTCCCAAGGTATCATCTGAATTTTCACTTGCTATCATTCTTCCTTTCTCATTTTAAAGCAGAGTTAATTTTACATCATTGTTATTAGATTATTGGGTGGGATTGTTTGCTATCTCTACAATATTTAGTACAATCTTTTATGTATTTTAGTCCATGATTTTCCAGTTAGGTAAGATACTTAGGCATCATGGCTTACTTTTGAGTCATGAATTTTCTTACTGCTGAAGCTGGTATGTGGGTACGTATGTGTGTGTGTGTATGTATAAACACACATATGTGTGCATTTCTACCAAATTAACTTCCAGGATGGCACTTAATTTGTAGTATGCTGCTTGTGGCATTTAAATAAACTGCAATATACTATTAAAACAAATTACTGAGTAATCACTAATTTTATAAAATATTATTTTATAATATTAAATCATGGATATATAGTCATGTTCTCTTAAAAATAAAGGTTATTGGGGCGCCTGGGTGGCTCAGTGGGTTAAAGCCTCTGCCTTCGGCTCAGGTCATGATCCCAGGGTCCTGGGATCGAGCCCCGCATCGGGCTCTCTGCTCAGCAGGGAGTCTGCTTCCTCCTCTCTCTCTGCCTGCTTCTCTGCCTCCTATGATCTCTGTCTGTCAAATAAATAAATAAAATCTTTAAAAAAAAAAAAAAAAAAAAAATAAAGGTTATTTTTCCACTGAATGTGGAAATTTTTCCTAAGTAAGCTTAAGAAAAACATACACACACACACACACACACACACAACTTTAGTTAGCTTTGCAATAGTTGCTTCCACATCCACTTATAAATTGACCAGAATTTCACTTACGGGTGATATTATACAGCATTTGATTCTTTCCTGTGTATAAGCAATCTTTGTGAGATGCCTGGCTTACATTAAGATGTATAAAGACTCCGTCAATTTCCTCAACTGTCAGCCTAATTACCCTTTAAAAAAGAATAGCAGGTTAATTTGGCAAGACTTGAACTTACTAAAGATGTTAGCTAATGGTTAGTATTTTCTTTCCTAAGAACACTCAAGCCATTTGCTTAATAATTCATTCTGAAGTGTTAGCATAAATCAACCCCAAACTCTCTAGTTCCCAGCTTCTGAAATCTAATTTACTCCTGGAAAATCTTCATACTTGTCCACCTTTACTCTTATGGTGCATTTTCAAACATTTCCAGTAATAGATACAATGCCCATCTATCCAAGAATCAGAACAATAATAAAGAAAGTCCTGTATATTTTTGTTGTTGTTTATAAATCGCACTGTTACTTATTTTTATCAATTACTACTTAACAAAATCCAAAACTCCAAAATTAAATTTTAGGGCTTTTCTCCCTCAATATGACCTATTACTCATTTATTTTGCCACTAAATTCTTTACCTTCTGCTGACTCACACCATCTTTGACACTAAAATTTAAAAAAAAAAAATTAAAAAACTCTTATCATTTCATTCTTTTTTTTAAATTATTATGTTAAAACTTGCCTATATCTGCTTGCCACTGGGTTCATATAGTAGTCTAATTCTTGCTTACACTGATTACAAGTATTGCATTTCTCTAGGTATTTTTGACTGAGTTTTGCACAACTAAGGAAAATATAGTAGAAAATTTACTTGTCTCATTTTCTGCTCATTGTGTCCTCATTCTCTTCCTTTAGATGGAGTGCAGTTCAATTCTAAAAGACTTGAAAAAAAATGAAAGTAAAATTTAAAAAGTAAATTCATAAATTCCTCTGGCTCTCTTTCTCTTTAAACTTTCATTCTGAGGGAATGAGTTAAGCAAGACTGCTTCCTACTTACATATGCATTTAAAAAAAGAAAAGAGACTTTTAAAGAAACCAACCCCATTTTTATATTCAGTTCTAAACTATGAAACAACTCTTCCTAATGCATTGACACTTCTGATTTCCTTTGTTATTTATGGAGGGAAGTACAATAGTGAAGGTAACTCTAGCTGCTGTAATGCACAGAATGTCCTAAAAGTCTAACATGGATATTCCTATTAAGCAAGTGGCTCTCCTCCAAGTGGAAAATCAGCCCTCATGCTCCTTCCAGATTTTGATTTCACCATATTCAACATGGCTTCCAAGGTTACTGGGCCCATTTGCATCAAGCCAGCATGACAGGAGACAGCAAGGAAGATCTCTCATTGGAGATTTACAGGTGTCATGGCTTGAATTGGTACACAGCACATTTGCCAACATTCTGCTTCCTCATTCACTTGGCCAAACCTAACTGCAAGGGAGGCAGAGAAATACGGTGCAGGAATATTGAAAAAAGCGTGAAACTGACCTGAGGAACAGACAACCGTTCTCCGAAATAGGGAGAGAAAGACTAAAGGTTTCAAGAAATAATGGACAAGATAGGACTCATATGAAACAACTGTCCTTTCTATAAATTATTCAGATTTACTACTGATGGCTCAAATGAAGCAAAATGTTGAATGATTCTTAGGTAATGCATTTGTAGTTAGGTAGAATTTTGCTTTAGTCAAGGGAATTGTTTTCTAAGAAAGGTCCAACTCCATATCCTTAGCATGTATCAATATTCATAATTATATTTATATAAAGAATGGAAAATGTAAACATGTTAAAGAGTCTCTGAGGGAGACCATGTTTGCCTCTTAAACACTGATGAACCTCAACTGCCTAGAGAAGTATGTGGCATAGAGCTGACAATAAATAATGTTTGGATGGTTTAAATGAGCAAGAATTTTATAGGTACTTTTACATACACAAATATACATAGTGCTATCACTCTTTGAGGTGATTTATAGTGCTGCCTGAATACATTAATTGTGGGGACAAGCTTGAGTTTTTTCAACTGACTTTTCATCTGACTGACAAATGTATTTTTTTCTTTTTTTTTAATTTAAATTGAATTAGCCAACATATAGCACATTATTAGTTTCTGATGCAGAGTTCAGTAATTCATCAATTGCATATAATACCCAGTGCTCATCACATCAGGTGCCTTCCTTCATGCCCATCACCCAGTTACTCCATCCCCCACCCCCACCTCCCTTCCAAGGACCCTCAGTTTGTTTCCTATAGTTAAGAGTCTCTTATGGTTTGTCTCCCTCTCTGATTTCTTCCCATTCAGTTTTCCCTCCCTTCCCCTATGATCTTCTGTGCTGTTTCTTATATTCTACTTATGAGTGAAACCATATGATAATTGTCTTTTTCTGATTGACTTATTTCAGTCAGCATAATCCCCTCCAGTTCCATCTACATTGCTGTAAATGGTTAAGATTTTTATATAATGTTATAACCTTTGACACATTTTTTGAAGAATTAAAATGATGTAGCTATCAAAAGATACTTGATATTCATTAATTCAGTACATGAAAATTGAAAAATTCATTAAATGGAATTCAATAGTTCTTTCATCTAAACAAATAGGTAACAGTTGTATTTCTTTGAAGGCTTGTTCTAAAGATTCTTTTTCTATGACAGATTTCAATTAAGTTCCATATGGTATACTCTGAAACACAGGCTTATAAAAAGAGCAGCATTTTCCCTTACTATAATCATGATAAAAACTATATAGCACTTGTGGCCAAAACTGAGGAACTTTTATTTTGAAGCAAGCACAGAATGTTATTAAAAGACATTTAGCATTTATTAAGTTGATAAAGCATACTACACAACTATGTGTATGAAATAAATGACTTTTACTTTACAAAAAATTAAACACAGAAGTATCATATGCTCCAAATATTCTACTCCAATTTATATACCGAAAAAGAACTGAAAGCAGGTGCTAAACAAAGACATGTATGTACATATATTCATAATAGCACTATTCACAATAGCCAAAAAAAGGAGCAACAGACAAAATGTCCATCAATCAACTTATGGATGAACATGAAATAGAATATTATTCAGCCTTGTAAAAGGGAATGAAATAACAATATACGCTTTATAGTGAAGGAACTTTGAAAACATGCTAAGTGAAATAAAACAGACACACAAGTTAGGTATTATGTTATTCTTTTGATATGAATTATCTAAATACACAAACTCATTGAGATAGAAAGCATATTACTGATAGCTAGGAGGTGGGGGCAGCGAGAGGGAATTGTGGAGAATGTGCTTAATGCATATAGGGCTTTATTTTGAAGTGATGGAAACGCCGAGGTTTTAGAACTAGATAGAAGTGGATTTTGTACAACACTGTGAGTGTACTAAATGTCACTGACATTGCTCATCTTCAATGGTTAATTTTACATATGAATTTCGTCTCAATAAATAAAAATGTCACTCTTGTTTAAAAATATGTAACTACATTTACATATAAACATGTATTCATAGGAAAAAAGAAAGCCAGAAAAATTCATCCACAATTTTAATAATGGTTATCACTAGGTTTGGAATTAGAGTTTGTTCTCTTTCTAAATTATTATTTCTTTAATTTTATAAAGACGTTGTATTACTTTGCCACCCCCCCCCAAATTCATATATAATGATGATACACACATACCATATGCTAGGTGGACTTGGTACCATTTCTTAAATGTGCCTTTTATTCTATGTGAGGTTGTTGATAGTAATATGCTTGGTCGTAGACTGAGTTTATAATAAAAGTGAACTAGGAAGGGGAACTGAAAATGAGTATGAAAGTTACGACTGCACCTAGAACACTTCTATATCAAATAAAGTTGGCATAAAATTTCCTTCCAATTATACACTAAAATTATATATACAGTAAATTTTATAGTAAAATGTATATAGCAAATCATATGTATCCTTGAAAACAATAATAGTATAACCTTAACATTCTTGATGTTTAGAGCCACAGACCCAGACTTACAAACATAACAATGTTGACTATTTCCTTTGGGAAGCATGTTTTTCATAAAGATATAGAGATTTTATAAATTCAATAAAGTAACCACATACTTAATTCAAGGGTAGTTATTTTAGATGCAGATGCAAGGCTGTGGACTAGGATTAATGTGGTAGACAGATGGTCTTTCAAAGATGTCTAGCCCACATCTATGAAATCTGTAAACAGGAAAGGGTACCTATATATTGGATATCCATCCTCTGTGACAACAGCTAATTATGACCAAATGTCATGGTAACTACCTCAAGATGATATTAGGAGTAACTATCCATGAATGAGATCTGTAGAAAAAACCCATGGACATGGAAACATGGCTAGAGTGCTTCCTGATCCACAGTCAGCGAGTAAATTAGATTATCTGTCTAAAACACTTAAATAACTTTACCATTGAATATGATCAAAAGGGCCCAAAAGCATGGGATAGAAAAACATAGAATTTGACAATATATGTATGTCAAGCACAGACCAAGTGATTTGGAGAAACAATACTGGCTTCTGATCCCTGGAGAGTTTGTTGTCCTTAACTGAAGATCAGAGAGGGCTCACCAGGCCTCACCATGCTATGCATAACATATCCTTCAAAATAGTGCACCTCTTTTTCCTCTCGCTCCTTGAGCATCTACAGCCCTCTATTCTGATATGTGCAGTGGGGATATACAGTAAAATGCCCAAGACTTTTGAACACTAGAAAGAAGTATCTTCAATTTTAAATTAATGCTCTTAACTTGATTAATATGAACCAGTCACACATGATCCACTAATTCCGGATGCCTTAGAAAATGGAATTTCTCAACCTATGGGCTGTATCCTGGACTGAGCTGATCATCTTTGATTATTATCACCCTACAAGATGCTCCTGGGCAGCTAATCAATCTCATGCAATTTCGTTATCACATCACTTGTTTTATAAATATAACAGCTCATTTTAAAAACTTTGTAATACACAAAATACCAAAAGTAGACCACATAGTGTAATAAAGCCTTACGAATACATTTTGCAGTATTGCCAATAAGAAACTCACAGCCAGTCTTGTTTTTTGTATATCCCCATCCATTTCATCTTCCAACACATAGGCACACACATCCACATAAACACTTGTTTTCAGACAAATCTTGGACATTCTATAGTTTCATTAGTCGATTTTTCAGTATATACCTCTAAAAGATAAGAAAATAAGATAAATAAGAAAAAAGATAAAAAGATAAGGCTTATCTCCAATAATCCACATATCCTACTTTGAAACAGACGTATATGGGAAATTTGCATTGCAAAAGAAAAAAAGCACGAGTGGGGAATATTTGCAGCTTCTTGTTTTCAGTGCTTTCATGAAGAAATTAACTTTCATACTCAAAATGGATGTGGTAACATCATCCTTTGATATATTAACACAAAGTATGACAACTCCTCTTCTGCCAGGTAAGCTGTTTCGGTAAAATGTAGAATGCCATTTTTAACCCATGTTTTCTGGAAGAGTGCAAGGAGTTATGGAAACCAAACTGTTTATTTCTGAAGCAAAGGGCTTACGAAGATTTTCTAGAATTTCACCACCGCTTTCCACCTCCAGGACCAACATCTTGGTACAAGCTACCATCATCTGCTTCCATGAATTATTGCATTTTCCTCCTCATCTGTCTCCCTCACTCTGATGCTGCTCTTTTGCAATTTCACTTCAACACAGACTAATTCTATTAAAACATCATGAGATCATACCTGTTTTCCATATGAAAACTTTCCATGGCTTCCCATCTTACTCCTACTGAAATTCTAAGTCTTTATTTTGACTTATACAGTCTGACACAATCTGGTTCCCTATTATCTCTCTGACCTCATCTTCAGCTACTCACCTACACTTTATTTCCTCCAGCCATAACAGCCTTAGGGCTTTGAGGAACATGTAAGAATTTGGCAGTATTTTTTAACTTTAGCCCACAAGGCATCTTCCTTTCTATACCACAGAGCTGCCTCCTCAAGTCACTACCTGCCACCTGCCATTTGACTGGTGTGGAGGAGAGTGTGATGAATTATTCTATAGCTTTGCCTGTCATTAAGGATAAACAGCTACACCAAAGGAGCCATGCTGAGCGATTTATCCATATCCCCTATACCTCACTTATCACCAATATTCTTAAACATCAAGATATACCTGAAAGCTTTCCAATTCCCTCTACCTCCTCTAACCAACCAGGATTACCTCACAACAGCATTGTTGAGTTGGTACCTTACTGATCTCTAAGGAATCCTTCTGACCTTCCTCATACTAGTCTCTACCTCCTTAAAGAAAAAGTGTTGCCTCTCAGATGCTAGCTATCCACGTTGCAAGCAAAGAGCAACAGAGTTGTCCAGTCACTAGTTTCCATACCTGAAACTAACATAACACTGCGTGTCTTCACTTGAATAGAACATACACTTCAATAAATTTTTTTTTAATTATGTCAGTTCTCCCTTCAGACCATTTAATAATTTTACTTTATGCTGAGAACAGAATTCAGACTGTTCAACCGACCCGCAGGACCTGACCATCACTCGCCTCACTAAGCTTTTGCTTTGTTTTCATCTATACTAGCTACATTGGTGAAACTGCCTGCCTTCCATTTTTCGATGATAAATTTCCTTTCCAGATGCTGTGTCGCATCTCTAACACTTTACTTCTACCTCTTTATCAGTTCAGTTCCTTATTCTTCATACATCACTCTCATCACTTATCTTTTGCTGCACTTATCACAATACACTATTGTGTGTGTACTATGATATGCATTTTTAATACGTCTTCTTACTCTGCCCTAAAATCCATTAAGCTCTGTGAGAGTGAGGATCATACCTTTATTCACAATGGACTTAACTTAGCAAAAAACTACTCAATAAACATTTGTTAGAGGAATAAATATATGTATCAGTGCATTCATGCAAGAAGGAAACCTAAATGGATTACTTACTTAATCAATGAAATCAGGTACTTTGCATAATCCTAGCCATCAGCTTTCAGGTTGAAAGACGAGATGATAAGCATGTATCTCGGGGCATGTTTACTTTTATAATTGGAAAAAAGAACTGAACATTGAGAAGAGATCTGGCTCCAAGTCAGAAACACTATGGCTCTGCTAAAAGTTGTTTCTGAGGTTTGAGTGGTGAAGGCTGAAGGAATCCACATTGTTAATGGTTTACTAAGCAGAAATGAAAGCCAGGTCTCTCTCTGGGTTGGGAAAGTGGTTTGTAGAAACCTTCTGACCCAAATGAAGCTTCCATTCCACAGTTCAACCATACAACATACACACCTAAAATCTTGTCCTCTCAGAAATAATACCATCGCAACTCATGTGGGGCCCAGACAGCTGCAAAAATATCTTCTATCCCATCTGTCCTTCTGTAATGGGCATCTTACCAGTCCCCCATTAAGAGAGAAAGTCTAACATCTTTGAATCTCAGCTGACTCTACCGACTCACTTGTAGCCAGGAGAAAGGAAGTGAAGAACTTTAGTGACATCTAACATTAGGTCTGAAGGAGCCTGTCCCCAACAAAGCCCTCCATGACTGAGTTCCCCATGCATCATCTTGGTCTGTGTGCCAGTTGTGCCCTTGAAGGATGCTCTCTTTCCAAACCCAGATACCATACTGTGAGAAGTCCGAGTCACGTGGAGATCCTGTGGGTAAGCATTCTGGTAGCCAGTCCTAGTGGAGCCCAGTCTTTCAGTTGCCCCAGGCTAGTAGTATGGCAGTAAAGAAACCTCCAGATGATTCCAGGCTCCAGTTTTTCAAATTACCCCCCACCCCCCACCCACCCCCCCACCCCCGCCATTTCAGTCTTTCTAGTAGAGGCCCTAAATGTCATTCTATCTCCAGAGTATCCTATCCAAATTTCTCCCTGCCAATTCCAAGCGCATAACAAAACTGTTGTAGCCTTAAGTCACTGAAAGGAGAGTGATTTATAATACAGGGATAGATAGCCAGAACCCCGGAGAAGCCCAACAACATGAAGAGTAACAGGATGTGATCCTGTTACTGCATAAAAACTAAGATACCGCAAGAATCCTATGTAGGCATGTATCTTCACTGTGGCACCACCTATAACACAGGAAACTGGATTCAGTCTGAAGGTTCTATGACTTATGTACATATGAATAAAATGGTCAATTATGCTTCCATAAAAATAGTATGAATGCAGATAGCAATCAAGAAAATGTGCAGGACGTAAGGTGAAGCTGAAAATAAAAAGCAAAACATCAAATTGCGTAAAAGCAAGTATGTGTTCCTTAAAAATTATGTATCCAGGTAGACAGTCCTGAAAAGCAGCATGCGAAAAGGCAAACTTCCGTGGGCATTAGGCATCCAGAATGTAAACCGGGTACCAGATTTTCTTGAATACTTTGTACAGTGATTTTTCTTACAAAAGTATATGTAATGTATAGGTAGTCCCATATAACACAGGCAGTCAGGTAATTCTTTCAGATGGGGTGGGGCAGCAGGAGAATGAACGAAGAGAGTTTCAATCTTGTACCCGGAAGACTATTACTGCTTCCGCTCTACCGGCTATGAAAGTCTTATTTCTGCCTAGTTCTGCAGTATACACGCATCGATTCATTCAATGGCTGCACTTGGGTCATAAACACAGACTCTCTCTTGAGCTAAGTTTAGAAATTGACTTTTAGGATGGCCTTAGATTATGGTTTCTTATGATTTACTTGAGTAGTTAGGAGGCAAAAGCAGGTTTTGGTTTTGGTGGTGGGGGCATTTTCCTGTCTCCAAAAATGACAGTCAAGGGGAAAAAAAAAAAAGTAAAAATGCTACCTAAGAAGCTAGAAATATCTAATTCTAAGGAAATGTCTCCTGGGTGTGCTACCAAAGATGATTTAGAAACACAGAAAATCTGAAGTTTATGTTATGGACTCTGATGTTCCTCTCATTTGGAGCTAGGTAGAAATGTGGGTATGTCGGGGCACCTGCATGACTCAGAGGGTTAAGCGTCTGCCTTCGGCTCAGGTCATGATCCCAGGGTCCTGGGATGGAGCCCTATATGGGGCTCCCTGCTCAGTGGGGAGTCTGCTTCTTCCTCCCCAGCTCCCCTGTGCTTGTGTTCCCTCTCTCGCTTTCTCTCTGTTGTAAATAAATAAAATCTTAAAAAAAAAAAGAAAGAAATGTTGATATGTCATCAGTGCTTACTAATGGGATTGTGCTCTCATGCTCAGAATGGAAAAAAAACAAATGGAAAGCAGTAACCCACATGTATCGTAGATGTGCAGGAGAAACCAGGCTACGACTGAAATGTGATCGCTAATGAATGAGAAATAACAACACCCCATTTCCATAGATAAAAGACATTCCATGCACAAAAATATATTCAAACTGTTGAGCTTAAGAATGGGTCATTTAGAAGTCACTTTAAGATCATATTTATACTTAACCTGCACTTAACATGGAAGTAGGAGAAGCGAACTTTTGGATAGCAAAGAGACTAAGAGTCTACCAAATTTACATACAAGTCTGTATTATTCTATATGCTTCCTTTACCAGATGGTCATGTCACACAAACACAAAAGCATTCATGCAATCTTCCATTTTCAACTCTTCCTGTGTCTCAATGCATTTCCTATAATAGTCAGTACATCCTCTACGGAAGGAAGTCTATACTCTGCAGAAAAATCTGTGAATTCTGTGATTTAATGGGCTTGTCTTTTCTAGTAGGTTTTACAAAGCCAAAGCCTCTGCCTTGTTGTCCTGGGCTGTGAGGAAACTGCTTTTTATTTTTCAGCACTGTCTGCAAGTTCTGCTTTGTATAGATCAGTTTAGACATGTCTAATAATCACGTGCAGAGTTTATATCGAACTAAATTTAAATATCAGAGTTTATGAAGCTGAGTTTATCACCATCCCTTTCTTATAGATTAGAAGCTGCTGGCACCAAGAAAGGTTTCCAAGTAAATACCAACAGTCTGATTCAAAGTCAAATTGGGCAGGAAAACATTTTCTGATATTGAATCCTCTATTAGTACTTTGAATACCAGCAAGATTTAGAAGTGAACTCCTGAGGCAAAATAAGTAAAGTAAGGTGCTCTCTGCAGTAGGTCTGGGCTATTTCTTTTTTATTTTTCTTTTTTATTTTTTAGATTTTATTTATTTGTCAGAGAGAGAGCACAAGCAGGGGGTGCAGAGACAGAGGGAGAAGCAGCCACCCCACTGAGCAAGGAGTCCAATGCGGGACTCGATCCCACGACTCTGGGATCATGACCCAAGCCAAAGGCAGACGCTTAACCAACTGAGCCACCCAGGCATTCTGGTCTAGGCTATTTCTTATGGTGAATTGTGCCCTGTGACCTAAAGATGTCAGACAGAAAGATGCTGGTCTTGAGAGAGGAGAACAGATTCAAACACGAGCATCATGGCAGAATGGCCACAAGAAGCCACACATGACTTATGGCCCCCGCCACAGCTCTTTCCTCCAGTGCCCTAAAAGAGGCAATGAGCTAAAGGCAGCACTTAGAACTGAATTATTAGTTAATAAATTCTATATAAGACTTTGCCATATCAACCTTATAATTAGAGAGTCTATTTTCATGACCATCTTCACTCTTAACCTTCAAAAGTTGATCCTCTCATCTGACGATGGTCCCAAAGACTTGAAGGTCATCAAAAAGCAAGTGGGTTCAAAGGAAAAAAAAAAAAAACCAAGTAAAATAATTTAGAAATGTAGAGGGAAATTGCCATTATAAACAATTAAAAAAGAATTTTATGTCAATAATCTCACTAATCAAATAACATCTCTAGGATAACATCAGATTTTCTCCTTTTCTTCCACATTTCATATGCAGACTCCATAGGATTAGTAGTGTCTCATCAAAATACTTAATGCATAAATATGAATAGTGAAATCCCACATATGCATGGGCAGTGTAGGTGGCCGTTCTTAAATTTGACAATTTCACTTGCATATCTTTAAGTGCTGTGGTATTCACACGTCTGTTTCAATTCCAGAATTTCTATATGAAATTCAGAGACTTGAATGATAAAAAGAAAAAATATAGGACTTTTCCTTATTTCCCCTTTTCCATAAGAAATGCCATTTTCTTTTATCTTTAATCAAAAAATTAAAATTACCTTTATATAACCTCGATAACTCTAAAACTCATTAGTTATTAAAACAGAAGCAACACAAAAGATTTCTTGTATCTAAGGCTCACCCTTGTATAAGCTACTTTTTTTTCCTTGGGTGCCCAAAAGACATTCAGCAAACCATGTATACCACTCCTGCTTTCCTGGGAAACCTGAGACAAAATTTCTCATGTGGAGCTTGAGAACACCCCAGGATGACCCCAACCCTGTCCTACCTAAGGATGTCGAAGAAGTAAAAACACTGACCAGTATCTCAGGAAAGTTGACAGCCTCTTACTTTTGTTGAGTTTTCAACAGTTTATAAAGCTCCTTTCCAGAAATTATTCTATTTTCCCCTTACATTCTTTGAGTGATGGGTTTCCCCAGGCTCTTCATTGTCCACATTTTCTACATGGACAAACAGAAGCTTGGGAGAGTTACTCTCTCCTAATCCTTTGGTTCTCAGCTGCTAGAGCTGGTCAAACAGATTGCATGTGTAACTGCCCAGTGCATCCAATACAGCACAGTGACCCACTGCCCTCGGCCTCCCAAACTGAACAGGGACTCCGAAAAGTATTTTCTAATTTTGCACATGCCATGGTAATTCTCATCTGGCCCTAACAACTGGCACCTAAGTTAAAAAGAGGAACAAAGTATTCAAAAGGGCTTAAAATTAGTGCCTGGCAAGAAACCCAATGTTATAATATAAATTTCAGCAAAGTTTAAAAAAAAAAAAAAAAAGCCGAAGCTCAGACTTGGAGTTAATAGATTTCCATGGATAGAAAAAAAAAAATCCTAAGAAATTATGATAAAATGCTGACTTTGGCATAGATTTGCAGAAATCAATAAAAACATTTAATTTTAAGGAGTTGGGGATATTTTGATGATATCAGCTTCATTACTTCCACAGACTTAAATGTGCAAGACTTTCAGAAAGGAATGACATTTCATTATGACAAAGTTTCCCTAAGCTCTAGCAATCTGAATGCCATAATATAGAAGCACTGAGCGAGTACAGAGAGTCACAAACAAGGGAAAGGAGAGGAAGGGAAATCTCATTCCAAGAAAATGGGATATTTCTTAAACATAGGCTTTCCACATGAGGCTTATTAGTCCTGTTTTAATCTTCACTATTCTGTTTAAAATATCCAATTTTCTCTTTTTTTGTATGATCATCGTCATTTCTACAGTGTCATTAGCCATGGTAATAGCAATTAGGGACAACACTTGAAAACTCAGAGTAGTTCCAGTTTTAACCATGTAGCTTCCATGCTTACTGACTCTAAACATCACAAGGAAGGCATACAATATACAATATGAAAATGAATAATAACAGTAACATAACAGTATAAAGATATTTGACTGTTCATACATATGCACATACAAACAAATATATGAAATATCAGGAATTGTTGGAAAAGGTTAATTTGGAATTTTCTTCCAAAGTAACTTATTTCAAATGTTCTGATGCAGATTAATTTGGCATGTTCCTTGTTCAAATATTAATTAGTTATTTGTAATTAGTTTATCAATGTTTTTCTAGCTTACCAATGTTCTTATAAACCTAAATATCTTCCTTATTTTCCTGATTGTATTTTATTTATTTATTTATTTTAAGATTTTATTTATTTATTTGACAGAGACAGAAAGAGAGAGAGCACAAGCAAAGGGAACGGCAGGCAGAGGAAGAGGGAGCCAGAGAAGCAAGCTCCCTGTCAGCAGGGAGCCTAATGCAGGACTTGATCCCTGGACCCTGGGATCATGACCTGAGCCAAAGGCAGATGCTTAACCCACTGAGCCACCCAGGCGCCCCACTTTATTGACGTCATAACACCAAGAACATGCAAAAAGAGGAAAATAAGATATCGCTTATATTACCAAACAATTCAAACAAAAAGAAGAGGCTCAGTCCTTGGAAGCAGTGATTTGTTCCATATCATAGCAGAAAGGTGCAAGTTGTACTGAAAACCTTCTGTTCATTTGGCACGTGTGTCAGTATTTCTGGTAGTCAGAGAGGAACATCAGTTACCATACTGTCAGTCTGGCTGACTTACCTGAGCAGCTACTACATCCCAAGGCCCTGAGCTTTGTGTTTGTCTGACACTCTCATTCCACCTAGAGCTGGCCATTAAGGGAAGTTATTCCTTAGTTCCATAAGCTACGATTTAATACCTTTTCCTGTCTTGGACTCAGATGCAGCCTGGTTCAGGGCATGGGGTGTGAAAAGCCACCTGCGGGGATGCTGGATCATAGAGTCATTCACCGAGCTAGGTTCTAACATGCTGTCAGTGGCTTGGGCTTGAGAAAGCATCCACACGGAGTTTCTGTGATAGCAGCAAGAGCAAAAGAGCTCCTTGAAGATGCAGATGGTTAGGTTTATCTCTTGCCCCAGATGGTTTCTACGCCAGAGGCAGAGATAACGGTTTGATATTTAGACCCAGTGTTTTCCTCCTAGCCCCATCCCTTAATGGTGCCCTGATGGGCCAGGAGGATGTCAAAGAGCAGCATTAACTATTGAAAGATGGGCTGCAGACAGTCAAGGTTATGTGAATATGCCACGGCTTCACATGAGCTCTGGAGCTGTTACTGAGGAAGGTGACTGAGCTCTATTTAAGAAGGATGACGCCAAAAAAAAAAAAAAAAAGGATGACGCATCTGGAAGATGCTGAAGCCATGGTTAAATAGCTTAGATGAATCTCAAGTCCACTTCTGATATTCACTGCCAAGTGAACAACAAATTCTGCATAGTTCTGCGTGCCCTATTTAACGGAATCGAGTGCTGTATGGAGAATGAACCTTCTCTTGTTGCCGCTACTGCTGGTTTCCTCCACTGAAAGCTACCTGTATGTATAACTCTTACATGTTGTGTCCTGTGCTCATTCAATAGCTAAGAATTAGTATTTTTATTAGGTCTCTACAGATGACACCTAGCAAAGACTCACTAAATGAGACTGAACTGAAATTTTCTTTCAGTGATTTTAGAACACGGAATTTTCTTTAAAAAGAAAAAGAGAGAGAGAACACAAAAATTTCTTATAGAACCCAAAGGTGTAGATGCAGTGAGGCCTCAGGGATAAACTCTAGCCAGGGCCACAGATGCCAACACAACACTCCCTCTCCCATCTCTGCCAGACAGCATCATCATCCTAGCTCAAAGAATGCCACTTCTCCTTATGACAAGTCTCCATGGGAGGACATGGCTCACTGTATCTCTGGGGTTTATACATATTCTGCTGAAAAGAGCAGCTATCCCTAATCCTGGTTTCATAACCCTGCAAGGAAATCCTGAATGGCCAACCTGGTTTAGTTGGCCAACGCTAAGCCTAGACTGGATGACTATTTGGAGGGAGTAGTTCTTAGTAGAGTAGGAGAGCAGCTGTGCCGACAAAATAATGATAAAACAACAAAAGCTCCATGACACTGTTCTGGCTGAGCCTTCAAAAGAAAAGCTAGGGACCGGGACGCCTGGGTGGCTCAGTCGGTTGGGCCGCTTCCTTCGGCTAGGTCATGATCCCGGGGTCCTGGGACAGAGTCCCCCATCATGCTCCTTGTCCAGCAGGGAGCCTGCTTCTCTCTCTGCCTCTGCCTGCCACTCTGCCTACTTGTGCTCTCTCTATGACAAATAAATAAATAAAAACTTTAAAAAAAAAGAAAGAAAGAAAGAAAAAAAAGCTAGGGACCATGATCCCTACTCCAACGACAAGCTCCTCAATGAAGTCAAATAGCAAGAGCCATCAAAGAAGTGAGGGGCGCTCTGTTACATGACACTTCAAACCTTCTTCAGAAAAGGTTCTGACTATTCTTTGAAATCACACAGTTAAAGAAAGAGCATGCAAGTCATAGGAGACTGTTATGCTGTTTATTCAAGCATCGATACTCACGAGGTGCTACAGAAGAACCCATTATTATCACAAAGAACAGAAAGAGAGACAGATTTTAACTGGGGTTGGGGTGTGGCGTGGTCAGGAAAGGCATTTCGAGGAAAGGACATTCAAGTGAAGATCTCACAATAAGGAAGAATTAATTGGATGAAGGGTGGAGGAAAAAGATGCAAGCAGGGGAGATATTAAATGTAAAATTCAACAAACTAGAACAACAGTAGAGCTATTGCCACCAAGTCCAAGTTAAAACAATCAACCACAGAGCATATTGAAGCACACAACTGATGTATATTACTCTGTACCAAATGGTTGTTTAATTTTTAATTACATTAAATTACCACAAATATTTAATTAGACACAGGTGGTCATGTAGCAGCCCTTTCTGGTTCCCAGTTCCAAAATATTATGTGTGCATTTTTTTGGTCTGCAGTCTATACGTATATATACATATTCATAGAATACTAGTGAGTATAGATTTAACAGCCTGAGAGAAAGCTTTCCAAGAATAAAAACATTCTGATATTGATAAACAACTGCCTGATTCACAGTTTCCAGTCCTGTGTGCAGACCAGCTGTGCTGTTATAACTTCTGGCATGTGTGTAAATCTTAGCTTTATTCCATCCCCAGAGATTCTCTACTTGTCCAGACAAGTTCAAAAATACATGTTTTGAATTCTGGGAAGAGGGCAACGGAGGCAGAGTTTTTGAATCTCCCTGTGTCCCCCATAAATAGGAAAAACAACTAGAACAGAAAACCAAAACCCACAGATAACATCAACAAGAATAAGAGGTGAAAATACATCTGTAACCCTGTGGCCCCAAATATGAGCAGGTATGGACATACCAAGACACCTGAAAGACCTGTGTGGTATCGGCAGAGATGCAGGAGGAGGCAGAGGGGAGTGAGGTGGGAGCGAGAAGACCTCAAACAGCCATCAGATACTCCAAGGAAAGGACCAGCTGGTGAGAGGACCAAACTCTTATTAAGGAGTAACTGCATGGGGTTCAATGAATGTCTACAGGGGTTGGAGCCATCAAGATGCTGAGAGCTTTCAAAACTGACAGCCTGCAAATCCCCTCTAGACTAAATTCCCACATTAAAGAGAGTGAGCTTGAAATAGAATTCAAATGGAGCATGACCTCAAAAGTATGTGTGAAGAAAGGAGAGGATCCCAAAGAAGTGGTAGAGGGAAACAGAGTCTACAAATGTGAGAAACTAAGAGGCCATATATCTGAACATTATATAAAACTAATAGATCAAGCACTGTATCTTTCCTGTTCATCCTTGTGGCTCTAATGCCTAACATAATTCCTAGCAGATAGGGAAACTGGAAAAGAAAAAGACTAAAATGGTTTATAGGAATGACAATTATGGTTATGATGCCCTTTTATAATCTTCAATGTACGCTGGCTCCCTTAACTTCTGCCCTGAAAGGAAATGATCTAGCCTGGTATCTGAGTAACATTTATAAACTTCCATCTTTTTCATAAGATACAAATTATGTTGCTGGATTTAAGACTGTAGCACAGAAAAAGCAGCTTTCCTATTTCCTTTGTAGTCAGAACTGAACCTGTGCTTGTGGGAAGTTTCAGCTAAACAATTAATTAGTTGAACATAATGGAAATTTCACTCTAGAACAGACACAAGGACTCAGTTGACAGCAGGGATGCATCAAATGTCCCACACCTTTGCTACAGACCTAAAGAATATTCCCCAAAATATTCCACACCAACATTCTTCCTGGAAAGCACTCATTTAATTCATTCTAAAAATAGCCTGATTGTGGGAGTGGGGGGTGGCAGGAGCAGGGGGGTGGCCTGTATCTTCTAGATCTTCTGTCAGGTTTCAACGATTCCTTGTTACATGGGTTGAATCAAACAAGCCATAAGTTTCAGACACCTTTCTGATATACAATTATTTTATCCTGTGGTTATTACTTAAAGGAGTAGTGGCGGAACTGGGAGCAGAGAATTTAATTTCTTGAGTTTTTTTCTTGAGCTGTGGTTTTTATTGGATGAAAGGCAGCTGTGATTGTACTAAATAGGTTTTTTAAAAAGCTCTTTTCGGAGTACCCTTCTCATAGTAGTCATGCTATTACTTTCATACAATTTTAGAGCAATGCTTGGATTATAACAGCCTTTGGACACCTGTGCATTGTAAAGTGTGGCACATTATTATTTGTGACACCCCTCAAATGCCAATTTACTAGACTGCAGATTGTTCCCTGGGCTCAATAAATCTTTACAAATCCATCTCCAGTGGCTGGGCTATACTCCTCTCCCCACCCTCCATTCATTTTGTGCGGTAGATTCTACGTGGTTATTATGTTATGATTTCTATTAACCTGAAATTATTAGTACTCTATGACACTTGAGGAAATATTAGACACTGTACACTCAAGTATCCAGTTGCCACAATGTTTATGCTATCTACTTATTATTATCATGTTCTATTTGGGCAACACTTCATAAACTTCACATACACAGATGTGTGTTTGTATTTGTTTAAGACCCTCAAAATCTCATGGGGTACAGAGAGCAAATGACATGAATATTTCATAAAAAAAGAGCAATGGCCAAAAATGTCCATGATGTACCGAGTCATACTGTAGATAGTGGAATGTGCATCTGAACCCACATCTGCTGTTACTTCCTCAAGAAAAAGGACTTAAGCCATACTGATACAAGATGACCCCTTTAGTGTGGATATTTTAATTTAGCTGGGGTAAGTTTGCCTGCATGGAAGGCTTAAGAAGAAAGACAAGTAAGAGCTTACTGTGATAATCCAGGAGAGAAACAAGGATGATTTGAATGAGGGTGATAGTG
Source organism: Martes martes (assembly GCF_963455335.1). Classification (NCBI taxonomy): domain Eukaryota; kingdom Metazoa; phylum Chordata; class Mammalia; order Carnivora; family Mustelidae; genus Martes; species Martes martes. The sequence continues at coordinate 35,681,966 of NC_137899.1, forward strand.
ATGCAAGAGCCTTTATAAGCATTTGCCAACTTGACTTAACAGTATTTGCTGCTATGAGGAATAAAGGCAATGGAGAGGTCATCATAACGTTGGGTCTAAGCAACTGGAAGAATGCAGGTGCCATTTGTTTATATAGAAGGGGCTATGAGAGCAGTAGGTTTGGGGTGCCCAAATTCAGGAGTCTTAGGTTTGCGCTGTTATGTTCTGATGTCTATTAGACATCCAATGAAGTATACTGAACGGATGGATGGAGGGGTGAATTCCAACTTTGGATGAGGTACCTGGGCTGGAAATATGCTCCGAAATTCACAAACACATAATATTATTTAAAACTATGAGACTGGCTGGATGTAGGTGATAAAGATGATATGGTTTCCTAAAATTTTCCTAAAATTCAGATGAAGTGTTTCAACAAGGTAGTGATCACCTGTGTTAAAAACTGCTGGTGCACTGAGTAAACAGAAGCTCTACAACTGAACATCATCTTTCCCAACAGAGAAGTCCTTCCTATGTTTGACAAGAGTGATTTTGATTAAGTGGTACATACAGAGACTGCAACGATTTCTAGAGAGAAAGAGAAGAAAAGTGAAAGGAGTAATTACAAGCATTTCTTTCAGAGGTATTTTGCTGAAAGAAAAACAGAGTAGAAACTGGAGGAGAATAAGGTCAAGGGAGACTTCTCGCCCTTTTTTTAAACCATGAGAAATAACAGCACTATTGTATACTGGTAGATAATCCAGTGAAGCAGGAAAAAATGGCTGCAAGAGATCACTGTCAAAGTAAAGTGCAACAGGCAAAAGGAGATAGGACGAACTATCAAATAAAGAGGTTGGTATTGGGTATAAACAAGAACTGTTTATCCATGGTGACGGGAGAAGAGACAAAGCATCTAGATCCGGATGTATATAGGGTGACAAATGTAGTAAAAAGAACATATGGAAATTCTTTTCTACATGCTTCTATTTGTCCTCAATGGAATAGAAAGCAACAATGTTATCCAAGAGTGAAGATGTCAGGACCATACTATTTCAATCACAATAGCTTCACAGTTTATTTTTCCAATGTTTTTTATCTTTTTCATAAATTTCTTGTTCTGTTTTCTAACTGCTGTTCTGGGCCATTTTCATTCATTTTTCTTTCAGATGAGATGCAGCATCAGTTTTCAGGTTGTAGCATAAGAAGAATGCAGAGTGCGGGATGAAATTCAGTGTATGGGTTTGGACATAAGTGGCATCTGAACAGTATCGTGTCTTTCCAGAAAACTGGCAGGCCTATCTACTTTTTCCAGTCTTCTCTTACATCCTCCAATAAAGCCTGTTATTAGTGTTGTTCCTTTGTTGTCAAGTTTGTCAAGTTTAATCCTGGATACTTTATGTTTTTGCTCTTTTTAATGCAAATTACCCTCCTTTTATTCCATATCATTTAAGATAAAATATTTATTACTTATATAAAAGAAAGCTAATTCAATTTCTGCCTCCTGGTAATTTTTGCAACTTTGAGTAAGTCATTTAATCCCACAAGTATCTGTCTCTGTAACTGGAAAAGGAACAAACTAAATGACCTCTGTAAATTTAAAAATATATATATAAACAGAAGGATACTAACATTATTCCTATTTTTTATTCGCCAACTGATTATCAGAGAATGTACTTTACCCAGCATGGTTCTGTGTATTATTACAAGAGTCACCCAGTTTGGGGTAACCCACAAATGCACTTTCTAGCAGATGCTGAATGGTTATCGAGAGCTGAGAAACAAACCCATTCCATAATTTACTAGATTAAAACAAGAACCAGTTATCTGTTTACAGTTGTTTGGACTGGCAGTCTAGGCAAAACCCAATCAGAGAGGGTTGTCTTGGCTTCATACTGTGCTGACTTGACTCATTCATGCAGATGCAATCAGCTGGCAAGTCAGCAGAAGGCTGGTTGACTTCGTTGGGCCACATGCTGGCAGTTGGCTGGTGCTGTTGATCTGAGTGCCTTGGTTTTCCTCTACCTGGCTTATAAAGCAGGCTATCTTGGGTAGCCTGGGCTTCAAGAGAGAAACCACAATGTGCAAGTACAAGCTCCTACCTGTGTTTATATCTGCTGATGACCCACTGGCCCAATCAAATCACATGACTGAACTAAGAGTGAGTGCAGGAAAGGGCTATACAGGGACATGGATAACAGGAGGCAAGAATCACTTGGAATTATTAACGTAATAATCTGCCACAGTTCTGAATATGATTCAGCACAGTATCACCTTCTAGAACCAGTAACACTTTCAGCTGGTCACAGTCTAGGAAGCATGCATAGTAAGTCCAAAGAGGTTATTTATTTGCTTGATTTAAAATACTCCAAAGCTCTCATATCCCTAAGTCTTCCCTTTGTCAATCTGCTACAGATGTCTGACATTTCAGCATTAGATAGTGAATCATTTGTGTTATCATTCTGTTCCTCATAAGACAACATAGATCCCCATGAAACAGGCTCCACATAAATGTATCAGAAAACTTCCAATGGGACCAGTAGCCCTTAACAGCTACCTTTAAATAAATAAGGATGTTTGCTCTTAAGAGAAAGACTGGGAGAGAGTCATTTTCTGGATGAGATTGCTGCTCTGAGAAGGTAGATCTGGGCTTAATACCACCACAGAAGTCTCTGGAAAGTCAACAGGTACAAGGAAAGGACTGAACTCTGAAGACTTGTTTTTTTCACTGAATCCCAGAGCTGAAGTACAAATGCAGGGAATCCTTCAGCAACCTTACCTTTAATTTACTCAATCCCTATAAACTCATCTATCAATTTGCCATCATATATACTTTAGTAAAATTTCTCTAACCAAAAATAGTATTTTTACTCCATTTGGGCTTTTGAATTATGGCAATTTTTAATAATGAGAATTATATTTTAAAGAAGAGCAATTTCTTACAGTGGTATTCAGACTTCAGGAACCCACAGAGTGTTTCTATTTTAATTTACTCACTTCTAGAAAAAGAAAGTCATTCTATCCATCCTCATCCTACCCACCCAGAGTACGAGGATAAAGCTTTTATTATCCTAAAATTGCCTCTAGCTTCTGGAGAAGGTGGTGATCCCATATGACCAGGGTGCTCTACCTTTATTTCTGCATTTTTAGATAAGATCACCACCCAACAAAAGGAACCAAATAGCAACTTCATAAATTAATATCAACCTAACCTTCTAACATTGAGGCTTGCCATTTATTTCAAGTAAGGTGCTACCACTAATTTGAGGCCCTATTTTCTCTGTGCAAATGTTTTAGTCCCTATGATTGTATTTTATTTCTTCATAGTATCGATGAAGGAATGGTCAATACTTCCAGAGCCTAGATATACTTGCAATCAACATATTAGGTCTTATAATTACCCATCTATAAAAATCAATTAGAAAACTAAACAAAGTATTATTTACTTAATTATTTCTATCCTCCTTGGTAGAACAGCCTTTCACCATATGCTGTAGGGAAGAGACAGAAACATTCGGAAGGCTTCACAATCTATGCTTTGTCCCCGTGCAGGGGCCGTGCCAATCTCTGTATCATTCCAATTTTAGCACATATGCTGCCAAAGTGAATACAAGATAGAAATATTTGGAAAGCAGCAGAATTTCTGATATGAATTGATTTCTTCTTCCTTTAATCTTGCTGCTTTTTTTAGAATTAGAAAGATTTATTTATTATCCTTTTACCCCTCCCTCTTAAAAAAAAAAATCCCACTGCATTAACTGTATTGGGTACAAGAAGCCAGTGGGAAATTAATTCTTTAATAATACAACAGACAGAAAAGCAGTCACTCCGGTGCCCAAAAGCAATTAGTGGAAGTGGTCAGAACCGGGAGATCAACTTGCTTGGTCTGATTGGTAAGGCAGTCTGGGAAGGCAAATGTCAATTACCAACATAGCCAGGAAAGAAATGATTAAAAATATGTAGACAATAGAAAGTATCAAGGAAAAGCTTGTTGGACTGAGCTATATTCAACATGAGAACTTTCTAGGTAAGTGGAAAATAGGAGACAATTGGAGGACTAGATGGAGGTGAGGTTTCAGCCCTGATTAGATTTAGTTATTTAAACCGATGTGCCTATGGATGGTTCCAGACCTCCACATCATCATCCGAGCCAGAAGGAAGTGGAAGAGGTATTAAACAAAACAAAACAAAACAAAAAACCACAATACTGCCATAGCCCATGGTGCCAGGATCACCTGAGACAGGTTTTGGAGAAAGAAGAGAATAAAAAGAAAATATGCTACTTTTAAAACTACCATAACAACAACTCAAAAGCTATTTTTGTAAATGACAAGAAGAAAATAGTTTAACAGATGTTCCTGACTGTAAGAATTGACACAAGCCAACTCTTAGGAGTACTTTTCCAGAAAGAAGAACTGGCCCAACACAACTGGGAGTTTACCAAATAATCAACTTGACTTTTCAAAATATGTTTGAGTGCTACAAATGGACAAAATGTAGCAAAACCCCTACAATTGTTCTTTACAACATTACTCTATGAGTAACTTGATCAATTTAAGAGAAAACCTTGATTTCTCAGAGACCATATATAAGATTGGGGCAGAACTCAGAATGAATGAGGAGACATACGAGTTCACATAAAAGAAAAATGCAATGAAGTCTTTAAAGAATCCCAAATTACCTGCTACAGAAACCACATTTATAGGAGATACCTGTATCAGCATTTCTAATGAAGCTTCCTAGAGCAGAGGCTGGATTGCTAATGGGATAACCCTGGTGTTGATTTTATTCAGGAGGGGGTTATATTGGTAATCCCCTTATAGTCTCTAGAGTTCAGAGTCAACCTCCAGGCTGTCAAGTCCAAAAACCAGAAGTCCTTAGTAAACTAGAGAATGCACTCTCCATGATAAAGTCCTGCTAACTGACTTTACACAAGACAGATCTATGTACGTCTGATCACAATACCTCAAAGACCATTCATTAATTTAAAACATCAGTCACATTATTCCGGCGATTAAGTACCAACGTTCCTTTCCAAAGCTTCTCTTATTCCAGATTCAGCCAGAATGATTAAGAAGTCAGACTTTGAGCTGTGAGTGCCCCAGTATGAATCCCAGCTTTGCCACTTACTAACAATTTGGCACTGAGCACGTTTCTTAGTCTCTGTGGAATCAAGTGCCTTCATTTCACCAGCGGAGCCAAGAACAGCTCCCGCTCCAGAGTGCTATTATAAAAATTAAATGAACAAATACATATAAAGCTCCAAGAATGGTATCTGACACACAGTAGCAATCAACAACTTTGAGTGGTTATTAGCAAGATTTTTAAGAATCCACATTTTTCCAGCAGTAAGTATGAAATGTAAGTATGAAATGGAAGATCCAAGGCAGTAGAGAGGTGGTAGTGATAGTCTTTCATACACTGAGTCACTGAGTTTCTAATAAAGCTGAATTAACAAGTGTGTTTTTATCTCCCCAATCCAGAGTCTTCCTTAATGGAGCAGCACTCACTAAAAAAACAGGCAGACCCTCACTTTGTGAATTTCAATTTTCCAGGCTTTCCACTTTTCTCCATCAAAACCATTCCTGCCTTAGATGAGTTAATATCACTGATTAAATTTCATTCAAGTGTGAGACCCTTGAGGCTTAGAGACATTATATATTGATTGAATCCATCAAACTGCCAGAGTTTCAGAAGCACTGTTAGAGCCCATATCCTATCCTTTTAGATGTCAGGTTTCGAGGCTACAGCAAACCCTGTCCGTGTCCTGTTCTGCATCACCTCAGCCCACCTGACTTGACCACAGATAGGCAAGCTCTCGACATGCCTGCATTGTTCTTCTCTACCTGAGGGCTTAAAATAATTACATTTTTAAGTCATTGTTGGAACTATGGCATTAAATAGGAGAAAATATGTGATTATCTAGGTATGTCCCTGTATCTAGTCAAAATAATCAAACACAAAAACATATTTATCTCCTGAACCTTCCAAATCTTCCTTTTGGCCACTCTTCTGAGTACCTGTCCCAACAAACCAATCCATTTTTATAGGGCTCAGTCCTCAGGTAAGAAAGTTTTTAAATATTAATTGTCTAAAATGCTTGTCTCTAAACATGATGTATCCAGTCAGTAAAAAACAAAAACAAAAAAAAAAACTGAGCATTCATCCTCAGTATATGTTTTTATATACTAATGACATACATGTACCACTATAAACAATGTTATTTCAATATAAACAGACATTTAGAAGGATGTGATAGCCAAATATTAATAGAAGTTCTTAAATTTTAATTTGACATCCCAATAAATCATTTTATACACAGCCCAGGGTGACCCTACCCTGATTTAGAGAGCACTACTTAAGGTGTATGGTATACAACATACTGCAACTCCTAAATTTCAAAGTCAAAAAATTTTGAAGATGCAACTTTATCTAAATCATGGTAGGATACATGGGGTACCACTTCATTACTGACCAGTGGAGTAGAAGCCTGGATTTCCCATTTGGCCTCTGTTGACACTCTGGGGGTTGACACTCACTACTACTGGGTGGGCGTGAGAATTCCAGCTCTGCACAAGGCGTCCACCAACCTCCTCAGCTGAACAGGTAGAAATGCCTCATCACTGCTCCCCACATGGCCTTCACTAACAGCCCAGGGGTGGGTAATGGCCTTCTTACTGCCGTGGTGGTACAAGTCCTGACTGTCCATTGAGCCTTCTATCACACCATCCCAGTGGGGAGAGGGAAGGCTATCTCATTCTTACCATATGAGGATGAAAGTCTGTTTCACTACTCAGCGTTCTCTGACCTAACTTTGGTGGGGAGGTGGAAGCACCCCATTAAAGCTGGGCAAGGGTTGAAGTCTAGGCTTCTCAACTTGGCCTTTGCTATATGGATGGCCATGTTTTCTGTTTCCTTCATTTTGTTTTCCCTGTGGGGTCTGATTGTAGCAGAGTGGCTATTGCCTAAAATTTTTTGGATATACAGGCTGCCCCTTTCTTGGCCTCTGACTTGAAAACACGGGTTTTTATTTGGGCCATTTATGTCTGTGCTTGTTGGCATTTACCAGTTACCTACATCTTCCCTCCTATCTGAGATGTAGCAGCCAACAAAAAACCCAGGACACTCACCAACACGACGGTCCTTGAATTTCAAAGCTGCGTATTCTGCCTTCTTCTCTGTACCTTACAGAGTCTTCTTACATTGTTCGATACATAATGTCTAGGGTTTCTAGTTATTTTTAGTGGGAGGGGGAAAGGTGCATATTTCCAGGAGTGGAAGTAGGATTTGCTTTATGTGAGATATTTAAACTCTTTGTGTCTCAATTTGTTCATCAATACGATGATAATAATCACACCAACCTTGCAGAGTTGTTGAAATAATTGTTAATATTTTTTTAAGTTAGCCTGGCACGTCATACACTCCCCAAAGACAACTGTGTAAAAGAGGTTACTGAAAGTGCTGGTTATGTGAAAAAATCAGTATAGTGTTATTTCTGTGACACACTGGGGTCACCCCTCTGAGCTCCATGTTATACACTCTCTGAAGCAGACACCTGTAGATGGTGTTTCTAAGAGAACTTGTTGCACAAATGAATTAGTGTTGAAAAAAGTTATCCTGCAGCATGGCACATTCTAGTTACAAAACAAAACAAAAAAAACAAAAAACATTCTAAAAAGTGAAAAAGACAGCTATTATTACACCAGTAATGACATCAGTGTTTTTGACTCTGACATCAGCAATTACGGATGCAACTGACTTAGGCAGTTATTGGATATACCACAGTCTGAATAAGGGCACTGGTGAAATGGAGTGACAGAACAAGAGGAGTTTCTTTTTTTTTTTTTTTTTTTAAGATTATTTATTTATTTATTTGACAGAGGAGATCACAAGTAGGCAGAGAGGCAGGCAGAGAGAGAGAGAGAGAAGCAGGCTCCCTGCTGAGCAAAGAGCCCGATGCGGGACTCGATCCCAGGACCCTGAGATCATGACCTGAGCCGAAGGCAGTGACTTAACCCACTGAGCCACCCAGGCGCCCAAGAGGAGTTTCTTTGAAGACAAAAGTAAGGCACTCTAAATTTGAGCTAAATTTTAGATAAAAACAAAGTTGCTGTGATTATTAATAGCAGTCATAATAATATTGCAAAAGATGTGTAAACACATTAGTTAGGCCCTGTTTTCATAACTTTAGGGTCAATTACATCCCAAGAAACCTCAGTCTCTTTCCTAAAAATAATTAAAAGTCGGTTAAATTAATTAAATCTTTTCTTGAGATTATGCTCAAGAAAATACTAAAAATAAGATCACATTAATAAATTTTTTTAAAAGTAGAAAACTTGAAAAGCCACCTTTCCCTCTCCCATACCTCAGCTGCATTTGGAATTTCCTGTCCACTTCCCAACACTTGTTCTATATTTATCATTTTTTCTTCCACAAAGAAAGCCCTGGCTTACTTGCTTTCTTTTCCCATTCTCTTTAAAGACAGACTCTATAAAGTAAAGGGGAGGTAGCAAATTCTCTTCTGTTAATATTACCCTTTGCGTCATCTCCCTCATGCGAATCCCATAATTTTCAGTGCTAAAGTTATTAGATACAAATGTAAATTTCTTCCCAGAATGAGGCAATATCACGTTGCATTTGAGCAAATTTTTAAGGAGGAAAGGGTAGAAATGAGTGTATAATGTGTATGAGCACAAACTTGGTAACAAGATAAGCGGGGTTCAACTTTTGGCTTTACTACTTTTTATCTTTGTGCCGTTGGCAACATGTCCACACAACCTCTTCTGTAAAATAGGGAAAATAATGAAACAGAGTTGTTAAAAGATTAAATGACTCAATACATATAAATAACTTAATACCTACCACAGAGGAAATGCTAATTTAATACATCTATTGTAATATTTACTAAGTTTGATTCCTGGGGCGCCTGGGTGGCTTAGTCAGTGAGCCTCTGCCTTCAGCTTAGGTCATGGTCTCAGGGTCCTGGGATCCAGCCCCGCATCGGGCTCTCTGCTCAGCGGGGAGTCTGCTTCTCCCTCTCTCTCTGCCTGCCTCTCTGCTTACTTGTGATCTCTCTCTGTCAAATAAATAAATAAAATCTTCAAAAAAAAATAATCTTATACTAGCAGATACACTGACAACCTCTATGAAACAAGGCCTTCCTCACAAACTATTAAGTGACTGATGGCATAAACAGAGAATCCCTCCCAACTTCAAGAATCCAGAGTCCCACAGTTTATTCCAAAACCATTTACACAGGAAGTTGATGTTAAAAAAAGAAAAAAGATGCTATTACTAAGTTTCACAATTATTTAGACATTGCTCAGCTGCAAGCAAATGAACAGTATTCCAAGAGCAAGAGAACAGCAGGGCATCAGGTTGTCTATTTATGAGCAATCAGACTGATTGGGTCACCTCTATTAATTTATATTTTATTTTCTACTTATTTAGGGTAAGTGGATTAGGTTAATCTATAGCCATGATACCATAGAGTTAGACCTTTAGAAGCAATAAAATATGACCATTGGTGATAATGATGAGGATTATAATATTAATTATCATGATGGTGACAAGAGCAATTAGAGAGATGTCATTAACAGATTTCGGTGTGACTGCTTAGTAAACCAAATGACCCGTACAGCTTGGCAGAAGTTTTCTCCCTATGAACTTACACACACATGTTATATTTACCGTGTTACTTTATACAGGAAAACCACTGACAAAGAGATTGAAAATAAGGTCACCACAGGATAACTGGCCGAGAAGAAGGTGGGCTGGGTACGGAGAGATGAGTGCTTGGCCCAATGGCTCCTTGGCTGCCCAACATTGAAAAAGAGTAAACACCATTATCTCACATAGTCCTGGGGATCAAGGATGGCAGATACAATTTAAAGCCCTCTCTGTACAGCAAAAAATAAAACTGTATTTTCTTATCAGTGTGATTGTGTGAGATAATGATAATTTAATTTCAGTCTATTTATTTATTAATTGTCTAGACTCAGAAAGAACCTCCCTCACAAAAAGCCATTCTCAACAAAGTAGGCAGGCAGAGAGATTTCTCCCAGCTGCTCTCAGCAGTGCTCAGATCGTTCAAGTGAATTACTGGAAACAATGGATACTGAGAATAAAAGAAAAATGATTGGAGAGAATAGAAGTTGATAGCATTGAAATAAAAACCTTCCAGTGGGGCAGACCTCTGTGGAACTGCATGTCTTTGCATATTTCCCCAAGGAGAGAAGTAAAGAATGGTTTTGGCTGTGAGATGCATTTTAAAACTGTAAAATAAAAGGATCATGTATCAAACTGAATTGTGTTGGCTTAGAGACATATTACATCTTCGCACGATTCTGCATTCCCTATGATATTTTTCATATTTATTCGTTTACTTTATTCCTCCCCTAGTATTTCTTTACCTAATATGGATGGGTGGATGGATGGATGGATGGATGGATGGACAGACTGATGATTTATCGGTATTGACTCAGTTACACATAAATCTAAACTCTTAATCACTTAAAATCCTTAATGAATCCTGAAAATAGCTGTAAAATATTTTCCCTCATCATCATTTCTAAAATGCTTTGTAATTTAGAGCATGCTGCGTTATTGTTGGACCATTCATTCAGGGCACCTACTGCTCAACCACCCAGTATTTCCATAAATTCATTTGTTATTGTCAGAGCACAAATAAAAGCCTTATATTGTCCTAAGTACAAGAAATCCATACCAAACGAAAGTTGGTGCCTCCATTCCCAGCACCTGGTCACAAGATAGCACTATTTCAGATGAACACTGACATAGCATGGGTACAGACGACATTGTACGATGAGCTCTATTTATGGGAATAACATATTATTGGAAAGATGAATGGGGGTTAAAGGGAGAGAACTAGTAAATAAGGAAACAAGTAACTTTTGATAATGGTTTTAAATACAATCCTTGCCTTACAAGAGAATGTAAGTTGTAGTCACAGAAAAAGAGCTGTACTTAAAAACTTTTCAAAAATAAATAAATAAGTAAAAACACCTTTTCATTTAGACCTGTTGTGCACCCTGACAAGGCATGCCCAAAGTTTTAAAACCTGCTTTCACCTATCACAGCTAACCAATACAAAAATCTCACCACGTTCCAAAATGAGTCTCACTCTTTGGGGCAGGTGTACCTGTAGCCTTCAGTTTCCACATCGCTGTCACTTTCCGAGTTATCCCATCGTGCCCTAGATTTAAAGGCATTACAGCAAATCAGTGGTTAAGTATAAAACAGAAGCTAATTTTTGAAATCATAAAAACTCATTAGCCAATATGATTTGAATCAGGATAACCATGAGTCTTTTTGCTTTTTTAGAACACAACCTGTTTCAAGGAATTTAAAAAATAGTCTCTTGTGGTAAATAGTTGGGACCATTCCAGTAAGAGAAAGTAATGCTGCCTAAGATTTTGTTGACTAAGAGAAAGTGTTCTACCCAATGTCTTGTTATGCAACAACTGTATGACTTCTGCTTAGTGATGTGAAGTGGGAATGGCAGTCTAGGATCCCAGGACACTTCAAGAACAAGGGACTCTGTGTTTCAGACCAGCTGCACGGCTTTTGGGAGCACACCTTTCAAGGAGACGCTGCAGTCCATGCTGATTTCTTCTCAAAAGATGCCACCAAGTCTACCTCTTCCTGCTTCCATACCTGCTTCCCTGAGCATGCCCTCACTTTCCCCATCTCTTCACAGCATTCTATCCAGGGAGATTTAAAGTTCTTCTCTCATTCTGATTTATTTCGCTGCATGATTAATATGAGTAAACACACAGAGAAGACCAATGTTGTGACTGGCACTATTCTCAATGCTTGGAATATGTGAGCTCACTTAATACTTTGTGGTAAAAACTATTATTACTTTCACATTACAGAGGAGGAAACTGAGGCACAAAGGGCTAAGTGTGCTATCATGAGTCACTCAGCCAGGGAGAAATGTAGCCAGTATTTCAACTTAGGCAGTCTATGTTCAGAATTCACTCTTCACCACTACTCTTTCACCTTGAGACAAGTGACACTAGGGTGTCCAGAAAATATACAGGACACCCAGTTAACATTTCATATCAGATAAGCAGCCAGCCTTTGTTAGTATAAATATGTCTCATATATTGCCTGAAACATCCTTATACTTAAAAATCATTTTTTAAAGCTAATATTCAACTATTACTGGGTGCCTGTATTTTATTTGATGAATGTGGCCACCAAGTTGGGGACTGTCACTTACACTGACTTTTCCGCGTAATGCCCCTTCCCCTACATCATCCTCACAGCCTTCATCAGTGGTTTGGCAATTGCCGAGTTTTTTCCTAATCCATCACCTTAGGCTGCATTAACTGCCTGCTTTATGACAAAGCTTTGGCGAAAGTTCTCAGTATTATAGATCAGGGCTCAGGAAACTTTTTCTGAAAAGGGCCAGATAAGTTTCAGGTGCTATGGGTCATACAGTCTCTGTCTCAACAAGTTAACTCTTCCAATACAGCAGGAAAGCCACAGACAGTACATAAACCAACAAATGTGGCTACGTTCCAATAAAACTTTATTTACAGTAATGCGCAGCAGTACCTATTTGACCCATGAACACTGAGTAACTGATCCCTGCCATAGACTCTCCTGGCAGACTTGGGGAGGTGAGTTCCCCATCGGAAAGCAATCAATCCAACCAAAAGATACCACTAGAACATAAGCTCTCTCTGCAACTTATCTGCTGTTTAGTGAAAGAAGTCATCAGTGGAGAAATTGCCCCTCAATATCTTCCAAAATAGGGCCAGCCTGTGTCTCAGGATAGTCACACCATCATAGGAAAGAGGTCTAAGCAGATATCACCTGAAGGAAAGGCAGATCGTGGGTCTTGCAACAGGTTTTTTTGTGCCCCTGAGATGGAGCTGTCTCTAATTCCCTGGTCTTCTGTTTTCATGTCCACACTACCCAAAGCAGCCTGTCTCCTTTTATCTTCTATTTCCTCTCTTCTTCCCTTTAATTTACTTAATGGTATGCATTTAAAGCTCTTTGCCTATTGTTTTACTCATTCTGTTTCTATTACATTTAAGCCCTTGAATGCAAATTCCTGACCTTCTGTGTCCGAAAAATCTCATAGTTCCCCAAATCCTTCCTGACTGCCAAATTCAGAGCCTTGCCTGTGTTCCATACCCTGCTTGATCATTCTGCCATGTTTACAACTTTGAGTTGCTTGCTTTTCAGATCCCTGCCCTTCCTTGGAACCTGAGATTGAGTTCTTTCACTGTTCTCTTCTTTCCTCTGTGACCACACTCCCAGTCTCTAGAGATAACTGTCCACACTCAGGCCAGAGAATTCTCACTGTTCTTCAAGGTGGACTCTCTTCCCTTTCTGGTAGAATTTGTGCTGGCCTAGTGACTTACACTAACCAGTGGAATGAAGGAGAAATGGAACTGTGTCAGTTCCAGAACTCATCCTTCAGAAACCTGGTAGCTTCTGCTTCCACTCTCTGAGTGCCTAGAGCTACCATGACTGCTGCCCAAGAGATAATCACACAGATAAAGCAAACTCAGTCTATCCTGTTAAGGGCTGAAATGTGTCTTTCTCCCCGCCGCCCCAGTTTCTCTGTTGAAGCCCAACCCCTACTACCTCAGAATGTTCTTGGATTTGGGGGGGTCTGGCCTTTAAAGAGCTAATAAAGTTAAAATGGGGCTTTTGGGGTAGGCCCTAATCCAATTTGACTGGTATACTTATAAGAAGAAGAAATATGGATGCACAGAGACACTAAGGGTGTGCTTACAGAGGTGGGACCACACGAGGACACAGGAAGAAGGCAGCCATCTGCAGGCCAAGAGAGAGGCCTCAGGGGGCGCCTGGGTGGCTCAGTAGGTTAAAACCTCTGCCTTCGGCTCAGGTCATGATCCCAGGGTCCTGGGATCGAGCCCCGCATCGGGCTCTCTGCTCAGCGGGGAGCCTGTTTCTCCCTCTCTCTCTGCCTGCCTCTCTGCCTGCTTGTGATCTCTGTCTGTCAAATAAATAAACAAAATCTTTGAAAAAGAAAAAAGGAAAAAAAAAAGAGAGAGGCCTCAGAAGAATCCAAACCAGCCGACACCTGGATCTTGGACTTGCAGCCTGCAGATGTATGGGAAAATAAATTCTTGTTCATCAAGCCACCCAGTCTGTTTTATTTGGTTATGGCAGCCCAAGCAAACAAAGACGTATCCTAAACCTTGCTAACTGACCCCATACAGCACCACTTGCTTTGCAATCTGCTTCTCCTCCAATAGTCTGTATACTACAAGTACACTGATGCCAGCCTACTTTGCTACTGTCTGTTCCCCATTTAAACTCTAGCCACTATCATGTTCTTATAACATACACAAATATAAATTCATGTGGATTAACAATCCAAATGTAAAGAGCTAAAATTTTAAGCTTTTAGAAGAAATAAAAGAGAATATATTTTATCATCTCGGTATAAGGGAGGAATTTCTAAGTCAAAGATAACTCAAGCCATAATGAAAATCATAAATAAAGTTAACTACATCAAAATAAAACATTTTAGTATGAGAAAAGTGGCCATAAACAAAGTGAAAAAAGTCATATACTTGAGGAAAATGTCAGTAACATGTATAATGGATAAAAACAATATTTGGATGATATTAAAAACTCACTTAAAGAAGTAATAAGTTTAAAAATCTAATTGAAAAATGAGCAAAACAAATAAATGGAAAGTTTGCAGTAGTAGAAACTTAAGTGTATAATAAAATAAAACTCATCTCACTAGTAATCTAGGAAACACAAAATTAAAAACCACATGGTATACCATTTCAACAAATTAGATTCACACCTTAACGAAAATAGAGACAAATTCAAGCTTTGGTGAGGATGTAACTTAAGTGGAACACATATACATTGTTAAAGGGAAAACCAATTGTCAATAAATACAACAAATTTGAAAAGATGCATATTCTATGACCCAGCAACCACACTCTTGGCTTAGAAATGGATTTTCGGTTATTACTCTACACTATAATTGCCTTAGGAGCTTTTTGTTTGTTTTAGCTTTGTACTAGTACCTAATCCCTGCCCCAGAAGGAATGAATAAGAATCTCTAAGGGTGAGGCTCAGACAAGGATGAGAGGCACTGAAATCACCAGCCATTGCTGACACCACTATCCCTGAAAATATTTCCCATAGGTGCACAAGGAGACACATACAAGAATACTCATTGCAATATGATCTGTCATAGCTAACAACTGAAAACAAAGTCAATGTCCTTCGTCAGGAAAATGGACTAATAATTTGTGATGTAGTCACACTGGAATATTCCAGAGCAGCTAAAATTAACAAACTAGTCTTGCATAATTCAATATGAATAACCTCTAAAACACAGTTTTAACTAAAAATGTATTTGACATTATATGCGTACTAATACTAGAAATTTAAAAATACATGATTAGTACTATTTTTATAGCTACTTAACATACAGAAACTGTTGGGGAATGAAAAATAACAAAGTTGTACAACAAAATAGTGATTAATTCTGACGAAGAGTAAAGGGGACTGAATTAGAGAGGCATATGAAGGAGGCTTTGAACTCTACCGTACCTTTAAAATGTTATTTAAAGTCCAGAATCTAAGGTTGCAAATGTGGAAAAATGTTGAGAGTTGATTGAACCGGGTAGTGGTGCTGTATTCTGTATTTGAAATATTTCAAAAAACAGAAGGAAAGAGGAAGGGGTGGGGAGGAAGGAGGGAGATACTTGGAGGAGGCCAATCTTCAGAAATTAGGCCAAAGATAAAGGGTATTTATACTACAAAAGTTGCACTGAAAGTCAGTTTAACTTTAAGAAATTCACATTTGATTTTGAACTCATCCTCCTTGAGAACCACCACAGTAAGGTTTTGAACAATATGCATGGAGAGTGTACCTTTTATGGCTTTCTACCCTATACTACCAAATCCCCTAAAACCAGTGACTAAGGTAGGTATGAACTACCCAGCCTTGATGATCTCAGAAAGACAGAGTTTGAAAAGATCCCTTGTAACTAACATACACATTAAGATCAAAATTGTTTCTTCATAGGTACTTGGGCCTAAAGCCTCTGCCTTTAGATCACATTTTGGTAGAAAAGTGATACTGTTCTTTGACGTTCTCATGAACTTCTCCATTAAGATTGCTTGGTTAGTCTTATTATTTTGCCTCTCAGGGTCTTTATGAGACTTTTGCCTTCCCACCAAAAAATTTGACTCCTCATTGAAACCAACCTTTTTCTCTCAAGCAGAGTTGGTTGGTGCCTCTTCCTTAGTGATTACCCAAGTTGATCATATTTTTGCTACTGAATTTTCAAGAGTGTAGTCGAACCACTGCTCCCCTCACTGCTTCTCCACATCCACTATAAACCGCTTGAGAGCAAGAATCATGGCTCCTTTCTGGGCAGCGTCTCCGTGTCTCCTCCTGACCTACACCCACACCGCCTGCATTTTCCAAAGTGTCTTGCCAACGCTTCTTCCTCAAGTTGTTACCACACTGGTTTATTCATTCATTTGGGGCGGCTTACACTTTAACCAGTTCTCTCTGCTCTTTCTTTATGAGCTTTCTGTGGCCTTTCCTATTTCTTATTTCATAATTTTAACTGATTCCTACAATAAGCTTTCCCTCCTCTGAATATCTATGGGACTTGTTCATAACCTTGGATTTGACGTTTGTTATAATGGTTATGTCTTGATGCATACAAGTTAGATCTTCATAAAGGGACAGAATCTTCTCTCCTTTCTCCACATCCTCAATGACCCAGAATTTCTCAAAGTGCCACCCTGACCACACGCATTCAAATAACCTGGGGCTACTTTTCATAAAGTTTATTTTTAGCCTCCCTTCCAAAATCTCTGGGTCCAGCGTAGAAAGAATTGAGGCTCACACTAATGTATTAGGTATCTTAATGACAAGAACTTTATATATTTTAACAAATTCAATCCTAATAATAACTCTATTTAAAAAGGTATTACTACCCTTATTTTATAGTTGAGAAACTGAAAATTACAAAGTGTACAGCACAGTTTTTGAAGTCAGATTGCCAGGGTTCAAGTCTCAATTTGATTACTTAATAGCTTTGTGATTTAGAGGAAAGCGTTTAGTATTTCTCTGTGTAAGTTTCTTCTTTAAAAATATGCATTAAAAAATGACGGCTAGCTCATGGAAGTGTTGTGAGGGCCAAATGAGAACAGAAAAGTTTTGTGAAAAATGCTCTAACACAAAAGAGTCCTCAATAAATCTTAGCTTGGGAGATCACTGAATCCCATATTAAGCAACAGAAGAATTGGGATTTATCTTGGAGCAGGGCTCAGAAATTTTTATATCAAGGGCCAGAGAGTAAATATGTTAGGGTCTGCAGATCATGCACTGTTTCAACTACTCAACTCCACCCCAGTAGCAGAAAAGCAGTCAGTAAATAGTTGCCTGGGTGGCTCACTGTGTTTCGTGTTTAATGCTTGGTTTTGGCTCAGGTCATGATCTGCATGCAGGGAGATGGTGCCCTGTGCTTTGGAGCTCCATGCTTAGCGGGGATTCTGCTGCCCCTCTGCCCCTCCCCCACTCTCTCTGTCTCTCTCTGAAATAAGTAAATCCTAAGAAAAGAAAAGAAGAGCAGCCATTAAGAAAATGTTTTTAAAAATGGCTGTGGATGTATTCAGATAAAACTTCATTTACCGACACTGAAAGTTGAATTTTATGTAACTTGCACATGTCACTGAATATTCCTCTGACTTTTTTTAACCATTAAAAAAATACCAAAAAACCCACCCTTCTTAGCCCCCAGCTAGTAGAAAAACAAGCAATGGCCAGTTTGGCCAAGAGACTATAGTTTATGGACCCCCACCTTTAACATTTCAAAGCCTCTGATACAACACAGATGCCTAAGTGAACTTTGAATACAAAAGCTATTTAGCAAGTATTTAATCAGTTAATACTATAATTTTTGAGGTTTCTGCTTCAATATCTTAATGCTTCTGTAAGAAGAAATTAAGCAAGATGGATTCCCTTATCATCCTTTGGTTCTGTATCCTCTGAAGCCACTTACACTCTAGCTGAACCCTTAATTCGTTAACCACCTCTTCTCAAAATCATCCTCTTCTCTTCCTACCTCCATCAGCCTCTTTCCCTGGGATACTCAAATTGAGATACAATGGCAAGATCATCAGGTATCACAATAACTTGTATCAATTTGTCACTTACTAGCTCTTTCCTTCAATTAATCCAGAATGTCCTTTTAAAAAAAAGTGCTCTGAGAGACTAAGCCTGCTTACCTCACTCAGACTCAAGCTATGCTTCCTGAGGCTCGCTGAATGCACAACTTGCCCATTGCCTTTCGGAGATCTATCCATTAAATTGCAGGCAAGGCGATACAAGCAGAATCTGCTGGCAATCGTGAAACCAGTGAATAAACATAATGAAACCAGCGTAACTGAATAAAAAGTCCATGATTACTTTGATTCTGTGATGTCACCCACACTAGGATCTGGACAGAAAGAGTGACGTAAGAGGAGTATGACACATGATTGCTAGACCACCATTTGGCTATCACTGATTCATTTACGTCAATATTTAGATCATTCTAGTATCTAAGTAGCTAAGCTAATATAATACTGAATACAGGTGTGATTGAGAGGCTTGAATGTAAGAGTATATAAAAGATTCTAATTAATTTTATAGAAGAAAATAATGCAGTGAAGTCTTAACAAATCAGATATGGCATGCATTTGAAAAGAAACTTTGGACCTAGACAGAATTTTCAAATTGAATCTCAGCATCTCCTCTTCTATTGAGGCAAGAGAAAGCCTTTACTCCCCCTCGAACAATGTGAAGAAATCCCTCACCCTCCCGGAGCACTGTACTGTTCATCTCACCTGTGCCATCACAACTCAGTAGTTGGTTTTTTGATTCAAGTGCTGTCCCTGCAAATCCCCAGTGCCACCATCCAAAGACCAAAAGCCAGGGTGATTTGATACCTCTCGAAGAGTTGGATTTCTTAGCATAGAGTATTTCAACATGGTCTCTGCTCTCTCATTAGACACAGACATTTAAGATGAATGGTTTTTAAATGATAACCATAATGAATACTAATGCCTCCCAGTGCAGAATTATCATAAATATACAAATGTCTTCTCCACATTCCTATCCAGCATGAACTGGGGCCTACAAGAAGAACTCTTTAAAAAAAAAAAAAAAGCACTTAAAAATCTCCTTTCCATACTATGGTTTAAAGTTCAGAAGGCTGAACTCGAGGCCTAACTTCAAATCACTGTTCTATCTCCTGTGGGGGCTTCATTATCCTTGACTATAATTAGCCATGATCAGATTTAGTGTTACTATTGACATTCTGGCATATTATGTGATATCTTCATTAAGCACTCTGTGTTAACATAGGAAGTAATGGTTCCTTATTCCCTTTCCCCAGTCATATTACTTAACCTATGACCAATCCTATGTACTCACCTGACTTTCTGCTCTGGTCTAATCAAAGAGAAAGGAGAGGAAGAGTCTCTGGGTGATAACAGGCAGAAAGGAAGCCAGTTAGTTTTGGCTAGCAAATGTAAAAAGATTAGCAATACGATTTATTCTCCGTCCTGACTGACTGTCATCTGAGTTGAGACTAAAGAATGGCAATAATAAATGGGCCAAAAATTCTCTAAATCCCAAAACCTTCTGTGACGCTTTCTCCTGAATTACCTTTGTTTTGACCCAAAGTGTCTCATCTTGTAGATACATTCTCACTGTTCCTCATCTCACCCTGCTAAATTAACCAAACATCTGTCTACATCAGGTTCAATTTAGATGGCGTTTAACTCAATACCTTGGAGTATAGTTGAATCAACTATAATCTATAAAATCCTTAAAGGCAAAGTTTGTCTCTTTCATCTTCGTGTTCATAGTACATTGTTTGACATAGAACTGATGCTCAAAAAATCTGGCTGGCTGGCTGAATAAACTTATCAGCCAATCCATTCAGTTCAGTAAAAACTCTATGACTAATCCATGACTTGACAGAACTGCCTGGCGACTTGATTGATCTCCTTCTCCCTAATCAAGGCAGACAGAATATTTGGATCTGCTGTGCATGTTTAGATAAAGATTCAGGATGTCCCAGTTAAGCTTCTACTCATCCTGATCATGCCCCACACTTGTGTCTGCTTCCCTTGAACTCATATTTCTAACCATTATTACAAAGTTAATAAAGGGAATATTAAAAAGTTGGATCATTAAATTTCTTACAGGCATAATAAAGCTCTTATTTTCATGCCTGTAAAAGGTATCTAATTTCTATTTCATTTTTCTTCTGAGTTCTTCAAATATACCATAGGCTTTACTTTATTGGTTTTTGGTTTCCTCATTACAGACAAAGTGCTTCGATAGCATAGGGTGGAATGAAATTTGCCCAAGGACAAACAGACAGCTTTAGAACTCAGGTGCCCTGGCTTGGCTTTCAGTTCAATGTTTCTTGCCACTTTAAAACAATAATAATAATAATAATAATAATAGAAGAAATATTTTTCTGATTTTTTTTAATCATCTGGAAAAAAAAGAGTTGGTTTGTAAAATTTTATTTATATACACTGAGAAACTATTACACATGGAATCTTTCAACTCCCTCAAATTTCAAAATTATTTTGGATATCTCAGTATTTTTATAATTGAGATTATCCTCTTCTTGTGTCGATATGTAGAGATCCTAAGCCAAAACATCCAGTTTATACTAAGTACTAATCACTATAAGATTATCTCTTTTACTCAAAAGATTATAAAATCCTCTCTAGGAAAGAGAAATCTGTATCATTAATCAATACTAATATTTTAATTCTGCATAGACCTTTACAAGCCAAACAAAAACATTAAGTAAAAGGATATGGGCACCACGGCAAAGAGAACCATAAACACAAATAAACTCCTGTTGGCAGGCCCACACAGCACAGCAGATAAACCAAACCACTATATGAAGCACTGTTTTTTTCCTGACATGATCCAGGTCTGACAAATGCCTCAGCTTATATTCAGGATTTGGTTTTGTTTCAAGAAAGCAAAATAACATTTTCAAGGTGGTCTATCAGCATATTTTCAAAAACTACAGACTAAAGCTACACTTTCTATTTAACAACTCATTGTCTGGTAAATGCCCTATTCACCAAGAGATGCCGTATTCTGGTGGTATTCACCAAAAGCCACCAGAGCTTTTTTTGTCCTGGCCCTACCTCTAAGAATATATCCTAGGTCAGCTGTACAGACTTGAAGAAAACTTCTTAGTAATTTTCCTTATTTACCTCATTTTAATTTTCTTTTCAGTAAAAGATTCCTCAGAAATGCTACTCACAGTTAGTTATGTACTTCCAACTCATTCATGTTAACTAAGGAACAGTATGCCTTAACAGAGAAGAACTGTAGGGGGCTGGCCATGAGCCATGAGGACTTCTCCCAGACTCCTGTGCCTGAAACCATGGGCCCAATCACAGACCAATCACCTGAATCTAGGCAGATCCTGCTGACAAAGATGCTGTCTGGTTCTTATTGCTTTACCAGCCCTGACTGACTGCTATTTTCTTTATGTGGACTTAGCAAGTACTAGTTAGTGAGTTCTGGATGCAAACCACACTACGGAGAATTTTTTTTTTTAATTTTTTATTCGTTTTGCCTCAGGCAGAAGTAAATTCAATGAGAGGCTAGGAGGCATTCTGATACACCAACAGATTATAACTTAACCAACCTTTATAAGAGTACCCCCAGCTCCGGCGGGAATTCATTGTGTGGCCCTGGACTGGTCACATCGCAGATCTAAATCTCAGTTTCCACACCTTTTTCCTAGGGACTATACTACCTCCTGCTTTACTTACAGCATTGCGGTACTGATGCCTTGAGCTAAGGTAGGCACAACTGTTGTAAAAGGCCAAAGGCGGGGGCAACTGGGTGGCTCAGTGGGTTAAAGCCTCTACCTTCGACTCAGGTCATGATCTCAGGGTCCTGGGATCGAGCCCCGAGTCGGGCTCTCTGCTCAGCGGGGAGCCTGCTTCCTCCTCTCTCTGCCTGCCTCTCTGCCAATCTGCCTACTTGTGATCTCTGTCTGTCAAATAAATAAAATATTTAAAAAAAAAAAAGGTCAAAGGCGTTATGCAAACAGGAGATGGACCCTAGGGAACACTCAGTCCAGTTCCTACATACACCCCTCAAACAGAAGTGATGGTGTCACAGAAATTGAGGATTCAGTGAGAACTTTGAGAACACCTAGTTTAACATACTTTCTTCACAGATAGAGAACAGAGACCCAGAGAGAGTAACTTCTTTATCTGAGATATAATGGTCTAACTGTTACTAAAACCCCCATCACCTGAGGCCCAGATCAATGCCTGGTTAAGAAGGCTCATCTTAGCATCGCATGCCAGCATGCTTAATTTCAAGAATAGTGAGTCATGTGTGTAAAAACAATCTATTCCTATGTCGAGTCATACAATCCACAGGTATAAAATCAACTACATATACAAATTAGAAGAAAGTATGGAGTTTAGGTACAAAAGAAAAAGGCAGGAGGTTAAAGGGAACTTTGAAGTTTATCAAAATACAAGTACCAATGCCCTGTATCTCAGAAACACAGCAAAAAACTCTGCTCCAAAAAAAGTTTTCTCTGTAAGTTTTAGCCAACGGATGCCTTGCAGGTTTTCTTTCCTCACACTTCTTTGGATCATGATAAAAAATTTATTAACTTGGATTATAAAAAGAGAGATACCTATGGGATGTGAGAAAGTTATTATCTTCTTTAATTCTGGAAATTTCTGCCCAGATACCCACCACCTGTCCACACATACACAGGAGTACAGGGAGGGACACAGGACATAGGGAGAGATTTTCAGTTCAGCTATTTTGAGAGTTTCCCCTCTGCTTCTCCCACAATCAACAAAACATAAAATACTATTATGTCTCTTTATCAACACAAAGATATCTAGAGCAACTCACAGAGAGTCTGTCTTACTGGAAATGTTTTTTGTTTGGTGGCATCAGATCAATCATTTTTTTAAAAGAAGTTTTTTCTCACTTTGTTCCTTCCAACATCCCTTCTTTGCAAGTGTACAATATTAGCTCCTAAAAAATAAAGATTACACTATGTGAGTCTTTGGTTAGTAACTGTTTGCCATAATAATGCTAATAATACCCAGGCCAGAGATGTCAGGGATGTTCAGACAATCCCACGCACCAATATAAACATAGGGTATCAGATATTCTCTAAATGATTTTAGTCGCAAACAAAATGTGAGAAATTAAGTAAATCTCACTGGGGGTTCTACAGTGAAGATCTTAATTGTCAGTACGTCCTAGCAACAACAATTTTCATATCACGTATTAAATACCGTGTAAACTTGAGTGGAAATAAATAGTGCACAGTCTAGATTTGTCCAAACAATGGAACCAGAAAATATTTTTGTAGATCTTGAAACCATTTTTTAGTATTTTACATAACAAGCAAAATACAGCTATTTTAGTTAGCAATTTAAACCACATTATGATGAATTTAGCACTTGCACATTAAATAAATGAAGAGGTTAATGTATTTGTTGATGTGTATGAAACACGGGACAATTCAAGTACATTGAAAAATACACATATTAAGGTCAGATATCCATGTTTCCAGACCATTCTATTTCTAGTATCCTTCTCAGGGACATTTGAGTCACTCTAGCCTGCTAGCCATCTACAAGTTCAACACCTAGGAACTGTGTTTTCTTGAGCAATTATTTGATCTCAATGAGCTATAGTCTCACATCTTTAAATAGGAATAAACTACCAGCTCCGCAGACTTGTGAGAATTAAGTGATATGTAGTAGTGACCGCAATGTTGGATTTAAGTAGGTGCTCAGTACTGGGAGTCAGAATTGTAATCTCCCTCCTGAGGTCATGTCAGGGGTATTAAAAGATGATACCTCATTTCCGATGCAAGAGTTAAGCTCACAGCATGCCCCCTTTCTAAATGGTTTCTCTGAATACAACAAAGCCTGTTAGCTCAAAGGGTTAAAGTACACAAGAGCTACATTGATTAAGAAGATAAACACTAAAACATAATGAACAATGAATACAAATTTACAAAAGAAAAAAATACTACTTACCAATAATACTAAAAAAAAAAAATTAAAGTACAAACGTGCAAAAACCAAAGAAAAGGAAAATAAACAAGCAGGGATGTATCATTCTTGCCCATTTGTTTTATCAGAATTTTTCTAAAATTGTAACACACATGGGGCATCCCAGTGGCTCAGTCAGTTAAGTATCTGACTCTTGGTTTCAGCTCAGGTTGTGATCTTAGTTTCATGAGATCAATGCTCAGGGTGGAGTCTGCTGGAGATTCTCTCCCTCTCCTGCTCATCTGCTCTTTCTAAAATAAATAAATCAATCTTGAAAAAATAAAATTATAACACAGCATAGGTGAAACTATGAGAAAAAGTATACAGGAACACAAGGCTGTTGGCATTTGGTCAAGCCTTCTAAAAAAAAAAAAGCTGAATGCATAAAACATGAATACCTTCAGACTCTGACCTATTCTCTAACATTTGGAATTATTTTCTTAGCTTTTCTAATGTTTTATTTCTAAAATTTGAAAACAGTTATATTCACAAAAACACCCTTCAATGCATAAATTATAGTAACACCAAAGTGGACATGAATTATGTCCAACAAAGATTGATATAGTAAGTGTTTCATTATTCATTCAAGATGTATTTATTGACATGTCAGGCCCTATTTTAAGGGCTCGGGAGAGAGTATTAAGGAAGACAGTCAAGTCTCTGCAGTCATGAAACTTGTATTTTAGTAGAAAATAGAAAATAAATGAGCAACTGAATAAGCAAAATTAGTCACTATAGCTCTAATCAGTATGAATGTGATAATTCTGTGAAGCACAGTATGGTAGAAAGTCAGCTAACATAGATGAAATCACCTTGGAGGTGATATGGAAGAATTAAATTCCAAGAGTGAACCAGACAGCTACAAGCAAATCTACAGAACACCATGTGATCATGGAAAGTTGGAGAAAAGATGCACAGAACACAAAACACAGAACATGGAGTAACTTAAGCACTTATTAAAACTTAAACAGTTCATTCCTATGTAGAAGAAATGCATAAACTTAGCAATAGTAGTGGAACTAATACGATGGGGGTATGGATGTTTTTCATTTTATTTCCGTGTTGTTAGGTTTTCTTTTTAGTTTAAAATTGTATTATATTCATGTGAAAAATGCAGAAATGTAAATAGAATTCAACACACAAAGAGAAGATCATGCGTCTCATCAGTGCTTTTCATATCAGAGTGCCTGCCATGGTATTTGAGGCAAACATATGTTTAATACATGTTGTTTTAATTATGGTGTTCTTAAATGCACACACACACACACACACACACACACACTGAACTAATAATAAATGGAATCCTCAAACATCCTATTAATCATAGTAATCTTTTTAACACCTCTCTTGCTACACCACTCGAATTTCCTTCCCACAATCATCTACTAAGATGCTAACAACAAATCCATCATAATTTTCACCCTGCACTCTCTTTTTTTAATCAACATCACTTTCTGGAAAGTAGGCATCCTGCTAGAAAGCGGTAAGTATGTTTTCAAAATGATCTCTCCCACTCATATGTCATTTCACATCACTTGCTCATCCCTCTCTTCCCCTACAACCACAAATATTAGAAATAAAAATGTAGGATTCTTATGAACACTCATAAGCATACATGGCATGTCTGTCAGAATATCCTCACTTATAGGTTACAGCCTGTCTCACGTCTGTTCAAAAAAATGCAATTAGTTTCTGGAGGTCCAAAGTCAAATACATTGTCTTAGAAAGTAGTTTCAGAGCAAGCCACAAAGCTCTCCACTTGGTAATTTAAATGACTGACCGCTCAATTTATGAGCATTCCCAGCAATAAAATTCAGCCTGAACTTAATAATAGCACATTTTATGTGACAACGATGACAATTACAATCTATAGTTACGGCAGTCGCCCTTTGGTCTGGGGAAAAATGACAGTATTAATTATACACACTTGCCATTTATCAGACTTAACTTGGCAGGCGATGGAGCTCAGGACCATCTCCAACTTGACTTCTACATTTACCACTTTCTAATCCACTGAAACGAAGATAATTAGAGTAGAGAAAAATAAGTGGCTCCTTCTTCCACTGGCTTTATCTCTGATTTCATGTACAGTAGAGTTCTCGCATCATAATAAATTTATACCCACTTGGTTTAGAAGCCTGCCTTTGTTTGCTTTCTAATCTCCGTAGCTAAGGGAATAATATTTCCTAGGTGTGCTATAGCATGGGATTTGGGCTGCATGTAACTCCATTTTTCTTTTATATCTTGTTTTTACACCTCAACTACTTGGGGATCTTGGGTCCTTGCTAGGCTTCCTGCTAGATGAGATTACTGATGTACTGAGAACTAAAATTATTTTAAAATATGGGAAACCACCTAAGCAGCTTCAGGTCCATGAAAGGACACAAAAATGGGTCCTAAACAGTCTTATTTTCACTCAATCATTTTTTTAAGATTTTATTTATTTATTTGAGAGAGAGAGACAGCAAGAGCAGGGGGAGGGGCAGAGGGAAAAGCAGGCTCTCTGCTGAGCAAGGAGCCCAAGGATGCAGGGCTTGATCCCAGAACCCAGGGATCATGACCCAAGCTGGAAGCAGATGTTTAACCAACTGAGCCACCCAGGTGACCTCATTCAAACTTTTTTTTTTTTTAACCATCCTTTTTCAATCATGTATCACTTTTATTCAATTTTTGTTTTCTTTTGTGTTTTACCTCTGTGTGCTATGCAGATTCACAATATGCTATTTAAGATTTAAGACAACTCTAGGGACGCCTGGTGGCTCAGTGGGTTAAGCCTCTGCCTTTGGCACAGGTCATGGTCTCAGGGTCCTGGGATCGAGCCCCTCATCAGGCGCTCTGCTCAGCAGGGAGCCTGCTTCCTCCTCTCTCTCTCTGCCTGCCTCTCTGCCTACTTGTGATCTCTGTCAAATAAATAAATAAAAATCTTAAAAAAAAAAAAAAGATTTAAGACAACTGTAAAATCATGCTTATCTGTTTCTGTGTTCAAGTCTTTACCACCTTTTTTTAGAAGGCTTGGAGAATTCCAATTTACTAAACCCCTCTTTGGTTTCAAATGTATTCCCTTTTATCAATTCTTATGAAACCTTGAGAAATATTATCCCTGCTTTTAAAATAGAGATTTTGGGGGGCACCTGGGTGGCTCAGTGGGTTAAAATAGATATTTTTTGAGGCTCACAAAGCTTAATTAATGTTGACATGTGAAATCAGAAATTCTAGAACAGTCCTCCAGAAAAAGGTGTGGTTAGAAATATCTTAAAGGTATAAATAGGGAGGGACCCTCACCGCTCCTACTTCCTGCTGGTTTTGTCACTGTTAGACCAAAGCACCTATTAGAAAGATGCCTCATTTATTAGCCCCAACCCAGAAAAAAATCAAATAGGTAGAAACACTTTTGAATATATAGAATTCACAAAAATTTTCCATCGATACAGCTCACATCTTGAAAATGAGATTATAAGGAGAGTCTAGCAAACGGATTCTAGCACTAACTCTGTAGTTACTACTCAGGATCCTTGGCAAGTTATTTAATTTCCTTATGTCTCAATTTCTTCTTTTATAAAATTATGATATTGAATTATGTCTTCTATAAAGTCCCCTCATTTCTAGAGTTGTTTGTGTGATTATGGAAATCCTGGAGTGACTGAATACAGAAAGGGGCTGCATTCTAGAAAAGAATAATCGTACTTGTAATAAAGCCTACCTGTTATGTGAGAGCTGCCAGCAGCAGGGTTTCCCTACTACAAGAGGCAGAAACTTCATCTTCAATTTTTAATAGCAGGAAACTGCCATGGGGTAAGAGGGAAGGATCTTAAACCCTCCTCAAATTCGAGAGGTAGAACTGACTCTCTTTCAAGGACTGGCCCTGCCCTTTCCCTGGGAGGGATTAATCATTTGAGCGTTTTGAGGTATGCATAGGCAAGGAAGTCCTCATGAAATATTTGAAGGGAATTTAAACCAGTCAAATGGCCAACTACAGACGTTTCAGACTGAGATTTCAGGTATGTTCTGTCCAGTCATGCACGGTGTATACATACAGATATTCTCCTTTTTCTGAGTATGAATTTAGATAGAATTGTCTGTGAAAATACTGTTTGTTCCTGGGAACAGAAAATACCCTTTGTGACTATATTGGCTGTGAAACATGTGTGAGATCAGACAGAGCCAGGGGGCACTTCAGGCTTCTTTTTCTCTTTACATCAAAGGAGAGGCAAAAGGTCAAGTTAATGTACTATGTTTAGTAAATTTTAAGTCAACAGCAAAACCTTTGTAAAAGCCCTATTGATTTTGCCTAGAACTTGGAGAACAGAATCTAATATCCCTAATACCTCTATGGTAAGCAGAATAATGCCTCCTCCAACCCTAAAAAAAACTACATCCTAATCCCTTAAACATGTGAATGTGTTAACCTGGCAAAAAGGAATGTGAAAATATGATTAAACTGAGAATCTTGAGTCGAGGAAATTATCCTGGTTCCGAGGCCTGAAGTGAAAGACACCAGAATTAAGGGCTCTGAATCCCAGGGGAAAATAGAGCAACCCACCGACCTGGCATCAGGCCAGAGTCATTTCTTTTTTTGCACTCCCAAGAGTAAAGTATATAAAGCAATAAAGCATTGTAAAACATTAGCGGCAAATGAGGGGGCAACAAACTCCATAAATACATTGTGTGAAAAGGGTGATGTTTCTAAACAATTCTGGAAGCAATGAGAAGATAATACATAAGATGCTTTAGCTTACCCAGGAACATGGTGCATCTAGTATATAGTGAGAAACATTGCTGACTATAGTCAGGAGACAGGGAAACCAAAGGGACCCCATGAAAAGAAAAAGCTGTGTTTGGGTTCCTCAACCCCTTTGCTTCTTTTTTTTTTTTTTTTTAAGATTTTATTTTATTTATTTGTCAGAGAGACAGAGGGAGAGAGAGTGAGGGAGCATAGGCAGAGGCAGAGGGAGAAGCAGGCTCCCTGCCAAGCAAGGAGCCCGATGTGGGACTCGATCCCAGGATGCTGGGATCATGACCTGAGCCGAAGGCAGCTGCTTAACCAACTGAGCCACCCAGGCGTCCCCCCCTTTGCTTCATTTCCTACTCTGGTTCTTTCTAGGACCTGCACCACTACTTTACATGTGCCTTAATGTATGTCCTCCTCACAAAGGACAAAGAGGCAATAATATTTTTGGATTCTTCCAGCTCAAAAGATGATTTCTAAAGAATGAACCTGACAGAACTGTCATGTACCTTTTCCAGATGACTGGCACTAGATATCTCAACACCAAGATCCCTGCCTTCAGGGACTGAAGGACTTACAAAGGACACTTGGACCCTGTCCTTGTTCTGACCAGTGCCTGGATGCCTGAGAGGACAGGAGCACCAGACCGTAATGGCCAATACAAACAGCAGACCTCAGGCAAAGATGAGACCCATGCTTTTTTCCTTTCCAGGTCTCCCAGACACTCTGTATCGGCTCTCTCTATACTTCAGTAAACTCTGCTTTGACCTCCTACTGGCTCGAGTTCCATCTCTGTGCTGCATAAAGCCAAGGACCCTCCTGCTGGTTCTGCGGGACCTCCTGGGTCCTCAGACCTGGCCTGCCCACACCAGTCAGAAACATCACTGAGTATGTCAGGAGATACAATTTTTATTTTTATTTCTGGCCCCATTTGTGAATTTTATGTGTCCTTGTTTATAAGTTATATGTCAGGTTATTTTTCTAAAAGGTCCAAGTTCTATGCTAGAACCAGCAACTGCTACTTACTGTTACCTCAAAACACCATGAAACTTATTTAGAAATAACAGGGGAAGGACAATTTTAAGT
This sequence comes from Martes martes, assembly GCF_963455335.1. NCBI lineage: Eukaryota > Metazoa > Chordata > Mammalia > Carnivora > Mustelidae > Martes > Martes martes. The sequence goes on from NC_137899.1 coordinate 35,711,886, forward strand.
CATAAAATAGGGCCCCTAAGATAAAGAAATCTGTAAACACTCAAGTGAATCATGCATGACTGTTGTGTTTTTAACATTCATCTTTATTAATTTTATCATGTGCTCTGGATAACAGACCAATTTCTTACTAAAATTTCTCACAGTGAATATAACTAAGTGTGCCCCTGCTACTTCCCCCAAGCCCTCATGCTTAGAGCAGAATTTGACGAGAGCCAGGTCATTTTCCCTACATGGGTAGCTACACACTCCACAGATGAGGGTTGAGAGAAAATAAACAAACAAAACAAAACACCTTTTTTCTCTGCATATAAAGGGGAAGGAGGCAGAATGGTTCTCCTTGAAAACAAAAGGAGCTTAAGTAACTTACTCCAGTCCTTTGATAATGTCAGTACAATCTCTCTAGGTGCCATATACTCCCAAGAGTCTCAGCTTTGGGGACCTAAAGATGTCTTCAAGGCCTAGGCTTCATCCCTCTCGAAATACAAACACAGAGGGTAAAGTTAGCCCTTCTGTCTCCCAAGAACCCTAGGGCTCCCCAGAACCTCAGGGACCTGGTTCAGCCTGTCACCATTCAGCCTTTGGAGAGATAAGAGAGCTATTGCGATCAGAGCAATTTAATTTAAAAAATGCCTGTAGGTCTAAATTTCATGGAATGTGAAGAGTGAAATATTTCTACAGGCAGCAGAAGCAAACACTCTGTATCAGTGTATTACATCAATCTCCATGTCCAGGGAGCCCAGGGTGTCTTGCAGGAGCACTGAGACATCCAGGCAAGTCTCATTTCCCCACCATTTTCTAGCACTAGATTGTACCAGAATCAGCTGGAGGGTTGTTAAAACTCAGATTGCCATTTTCCCCCCTTAGAGTTTCTGATTCCATAATTCAGAGGTGGGGCCCAAGAACGTATTTATTTCTAACAAGATCCTAGGTCACACTGATGCTGCTGGTCAAGGATTTGGAAAACTACTGGGCTCCACTGGTCCTAAGTGGTTTCAAGTTTTGTGGAGCCTGAAATGTATAAAAACTCAAGAGCCCTTGTTTTTAGGAATTCAAGACCAGTTATAGACTGGAAGGGGCCATGACTCCATGACTGCACAGTAAATCTTCTGACAGTGATCATATATGATAGAGTTACTAGTTCTCTACATCAACTGTATGCCTGAGGTTCAGTTTGACATCATAAATATGAAACTGGAACATACATAAAATAACCACTGATTTCATCAGAGAATTTTCTAAAAAGATGAACAGAAGTCATCTTGCTCTTTAGTGAACTACCAACACACAATAGAATTTACCAGACTTTGCACTGTCTAAAAATAGTTACACACCACTGGCTGGATAATTGTTACATTTGTATAGAAGAAAGAGCAACAGCCTGTGGCTCACTTAACTTTATTCATAGTATCACCTTGCCCAATATATTGACTTGTATGAAGCTAGATTTCTTTTCTAGCTGTAACCAGTCTCAAATTCTATTTTATTATTTTATTTATATAATTTATTTATAGAATTCTATTTTATTATTCTATTCTAATCAGTCTAGCTGTAACCAGTCTCAAATTCTATTTTAGAATAACAGCATTAATCAAACAGTTCTTGAGCTTGCGGTTCACCAGTGTGAGCCTCTAACATACTGCCATTTTCTGAAGTTGAAAGATTAAGGGAAGTTGTATATCACCATTTTGCCCCCTGCCCCCGCCAAAATAATCTCCCTTCTGTAAGAAGGGGGAAGAAATGGAAATTCTGCCTTCAATTATTCATGTTCAAATTCTAGAGATCAATTAAAACTGAAACAAAAAAACAGTTAAGTCAGTTTTCTCCTCATTTTTACAAGCGTATTTAACAGGCCCTATCTTCTAATAAATCCCCAATCGTTCCATGAAGGCCCTCAAAATGTTTCTTTCTATCTGTAAAATAACTCCCAAGGGAGCAGCTTTCCTCTTGCCCGGCCCTCAGAAAAATGTCTTGCAAAAAACAAGCTAAGCTCACCTCTTCAGTTATTTCCTGCCAACCCCATTGATTTCACCGAGGGCGCCTAGGTTCGGAGAATAAAAAGCAGCCCAGATGGTTTTGAAAGGTAGAACCGGGATCTGACTTTTAAGTGTCTAAATTGGATGAGCCAGACGCATCCTACCCTCTACACTGAACAAAGAGGAAATCAACACAGTCCCTTCGTGCAACTTCAAAAGCCTGCCACTGTTACTCAAGGTACCGGTTTTCCCACTACAGAATGGAAGCCGCATGTATCCGGTTATGGCAGAGTTCTAGAACAAGAAATAGAAGGGACAGAAAAATCAATTTATTGAACACTCTGACCCAACTTTGAAGTGCAATGCAGCATGGGCGTCTTAGCACAAACCTTCCACAAAGGTCTCTCTCTGATCAGCCTACAAGCTGTCCTTGGCTCTAATACGGAGCAAACTGGGACGGGATCAGGAATTAGTGATTATCTGACTGGTTGGGTCTACACAGATGTCCCAGATTTTAATCCAAATCACAAATAAACTGTTTGTGTGTGTGTGTGTGTGTGTGTGTGTGTTGTTTTTTTTTTATGTGAAAAATTCCTCCAGTGAAAGCTTAGCAAGGCACATCCTGGTGGTCATTTTCAATACTGCCTCCTAAGATCATGTCATTTTTAATTTTAAGATTTTATTTATCTATAACAGAGAGAGTGAGAGAGGGAACACAGGCATGGGAAACTAGAGAGGGAGAAGCAGTCTCCCTGCTGAGCAGGGAGCCCGATATGGGATCCCGATATGGCACCCCAATCATGCCTGCCGTTTTTAAATTCCTTTCCAAACCAGCCACTGAACTGGCTATTCTGGTAAACACTCAGACTGCGAGCTTCCCCATCGGACTCACATATCCTCAGAGGCTGGGACTGTGTTTCATTCATCTATCTAAAGGGCCTAGAACTACTTGGGACAGAAGCCGTGGTCCTTACTTAAAGCAGGAGTGAGTCCATACATAAAATGTTGAATAAATTAGAATGAGCAAAGTAACCTCTGCATATAAAATGGAGAAATTCCAGGAATAGGATTTTTCAGTACGGTTTTTAATAGAAGTTGCAGAACACTGGAAGGTAGTCAGGGTAAGTTTTCCAGTCTATGATTTTTAGTATCCTAATAAACAACCTAAGGTCCCTTTCATTGTAATCATAGTTCAGGGAGGAAAAAAAGGGGAAAAATATATATGTCATTAGAATGTAACAAACAAGTTTTTTTTTTGTTGTTTTGTTCTGTTTTTTAAGTTCCTTGGAAGCATTCTTCCATCCCAGACATCTCTGTGGAATCATCTTAAAGCTAAGTTTGCAGTACTCTTTTTACCCCAGTATCTTGAACCCAAAGATATCTTCAAAGTGCTCCTGTTGGAACTATCAAATTCACTTAGCTGAAAAAAATTTCAATTTCTATGATTTCTAAATGCATGCACACATGTACACACACATGCACACTGGAGAGGAAGAGATTAACATTAAAGGGAAAATCAAATCGAAATCAGGACAGCAACCTGAAAAATAAGGCCATTTTCAAAGATCCTCAGAAGAAAAGCTGCCATTATTACACATTTTAAGTTAATGATAATAACTGAAAGATATTTTGGCTCCAGGGTTTAGGATACAATGGGTTTTTAAAAAATAACCATATCTATATAGTTGGATACCTACAATAAAAAACATTATCAATATTTACTGGGGTAATGTTATTAAAAACAATTCTAGCCTTGCGTTTCTACGATCATTACAAAGAAGTGGTCACAAACCAGTATTACAAAATATTCTGTTGGTCTGACCTCATCTCCTTTTCTTAACTGGTCCATCTGGGAACTACTTATTTATTTTGCTGCTTACCACTCTATGTAGTTGAATAAAATATCTTCAAGTATGTACAGAGATAAGTAATTTAGAATTGTTTTAATATTGTATTCTTTAGTAAATACAGTGAAATACTAATGAAATATTAGAATACTCAGCATAAAGAAATGTCATCAGCATTAACTAAGGATTGGAAATTCAGATGGCTCCTGGGCCCAGATGTCCCTTGTCTCACTTTACACGTGTTGGTGTGTGTATGTTCCATAGGATTCTGGTACGGAGAGGCATTAGTGGACCATGGAAGAATGCCAGTCTTCCACAGTAGACACAAATGGGGTATAGATCCTTTCCTTACCTAAAAGAAACTTGAAGCCTGATTTGTGTTCCTTTGCATGCTTTTTTATATAATTAGAATGTAAGAATGTATGTGTAGTATTTTCATGGAATTCAGTGCTTATTTCTAAAGGTCTTGTTTTGAATTTTTCACATTTTTCTTAAGTTATGTTATGAAAAGTTCTCTTTCTGGGAAAGAGAATCATAATTAAAAGTTTAAGGCATAGTCATAACCAAGGATTTCTATAGTATAAGGAAAGAACTGGTTATAAATTAAGATCTCGAAAGATATATAAGAGAAAAAAAATCTAATTCATTTTTTATAAGCCTGTATAGCTTTCTAGGGAAGGTGGGCCTTAGGAACTGAAAGGCTCTTTGGTAAACACAGGGATGGATGTGATGGATGTGACCATTTAGGGGAAGCCAGTAAGCAGTAACTGAATTGTTCTCTATAGCAAGAATGGCAAATTGGCAAGAATGGCAAGATTTTCTAAGGAAATCCAAAGAAATTCAAGGAGAATCCAAGAAGCAAAGATACCAATGCCCAAGGTGCTGGGACAGATGCTACTTATTTCCCCTTCCTCCCCCCATACTTCTTACATAGCGGGGTCGGATCAAAAAAGATATTCGAAAAGTCAAAGATTGAGGAGGGATTCCAAGCTATTTTCTATGGTATATGGTATAAACCCTATCCTCCTCTTCCATGTTATCATCAGGAATTTCTACCTTGCTCCCTTAATACTCCTATTTTGCTTTTTCTTGTGGTATCCCAAAAAGTGGGAGGAGGTAGACATTAACTTCCAAGTTTTATGTGGGTCAGAGAGACCCTTACTTGATTTTTATTAAGAGAAACTGGTTATAAATGACTATTAGATATCAAACAAATGCAAATATGCCTAAGCCTTGCTTTGCCTTGAGTTAAGTACTGTGAACATACACTAATACATTAAGATATACACAGACCAAACATTTTCAAAAGACCATGCAAAGAGACAAGCTCAATAATTTATGGCACATTACAAGGAGTTTAATTATTTCATTCCAAGGTCTAGGCAATGTCAATGTAATCTGCCAGACCGGCTAATACTCTGAAGGTTCTAAAGTACTAAAATTTGATGTATCAATTTTAAGTCTCCCTATTTTCAGAACATTTTTGAGGAAAATGCATTGTATTTGAAAAATGAAACTCCAACAAGAGGTTCATCACGCCCATGAAACATGGATTTCCAAAAAAAAGAATTTGAAAACAACTTTGCTGTGTGATAAGGGGCTGTAGGTAGTCCAAGACATACCACCTTCCTTTCTACCTTTCCTTGCTCTGTAGATTTCAGAGTATATCAGTTCAAAGTGTCAACTCTCAAGACAAGAATACCTGGGTTCAAGTCACAATTCTTGGACGAAACATATGATCTTGGGTAAGTTTCTTAACTTCTTAATGCTTTACTTTCTCTCATTATGAGACAGAAATAAAAACAGGACTTCTTTCACAGGGTTGTGGTGAGGGTTCAATAAATTAACATACATCAAGTGCTTAAAATAGAGCCTGGCACATTTTAAGTCCTATATTTACATTCTTACTTGATTAAATAGTCAGTCACTTCTTATGAGTTCTATGGGGACAGCGATTTCCCTTTTCCCTGGCCTAGAACTCTGGTCTGCAGACTGAACTCTTGGTGTTACTCTGTTCTTTGGAAAGACAGCCAGGGACTGCTTCCATCAAGGGCAGAGGCTTACCCTCTGCACAGAGACCTCTGCAGTCTCAATCTTACACGATTCACGCTTAAACCATACGTTAGAGAGAAAATGGTCCAATTTGAAAGATAAGCAAAGGAAATGGCAATTTATGTCACAAAGCAACTCCAGAGTCAACTCAACCTAGAAGGGAATCAGTATTGCAAGTACACAATAGGATTATTAGAGTATCTCTCTGATTTCACGTACATAGTTCCTCAAATCACATAGTTTGGGGCTTTGCAGTCACGACTATCAAGACACCTTCTCAACTATTCCCTGCTTGCCAAATTCTATCCTAATTGTGGGCTAGAAGACTTGGAGCAGCGAACAGCCATCTTTCCCATCAATTAGAAAGAAGAACCTTCTTCAGAATGAGATCCATGTAAAGAGGAATGCAGCATCAAGACACAGAGAGGAAGAGGGTAGGGGAAAGAGAGAACTGACACTGTGTGAGCCCCTGGATACAACCAGGTCTGAAGCTGGAAGCACTCCTCTAGTTTTCAGGTATATAAGCCAACAAGTCCCATTTTTTAGAGAGGCTACTTTGGTTTGAGTTATTTCTGCAGCATGCAGCTAAGAGTTCTGATCACATGCAAGCCCATCTTGTGGCCAGCAATTTAATTAGCAAATAAATAAATGACCACTACAAGTAGTTTTCCAGAACATCTTGTGTAGGAATAGAGGCAAGATGCAGATCAACAGTATGACAACGTCTCTAAAGGATCATTGTCTCCAAATTTCTCTTCCTGACTCAAAAATACAGGTAGCAAGTGAGAAAATGTCTCCAGACTCTTCTTTCTTCTTTTCCTGCTCGCTCCCTGCTCCCACATCACTGTGATGACAGACCCTCGCTGCTCTCGGCCCCTCCAAGAGAACGGGAGACCTGCCACATCACTGCTGCTCTGGCCAGGGTAAGGCACCTCAGAGTAGAGTTCCCACCCTGGATGGGGGCCAGACCATGGGGACATAAAGCTGCTAAAGATCTGGTGTGCTAGGAGTCTGATGAACGTGTCTCAGGAGGCTTTCCTAGGCTCTTCTCCACAAAAGCTCCCTTGGCTGCTCTGCCCTCATTACCATCCACCAATACATCATCCATTTTCTTTCAGGAAGCCTACAGGCTCTTTCCTGCCCTCTTGATAGCCAGGTGTTTGTTTCTTTGCTTGTTGACCAGGGAATGGCTGGAAGAAGGCTGAGCCTCAAGATCGAAGTCCCAGAGAGGACTGAGGCTCTTTTCTCTCTTATTATTTCTCTACCCATCCAATATCAGATCAGCAAATCCAACCCCTTTCGTTTCTCCTTACCAGCTATTATTTTTTTCTAGTCCCTACATTTAGATCCTAAACAATTGCTCCCAAGTATTATTACATCAACATATTTTCTTGTAGAGGCTTCTGCACATATTGCTATAAACATCTATATTCATCAGTGAGTGATATGAAGGGACCCAAATTATTTAAACAGTGCCTGCTTTCAGTTCAAAGTGTAACTGTCAAAAAAAAAAAAAAATGAAAACACAGGTTCTGTCTTTTCCATTTACAAGCTCTGTGACTTTGAAGAATTAAAATTCTTAGAACCTCAACTTGCTTCTCTGTAAAATGGGACAATAATGCTTACCCAGATAAACTCATAGGTTGCTGAGGAAATGAAACTGGGAGAGTACATATATGAAAACATTCAGTATACCAAATATTCATATATGCAAGGCACCCAACACATTACCTGGTCCATAGTGATAAATGGATTCTTTCTTTCATTACACAGATATGAAGACTGAAAAAGCAGTCAGCAGGGAAGACAGTCCCAAAGTTGTCACAGTCTGTGTATCCTGTTCCACAGGTGATGGCTTGTCCTTTCTCAGAAATCAACTGGTCAGTGTTTCCCCTATCAGCAATGATAATCCTCTTTGGAAACCAATGAGAATATCCTAGATTTAAAATTTAATGCGTATATAATTTTCTTTTCCCAATATACTTCATTTTCATATGGATTTGGGTATTATCACTTTTTAAAATACCTTCTAGCCTCCTTTTGCAGTGACCAAATGAATATTTTTAGAGCTATATATAATTTTCTTAAGTAAAATATGTAGGTAAAAGTAAAGGGACTATTAGTTGAGATTTGCTTCACATTATATTAAATATCATTATAGTAAATGCTCCTATAATGAAGTATTTCCTTAGAACAGTGTTTTGTCCATCTAATTGTTATAGGTTTTCATAAATTCTTTCTGATCTCTGAAATACGTTGTATAATACATTAAAGCTCAATTTATGAGCTACCACAATTTCCTCCAAATGCACAGAATCTGAGAGTAAAAGACAATAACAGAACTAAATATTCTCAGCCTCTTGTCATGTTCTTATGGTTTAACATTCGCTCCTGATGACTGGAAACTTACTAAGGGCAACCTTAATATCTGCCAGGTGTCTCCTTGCCATCCTGCCTTGGCATCCTTGCCTGTCTCGTACCCTAGATGCCCTACCCTAGACCCTAGGCCCTGTTCCACTGCCTTCCAAGTACAGAGTGCTCAACATTTATGGATAGAATACAATTTCATTTTGTGTAGGTTCCTGAGAGTTGTTTTTTTTTTAATTTTTTCATTTATACAACTGAGGTCATAACTCATTATGGAGCAGATGGACAAGGAATCTATCTGCTTCTTTGAAAAATCATGTGTTGCCACAGCAAGGTAAATGTTTTAGAGGGCTGGAAAAAACCCTGGGTTGGGGAGCGGGGGTTGCAGAATTCAGAAACCTGGGTTTTCGAGCTCTTTCGCAATTCCTGTGCCTCCTCGGGCAAGTCATTTGCTTCCCATAGACCTCCATTTTATTATCAGTGAAACGCAGTTAATGCCTGCCTCATGTACCCCGCAAGGCTGCTGTGTGTATGACAGAAGTAAGATCACATGTTATGGAACCTTAATCTCCATCTGGCTCCTGAACGAGAACTACCACCACTTGCCACAAGCAAAGATGTGTTAGTAGGCAGAATATATTTCGAAAAACTGGAATAGCCTTTGCCTTTCTCATTTCTGTAAGTCAAGAGAGCAGAGGTTATGAAGGTTCTCACTGTACCCTAACACAACCTTGCACCCAGAAACCTGAGTTAAAATCGATCCTATACAGTCCTGGAGTTGCGCAGTCTCCTGTAACTCAGGACCGCAACTGGGATTTAGGATGCATACTATTTTGGTAGTTACTCAATTGATACTCCCATCTGTTTATGTAGAGAAAGAGAAGGACTCAAATAGTCAAAATGAATTGGAACTCTGAACAAAATACTGGTCTGGAATATGCTACTAGAAATGTTCAGAGAGCAAGTTTTCAGGGAGCTGTATTCATTGGCTTCATTCTACAGTACCCACCACTGTGCCTTATTGTAGGTTCTGGTCCCTGCGTACTCAAATATCTAGGAACCAGCAAGAGATGGGGCTCCCTAGAATAAACAGGAGTCCGTAGAGCTGTATCAAATACCCGCTTGTTCGTGTAACAACTCTCAACAAGTTCTTCTGGAAATCTCCAAACAAGAGATTATGCTTTCCATATCTGTTTACCATCTCTCTACCAGATGCCAAGCACTGTGCCAAGTGTGAGAAGGCAGAGACAGAATGTGACATGTCTCTCACTGCCAACTAGCCAGTCTATTATAATATGAAATAATAATCAGGGCTAATAGTTATTGATCACCTAGTAAGCTGGGTACTGTTCTAAGCTCTTTATACGTATTGACTTTTTTTCAGTCATTGCAATAATGCCATCAAATAGATACTATTATCCCCAGTTTACAGATAAGAAAAATAAGGGGCAGCTATGTAGCTAAGCAAGTACCACAGTATTAGTACGGGTTGTTGCCTGGGAGGAGAGAGCACACTCTTATTCTCCGAGTCCCATGAAGCATAATTACCCCTCCCTCCAGAAAAAGTCCACCATTAGTCCTCAGGGGAATCTGGTCACAGCCTATAACTTCTCTTATGATTCCTATGGAGCATGAAGGGGCCTATGTCAATAAAGAGAAAGGGAAGTAACATTTTGACTGCCTACTGACAGCTTTAGACAAAACAACCTGAAGGGTTTGGTATCACTTCCACTATTAAACAAATCATAGAGCCTTATAGAAAACTAGGCCGACCTCATTCTAACAATCAGACCCTTTACACAAAACATGATCTCTTTCAAAAACCTTAGAGTAGCTATCACAATGCATAGGATAATAATGTATAATAATGTAAATGAAACTCCAATGACAAAACCTCCATTGCCCATAGAAAAAGACTGATCACATTGTTCCAACTGCCACTTCTACAGCAGAGCTAAAAGTAAGCTTTAGAAAGGACTCGAGCAGGCGTGCACCTGCTCCTTGGCACTTGAGTAGCAAAAGAGGTCACAAAGCAGGGTCAGGTAATTAATTTAATTTGGGTCATTTTTATGGCTTTTCTACTCCCTGTGATTGTAAAGAGTCCTAAGCACTCCAGATGAGCTACCAGTTTCTTTTTTTTTTTCTTTTAAAGATATTATTGTTGTTTGTCAGAGAGAGAGAACAAAAGCACAAGCAGGGAGAGCAGCAGGCAAAGGGAGATGCAGACTCCCTGCTGAGCAGGGAGCCCGATTCGGGACTCGATCCCAGGACCCTGGGATCACGACCTGAGCCAAAGGCAGACACTTAAACAACAGAACCACCCAGGTGCCCCAGGGTAGCAGTTTCTAATACTGCTCCTTGTTCATGGACCAGGGCGTTGTCTCTGGAGTGTGCCAGACTTAAGCAAGGTCAGGTGTCTCCTTGCCATCCTGCCTTGGCATCCTTGCCTGTCTCATACCCTAGATGATCATACCCTAGATCCTAGGCCCTGTACCAGGCAGGACTCCAGAAGGAGGCAGAATCACATGCAAGCAGTTCAGTTCAAAATATATTGATGAAAATATTTATTTACAGATGTATGGCCAAGATTAAAGGAACTCACAAGAGAGGCTGAAGCTCCCCGAGGCTAGCGGCAGAAGGAAGCCAATTCTACCAGTAGGCCTAAAGGAGCAAGGGGAGGAGGTAGTTTTATAGGAGTCAGTGAGAGCCAGACCATGGAGGAGGGGCTGCTCCCTGGGTCCTCTCACCTGCCACTGTCCCATTAGCTGAACCTGAGAAGAGCACAAAAGGTTCAAGGAGGCCAGCTGATGGAGGGTGACAAGCATGGCTCGTTTTTGAACCATTCTCAGAATGTTCCCCAAAGGGCCACTTCATAAAACCCTGTCAACTTTAATCCTGTCCTTCTCATCTCAGGGAAACTATTCCCGTCCTAAGTGGTCTTTAACTCCAGGCTCCAGATTTCATCTTTCTCTATTACACAGCAAAGCTAGTCTCTCCCTCAAGGACCTACGTCTCCCTGAGGGTTATCTCCTTGATGGCCCCTTCAACAAAGTAAGTGGTTCATAATCCAGATACAAGGAATTTCAGAAGAGAAATACCTGTTCTTTTGTCTTAGTGAGTATATAAACTTGAGTGTGTTTGGATTGGGATTCAGATGAAAATCAAACATTTTCCCCCTACAGGAGTGAGAGTGAGACAAACTACATCTCTCAATACGTTAAAACTGTCGTGCAGGAAGATCTGCGGAGGGCTCTGTTTTCCTAAGGGTAAACCACTGAACCAACACACAAGGTAAGAAGCTCATGCAGTAGAATATAAAGAAACACTCAGAGGAAGAATAGCACAGTACACATTTTCCATGAGCTTCCTAAAGAGGCTAAAATACATAAACCCTTCTCACAACACTCTCAAGTACCTCGAGAGTTTTTTTGGTTAACTTTCTGAAGGCTTCACATCTTCCTGCCGAGTTGGTAACAACCTACCACTTTATGTGTTTTGCCTTGCGATATATCGATTTTGACCAGTATTTTGAAAATTATTACACTCCCATCTCTATAGAAATACACACAGGGGTAAGGTATTATGGTCTAAGTGAAACTGGCATTTGGAACTCAAGTACTGAATCACAAATCAGGAATCAGTTCAAAAGAAAAAAATTAAGTTTCCAAAGGCTGTTACCAAAACCAGGGCTAAATTCCCCAGAATTTGAAAAACTAATACCTTGAACAGTTACAAGGGTTTCATGGTCAAATATATACTTAAAAGTGAAATTATAGATGTTTCTAATTTTAAAAAGCAACATTTCTAATGGCCTCTTCTAACAGTAATACTCCAATGTATTGGAGTCTATATTGGTCTATATTTGTTTATTATAGACTGGTATACATTCGTTATTCTATACTGGTATATATATTGGGTATTAAATACCAACAATAATATTCCAATGATATTATTCCAATGGCCTCTTATTCCATCATCTAAAAAGCTCTTAATAAATAACTTACAAATTAGTAAATAATTAACATGCAGAGCTATCATCTGTAAATATCACAAAGCAAAATATCCATTTAGGATGAGAACACATATATGAAAACATATACATATGGAGTACCTGGATGGCTCAGTCAGTTAAGCATCTGCCTTCAGCTCCAGTCATAATCTCAGGATCCTGGGATGGAGTCCCATGTCTGGCCCCCTGCTCAGCAGGGTGTCTGCTTCTCCCTCTCCCTCTGTTCTTCCCCCTGCTCGCGTTCCATCTTTCTCTCTCTCTCTGGAGGGGCGCCTGGGTGCCTCAGTGGTTAAGCCTCTGCCTTCGGCTCAGGTCATGATCTCAGGGTCCTGGGATCAAGCCCCTCATTGGGCTCTCTGCTCAGCGGGGAGCCTGCTTCCCCCTCTCTGCCTGCCTCTCTGCCTAGTTGTGATCTCTCTCAAATAAATAAATAAAATCTTTATAAAAAAATTAAAAATGGAAATAACACCGTGAAACAACTTTCCACTTTCTCTCAAATAAATAAAATCTTTTTTAAAAATCTAGATTAAAAATAATTATTTCTTGATTTTAAAGAAGAGCGAGTGTGTCAAATATTACAAGACGGCTATTCATTTCTTAATAAGGTGTTCACCAAAAAGCATGCTAAATTTGTGAGTTTTTATTTTTTTTTTCACTTGTATTTTTGCATACTACAAATATCATCCCACCCTTTCTTTCTGTTTTAGAATATTTTTTAATGGGACGCCTGGGTGGCTCAGTTGGTTAAGCAGCTGCCTTCAGCTCAGGTCATGATCCCAGTGTCCTTGGATGGAGTCCCACATCGGGCTCCTTGCTCAGCAGGGAGCCTGCTTCTCCCTCTGCCTCTGCCTGCCACTCTGCCTGTGCTCACTGTCTCTGATAAATAAATAAATAAATAATCTTAAAAAAAAAAAAAGAATATTTTTAAGCTCTTTACGCATGTCTGTGAAGGTTAATTTAGTTAAAGTGATGTAAATGATATATAAATCGATTTAATCAGATACACATTGGCTTTAATAAATCACCAAATGCTGACTGGCTGAACATGGACATCACTGCCAGTCACCAACTCCTGAGCACACAGACCAAGGAAAACTGGCAGCTTCAGTACATATTTCAAAAATTAACATTTTTTGAATTCACACAGTCAATCCCCAGTATACAATGGTTGTTAGGTCCTATAAAATCACCATGAATGCCAATTCACAAATACTCAGCCACTGATCCTGGCGAAAATACAGGCTTAGGTTTCTACAAACCTCTGATCACAATGTTTTCATCAATCAATCAATACATAACCTTGTCTTAAGACTGTTTCTGTTTAAAGATTCTTATTTAATAAATGTTGATTCATTTATATCAACCTCACGGCCAGGTATGCATACAAGAAAGAAATTCTGGGGACAGATGGCAATAGCAGTTTCTGGGAAAGGCTGTGCAAGGTGACATAATGAGCAAAGAGTGATGGCCAAAAGCAAAGAGAATGTTTCCACAGCGATGTTGTGAGACTCTGGGTACAAGAGCCAGGGGCCACTAATGGTGCTTGGCGGCTGGGAGAAGAGGCTGCCTCTCCCTGTTCTGGTTATTCCTGCTACACACAGCTCAGCAATACTTCTGCTCTCTGAGATTGGGATGTTGGGAGCATGTAGAATCAACACCTTGGAATACACATGACTCTTCTCAAGGTAGACAGAGTAGAACCAAGGTTTCATTCCGCTGAGTGAGAAACAGAACAAGAGGGGAAGACCAGGTACGATGCCAAGTGGTATATTCTGGTTTCTGGAACTCATCCCTAGACATACAACCCTTTGGGGATAAATACTGGGAACATTTCTGAAGTTGACTGTTGGACAACTAGGCCACCAGAAGTTTGTACTATCATAATTTGGTCCTGTAAGTAAATACAGAGTCGCTTTACCTGCGATGCTAAAAGAAAGTTTTTCCTGGTATGTGCTGATCAGGATTGAGAACAAGCCTTTATATGTGACAAAGAGAACCTCATTTGTCAAATACTGAGTGAGTCCGGTTGATGGATTATTAGGTCGGGCAGCAAAAAGATTATGGAGACAATGGATCTAGCAAATGGTATCACTTAAGAAAATCTGGCAAAACCAACAAAGATACATCTATTGAATGACAAGAATTTATAGTGAAGAGAAAAATTTACAACTGAACTTCAGAGGATCTATTTATGTGTCAGAGTGACAAACAGCAAGTTGTTGATACAGAAGAGGAGGTTAAAAATATCAGAAAAAGGGTATAAAATAATTATTTTATCTTATCTTATCTTTTTTAAGCATATGTACTTTAAACTTGATGAAATCACACAAAGATGTAACCTTTCATCTATGTATTCACTCATCCGATGTTTAGAGGGCACTAATTTGGGCTAAGCAAAATAACACCAGAATGAATGAGACACAGAATCCCTGCCTCAGTGGAGTTAATGGGTCACAAAGCAATACAGAGGTGTGTACAACACCGTGTGAGGGGTGTTGGGATACTGGATACACCAGGCGGCCTTGAGGCAAATGGGAAAGGTATCAATCCACACAGGGGATCAAGGACAGGAAGGAACATGAACCCTATAACCTGGACAAAGGTAGGAGTGATCCAGGCACGGAGAAGGAAAAAGAGGTTTCTGGACAGTTAATCTGCAGTAAGTCAGAGGGATGAGGGCAAGGTCTACTAGAAAAGGAGGACACCTGGTGTATTTGGGGGAGGAGGAACTCCAGGTCTGAGAGAGAGGAGTTGGGGAAATGAGCAGGGGCCATATGAGGCCCTATCAATTGTGTTAAGGAATATGGATGCCATTCGAAGAGCAATGGGAAGCCCCTTATGGTATTAAACAAGGAAGTAACATCATCAGTGTCAGGGATTAGAAAGGTCACTGCCTGCAGCTCTACCCCACTGTAGTTTCCAAGTTTGAGACCTTTGTTGAAAATGATCCTTTATTTGAAAGTTCTGCATGTCTGAAGAATATTCTGGTTTAATATGTATTTTGTTAGCAACTCATCATCAACCCTTGAAGAGTGTTGTCGAGGGGTATAGGAACAAACCAAAGATGACACTGCTGGTTAACAAGAGTCATAATTAAATCCCAAGGGTTCCGCCTAGCAGGGTCAAATGTGAATACATTTTTCTGATAGATTGCTACAGTAAAGCATTTCTTCACATCCCCACAGCACTGTGATGCCAAGTTTTGCAAATTCCCACTATATGACCCTGATCTCTAAGTCAGATCCCTGAGCATGAAGAAAAAAAAATGCAGAAAAGTCGTATTTTTAAAATATATTGGCCTTACACAGATCTTAAAAGGAAAAGTATCAATGTCCTGAGTTAAGGTCTTTGGGAAAAGTCCTGATCCTGGGACCCTGGTAGAGATCCTTGGATGTTGTCCCCTATCATCTTATCTGTGTAGTCTTCCATGTTCTGTTTTTTTTGTTTTTGTTTTTGTTTTTTGGGTTTTTTTAATTTAGTATTAACTATTTGAAATGTGGCAATCAGCAACGGGCAGCTCATATAGTTTCACAAAGCAAAACTACTTGCTGGAGTTTTTCTTAATTATTTAAACTTGTTAATTAATTCTATGATCCTCCTGCAGAAAGTTGCTAGAAAATCTTAATACTTAAGGAACTACGCACATATTTGCTGTGTATGGACCATGGATTTAATGAGATTTTTCACGTATGTTGTGATTCTCTCCCTTGCACACTACCCTGCCCCTCCGATTCTTTACTTTGCCCTACACACACACACACACACACACGTACATACACACACTAACATGAACACACAGTTCCATAAAACAAACCATTTCCACAAAGACATCACAAGAACTGGATATCAAGTATTTCTATCTTATTCTCCTTCTAATTAGTAGATTGTGATGGAGGAAGGGGACAGAGCTACCCTTAAAACTTTTAACCATAGGTGTTTCTTCCGCTCCCACACTGAAGACTGAGAACCACAGATATATATGCAGCAAATAAAAATTTCGATATGGAAAACTGTGGCTTAGCAAACTCTTTAGTCTGTACTCTGTTCATGTGTTTCTACCTACTTCCTCTGGTATGTGGATCATCCACAAAATGTTTTATGTGTTCTTAAGCTTTAGACCCCATTTTGGTATTTGTTACATTATGAATACATATGCATTTTTTGGTTTAGGTTTGGAAACTTTAAGTTATATGTATTATCTAAAGAGAGATTAACCTAAATGCTCTTCAATGCCAATAACCATTGTGTTTCCCCAAGCAGATATAAGCAACATTTTCAAAGGCTCCCCTTTGTCTGAGAGGAGCAGATGAAGATCTGGTAGCTGTGTAATAAAATTTAAATAATCTCTGTGGAGGCACTATTTTGTTAGATACCAGTTCATGGTTTAATTGAAGAAAACAGCTGACAAATTGTTGCCAAAAACATTAACAGAACTATTGCTCTTTGATGAAATTTTAGTGAGGTATATTTTGGTTTTGTTTTACCAACAATATACTATTTCCCCATTTATTCCTGGAAGACATGACTAGCAGATCGGAATAAAAATCAGATTGGAGTAGCAATCACCACCACACGAGCACAGGCTTGATGTTAACCATGTGCTAATCCATTCCTCATCCAGTTTAAATACAAGTCCAAATTTCTTTTCATAACCCACAAGAACACACCTAATCTGACATCCTTACATTGGGGCACACCATCAGTCCTTGAAAATTCTGTCTCCCCAGTTAAAAATACTCTTTCCAGGGGCACGTGGGTGACTCAGTCGTTAAGCATCTGCCTTTGGCTCGCATCGTGGTCCCAGGGTCCTTGAACTGAGTCCCACATCCAGCTCCATGCTCAGCAGGAAGCCTGCTTCTCCCTCTCCCACTCCCTCTGCTTGTGTTCCCTCTTTCGCTGTCTCTCTCTCTCTCTCTCTGTCAAAAAATAAATAAGATCTTAAAAAAAAAAAAAAAGAGTACTCTTTCCCTAACAGGCTAAAGACAAGAGGTTAAGGGTAAAAGGCTATTTTTAATCAACTTAAATGTCCCTCAGCCTGATCATGGTACCTGATAGAGACAGTAACTATGGCATATTACATCTATATTATGTGTTGTTTTTCTTCATAGTTAATGAAAATGATTCATAATTACATTATTTATTTGCTTTCTCACTTGTTTTTTTGTCTGTTCTTAACCAGACTGTAAGCTGGCTGTACCCTAGTGCCTACCTTTGTGTGCAGCACATAGTAGGTGTTCAATTTTATCTGCTGAATTAATAAAGGGCATTACTCTAGGCACCTTTCACATAGCACCCTATCTGCAGATAACAAACCTGAGGCACAAGGGAACACATGATATGCATCCTATTTTGGTAGTTAACAGGCAGCACAGCTGATATAGGGGTGCCACAGGTCTCTTTGCCCCAAAGCCTCTGCTTCTCTGATTCTACCACAGCACCTCCAAGTAAGAAGGCCTTGCAAAAAAGGCCCAGGGAATAATGGTTTGGCAGGAATACTCTGTAGTTGGCTTTTGAGCTCCCCTGACTTGTCAATCACTATTTTGCTCTGAGAATCCCATTGCTGTTTCAGTGTAGACCCTAATCATATTCAGCTGTGGAAACAGGAAGGCTTTGACTACCTTTTTACCCAGAGTTTTGAGCTGGGTCAGCTTACTGACCTCCCCTGGCTTTTTGTTCTCTACTAAGGCTGAGGCAACTCTGGGGCTAGTCAAGCCCTTGGTCTGAGGCAAACCCAGGGGACAGAAGGAGGCGGACAGGGAGCACATACTAACTATTATGCATGGACATCGCCACATTTCTGCATTAAATATTGGCTTATTTACTGATTTCCAAATGGTGTTTATTCAACAAACTAGATTATCTTCTTTCTCATTTTCATGTCCTTTCCTTTCCTAATACTTAATGCACGGTCCATGGGTGTCACCAAAAGCAAATAGAGCCCTGTAAATGCAACGTGACAGGGGCAGGATACAGAGCAGCTTACTAATAACACTTAATTCCACGGATTAAGGACATAATGAATGATATTTGTCAATTATGTATTGAGCTCTTTTTAAGCTTATCTACATCAAAGAAAACCAGAGTTGGTCAGTAGTTAAAGCTGTAAAACCACATTTTATTAGAGAACTGTTGTAGTAAGGGGGAAAAGACTTCTGTACAGAACTACAGCATGGACAAGTGAGTGTTTATAGGCAAAGAGCAGGGGGGAGGGTCAGTGGATGGAAAATTCCTAAGAAGAAATATCAGGCATAAAGCGTGATTCTGGCTAAATCAGCCTTATAGATTGTTGGTGGGAAAAGCCCATCAGATCAGATATAAAGGGTGGCAGATGAGAAAGCAGATTCTATACTGAAGCAGATCAGTTATCAAGAGTGAGAGAGTCATGCTAAACCAACTTAGCAGAATTCTTGCTGGACCTGGCCAATGCAAAGACAAACATGGAAGCCCAAAGGTCAAGGTCGAATTGGGAAGAGTTGAGAGTTTGGTCAAGTTTGGTCAAGGAGAGGGTCTGTCACTTACTTAGCTTGCACTCACAGCTAACAAAACTTGCAGGAGCAATAGGAGGGTTTTCCTTTTCATAGTTTCCAACCACCTTGATTCTGTTATTTGTCTTTATTAATTTACAAAGGTGAAATGAATGTTTATTTAGCATATTACATATGCTTGGGCACTGTGTCATTTATTCTAAACATGGCAAACCTAGCTTCTGGTCATTTATGGCCTACTGAAAATTTTAGTTGCTATAATCTAAATATTCTTAAGGGAAAATTGTTACTTTTATGCATAAGCAACAATTGAAATCAAGCCTCCCAAGGAACTCATGTGCTGATCCCAAGTTGCCTGCATTGATAGGTTTTCATCAAAGAAATTTTATTACTGGGTACTCCTAGTTCCTCTAATCCCTGGGCCTATCGGGGACACAGGATACACTCTGGCTCACCTCCCTAGCCACAGGTTCTGGGGAAGAGAAATTGGGATATATATTTCTTCTCTCTCAGAAGTCCCCAAAGCTGCTTTACTGGAGCTCCCCCTTCTCAAGTTTCAGCATACTTAGGAGAAAGAAACCCTTACCAACACTGACCAGAGAAAATGCCCAACACTTCCTTTTCCCCATGACCATGGATGGCTACTCACCTGATACTTTTCACAAGCAATGAAACCACACTAGGAGCCTTTCAAAGGCAAAGATACTCACTCCGCTGTAAGGTGAGAGTGGCAAACCTCTTTACACTAGTTCTGTATTTTATAAAATAAAGTTTATGTTGAATGTATAAGAAAGGTTTAAAGAGGTCCTATGATAATTTCTTTGAGGGGGAAAAAAAAAACCCACTCATCTTAAAGAAAACCACCACCAACTAATTCTACATTCAACAAAAGTTGAAATCTTTTTTTTTTAATTATAAGCTGACATACACCAGTAGTCATCTAAAAGGCAAAGAACTAAATACAAAATCTTATTAAAGAAAGTTACCTCCTATCATAAAAGGAGCCCTCATAAAAAATTCAAGCCTATTTCCTAGATCAATATCCAAGTCCTCTCATTTCAGATATACCACCAAGTGGAGTGTGACAGAAACCCCATCTTAAATTTTGAATCCATACCCACTCTAATGCCGACAATTACAAATGGGTTCATAGCACATCATGTCTAAAATGGTAATAAGTGGTCCCAACTTCTGATTGTTAAAGAAAGAAACTGATAAAAAGAAAAAAAAAAGTGAATTTCATTTTAGAGTGAAATAAAGATGAATCTTCAGTGAAGTTCTTCTCATAACTAACATCTTCCATATTCTGGGAAAATTTTAATCCTATTAAATTTCTAGCTTTAAATACAAGTAAATATTCTATTTTTTTAGACCTTCAAAAAAAGTAAGGTAAAATCAGACAAGTACTTACCTAAAATCCTTAATATTTCTTCTATAAGGAAGTGAAGAAAGTGATTTAAGTGAGAGAGAAAATACTTTGACTTACCTAGATTTTTACCTGAGAGTGATTCTACCTGGAAATAAAGTTAACTTGTAGGTTTATCTCTAAGATAATCTCCCATGCTTCAGTTCCATGCTACTGACAAAGAGGGAAAAGATGCTTAGTGTTTCCCAGAGCTGAATAGTTTGATGTTAGACATTAGAATGTTAATTAACATGCCACTCCATGAAGATGGTTTCTGGGTGGCTGATAATTTCAAACAACACAGGCCATGCTGACTTCTACTAATCTCATGTCCCTTTCAAGCTTTCTTAAACTCTCTCCCAAGACTGTATTTTGAAAAGGAAATAACTTCTGAAAAATTCACAAGACCCAGAGGTTCAGAGCAGGCCACTTGCTGAAGAGGCAGATTACAGCAAATGGTCAACAGCATGTATTTGTTTAAGTCCCAATGTCAAAGTCCCACTAATCAGTGAGCTCCTGGACCGTGCACACAACTAATTTATATCCCTATCCAAGACACAAAATTAATAACTGCAGATATTTAGCTAGTATTAATGGTTAATATTTACATAACACACACTATATGGCAAGCACAATTTTAAATCTTTAAATCATATCCTAACAACCATATGAGATAAGGTTACTATTAAACGCATTTTGTACTTGAGTAGTCTAAGGCACTGACAGGTTACGTAACTTGCTTAACTTCACACTCCTAACCAGTAGCAGAGATTTTTAACTTGGGCAATGTGGCTCTAGGACCCATCAGCACAGAGCATCCTTCCTTCTTGGGACTTTCTAACTCTTGTTATCCACCACTGAACCCAGAGGGACCTTCTGGTAACAAATCCTCTGTCCCTGGCTTGCCCTTCTCATTTTGTCTAATTTATACTTTAGAACCCCCATGTTGAGAATCTGTTATGGCAAGGGTGATCATACCTCCTGTTTGTCCAGGATATTTGGAGTTTATGCCTTTTGTACTGGCATAATAATTAATAGCACACATTCCCCTCACCCCATTAAATCTTAAGTGTCCCAAGGTGATGATAAATTATATGACCATCCTAGTCATGACTGACTTGAAAACTCTATTAAGATGCTTTATCTGGAAACTGCCATCAGGATGCATGCTTTAAAATTGAGGCTACAAACCACCACACACTGCCAAGGTTCTGCAATATAGCCAGAAGTGCCCTTGAGAATGGTCACAGAATAGATTGTTATTCCTCTGGTCTATGAAAATGAGGTCATAAGTCAGGAGAGGACAGTGTGGAATATAGCATGTCATTCAATCAACCTTCACAATGAAAAAGCCAAAACTGGATCAAGTTTACACATACACACACACACACACAAGCTTAGGAGTAAGATAAAAGAATGGTATTCTCATAACATTAAAAGCCTTAGACTCCCACGGATACCTATTAGAACTAATAAACAAGGCTAGCAGAGTTAAAGTATACAAGATCAATACAAAAAATTAATCATTTTAATACAGTCAACAAACAATCTAAAAATCAAGAAATATTTGTATTTACAATAGCATCATAAAGAAAATACTCAAGAATAAATTTAACCAAGGAAGTACAAGACTTACACAGGGATAACTACATACTATTATCTTAAAAAAAATCAACAAAATGTAGATACACTTATTTGGTGTACATAGGCTGAAGACTTAATATTGTTAACTTGGCAAGACTCCCCAAATTATCTACAGATCCAATTTAATCCTTAGCAAAATTTCACCTATCTTCTTGCAGAAATTGAAAGCTTATCTTAAAATTCATATTGAGTTGGAAGGAACCCAGAACAGACAAAACAATGTGAGTGGGGAGAGGTGGGGAAGAACACATTTGGAGAAATCAAACTTTCCCAATTTTAAAACTTACTACAAAGCTATCATCACCAATGCAGTGTGGTACTGGCTAAAAGACATATGATAAGTAGAATAGAGCTCAGAGTCCAAAACTAAACATTTTTACTTAAGATTAATTGATTTTTGACAAAGATGACAATAACATTCAATAGGGAAAGTACTCTTTTTAACAAAGGGTATGGGGACAAAGGGTATGGAAATCCATACTCAAAAGAATGAAGTTATACCTGTTCCTCAACACTATAAATGAAAATAAACTCCAAATATAGACTTAATTGTGATCTATAACTATAAAACTCATAGGTAAAAACTGAGGTAAATCTTCATTGCCTTGGACTCATTACTGGTTTCTTAGATATCATATCAAAATCACAAGCAACTGAAGAAAAGTTAGATAAATTTTATTTCATCAAAATTAAAACATTTTGTGCTTCAAAGAACACCATCAAGAAAGTGAAAAAAAACCAACAGAATGGAATAAAATATTCACAAAGCATATATCTGATATGAGATGAGTGGCCAGAACACTAATTCAACAAAAAGACAAACAACTCACATAAAAATGGGCAAAGGATCTAAATAGGGAATTTTCCCAAGCAAGATATATAAGTGGCCAATAAGCACATGAAAAAATGCTCAGCATCAGGGGTCATTACTAAAATACAAATCAAAATCACAATGAGATATCAATAATAATAAGCAACTAGAGAGAAATTAAAATCCTCATACACTGCTGCTAGGAATGTAAAATGGTTAACCACTTTGGGCAATATTTTGGCAGTTCTTTTTTTTTTTTAAGATTTTATTTATTTATTTGTCAGACAGAGAGAGAGAGAGAGAGAGAGCACGCACACACAAGCAGGCACTGTGGCAGGCAGAGGGCGAGAGAGAAGCAGGCTCCCCGCGGAGCAAGGAGCCCAATGCAGGACTCGATCCCAGGACCCTGGGATCACGGCCCAAGCCGAAGGCAGTGGCTTAACTGACTGAGCCGCCCAGGCGTCCCTATTTTGGCAGTTCTAAAACAGAATTATCCCATACCCAGAAATTCAATGTATATTCATGCCTCAGAAAACTGAAAACTTAAGTCTAAATAAAACAAAACAAAATCCTGTACATGAGTGTTAATAGCCACATTATTCATGACCGCTCCAATGCAGAAATAACACAAATGTCCATTAATTGATGGATGCAAAATGTGGTGCATCTATAGACTGAAATATCATTTGGCCATAACAAGAAATGAAGTACTGGTAAAAGCTAAAATATGGGTGGGACCTTGAAAATGTCATGTTAAGTGAAAAAAGACACAACTATGTGATTTCATTTATATTAAATTCCAGAATAAGCAAAAAAAAAAAAAAAAAAATCACAGAAACCAGGGAGTAGGAAGAGGGAGGAATGGACAGTGAGCATAATGATTAGTGAGAAATCACTCATTGGGGTGAGAGTACGTTGGGGTAATGAGAATGTTCTAGAATTAGTAGTGATGGTTATACATATATACTAAATGGCATAGAACTGCACACATCAAAAAATAATCTTAAAAAAATGAAAATAAGCTTTATCTCCATAGCAAACTGTCACTTAGGATCCAGGAAAATCGATTAGAAGAACAGATAACATTGGGCTTGAGTTTGTTGAGCATTTTTGTGGACCTCATAAAAATTCTGGAAGAGATCATTTTTCCTAAGCCTTAAGGATGGTAAAGAGAATAAATAGTTCATGCAGAACAATGGATCCCAGGGGCTTTAGGGTCCACTATCATGAAAAGAGGGTTCAACTATTTGAACTGGGAGCATCTGCCCCTACTTTGAATACTAGGCTACAGTAGAGCACTCTTCTTTGCTGGTCCTTCAGGAATACCACTTTTGCTCTTTTATTCTGAATTCTACTCATTCAGGAGGCTATTCTTTCATTGCCTTAAGAGAACCATTTTTCTTATAATCTAAAATACTACTGGATCACTGATTTCAGTAAAACCTAAACACTAAAGAGAAATAAATCAAAATATAGAAATACAAAATAGCATTTCTTTAATTACAGTTTTGACTATGAAAACATTTTACTCCCTTTCTTTTTTTTAATAGAACACCTGGCTTAATATACTTTTGGTGGATGAGTCACCACAACCAAATTATTTACCCATTATTAGTTTTTACACACACATACACACACACACACACACACACACACACACATATTTAAATTCATAGAACTTATATAAGAGGCACAAAAAGGAACACAGTTAAAAAGTTTCCCATTCCTGGGGCACCTGGGTGGCTCAGTGGGTTAAGCCTCTGCCTTCAGCTCAGGTCATGATCTCAGGGTCCTGGAATCGAGCCCCACATCGGGCTCTCTACTCAGCAGGGAGCCTGCTTCCCCCTCTTCTCTCTGCCTGTCTCTCTGCCTACTTGTGATCTCTCTGCCAAATAAATAAAATCTTTAAAAAAAAAAAAAGGTTCCCATTCCTTTCCTTTGGATACTTAGTTCCCCACCCAGGATGGCAAAAATTTTTAGGTAATTTCTTGAGAGCAAAATTATTTTTCAACTTCAGCCTAGCATTTAGAAGTCTAAATATATAAAATATCTGTGAAAGAAGTTTCATAAAGAAGAAATAACTGATAGAAAAGATTTATTTCTTTTTTTTCCCATTTACCTTAAAGGTCTATGATTTGCACAGCTAGGAGAGTCATTAAAAAGCTGTTAACATTTCTAGAGTCAAATGGATCCTGGTGCTGGTAGAACAGTCCAGACCCTGTAATTTTATAAATAATGGTGCTTTGGGCTGTGAAGCTAAAGGCATTGAGATGTTCTGCTTCATCTTCAGGTTTACTTCAAAGAGATTTATTAAACTTCCAAGAAATTATTTTGTTGGCTTCCTAAAATGACAAAGGTTCTTTCCTATTCCAAATTAGCTAACCATAAAGATGGAGGGCACTCCTGAACCATGCTGATACACTAGTCTAGATTCTATTTTGAGACTGACCAGAATATCCAAACACTTATTTATAAACAGCCCCTAGAAATCGGGGGCCTAGAAATTGTTGCCAGTCAGGCAACAATTAGTGGAAATATCAGGTCTTAGGCCTACCGCAAAACTGTAATATGTAAAATACAGCTACCATTCATTTAATCTTCTAAACCCTAGGAAAATTATTTGAAACATTCTTAATGTTACAGTATGATAAAATTCAGAAAAATTTGTCCACTCAGAATTTTAGAATGATCAACTTTCCAATTTCTACTCTAAAGAGTTCCCATATGAACAGATGAAATATAGGCTTCTATCCCATTTTAAATGAGAAGAATGTCATTTCCAGCTATACCATGGCTTATGGAAATTAATTTAGCAAAAATTAAATTGCTCATAAGTTACTACATGGCACCTCTCTAGTAAGACTGTAATCACTATGACTCTCCATAAGATTAAGAAATTGCACACATCATTCAGTGCTGTCCTTCACCCCAGGGTGGGCATCAATGAATCCAGAAAACTGAACACACCCAAACACAAAACAAATCATTCCTGGAGAATCTACAGTGTTACTGAAATGGTTTGTATCTGTGTTACAGACATCACATCTAAAACTACTAGCCTAGAGCAGAAACCAGAGCAGTCCTGAAAGCTGATAGGTCAAGGGGCTTTAGCAAACAATTCATTTCACATATAGGTTTAAGTCAAGGCAAATTAGGTAATTTATTCAAGGTCAAGAAACTGCTTTGTGGCTAATCCAGATTATTTAAAGAAATAAAGTGGGGGGCGCCTATGTGGCTCGGTGGTTTAAGCCTCTGCCTTCAGCTTGGGTCATGATCTCAGGGTCTTGGGATAGAGCCCCACATCAGGCTCTCTGCTCAGCGGGGAGCCTGCTTCCTCCTCTCTCTCTGCCTGCCTCTCTGCCTACTTGTGATCTCTGTCAAATACATAAATAAATAAAATCTTTAAAGAGGTAAAGTGAAGTCACCAAAGCAGCCCTCTATCCCCTAGCTTTTCAGTGGTGTGGTCTACATATATTAATGGCTGTGATTATTTTGATCCTACCTCATCACAAAACCGGGTTGTCTTCAATTTTTCATAAAAATGCACATGCTTTCAAAACACACTTCAGTTCAGTATATATCATATTTAGTATCAGAGGAAAATTCTTCCATTCCCCTTTTAGATTTCACTCCTTTTGGAATAGTTCCTGGTACACAGTGGACACAATAAAAGTTAACTGAATGCAGAAATGCAGCCTTTTAAGTAATTAAATCTTCCTGATTCTGATTATTAGCTATTTTCACTTGCATAAGTGGAATGTAAGAAATGCCATGCAAGACTATTTTTTATTAGTTTATTGTGGGACGGTTATCGCAACAGAACAAATCTCTATTTTTAGGCTTTTCTAAAAACCACAATTTTATATGAATGCAAGGTTAAAAAAAAACTACAGGATTTGAAACCTAATATAAATGTGCCGCAGGGGACCAACAATAGGAAAGAAAAAAATTTTCTAAGTGTGATCAATAGCAAAAATTATGAAGTTTGCATTCACAAAATACATAATGTCCCAAAGTTACATTTTCTTTTTACTTCCAAGGATACCATGCTGGGGAAAGCTTTGTTCAGGCTTTGAATTTAGTCCACTGTCTCTATTCTTTCCAGTTATCAGGCTGTGATGTATACAGAGCTTCCAACAAATAAATGATATTTCTTTAAGAAGCAGGATGTTTCCTTACTGAAATTACAGTATTTTTGCTAAACAATATGATGGATATCTGAAAAGATCTGATAATAAAAATTTTACCCAGCAGTAGGTTGTATACCCCATCTAACTTAATATGGTGGCTTCTACACTTCAAGATCTTTTGGCTCCCACAGAACCCATATAAATTTCTCTACTGTTTCAAAAATGTCCTGTGTGCATGCATGTGTGTGTGTGTGTGTGTGTGTGTGTGTGTGTGTGTGTTTACATCGGGCAGGCGGGGGGGGGGTCGGTGAGAAAAGCAGAGAAAGAAAAACAGAGACTTAAAGTATTTGTGCTTAAACCTGTCCAATTACCAAAACTGTATGATCACCAGTATTATGACAAGGATACTAATGTTTCACAGGCAAACCAGATCATGGAATAGCCATCACTAAAAAAAACAAAACAAAACAAAACAAAACAAAAAAAAACAGTGACATAAATTCCATAGATATTTCCAACATGGGTCATTAGATTCATCAGACAGCTCTCCAGGAACAAGCTGGTCTTCCTACCCCCTAGAACAAAGTTCTAAAGAAAGGTTTCTCTGAAAGGCCAGTATATTTCCATAGTACATGTTGGAGGCAAAACTCCAAAGAAATGAAACAAACATCAACACTAAGTTGATGGTTACTTTGTTTTGAATTATTTTCAAATGCTATAGTCTGCCTCTCAGTAAGCAGTATAAAAAGGACATTAAGAAATATTAAGGATATAAATCAGGAAACATGCCAGCAAAAAAAATAATTCATTTCAGATCTCAAGAAGTAAAATATTCAGGATTTTATTCTTTTCTATTTAATTGGTGCATAACTTTAAAAGTCTCAAGACCAGTTAAGATCAGCATTACATTAGATCTCATTACATTAGCTGTTATGAATTGAATTTCCTTTTTTAAACTATGTTCACCTTATCTAATACTTGGCACATGTGTATTTTTGTATAATACTGAAAGTCTTGCCTAATTATTCTATTTCTTAAGAAATTAAATTTCCGGGGCACCTGGGTGGCTCAGTGGGTTAGGCCTTCGACTCGGGTCATGATCTCAGGGTCCTGGGATCGAGCCCCACATCAGGCTCTCTGCTTAGCAGGGAGCCTGCTTCCTCCCCTCCTCTCTCTGCCTGCCTCTCTGCCTACTGTGATCTCTCTGTCAAATAAATAAATAAAATCTTTAATAAAAAAAAAAGAAATTAAATTTCCTTAAGTTTACAACTGAGGAAACATAAGGAAATTTATTATTTATAATATTTCTCAATTTGACAATGTAATGCTACTTTTGAATTTTGAGAAATTTATTTTTATTTTTATCTGAGAATGTTTATTTCGGGAAAATTACATGACAAATTAAAATATCCCAGGATCTGACTTAAGGCATTTGAAAGACTACCCAGTGCATATTAGAAGATATAAAATGAAGACATACAAGACATGTCAACTGTACCCTCTGATGCTTACCACCATAACCTATCACACGAATTCTCCAGGATTCTCAGGTTACATCCACAATTGAGAAAAGCAGAGAATGACAAACCACGCTTTTCTGATCTCGTACCACTTCTCAGAATGTGTTAAATATCGCCATGAAGAATCATTTTAATGAGTTTTCACCTGAGCATTATCCTATTTCCTTTCAAGGACATAATGCAAACTTCACTAGAAGCTCATATTATAAAAGCTACTAACCAGGGCAAAGGTCTCCATGAACATAAGTTTCCAAATGACCAAAGACAAGAGTTATAGTGTTGCAGTGGCAACTTCAATAAGAGAAAAAAGAAGGATATGGCAGTTGGTTTGGGAATCTCTTTTTTGTTCGTGCCTTAACTTGCTGTTTTATTTTGAAAAATATAAAACTTACAAGTTGAAAGAGAGAATAATGAATTCCTATGTACTTTTCTCATTGAGGAAGAATTAACATACAGGGTTATATTAGTTTCAGGTATACAATATAGTGACTCAACACTTCCATACACTACTACTCAGTGCTTCTTATAGTAAATGTACTCTTAATCCCCTTTATCTATTTCACCCATTCCCCTCCCCTGGCCTCCCTCCTGGTAACCAACAGTTTGTTCTCTGTACTTAAGAGTCTGTCTTTATGTTTGTTTGTCTCTTTTTTCTTTGTTTCTTCATTTGTCTTTTTGCTTAAATTCCACATATGAGTGAAATCATGGTATTTGTCTTTCTCTGACTGACTTCACTTAGCATTATTCCCTCTAGGTCCATTAATTCTGTTGCAAATGCTAAGATTTTACAATCTTACAGTTTTTTTATGGCTGAACAATCTGCCAGCGTGTGCCTGTGTATACACACACATGCGCGCACACATCTTCTTTATCCATTCATCTGTGGATGGACCCTTGGGTTGCTTCCTTATCTTGGCTATTGTAAATAATGCTGCAAAAAACATAGGGGTGGTGGGAAAATTCCACAGCCCTCTGCAAAAGAAGGAAACTGAACTGCTTTCTTATGCTATACACAAAAATAAACTCAAAATTAATTAAAGACCTAAATATGAGACCAGGAACCATAAAGCTCCTCAAAGAAAACACAGGCAGCAGTTTCTATGACATTGATTGTAGAAACATTTTTCTAGATATGTCTCCTCAAGAAAGGGAAACAAAAGCCAAATTATACTATTTGGACTGTACCAAACTAAAAAGCTTTTTTGTACAGTGAAGTAAACCATCAACCAAAAGACAAACCAACTTAATGAATGGGAAAAGATTTGCAAATGATACATCCAATAGAGTGTTAGTATCCAAAATATATTAAGAGCTTATACAACTCAACACCAAAAAAGAAAGAAAGAGAGAAAGAAAGAAAGAAAGAAAGAAAGGAAGGAAGGAAGGAAGGAAGGAAGAAAATGGGCTAAGGACCCGAAGAGAGAATTTTTCCAAAAGAAGACATACAGATGACCAACAGACCATGAAAACATCACTCATCATCAGGAAAAATGCAAATCAAAACCTATCACCTTACACCTGTTAGAATCGTTAATATTTAAAAATAAGTGAATAAAAACAACACGTGTTGGCAAGGATGTGAAGAAAAAGGAACACTTGTGGACTGTTGGTGGGAATGCACACTGCTGTAGCCACTGTGGAAAACAATATGGACAATCCACAAAAAATTAAAAAAAAAATTACCAACTGATCCAATAATTCCACTGCAGGGTATTTTCCCAAAAAAGCCAAAAACAGTCCTTCTTTCTGTCTCTGTTTCTTTTCTTTCCCTCTCTCTCTCTCTCTCTCTCTCTGTCTCTCTCTCTCTCCACACAGACACACACACACACACACCCCTACAGATACAAATATATACACACACACATGTGTATCTACAAACACATATACATATAAATGCCTGCACACACCCACACAAACCACACATCCACACAGAAAGATTCTTCCATTTTCCAAACCATCTTAAAGTAGGTTATAAGCATCATGATGTTTCATCCCCAAATACTTTAGTATAAAGTCTCAAGAACACTAACATTTTCATAGACAACCATAACACCATTGTCACACTTCAGAAAATCAACACTAATATATTATCATCCAATAAGAAATCTATACTAAAATTCCCCTATTGTTTCAAAACTATCCTTTAAATCTTATTTTTCCCCCTCTGAAATTCAATCACTATATATGCTCTGATTTGGCTATTACATCTCCTTGGTCTCCTTGAATCTAGAACAATTCCTCTTCCTCCCTCTGCTCTTGATACCATTGAATCCTTCTGAGTTCAGGTCAGCTGTCCTATAGGAGAGGTCATTCATGTTATTAATTCATCAGTTAAAATTCAGGTCAAACTCTCCTAGGAAGAACACCAAATTGGTGATATTATGTACCACTGCATCACAGCAGAAAATCTCTCCATGGACAGTGGAGAGCTTCATTTTTCTGTCAAAAAAGTAAATTTACCCTTTGTAATCAAGGAGTAAGGGGGGGTGGGTTGATTTTCTCTGTTTTTAAACAAACTGGGAGTTGCAAAATAGTGATTTTCTAATTTTATCCTCTTCCTTTTTTTTTCTTTTTTTTGGCTGGCATTATTTTGTAAAGAGCTTTCCACCTTGTCTCTTTCTTACTCTATCTTTACTGTTATAATTCACTTTTTCTGTAGTATCACTATGAACTCATGTTTCTTTTTTATGTATTCACTATGTTATAATCTATTACCATCATTATTCTTTTTGAAGCTCAATTAGGCCAGATTTGGACTGCTTTGTGCTGGCTCCTACATCCTTCTGACCTATTTTTGAGCCTTTTCATGCTCTCTGTCATAACAAGATGTTCCTGGATCAATATGTCCTTTCCTTGCGCAGCTTTGAAATCAATCATTTTTCTAAGGAGTCCAAAATCCTTTTAGTAGGGAAGAATATTTAGAAATCCCTAGATTCTACTGCTAGTTGCTCACTGGAACTGGGTTGTCACTGCTTCTGGACACTTTTAGGAACAGAGCTAGGAGAGCACCTTCACACATTTGAATTAGATGTGTGTATTCACATACATATTGTTGAATTTTATATATATATATATATATATATATATATACACACACACACACACACACAAATGTACTGAATTATGTCTATTTGTTGAAATAGATATGGGATCATATATATAAGCATGACAGGAATATATATATATATACACACACACACACACACACACACACACATACATATTCACAAATAAACTTAAATGTTTTCAGTATAGATTTCTTATCATTCCATATTTGATTCTCCTTTTACCCACAATAAAAATCCAACAAGAGCCTACACAGTTGCTTTATCCTACAATTCATACAGAATAGTTTTAGAAATACAAGACCAATACCACTTCTAACAGCAACCATAGTAAGTTTAATATTGTTTATAGTGGCTGGGTTTTGTATGCAACCAAGAATATATCTCACTAAAACACACAGGAAGAGTACGGTGTTCAACTACTTCAAAAACTAGTGATGCACTATACACTGGCTAACTGAACATAATGATTAAAAAAAAAAAGTACCACATTCAATGGTTACTTGAATTATTTACTCTGGTTTTATCACCATTTAGAGTACATTTCTTTTTGTGTATTTCTGAAGTTTTTAAATTCTTATTAAACTTTCTTTTTCAGTATGTGAAATATGTTCATAGCATAAAGCTATATATCTAGGCATATTCAGAGAAACTGCACTTCCTTCCCTATACCTTCCACATTCTGGCCCATCCCCACCCATGTCAACAAGTAAGTTTTCTTTAGTTCCTGGTTTAACATTCCTGTGTTTCTCTATGCAAAAGTGAACAGATGTGTATATACCGATTCCTCTGTTTGAAAAGAAAGAAAGAAAAGGAAAAGGAAAAGAAAACAAAAAAGAAAGGAAAGAATGAAAGTCATATACATTCTTATGAATCTTTTTTTTTTGGGGGGGGGGTGGGACTTAATTATATCCTAGACGTCACTCCATATCAATTCAAAAATGTCATCTTCATTCCCTGTTACAGCTACATCACACCCAATTTTATGAATGTAAGCTCCAAAGAGAAAGATGTTTAAGGTATAGTCAATATTTTGAGGTTAAATAATACCTCAGTAAACACCACTTTGTATACATTTAATATCTGTCAAGATGGCCATTGGGGTAAATTCCTAGAGATGGAATTGCTTATCAAAGGGTGGGCATATGCAGAAAACTCACAAAGATATATAGTTTTATTGCTTTAGTCACTCCACTGTTTTCCTCATTATTAATATATGAGTATAGTACATTTGTGACAATTAATAAGTGATACTGACACATTAACTAAATTCCATACTCATTTGTATTGCCTTCATTTTAGCTTTTAACCAATGTACTTTCTGCGGAAACAGATGTGGAGCAAAGAGAGAGGGAGTCAGAGAATCTTAAGCAGGCTCGTGCTCAGCACAAAGCCCAATACAGGATTCGATCCCACAAGGTCATGACCCGAGCCGAAATCAAGAGTCGGCTGCTTAACTGACTGAGCCACCCAGGCGCCCTGGATTCTACATTTAGATGTCATGTCTTAAGTTCCTATTAGTAGTTCATTTCTCACTTGGCCTTTTTTTTTTTTTTAATCTTCTTTTGTTTTTCTTTTTACTTTCAGTTCTCAGACCTTGTTTTTAGAAAATTTTCCCTTAATTGGGAAAATTGGGATAGGGATTGGGATTTGTCTGATGTTTTTCTTTTTCATGATTAGACTAGGATTATACATTTTAGAGAGGAAGACTAGAGAAATAAATGCCATTCTCATATATCACATCACAACATGTAAAGGATATATTATCGGTATGACTTGTCACTGTTAACAGTAACCTTGATCACCAAAGTGTTTATCAGATTTTCCCACTGTAAAGGCATTCTCCCCACTTCCTCTTCTCTTAGCATTCTCACTGGAAGGAAGTTACTAAGTCCGGCCCATACTTAAGGAATGGGAGGTTATGCCTCACCCTCTTGGAAGTCAACTACCTACAAAAATTAGCTTATTTTTATTTTATACTATGACTTATAATCCAATAACATTTTATTATTTTTGTTGTTCAAACTGTTCCACCTTTAGCCACTGGGAGCTCTTTCATTTGACTCCTGTGCCCCTTCTTGAGCACTTCCTTACTTTCTGGCTCTACAAAATACTCGAGGGTCATTGTATATTCATGGCTGCAGCTCTAGAATTAGCCATTTCTCCAAAGGCCCTGGTTCCTTTTTATTGAGAGTATTATTAGAAACCAAGATCTGTGTGCTAGGAGCCTTCATTGCTACTAAGTGTCATTTCTTTTAGGCTGTCTCTCAGCTGAAGGGGGAAGGAAATGTGTATGTGTACACTACCCCATTTATATATACATGGCTGTAAATATTTCTAAATGTATTCATCTGCATCTATCAAACTAAACATGAGTTCATACTGATGTCTTCAGCCCTATTCTATTACCGCATGGGCCACTTGGGCCTTCTGCTCTTGCTTATCTGTTCCCACATCAGTGACAAGCCGGATTTCCCTGATCCTTCTACTTCATTTTTCAATTCATGTATGTGTATAGTACTTTCAGAATTGTTAACATACATCCCCAAAAGATAAAACTTTATGATCTACAGAACAATGCTTACAACCAGTTTTTGTTTTGTTTTTGCCTTTAGGCCTGTGGACTCCATTCATATCCAAAGTTACTTAGATCAGCACCCCTCCCTCCCTTTTGCAGGGATGTTGTTCCATGCATTCACAATAACATTTGATTTTAGTGTCATAGCAGGCTTTCCATCCTGCATTCCCTGACCTCTTAAATGAATTAATTTTAATTTGCGTATGTTAAGTTCACTCTTTGTGCAGTCATGTTCTAAGCATTTCCCAGCTGTCTAATGTCAGCAGGTAACATTAGAGTATGATGCAGAAGAGTGTCGTCGTGCTAAAAAGAAATCCCCAGTGCTTCACCTATTTGGCCCTTCCTCTTTCCATCACCCCAGGAAACTGGCATCAGTGCTATTTTCAGTGCATTTACAGTTGTGCCTGTTCCAGAGTGTCATAAATTAAATCGCAGACGAGGTGGCCTTTTCAGACTGGCTTCTTTTATTTAGTAATATGCATTTAAAGTACCTCTCTGGGACACCTGAGTGGCTCAGATGGCTAAGCATCTGCCTTGGGCTCAGGTCATGACTGCAGGGTCCTGGGATCAAGTCCCACATCGGGGTTCCTTGCTCAGTGGGGAGCCTGCTTCTCCCTCTGCGTCCTTTCCCCCTGCTTGTGTTCTCTCTGACAAATAAAATCTTCTTTTAAAAAAATAAAAAACAACTAAAGCTCCTCTCTGTCTTCCAGGGTTTGGCAGTTCATTCATTTTAATTTCTGAACAGTATTCCATTGTACGGATATACCACAATTTGTTTACCAGTTCATATACTAAAGGACACCTTGGTTGTCTCCAGTTTTGGGCAATCATATATAAAGTTACTATAAATGTTTACATGCAGTTTTTGTGTGGAATGTGGACTTAGTTTTCAAATCAGTTAAATTCCTATGTATGTAATCCTAGACTATATGGTGACAGTAAAGTTGAACTTTATAAAAAGTACCACCAGATTATCTTCCAATACTGCTATATCATTTTGCTCTCTCACCAGCAACGAATGAGAGGTACAGTCCCTCTTCATCTTCAACAGCAATCAGTATTTTTAGTTGTTCAGATTTTAGCCATTTTAATAGATATAGAATGATATCTCATTGCTTTAATTTGAATTTTGCTAATGACAAGTGATGCTGAGCATCTTGCTACATGAGTATTTGCCATTTTGTTGATAAGGTCTCTATTCGGATCTTTTCCCTGAAGTCCATCTCATCAATTTTTTTCTCTTAAAAATTGTACTTTTATGTAGATTTCTCCCTACATCTTCTAAAAATTTTATAGTTTCGCATTTTACACTTAGTCTATGATCCATTTTGAGTATGTTTTTGTGGAAAGTTTAAGGTCTGTATCTAAGCACATTTTTTGCATATGAATGAACAATATTTTCAACACCATATGTTGAAGACTATCTTTTCTCTGTTAAATTGCTTCCATGTTTTTGTCAAAAATTAGTTGGCTGTATTTATGTGAGTCTAATTCTGGGCTCTCTATTCTCTTTCATTGATCTATGTATCCAGCCTTTTGCCAATATACCATCTTCATTACTATGGTTTTATTTGAAATCTTAAAATCCAGTACTGAGAGTCCTCCAACTTTGTTCTTCTTCTTCAGTACTGTATTAACTATTCTAGGTCTTTTGCCTTTCTACATAAATTTTAAAATCAGTTTGTTTTTATTTATACAATAGTTTACTGGAATTTTGACAGGGATTGTTCTGAATTCAGAAATCAAATTGGAAAGAGTAGCTCAACAATATTGGTTCTTATATCAATACATGCATGAACTGTATCTCTCCATTTAAAATTTCTTTGACTTTTAACATTTTATAATTTTTGACATACAGAGCCTATATATATTTTCTTAGCCTTATATCTAAGTGGGTTTTGGGTGCTATTGAAAATGGTATTTTTTTATTTCAAATTCCAGTTTTTCATGGCTGATATACAGAGAAGCAACTGATTTTGTATATTCACTTTGTGTCCTGTGGTCTTCTTATATACTTGTACGTTCATGAGATTTTTGTAGATTTGAGATCTTCTACACAGACAATCTGTCATCTGCAAGGAGAGTTTTATTTCTTCTTTCCAATCTGTATATTTTTAAAATTCTTTTCCTTCACTTCCTGCAGTAACTAGGACTTCCAGAACCATGCTGAATAGGAGTGGTGAGAGAGAACATCCTTGTCTTATACTTCGTCTTAGAAGGAAAGCCCCCCCTGCCCCACCATTCATTATGGTTTATTGTTTTCTAATGAGTGTTAGGTTGTGTATATTAAAATTTTATTGAGAATTGTTGCATTGATAGTCAGTACTTCTTTGGAATTCTCAAGAGCAGTGTTAGACTTATTTCATAAGAATAATTTGGAAGTTTTCTTATTTTTTTCCTACTTACTGGAACATTTAAAGTACAATTGGGATCAAACTTTTGATGGTGTCTTCAATTCTCCCATGAAATCATCTTAGTGTGCAGTTTTCAGTGGGATAGTTTTTCATTGCTTTATTTATTCCATAGAAGTTCAGCCTACTATCAAATGCAGCCTCCTTTCAATTAAGGAGACTATACTTTCTTAATAAATCATATTATTATATAGAACTCCAAACAAATTTTGAAAGAGATGTTCAAAATTTCTTCTTTCTCAGTGGTATTTCCCTTATACTTTGTTTTGCTTATTTGTGTTTCCCACTTCCTTTTTTTAAGGCCAGTTAGGGCTTGCTCTATACTGTTGCATTTTTCTTAAAGAGTCAGCATTTTAATTATTTTTTTTAATGTTTCACTTTCTACTTCATTGTGTTTTTATATTTATTCTATCTTGCACCTCATTTTTTTCCCTAGCGGTTTGACCTAGGAATGTATCTTACGTATGTCATTCTTTCTCATTGATAAAAGAAGTTAGAATTAAGAATTTTCTTCTAGTCAATGCTTTCATTTGTGCCCAACAGATTCTAATATAGAGAGTTTTATTATTTTTATTTAGAAATTCTTAAAAATCAGTTTTTATTTTCCTTTTATCCATGTTTAATAGGGAGATTTTAAATTTTCAAGTTAAAGAGACTTTTTGCTTTTTCATTGTTATTATGATAGAAATCATAATTTCTAGTTTATTGCACTGTGATAGGAGATTGCTATTTACACTTTTTCTATTATACAGTATTTATTGTGGTCAGTTTTTGTAAACATTCCTGTGCTCCCAAGAAGTCTGACAGCTATAAGATCTACCTTACTGGGGATGCTGCTTTGACCTTCTAAAGACTTACTCATTTTTGTCTGCTTGACCTGTATTAGACTAAGAATGTCATTTTAAAGTCTACTTCCTATTGCTTTGTGTCTGTCCTTTACTTTTGCCTTGTGAAGTTTTTGCTGTTTGTTTGGTGGCAGTGAGATCCATACTGTTTTAGCATCGATGTGAATTTTAGCCTTTACTCTCTAGTGTTTCATTCTCATCTGTTTTGGCCTGCTTTTTCCTTTGTCTGAACTAGTATGACAACTCCTCCTTTTTTTACTGTTTACATTTATCTGCTGTGCTACCATT
Organism: Martes martes; assembly: GCF_963455335.1. Lineage (NCBI taxonomy): Eukaryota > Metazoa > Chordata > Mammalia > Carnivora > Mustelidae > Martes > Martes martes. Next base: position 35,749,316 of record NC_137899.1, read on the forward strand.
GTCCATTACTTTTTAGCCACCCTGAATCACTTTATTGTCCAGTTTAACTGTGCTTGTAAGCAAATATGAAAATCCTTCCCTTTTAATAAATGAAATAGGCCCATGTGTATTTGTTGATATAATTCTTATGTTTGTCCTATATTGGGCCTATTTAATGCTGTGTTTACTGTGTGAACTTTGTTATAGTACTATTTCTAATTTATTTTTTAATGTTTTATTGTATTTCTTTGTTACTTAGTGAAGTTTATATTACTGCTTTAGTAGTTATCTTTGTCCTTATGCATTTGATAATGCTTTAAGTCCTCTTTTTTCCTAAAGAGGCATCTAATGCTAGCGTTAACTAGCTTTTGATAATATCCTTTTACAACTATTTATTAACTGTGTAGCAATCACTGAGTCCATTCTACATTCCTCTTTCTCCATTTATTTACCTCCCAACTTTACATTGCATTTTCTATTTATTTCAACTTATTAACCTACTGGCCTTTGACACTTGTCCTCACTTAAAGTTTCTTAAATCCCCACTTAAATAAATTGAATGATTACCTTTTTTCAAGGCTCCTAGTCATGGCTTGGTTAAATGAAGGTCTCGGTCTTCAAAAGCCTCAAAAATGCTAACAAGTACAGCATTCCCCAATCTTCTCCAGTTAGAACACATTATATAGCCTTGATACATTAAGGAAACCACAACAAAATAATGCTTGACTCAAACTTTCTTTCCTTTAATTTCTTTAAAATGTTGTACTATTATTACCTGGTAGTAACTATGAAAGGTCTGAGAATTCACATACTGGGAAACCAACAAGCTAGACAGCCCCTGTTCTATGGATGCTTAAAGACATGAGTCTCTTGAGCCAGAGACAAAGTGCCTTATTATTCCTGGCACAACGAGAAGCATGAACTTCAGTGTATTTTCAGCGCTTACTTCCATCCCAAGTCCTACAGGGATGATGATGATGGGCCCAGGTAAATGCCTGAATACAGAGTGGCTTGTATTATTGGAGAAAAATCCTGAGCTTAGAGAACATATAACTTTCACTATGGATGGTAAGCATACTTGCTTGCCTTTCGCTCCAGAGGGAGATACTTTGTCTTCCAAAGCTATTCACTAGACAAACATCCTGGAAAAGAATCTGGAACAAAAGACAGTGCTTCTGCTTTCAAGACATGAAGACACATAAAAGATGCAAAGAGAACTGTCTCCCAATATTACCTTGATTTGTATACTGCCAACCAAATTTTGTTGGTATACAGAATCCTCAGAGATTTACTGATGTCATGTTTTTTACTTAGTCATGGATACAAAGCTGTAATTCTATGGTACAGCTTAAAGAAGGTTATTTTGGAAAAAGCTCATATGGGTGACAAATCTCCTTTCCCACTGTTATAGTTAAAATATATATCTATCATTTTCCTTCTCTTTTGACTCCATAACACTTGGGGTCATGTGTGTCATGACAAATAGTAGGAGCATCACCATGAGAGTCGAAGGGGTTACCTGTAAGCTGCATCTTAGCTTCCTCTTACAATCACTCAACCAATGGCCAAGACATACCTCAGAGCAATTAATTCAGAAACCATGGATCTGGGATCTAGATGCAAGGACATTTTAAAGCCCCCTAGGTGATTCCAAAGTACAATCAAGGTTGAGACTGTGCTCCAGTTTCAACGCACAGGAATAAAACCCGAGGGTCACAGGAGGTAATATTTATTTTAGAAGAGTGTTTGTTAAGGCCTCTTTTCTCCTTAATAAAGTACAGACATTGAATATTTGTCTCTAAATGTGTAAGAAGAACTTGAGAACAGAAGAGTGAGTATTTTCTTATTTAATATACTTTCAGATATTACAGGCAACCTCTTCAATGGTTTAACTAATAGCAGAGATAACAGTATTTAAATGTTCAAACCAAAGTTTTCATGTGGGTGAGTGGAAAAAGATATTTTAAGCTTCACAATGCATATGGTTTGCCCTGGAAGTCACAGCTATTGCAAAGCACTTTGAATTATTTCAGACAGCTAGTCTATTAGATCATTGGATAGCTAAACATTCCTCAGTCTGTAATCTGGGGGGAAAAAATGGGGGAGGGAGTACTTCGAGATGAAGAATTCACTCTTTTTAGTTTTAGGTGAAGAGTTGCATTGTTCCCTTTAAAAAATAAAGTTCTCTATGTGCTTCAAGTGTATCTTATAGGCTGCTGGCCAACTCACTTTGGCAGAGATACATGCAGCTAAAACTGCTTCCCTCTTGCTAATATTATATATTCAGCATTTTCCCGATAGGCATAGTCTTGGAAGAAACCTTCAGACATACACTGAATTACTCTGTGAATAAAATATTTAGTCTCCTTAGAGTCCTCAACACAGCCCTGACTTATCGACTTCAATACTGCTGACTCTCCACAGTTCATACCAGTAGACTTCCCATACAGCCTTATCCTTTAATGATAAGTAAAGCATTAGACATTGCTATGAAATGTATAAAATGTCTGTTAGGAAACAGAAGTGAAAATGCTGCAAAAGCCACTGAAGAACTATACCCAGACCATCAAATTCCATTATAAGTGCTGGCAAAGACAGAATACTCACGAAATAAAATGCATGACTCCAATGTGAGCACTGGGTATATTTAAAAACAGTACCAAAGCTACCAAATTTACATGAGAACAAGAATAAAAGTCATCTTAAATTTTATTTACATGCCAACTTTTCCCTAAGAATTCAAAACATTTTAAAACTCTTCAAACTCTGTAAAAACAGAAATGGTGCATTGTTGCTAACTTTGTGTTTTAGAGAAAAGAGGTTGATTGGAGATTAATTATCGGCCCAAATGGACTACTACTTGGAGCCAGACAGGCATTTTTTTTTTTTTTTAAATACACTGATGTTAGATGATTTGGCAAAGGCAGGTAAAGTAAGTGTATAGTAAAAATAGGGAATATACACAGTATACATGTTTGTTAGCAAAAACCAGCAAGCTCATTACAGATGCACAAGAAAATGTTGATTGAAAGAGTTGTTATTTTTAAGAATTTTTGGTTAAATAGGGACGCCTGGGTGGCTCAGTTGGTTAAGCAGCTGCCTTCGGCTCAGGTCATGATCCCAGCGTCCTGGGATCGAGTCCCACATCGGGCTCCTTGCTCGGCAGGGAGCCTGCTTCTCCCTCTGCCTGCCACTCTGTCTGCGTGTGCTCACTCTCGCTCCTCTCTCTCTCTCTCTCTCTCTCTCTCTCTCTGACAAATAAATAAATAAATCTAAAAAAAATATAAAAAAAAAAAAAAAAAAGAATTTTTGGTTAAATAAATATCCTTCCTGGTTCAATATCCACAAATCAATGTGATGCACCCCATCAACAAAATGAAGGATAAAAGCCATATGGTCATCTCAAAAGATGCAGTAAAAACATTTGAAAAATGTGATATATATTCATGATAAAAACTCTCAATAAAGTGGGTATAAAGGGAACACACCTCAACATAATAAAGGCCATATAGGACAACCCACAGTTCACATCATAGTCACTGGTCAATAACTGATAGCTTTTCCCCTAAGATCAAGAACATGACAAGGATGTCCACTCTTGCCACTTTTATCCAACTAGTAATGGAAATCCTAGCTACAACAATCAGGCAAGAAATAGAAACAATGGCATCCAAATTGTTAAGGAAGAAGTTAAACTGTCCCTATTGGCAGATGACATGATACTATATATAGAAAACTAAAACTCCACCAAAAAACTACTAGAATAAATGATAACAAAGCTAATATAGAGAAATCTGTTGCCTTTCTATAAACTGATAATGAAATAGCAGAAAGAAATGAAGAAAACAATCCCATTTTACAGCACACCAAAAATATACCTAGCAATAAATTTACCCAAGGAGGTAAAAGACTGAAAATTATAAAATACTGATCAAAGAAACTCAAGATAAACAAATAAATGGAAACTATTCCATGCCCCTGGACTGGAAGAATTAATACCATTAAAATGCCCAGACTTCCCAAAGCAATCTAAAGATTCAATGCAATACCTACCAAAATACAATAGCATTTTTCATATAACTAAAACAAATACTACTAAAATTTGTATGAAACCAAAAAAGACCCCAAATAGTCAAAGCTATCTGGAATAAGAAGAACAAAGCCAGGGGGCACCTGGGTGGCTCAGTGGGTTAAAGCCTCTGCCTTCGGCTCGGATCATGATCTCAGGGTCCTGGGATCGAGCCCCGCATCGGGCTCTCTGCTCAGCAGGGAGCCTGCTTCCCCCATTCTCTCTGCTCCTGCCTCTCTGCCTAATTGTGATCTCTGTCAAATAAATAAACAAAATCTTAAAAAAAAAAAAAAGAACAAAGCCAGAGGTATCATAATTCCAGATTTCAAGATATATTATAAAACTGTAGAAATCAAAACAGTATGGTACTGGCACAAAAATAGTCACAGATTAATGTAACAGAACAGAGCACCCAGAAATAAACCTCATGCTTACATGGTTAATTAATCTATAACCCAAGAGCAAAGAACATATGATGAAGAAAAGACAATGTCTCCCATAAATGGTGAAGAATGAAACTGAACCACTTACATACACCACACACACACACACACACAAAAGTCAAAATAGATTAAACTCCTAAATGCAAAACCATAAATCTCCTTAGGCAGTAATCTCTTTGACATCAACCAGAGCAGCATTTTCACAGTTATGACTCCTCAAGCATGGGAAGCCAAAACAAAAATAAACTATTGGAATTACATCAAAATAATAAGCTGGGGAAAAAATTCTTCCTCTATGTCCTCTTGTACTTAGATTAAAAGAAATGCATAAAAATGCTGTAACAGAACAATACTTGGCTTTCTATCATTTTACAGTCAATGCAAACACTACTGAGGCCTATTTTTACTTTAGAATGTTCATACCCTATTAAAAAACGCTCTCAAAAACCAGTCTTCTTCTTAATGAACTATAATGTCTAAGGATAACACATCAGTATAAAAACACAAAAAACAAACTGAAGACTAGCAGAATATGACATCAGTAAAGGAATTTATGACCACTAAACCAGAGCTACAAGAAATGTTAAAGGGGACTCTCTGAGTAGAAATGAAAAGTAAGGAAACCAGGAATCACAAAAGCAATAAAAATAAGTATACCTGTAAAAATCACTCAAGGGACTCACAAACTAAAAGGATACAAACAATGACAACATATAACTAAAACATGTGGAAAGGAGAAAAGAATGGGTTCAAACTTAAGCAACCATTGATTTATTGAAGAGACTGTCTTTTTTCCATTGGATTTTTTTCCCCACTTTGTTGAGGATTATTAGACCACAGAGTTGAGGGTCCATATCTGGGCTCTCTATTCAGTTCCATTGATCTGTGTGTCTGTTTTTATGCCAGTACCATACGGTCATGATGATTATAGCTTTGTAAGAGAGCTTCGAGTCTAGAATTGTGATGCCACCAGCTTCAGTTTTCTTCTCCAACATTCTTTTGGCTATTCCATGTCTTTTCTGGTTCCATACAAATTTTAAGATTATTTGTTCTAGTTCTGTGAAAAAAGTTGATGGTATTTTGATAGAGATTGCACTGAATGTATAGATTGCTGTAGGCAGTGCAGACATTTTAACAATATCCATTCTTCCAGTCCATGAGCATGGAATGTTTTCCCATTTCTTTGTGTCTTCCTCAGTTTCTTTCATGAATGTTCTATAGTTTTCTGAGTACAGATCCTTTGCGTCTTTGGCTAGATTTATCCTAGGTATCTTATGGTTTTGGGAGCAACTGTAAATGGAACGCACTCCTTACTTCTCTTTCTTTTGTCTCATTGTTAGTGTATAGAAATGCAACTGATTTCTGGGCATTGATTTTATATCCTGCCACTTCGCTGCATTCCTGTATGAGTTCTAGCAACTTGGGGGTGGAGAGTTTTGGGTTTTCCACATAAAATATGTCATGTGAGAAGAGTGAGAGTTTGCCTTCTCCTTTGCTGATTTGGATGCCTTTCATTTCTTTTTGCTGTCTGATTGCTGAAACTACAACTTCTGTTACTATATTGAGTAAGAGTGTGAGTACAGACATCCCTGCCATGTTCCTGACCTTAGGGGAAAAGTTCTCAGGTTTTCCCCACTGAGAATGATATTCATTATGGGCTTTTCATACACAGCTTTTATGATATTGAGGTATGTTCCCACTATCCCTAAACTGTGAAGAATTTTAGTTAAGAAAGGATGCTGTAGTTTATCAAATACTTTCTCTGCATCTATTGAGAGGATTTTGAGCAAAAGAGTAAAACTGTCTGGTTTAGGTTTTAACAAGATCATACTGGTTACTGTAAGGAACAAAGAGGAGAACCAGGGAGACTGCTTAGGATATTACAGTCATTTTCAGATAAAAGATGGTGCCCACTTAGGTGATGAGAAGTAGTTGGATTCTGGGTGTCTTTTATATTAAAATATCTTAATTAAAAATTATAAATTAAAAAAAATAAAGAAATAGAAAATTTGAAGGGACAGATTACCACCAATGAAACTCAATCAGGAATCAAAGAACTCCCAACAGAAATCCAGGACCAGATAGTTTCACAGGGGAATTCTACCAAACATTTAAAGAAGATTAATACATATTCTTCTCAAACTATTTCAAAAAAATAGAAGAGGAATGAACACTTCCAAAGTCATTCTTTGAGGCCTGAATTACACTGACACCAAAACCAGATAAAGACACTACAAACAAAGGTGACTACAGGCCAGTATGAACACAGACACAAAAACCCGCAACAGAGCACTAGCAAACTAATCCAATAATACATTAAAAAAATCATTTGCCATAATCAAGGGGGATTTATTCCTGAGATGCACAGGTGGTTCAATATTCACAAATAATTCCATGTGACACATCACATCAATCAGAGAAAAAATAAGAACGATATGATGATTTCAATAGACACAGGAAAAGCACTGGAGAAAGTACAACATCCATTCACGATGAAAACCCTCAACAAAGTAGGTTTAGAGAGAACCTATCATCATACTCAATGGTGAAAAACTGAAAGCTTTCCTCCTAAGATCAGGAACAAGACAAGGATGTCTACTTTCACCACTTTTATTCAACATAGTACTAGAAGTCCAGCTGCAGCAATCAGACAACAAAAAGGAATAAAAGGCATCCAAATTGGTAAGAATTAAAACTTCCACTATTTCCAAATGACATGGTACTGTTATAGGAAACGCTGAAGATTCCACCAAAAAACTACTCGAACTGATAAATGAATTCAGTAAGTTTGCAGAATACAAAATCACTGTACAGTAATCCATCACATTTCTATACACTAATACTTAGGAGCAGAAAGAGAAATTAAGAAAACAATCCTATTTACAATTGCATCAAAAATAATAAAATATCTAGGAATAAACTTAACCAAGGAGGTGAAAGACTGCTATTCTGAAAACTGTAAAACACTGATGAAAGAAACTAGATAATATGAACAAATGGAAACATATTCCATGCTCATAGATTTGAAAAACATTGTTTAAATGTCCATACTACTCACAGCAATCTGCAGATTTAATGAAATGCCTATCAAAATACCAACAGCATTTTTCATATAACCAGAACAAATGATCCTAAAATTTGTATGGAACCACGAGAGACTCCAACAGCCAAAACAACCTTGAAAAAGAAAAACAAAGATGGAGGTATCACAATTCCAGATTTCAAGTTCTATTACAAAGCTGTAGGATGTCATAAATGGTACTACTTTCTTTGTAGCCTCAACAAGCAAAGCACAAAATTATTTCTAATTCAATATTTTCTGATACTACCTCTGATACAAGACCAAAACATCTTTCTCTGTGAGTCAGTAAGGCCAAGAAAATGTCTTAGCTGTTTTCACATTCTATATCTGTATTTATCAACCTCATTTCCCTAATTCCAGTACTATTTCCTCTGTAATCCAGAAGGAGAGGATGGTATATCCCAGTTCTAGTTCTGATTCCAGACCTACACCTTACAGAGCTCAGAACTCACAGAGCAGCCACCGGCATGGAATCTACTGAAGGTAGACCATCCAGAGCTGCTTACTTTGCTTTCCCAAATCCTGAGGGAATCAATCTCATTTAACCTCTCTGGCCAACCATCCCTTTGGACTCAATCCAATTCATTCTAAACGGCAGTTTTTACACACCTTTACTTCTAGGCAACAAGATAAATGAGAGGACATCAATAGAGAAAAGAGCATACCCTTGCCATCTTTTAAGGAATAGTCCTAAAAGCCATGAAACAACATTTCTGCCAACACCTTCTTGATAAGGATTAAGTTACATGTTCACACCAAGTGTAAAGAAAGCTGGGAAGTATAGTCTTTATTCCAGAGAATTTCATGCCTAACTAAAATGAGGGGGAGGTGGTTTATTACCTTGGAAGAGGAGAACAGATTTTACAGGACTAACTAGCACTCTTACCACAGAGGGATTTAGGTCACATTTCTAACCATTTGTCAAATAAGAAATTAACTATGAGAATGACACACACCAAAGGAAAAGAAAAAAAGAAAAAAAATTAGCAATAAATTTCAAGAAAAAATCTCAAGAGTGAAATGTTCCGTTCAAAGAGGTAGATTCAAACGATGGATCTAATCAATCATATCATAGAACCACAAATTTTAAAATAACTAGAAAAACTTAGAAGTCTATAAAATTTAACAAACTGTGTTAGTTTGAGCTTAACACCAAAAGTATAAGTCAGTAATCCCTGCACTCTGTAATAAAGACACTAGAACTCAATGGAGTTTTATCTTCATAAGAACTGAACACAGATAATGTGTATATATGTAGTCTTGCTAAGTCTGCAAGATGTTTGCCCACTACTTCATCAAAAGACTAAGATATAATGGGGAGCTAATGAAGGACAGGAGAAGGAACGGATTGGCTGGATGGAAAACAAAACTGGAGATCAATCCTACAGCCACCACCCTCCTTATGCATAACTTCTTTATGGGTTGTGACACAGTTATAAAACACACCAGGGATTTGAGAAGATAGGGCCTGATTCCTAGGCATCATTCTTGCCGCAAATTTTGCAAGAGTACTACCAAAGCAATCACGCTGCCGGCATGGGGTAGTGAGAGCCATTTTGCAAATCCATTTGCACCCACCTTAGTCTCCTCAGGGATGCAAAGAGGGCAGAAATGATTTCTCTCTCTCTTATTTTCAAGGTTGTCTATATGATGATGAGTAAGGGCTGAGCCTTCTCAAGCGTAGTTATCATCCCATTATACAATTGGAAAAATGTGGACAGCAGGAATATTAAAAATCCTATCTGCATTTACAATCTAATTTCCTATGAATAATCTTCCAGATTTGGCTGAAAAGTTGAGCACAACGAGCATCACATCTGGTGGCTGGTGTACATCAAGTCACCACCCGCCTCAGCATGCAGGCTTTACTGCCAAATGCCAGAGCCTCCTGCAGCAGGAGCCCTGCAAAGAGCTACATTCTATTGTTTTATAAACTCATTGTGCAGGAAAATGACAATTAAGCTGGCTCTGTCCTCATCATCTCTGATGGCACAGGGCAGGTGATTCAAAGATAATGGCACCTTTGAAATGGATTTTTATGGTGATGCAAAGATTATAATTTTTAATAGAAAATTACATTATGCTACTAGGTCATTTTTTCCACTTGGATAATGGTATTTTTCATCCTTTCCATTCTAATTTGGAAGTCAGTGCAGTGTAAATAACGATACATCATTTACTTATTATCATCAAGACCACAGAAGCAAAGATGATTAGAGTAAATTTTGTCATTTTTGAGTTAATGTGGTACAAGGGTATTTTAGTGTTTCTGAGAAGTGTCAAAGAAAAAAGAAACAAACACCAAACATATCTGTTTGAAACTGCTTTTTGTGTACTGTATAAAAGTTTATTTAAGATATACCCAATATAGTTTAGTATACAAACTGTGGATAAGCAATCTAGCTAAATCCAACATGGGTGTATTTTGAAGTAGTCAATGCCACTTGATTGTACTCTAAGTTTGTCTCTCTCTACACTATAGAGTTTAAGTTTCATGTTAAATTTGTTTTCATTTCTCTGTATATGTATTAACGCAAATTAGAAATAACCCAGCACTATACTCAGGTACTATTTTCAAAGGCTATCTAAAGGGGCATTGCAACAGACTGATTTAAAAGGTAGGAATAGGAAGAGATTATTTCTTACGACTTTTTTTAAGAAAATATGATTGACTTGTTGCACAAGAGAACGGTTTAATATGCCCCATAGACAGTAGAAAGAGAATAAAAGAACATTACTTCTGGGAAGCTGTGCATTGATCTAAAAAGCCCAGATCAGAATGCACTAAATGTCATCGTGACACAGAAAATCTTTGGCTAAAATTGTTGTGGGTTATTATATATTACTTTTCAAAGCTGTTATGAGATGCTTAAATAGCCCAGAGACAATTATAATATTACTTGACCACGGGGTAATAGGACATAAACATTGACTGGATTTTCCTGAGAAAAAAAGTGCCACTTTATAATTTTTGCATTAATTTCTGGGCTGTAAGAGCCATCTGCTGCATTTTGTTATTTCTATTCACTGATTATATCCTATTGCACTAGCCTAGACTTTAAATTATTTGAGATTGTTTTCTATGTGTTTGCAAAAGGAACCAAAAAGATTATGTTGCCATTATCGCATTCTACTTAGAAAGAGTTAATATTTTATGTGAAATGGTTTCCTTTAGATCAAAAATATCAAGAACAGTTCAAAAGAACTATGTGCCCCAACCATGGTAAAGATTTTATTGACCACAAATACTGAACAAATAAAACTCTGTCAGCATCTCCACCACTGAAGGCTTTAAAAAAGCAAAGCTGATGTCCTTCAAGATAAGTTTGGGGTCTATGGTAGGACATATGTAGGATTCTTAATGGAAAAGATAAAAGGTGTAAGTAAAAGCGCTACTGAAAAAGAGCTCTATGTTGTGTCTTCTTAGTACTCCTTCCAGATTCCAAAAAATAAGGCTTCAAAAGGTACCTGCTGGAGATAGTTATCTAAAATCAAACTTGAGAATGATATTAGTTTGGCTTTTTTAATTGGTATAAAAAAGGGGTTAGATAACTCAACAGAATCTATCTTCTCACCTGTAGAGCTCTGTATTTATATCTTGGCTAAAGCAGAAAGCACAAATAAATTTGATAAAGTAAACCATAAGAGACTCTTTTAACTATAGGGAATAAGCAGGGTTGATGGAGGGAAGTGGGTGGTAGATGGGCTAAATGAGTGATGGGTATTAAAGAGGGCATTTGTGAAGAGCACTGGATGTTACATGTAAATGATGAATCCCTAAATTCTATACCTGAAACCAATTTTGCCACATGTGTTAACTAACTAGAATTTATATAAAAACTTGAAAATAAATTTGATGACTGGTTTCTCTTTCCCATAATAATTTTATTGGCTCTACCTTGGAAAAGTCCAAAGCCTGAAACAGTATATGCAAAACCCCAACATATTAAACAATTACAGAGAGAAGATAAAAATCCTTTCATTAATAACACTAACATTAACAACAGTGATAAATAATAATAAACCACAGGGAACAAAATCAAAACATTTTTCTTCTTCTTTCCCCTTACCTTCAAAGCTATTAAGTTCAATTAAACAAACAATTCTTAAACATCCCTGCATAATTCTCTATGTAAGGAACTGAGAGATATAAAGCCAAACATATGCAAAGAGAACATAATAATATAACTAATCATAAGAAAAGAGCCCAGTTGAAGAGGATATTCTAAGATGTTACAGTTACCATTCCTAGAGGATTACCCGCCACTAGGTGGGGTTGCATTCCTGAAACCGGAGCACCAGCTGGGCGACTCATTTTGAGACCAAGGGAACTCTGTCCAGTGGGGAGTAAGAGCCTCTGAAATTGATTTCGACCCACAGGAATCACTAAAATATGCTAAAATAACCCATCTGTGGCAATAGTGTCCTGATTGGAATATACAATCAATAAATAGTTCATATGCCTGAGCTGCACAATCAAGAAAGGAGAGGAAGGAGCTGTTTGAAAACAGAATTTCAGGCTCTGCCTCAGCTCCTCTCAAAGAGCATTTAGTATGAGGCCGATGAAATGCATACTGTGTTAAGGAGAACCACATCACTAGATACCTACAGATCTTATAGCATCTTCTAAGAAAGGTCTAATAAGGCTTTCCAGGCTGACCCAGGAAATGTCAGGTTAGGGGATTTATCTACTCCAGAGATATGAGCAGGGAATAGAGTGGGGCAATTTGCATCATCTCAGGGAACAACAGTCATGGTTTAATTGGACAACATCGTACTGTACTATTGTCAGCTTACAGCCACCGGCATGGACCCCACTTGCTTACTTACAAATACTGGCCCTTGGCCAATTCTAGTAAGTGGACATTTTGAGAATTAAATGTGGGGATTTTGTGCCATGTTCTGTCCAAAGCCCCACATATTGCCAAAGTTTAAGTGAATAAGAGAGAACTCACAGTAAACTAAGTATACCCAACTGATCGAGAAAATTCAGGTCTTCCAGAAAAGAAGACCATGAGACATTAAGTCTGTAGATAGGTTTCCCCTTGTTCAATGGCAGAGGTCACTTGGAACACAATGGTATCACTGAGGGTAAGTAAACGAGTATGTCACTTAGAGACAACTTAGATAGATAAATCACCTTGTATCACTGAGGACAACTATCATTAAAAGATCATGGATAGTTGATTTGTCCACTTCCCAGAGGAGATTTATAACAAGAATATCTTAATTCTAAGAGGTTTTTTTTTTTTAAGATTTTATTTATTTATTTGACAGACAGATCACAAGTAGGCAGAGAGGCAGGCAGAGAGAGAGAGAGAGGAGGAAGCAGGCTCCCTGCTGAGCAGAGAGCCCAATGAGGGGCTTGGGTCACAGGACCCTGGGATCATGACCTGAGCTGAAGGCAAAGGCTTTAACCCACTGAGCCACCCAGGTGCCCCGATTCTAAGAGTTTTAAAGAGAAGTGGAAGAGAGTGTTTGAGAGCTTCAGTGTGGTAAATGCAGAACCAATCATTGCTCACTGAGCCCCAGCCAAGGCGAGGAACCTAGCCTCATCTACATTTCATCCCTCAGCTATTTTCACCTGCTGTAAGTCAGCTGATCTAGCTTCCCAGGAAACTAGACCACTAAAGCTGAGCTGGTGCCACAGTCAGGGCTCCCTGTGTTGCTCAACTGATTGAACAATAAATTGGATAAAGACAAGGAATGCATGTCCAAATTTTCAGGTGACACAAAATGGAAGGATACCAAGGACACTGGTTCACATTTGGAATTCAGAAAGAGCAGAATAGCTTGCAACATTGAGCCAAATGTAACAACATAAACGTAACAGGCATAACAGGTTAAACAGACAGCCTTGCATCTATAGAAAAACATCATCACCACAATAGATCATACAGGAGTGGATGGGAAGCAGCACCTAAATGATAAAAAAGAAAATTTAAATCAACAACGTGTCAACTGTCAGGAGCTTGATGCAGGCAACCAAAAAACCTAACATGGTCTCAAGATTAATAGTGTGGTATTTTCCCTCTGGGGAATGATGGAAGAAAATTCTTGCAGCTTCGGCTATAATAAGTAATAGCATAACTGGGCATCCTCAGTCTTAGCATGGACAGCAATGGACAGAGGAAGCAAGAGTGGATCTCCAGCAAATATTCAGAGTATGATTGTCACATTTGGGATCAGAGCTAAATCAGGAAATACTATAACTAAGAGATGGAAGAGAAGAACATGGGAAGGTGTCCAACGCATAGAGAAACCACGAGGACTGTGGGAAGTGAAACCCCCATCTGAAGACTCCTAGAATCGCTTGGGCAAAAATTTAAGGGATGTTGAAATATAGTCTATAAGTATTACCACCAGTCTTAGAAGTCATGGCCCCCTGAGGTCCTAGGGTGATGATCATCGGTCTGGCTCATGGCACACTAGAAAGATCAAGGTCTCCTCTCAAGTCTAAGTCAAAGAATTATAACAGACGTCTATCTAGATTGTTTCAGGGTACAGTAACTCGCCTACCTCCTCTGCAGTCAAGTTCCCCACTATCAGCCTAATCACTCACACCCAGTGACAAACAGTGTGGTTACCGTGAAAAGAGGAGGGAGCATGAGCCTGACATCAAAACAGCTCACCCCATGTGGACCCATGAGTTCTTTGTGTCTTGTGATTTCTGATGCAAGTTGGAAGTTTAAACCCAACACTTCACTTGGGTGCAGGTGAGTCTGACCTCTTGGCACTGGAGCCACATTTAAGAGCCACAAAATATCTGCTATGTAAAGAAAAGGCCCACACCAGAAGTCCAATGGGAAAAGAAGCCCATAGAGAAAAGAAACAGAGTGGTAGAGAGTGTTCAAGAAATGGAAAATACAGTCGACCACTCTTTTTGCTGCCTAACTATGCTGGATGCTTTCTTGCCTGGAGGCTTCCACAGGTGCTGTTTCCTCTTTTCACCTGACAACTTCCTATATATACATCAGACCTCAGCCTAGCCATCACTTTCCAAGCAAAGATTCCTGTGAATTCCTGTGATTCCTCCTAACCAGATCCTCACAACACGGCCCGTCAGCGTTTAATACCTTTGTCACGTTGCTCCCTAGGGCTCCTTGTGCCCCTCCTGGCCTCACATTTGTCCCCCGGCATGAGCTGTCAGATAATGTCTCTATCTTGCCCCCATCTATAGCTTCTCTAAGCATAGGGACTGTGGCTATCTGTTTGTAATTACTTCCCAGTGCCAGACACATACTGGGGCTAAGGAAGTATTTCACAAATGAATCAGATAATTTTTTTTTTCTTTTCACATTATATATCAGAAAGACATAGCCTTTCTAGAGAAAGGAGACTCTGGAATGGCACATTTCTCTTCATTTCTGAGAAGCATCTCGGAAAGAAATTACAACGTGATCTGTAACTTTTTTAGCCCCCATTCACTTACACGAGTCACTAACTGCTCCACAATTTATTTTTTAACAGTTCACTGTTGCCTTTTATATACTGACTAAATATGTTTGAATTCAACTCCCCACTTCTCTTTGCTTGAAAAGGAAAGACAAATTTACTTTTTGGCAAGAAATTCAAGGCAAGTGATTCCTTTTCCACTGTCAGCTGTCAGTCACAATTAGCAGATGAGTGATTCTACAGTCATCAGTAAAATACTTTATTCAGTGCTCGTATCAAGTTGCTAGAGTATTTGCCCCCTTTATCTCTGGAATATAACCCTCTTAAAATTGCCTTGCCCTCCTCAGATAGAATGCTTTACTGGAAAAAGTGAGGGTGGGGGAGAGAACACATTAACATTTAAGTTATGAGGAAAAGATTCTTTAATTATCACATTTCCACTCAGAAGCAACCTTGAGTAATACATTCATTAAAAACCAACAGTACTAGGTCTCTTTTAGTCACTTTATAACACTGACAGAATTATTAGTTAAAATTAGACTTCTCATTTTCATATCAGGGGAGACATCAACATTAGTTTCTATATTAAACATAAAAGTTATTCATACATTCTACAACTGTTGAAAGCTTTTTAAATGGATTTAAGGTGATAGATGCAGGATTGTCTGAGCATTTATTTAATAGAAATTATGATTATCGACCAAATTGTATTTTGGAAAGGCAATCACTTCTTCACCGCAATGCAGTAATACATTTTCTAGTCTACCAAAAATATTATGTATGAAAAAGTATTTTACAGTACTTTTTATAGTTCTACAGAGTACCACATTACTACTTGTCACCGGGCAACTGCATCATAATTCAACCTGCTGCAACTATAAAGCTATATGTTGACTTGATTAAACAAAAGACCCAAGTATATGAGCTATACATGTACGTGTGTATACAGAGACACCAGGGATGAAAACAGTAATGTTTTCAATGTTAAGCATGTAAATAGTACCTATGCAGTGAGAAGAAAGCATAACATCTAATGGGAAATCGAACAGATTCTGCTTTTAATTTTCCTTTCCACTTGGTGTAGTTTTTGGAACAATATTTGTCTATAGAAAAATACAGTGAATTTTCTGCAGAGAGGTGACTATTTTTATCATCTAATATAGCAAAAACCTGAAGGAGAGAGGAATACTGTCCTAAAAATGCCTCCTTATCTTAGATAACAGTATCCATAGCAAGTGGTAAGTCAGCACCACTCCGGGGCCTCTGGAGCCTAGATTTTAAACTGTTGCTGCCCCAAGTTCTACTGGTCACTCCACCCAGGACGGAAAGGTCAGCTTCTCAATGGATGCATTACTCATTCATGGCACATGGACTGGGAAGCTCTGTCTTAGGAAATGTTGGGATTAACAGATGAACACAAGTTGTTATAAACAAAACAGATTGAGGACAATTTCCACAGATCCAAAATATTTTTTATAATAAAGTTACAGATATAAAAATTTTGGATGTCTGATAGGGATTTCAGAAACCAAGTCTGAATTGCCAGGGGATGGGAAAGCTTAGTAGTTACAAAGGAGGGTTTTGCCATGAGAATGCCTTCAAAACACAATTCCATTATTCACTCATCACACAGATACAAAGTCATCTGGCACCTCCGTGCTTTGGTTTTCTATTCTGTACTATAGGGAAGATCATTGTACCTATCTCACATGGTTGCTCTAAGGAGTCAATGACTTAATATATGGTATGCCCTTAGAGAAGTATTAAATACTGGCTTTAATCATAATTTTTATGAATACAATAAAATTTTAAATATATATACATTTTATATTGGTATTAAGGAGGGCAGATTGCATGGAGCACTGGGTGTTATGCACAAACAAGGAATCATGAAACAATACATCAAAAACTAATGATGTACTCTATGGTGACTAACATAATAAAAAAAAGTAAATAAAATTATATAATCTAAAAACAATGAAACAAAAATTATAGAAGAGATGCAAGGAAAGAAAATTTTTATTCTTTTTGTAAAGACTCTTTGTTTACTTGATAGAGGGAGAAAGCATCAGTTGGGGGAGGGGCAGAGGGAGAAGCAGATCCCCCACTGCGTGAGGAGCCCTACTCTGGGCTCGATCCCAGGACCGTGATATGAGCTGAAGGCAGATGCTTGACCGACTGAGTCACCCAGGTATCCCTGTTCTCTTTTGACCTAGAAAGAATCCTTGGTCTTTGCCTGACTGCATTCTATAGGTGTGTACACATTTTGATTCATCTTATTTGTGGTATTGGTAACTTCGATCATTGTATTAGATGATGTTTACCAGGCTTTTCTACTAAAAAGTTACTCTTCTTTTTCTTTATAGTTAAATATTTAGGAAGAGAAGGTCATTACTGTAAAACTATGTAAATAGTTTCTAATTCCTAATTAAACTTCCAATACATTTACACACATAAAGTAGAAACACTTTATTTTGCAAAAATCTACTTCATATGTTTTCTGAGAATAATTAGACACGTTACTCAGTCTTTTCCTCTTACCTAGGGGATTCTGTGGATGTTAGTCTCCCCTACTCTCCAGCAGTGTCCATAGCTGGCATTGGTAGAGTCCACCCACTGTGTCTTTCAGCAATAATCACCTTTTATTTGTAGGCACAGGCAAAGAGCTATAGAAAGGCACTTCCCCAGGGCCTGAATTGGGTTAGTCATAAAAATGAATGTTTAGAGTTACAGTTGTTATTTCTATCCCTCAGTACAAGACCCAGAATGACAAGTGCCCTTTAGTTCCTAATAAATGTGTGAACGTATTATTTGAGATTGTGATATATGAGGCCAAGAGCAGGATTCCTCTTTTTTCCCTGGGTTACTAAAGAAAATATGATTCCATAATATAACCATTTTGAACAGTTCAAAAGTTGTATCTATATATACTGACATAAAAAGACATTTTGTTTTATGAAAAATTTACGTTCCCAAATCTATGTACAATACCATGTGTACATATTTTTAAAAGATTTTATTTATTTATTTGACACACAGAGATCACAAGTAGGCAGAGAGGTAGGCAGAGAGAGAGGAGGAAGCAGGCTCCCCGCTGAGCAGAGAGCCCGATGCGGGGCTTGATCCCAGGACCCTGAGATCATGACCGGAGCCGAAGGCAGAGGCTTTAACCCACTGAGCCACCCAGGCGCCCTTACATCTTTTAAATTAAAACATGTTTCTATGTATTGTACTAGTATGTACACGTTGGAACTATGTACAGCTAGAAATAAAGTATCTTATCCCTATCTACAAAATGTAAGTTTTCATAATGAGAATGCATTATTTACTGAAATACTTAAAATTCGAAAATTTCCCTTCAAAATGAAATGTTATAAAAACTTTTGATTAGTAAACTTGATGATATGAATGTTAAATCATGCATACATAGGATTTAAATCTTTCTTTTAATGGAGGTATAATTGACATAACATTAGTTTCAGGTGTACAATATCATGATTCAGTATTTCTATGCCTTGCAAAATGGTAACAATAGAAAGTATAACTACCATCTGTCACCATACATAGTTAAAAACTCGTTTTTTTTTTTCTTCTTTTCTTGTGATGCAGATTTTACAATTTATTCTTTTAGCAACTTTCAAATATGCCATATAGTATTATTAACTATAGTCACCATGCTATATATTATATCCCCGTGACTTATAATAGGATATTCATACCTTTTGATGGCTTTCATCCATTCTCTACCCTCTATCACCCCTCCCCCATCAATCACCACTCTGTTCTCCATGTCTATGAGCTTGTTTTTTGTTGTTGAAGTGTTGTTTTAAATCCTTTCTATAAGTGAGATCATGTGGTATTTGTCTTTCTCTGATTTATTTCACTTAGCATGATGCCCTCAAGATCCATCCATGTTGTTAAAAATGGCAGGATTCCCTTATTTTTTTTTTGACCGAACAGTATTTTATATAGAGAATACTATTCAGTCATAACTATGTATGTGTGTATATGTGTGTGTGTATATATACATATATACATATACACATGCACATACCTATAAATACACACATGCATACACTACAACTCCTTTATCCATTCATCTATCAGTGGAGTCTCAGAATGTTCCATATCTTAGCTATTGTTAGTAATGCTGCAATAAACATGGAGGTGTTCTTTGCTTTTCAAATTAGTGTTTTTGTTTTCTTCAGATAAACACACAGAAGTGGAACTGCTGGATCCTACAGTAGATCTATTACTAATTTTGGGGGGAACCTCCATACTTTTTGCCATAGTGGCTGCACCAATTTACATTCCCACCAATAGCACACAGAGCTCCCTTTTCTCCACATCCTGGCCAACATTTGCTTATCTTTTTCATAATAGCCATTTTAATACCTGTGAAATGATCTCTCATTGTGATTTTCATTCATATTTCCCTGGTAATTAGTGACACTGAGCATCTTTTCATGTTCCTATTGGCCAGCTGTATGTCTTCTTTGGAAAAATCTCTATTCATCTATTCAGATTTTTTGTCCAGTTTTAACTGGATTTTTTTTTTTTTGCTATTGAGTTTTATAACTTATTTATATACTTTGGATATTAAACCCTTATCAGATATGTGATTTGCAAATATTTTCTCCCATTTAGTAGGTTGCCTTTTTATTTTATATATGATTTCCCTTGCAGTGCAGAAGCCTTTCAGTTTAATGTATTCCCACTTGTTTTTTTGTTTTTTGTTTTTTTTATTTTGTTGTCTTTGCTTTTGGAGTTAAACCTAAGTACTACTGCCAAGTTTGATGATGTCGAGGAGTTTATCACCTTAGTTTTCTTCTCTTAGCTTTATAGTTACGCTCACCTTCAATCCATTTTGTCTTCAATCCATTCGAATTAATTTTTTGTTTATGGTGTAAGATAGTGCTCTAGTTTCATTCTTTTGCAAGTAGTTCTCCAGTTTTTCCAGAACCATTTATTGAAGGACTATCCTTTATCCATTCTATACTCTCACCTCCTTTGTTACAAAATAATTGACATATGCCTCAGTTTATTTCTGGGCTCTCTTTTCTATTCCATTGATCTATGTGTCTTTTTTTATGCCAGTACATACTGTTTGAATTACCACAGTTTCCCAATGTAGTTTGAAATCAGGAAGCATGATGCCTCCAGCTTCCTCTTCTTTCTCAAATTACTTTAGCTATTGAGAGTCTTTTGTGGTTCCATGCAAGATTTAGGACTATTTATGCTAGTTCTGTGAAAAATGTTATTGGAATTTTGATAGGGATTGCACTGACTTCGTGAATTGCTTTTGGTAACAGAGACATTTTAACATTAATTTTTCTGAACCATAAGCATCAAGTATCTTTCCATTTATTTGTGTCTCTTTTGATCCCTTTCATAAATGCCTAATAAGTGTATAAGTTTTTCACCCCCTTGATTAAATTTATTTCTAGCTATTTTGTTCTTTTTGTTATAGTTGCAAATGGGACTGTTTTCCTCATTTCTCTGATAGTTCCTTGTTAGTGTAAAGAAATATAACACAGTTTTGTATATTGAGTTTGTATCCTGCAACCTTACTGAATTTATTAGTTCTAACCCTTTTCTGGTGGAGTCTTTAGGGTTTTCTATGTATAAAATCATGTCATCTGCAAATATTAGCAGTTCACTTCTTCCTTTCCAATTTGGATGCCTTTTATTTAATTTTCTTGCCTAACTGCTCTGGCTAAGACTTCTAAAAAAGTGAGAATAAAAGTGGTTAGAGTGGGCATCTTAGTCTTGTTTCTAATCTTAGAGGAAAGATTACAGCTTTTTACCACTGAGCATGGTGTTAGCTATTAAATCTTTAGGAGACTACTTTTCAAGGTGTTATATGCTTTTCCATTCTACCTGACATCCCATATCTCACTGCTCCTCAAAATTTGGATATATCTACAAATATCATTCTTAATTACTCCATCAGAGACTGTTTATCTGGATATTCTCTATGATTTCAAATACAAAACCTTTCTTTTATTTAATTATAACAATTCCTGGATATTCATGCTGTGTGCCAACCATTGTGATGAATACTTTTTTACATGTTAATTTTAATCCTTAAAGGAACTTTTAAGGAAGTATTACTTTAACAAGTAAAAGAGCTAACAATCAGAGGTTCACTGTACAAAACAAATGTTGTCAGCAAAAAGACCTGGACTGAGACAATGTAAAAGTAACGAAGTTGGAAAAAAAAAAAAAATCAAGCTCTAATCCAAGCTAGAACATTCTGGGTAGGCAAAAGAAAATTAAGTAAATGAATGGCCAACAGGGGACAGACTCATTTTGGATTTTGATAGTTTGAGGAGAGAATTATCCAAAGAGTAAAATGTTTATCCACAATGCCTATGTTCAGTTGAGTTGGATTCCCCCTTAAGAAAAAACTGAAAAATGTGTATTTTCAGAACCATTCTAAATAAAGTATCTATAGAGCTTTCCAAGTTTGACAGCAAATAGTCCCAGATAAGGGCGTTAGTTAAGAAATAGAATAAGTAAATAAGGAAAGATTTAGTGCTGGAAGGGAAAAAGAGGAACACTGAATGGATCAGCTTTCACACCTTCTGGATGGCCAGACAAGATGGTTTTTTGTTGTTGTTGCAAAAACACCAAGCCTAGAAATGCAGACCCTTCCAAGCCTCTATAGGCTTAAGCAGTGTGATGCCCTCTATGCCAAGCTGCTAGCAGATTACAGTTAAGGAAATGCCAAAACTCAACTTTGTTTCAAAAGTACCAGAAAAATTTCACTGGAACTTTAAATAATATGAAACAAAAAATATAAGTAAGATTAAAATTTATAGAACATCTCCAGTTTGTTCAAAATGTTTCTGTTTGTCTAATTTTTACTCAAAGGAGACTTGTGCATATTTTCCTAGAGAAGTATGTACTTTCATACTGATTTTAGTACATATAATATATAGTATTTATACATAAATACATACTAATATATTTATCAGAAGACTAAAAATTATTGCAACTTCCTTAATAGCTATATAAAAAGATTCTTTGTCTATATAATCATTCCATTTTAGAACATGATTTTACTTTTCTTTGTGACATTTAATACAGTTGAATGTTCATGTCTATTTAACAAATCTATTGTAACATCTTGCTATAGTCCACATTTATCCCTTGCCTCCCACCATAATCCAGACATTCAGCCAACGATAACTAATTCTATATAAGCATATGACCCTATGACTAACAAAAGGGCAATGTATGTCATCTATGGCTTTCTCACTAATTTTTGAAGCTTTGGCTTACAAATGCACAATCTTCTTAACATTGTATTAAGCACAGTCATTAATATTATCTATGTAAAACCAAGCATCACTTAAGCCATCAATCAAATCCATAGGAAAACTTCAACAAGCATCATCCCTAAAATGAAAAAGCATTTAAGCACCTAATCATGCATGAAGCTCTCAGTGCTGAAAAAATTAATTACATAGCTCTGGGCCCCAGCCCTATAGTAGTTTTACAACCTGAAACAGACAATGAAATAGAGTCATGTCTATGTAGGTCATATGGTCAACAGAAAAGTAACCATATCCTCCAGTGAGTTTAGATGCACATCTGGTGATTTTGGGGGGGGGGGGGAAATTTAGGGTAAGCATCCCCAATGAGATACTTCCCTGTTTTCTTATTCAAGAATGGAATAACTCACACCCAATTCACAAGAAATTTCTTTTTCAGCATAATCATGTGATGGATACCACAGAGAAAGGCAACCTGGCCTTGTCTAGTATGGAGATTTCCCTATAAAGTATGTACCATCAGAAGTAAGGATGTCCAATCTTTCACAGATTTACCACCACAAAATTCTACCACCCAACCCCAGCATGTCATTCAAGGAACTGGTCACTACTGCAATGAAATCATGGAGTACTTGCTTTCTTCCATGTTTAATGTCTGTTTCCCCTATATACTCTATGAGCCCACTACCTACTTGCAAAGACCAGCACATGGTAATTGTTCTTTTAATGTTTCTGAAAACAAGGAAGTGAGGGAGGGTTGAAAGAAAAAAGAACTCTGACCATAAAATGTTAAGTATAACTAAACATGAGACTTCTTAACACATTTAGTAAATGCTGAATAGCTAGACTAATAGATAAGCACTTTGAGACCCACAGCTGGCAAACTTAACTCACCTCAAACCATAACCACTGACATCTTTACATTTACTGAGAAAGTACTTAAGACTTAGGAGTCCTCAGCCTGCACTTAAATCTTCACAGGGCCCAGAAATTCCCTTTCAATTCTATCATGTCAAATCTTCATCCCTTTGTTGGTGTGACTCTTCTCCCTGGTTACTGGGCTGTGACCTCCTCACTCTCCACTTTCTGAGAAGCACTTGCTAAATTAAAATGATGGACCACAGAAAGTAACTTCCAGGCAAAAACAAAGGCCATCTTGTCAGCAGTCGCTATTTTAGCTCTTTTTTCACTGGATAATTCTAAATCTCTTTCCCAGAGTTGCATCACATCCCATGGACTTTTCAGGGCCCAGGTGTGCCTTACACCAGGGCTTCTCAAAAATGTGATCCCCAAGCCAGAATCAGCAGTACCTCAAACTTAGAAATGCAATTCTTTGTGCCCAATGTCTTGAAGCGGGAGATCTCAAATGAAGACCATTTTAGCACGCTCTTCATATGTTTGTGTGTACTAAACTTTAAGAAGCATGCCCTGTAACACCATGTTTTACTAGCCTACAGCATAGACATTTGTCCCTCATACTTAGGTACAATTTGTTGCTGGAAAATATGCAGCAGCTAGCCTAGACATTCCAGTACCCTCTCTCCCTGTCCCCATGCTCACCAGCTTCCCAGTGGGAGAATTAAGAGAATGCTTCTGGACTTGAATTGCCAGTATTTGATTCCCAGCTCCACCATTTGGTAGCCATGTGACCTCAGGAAACTATTTCACCTCTCTGCGACTCAGTTTCCTCATCCATAAAGAGTAAAAATGTCATGTCACCAGCTAGACCCCAAGGCGTAAGCTTTTCTTTGCTTTTTCTCATGAAATCTGTCCCACATTTTTCCTTAAGCTCTTCTTTCCAGCTTCTCTCTCAACTCAGTCAAACGCAAACCAAAACTACCTTCCAAACAATAGTGACTACCCTGCCAGGAACTTCAGCAGGCCCAGGCCACCCAAACTAGTTTGAGCTTAAACCTTGACACATGGCTGCACAGATGGACCATGCAGTAACCTCCAGAATGACCAACAATTACTGTTACTTCCTTGTAAGAGTAAAATCTCCACCTAAAAAGGAACATAATCCTATTTTCATGACATACAATGTACACAAAGGCCTGTTGCCTTAAGGTGCTTGTGCAACCTTATGCCCGCCTCTACGGAGAACGAAAACACTTCCCTATCTAAATATTCATCCTAAACCTAAATAAAAGGAACCCAACCACCCTTGTTTGGAGACTCATGGCTATGTAAGTTATTCCCCATGATCTCCTTATTTGCTGCAAATGAAGTTTACTTTGTACAACTACTCCACCTGGTGTATCTATGACTCACCGAGGTGCAAACTTACATTGATTCACTCACAATAATAGTATCCTTCTCATGCCGTTGTGGAAAGGACTGAGTTAATATATATATTCAAGAACTTAGAAAAATATGTGGCGTATCATAAGGGCTGTGTTTATTAGCACTGAAAGCTGACTGAACTCAGTCTTCTTTTACTATCTAGAGAATTTGATTATTTTGCTTGTCATTTTTCCTCTGGAAAATAAACCCATGCTGAATGTCTCATGCAAGCTAAGTTCTAGTTTCCATGATGGTGGACAAGGTTTAGGCTCTTTTAAAGTACCTTCCTAGTCAGAAGTGTGGTATGGCAGTATAATGGAAGAATTACACCAATGTATTTCCTTTTATTTGTATCCTTCTTAGCAAATGAGTTAAAAACACTCTGTATCTGTCATGAAATGCTGTTATGCACAGATAGGACTGGCAGAATATATAAATTAAATTGGAAGGTAAATTCCAAAGAGAAAGGGTGAAGGAAACCTCTATCGGGTTGATTTATAGTCTCTATAAAATACAAATATGGGTAAGATCCCATTATAATGAACTCCACTGGACCTATAACTTGATTTTGCTTTAATTAAATTTTGTTATTGTGAATACATTGCTTGACATCCTATCCCTAGTCAGAGGAGCTAGAACCGAAACCCTGCTGATGGGTAGTCATTCCAGCATGAATTACCCAAGCAAAAAGAAGTTCTGAACCCAAGTAGGAAAGAAAAAAGTATAATGAGCTCACCACCCTGTACTCTTTCTTCTCCTATTATTGCTCAAATCTTTGGTTTGGCCTTAGATGGCATTTTACTTCCTCTGTGGATGGTTGTATAGATGTGGTTGTGTTCTTTTATTTTTTATTTTTGAGCAAGGAGGAGACCTACAGTGCTGAGAGGAAGAAATGTTATTTATTATTTTATCAACATAAAAGAATTAGAAACTTTCTAACTCTTTTGTTTCACCTTCTTTCAATGCAAATAATACCTGGACATAACTAGCACATATAAAACTATCAGATAGGATCATTTGTTATCAAGAAGTATTTGTAACAGAAACAAGACCCTGTTGGTTTGGGCCACTCACCACTACATGGGAATCTTCTGTTCTCTGGAATGCTTATTTACAGTGAAATATTTGAAAGACTGACTGATTTTATGATATCTACAATCTGTGTCTTGAATCTTCTACTTAGGCCTAATTTCATTTATTCAGGATGCAGTATTAAAGTCAATACTGGATATTTGTACATACGCATATTTTATAGATACACATATACATATATATGCATATATTTTCAGGGTAGTTTGATTCCTTTGTTAAGATTTTATTTTTTTAAAGATTTTATTTATTTATTTATTTGACAGAGAGAGACAGAGAGAGCAAGCACAAGCAGGGGGAACAGGGAGAGGCAGGCTGCCTGTGGAGCTGAGAGCCCAACACAGGGCTTGATCCCAGGACCCTAGGATCATGACCTGAGCCAAAGGCAGACGCTTAACTGACTGAGTCACCAGGTGTTCCAAGGATAGTTACTTAACAGTGGAGTTTTTGGAATTTCAAATTTTGTTGATATTATTATACTATTAAAATAGATAAGTAAAATGTGCTAGTTCACTCTATTAAATCCACACATTTAGCTTAAAGGAACCTGTCCTAGTAACCTGGAATGGGTTAAACAATAGACATATGAGTATTTCCCCTTCAACATTATTTGTGAGTGAAAAATTAATACAAAATGAATGTCAAACAAGAAATTACTTAGTGATGGATAAACATTTAGTAGAATATTTGTAATAATTAGGAATTATGCTTATGAATACCATGAACCAACATGAAAGGCAATTTACACAATCAAGATAAAGGAAAAAAACTGGGATCCCAAACTGTTCAAACAGTGACACTGAAAAACAAAAACGGTGTGTTTAAAAGAGATAAATACAAGATTAATATTGTAAAATGATAACTTTTTTGAATTTCAAAACTTTCCTTAGCTTTCTTTATTTTTAAGATTTTATTTATTTATTTTAGAAAGAGTGTATGAGCAGGTGGTTGGGGGGGGCAAAGGGAGAGGGAGAGGGGAAGAAGACTCCCTATTGAGCACTGGAATCTGCGGGACATGATCTCAGGATCATGACCTGAGCTGAAACCAAGAGTCTGATGCTTAACCAACTTAGTCACTGAACCCTTAAAATGTGCTTAGCTTTTAGAACCAAAATTTAAAAAAAAAAAATTATTTCAGTATAACCCAAAGATGAAAGCATTTTGTTTCACCTAGAATCTTACATAAGTACCCCTTGAGATGATTGAATTAAGATGTCTTAAATACTTCAGTAGAGATTTTCATTACACTAAATGAAATATAAGAGACTTTGGCTTAAAAGATTTTTGAACGACAAGTGTACCTTTGTGTACTGATTTTACAATGGTGTTATATTATGTGAGGTCATATAGAATATAATAAGCTACAAATTATGAGCTATGTTATAAACTACCATATATATTGTGTCTACTTTAAGTAAATACTTAACAGGCAAAATTACTGGATGAGATTTTAAAGGATGTAGTTTAGATCTACCTAGCTAGACATTTATATACTAAGTTAACAAAAATATTTTCATCTAAATATCATATACTTTCATTTTCTAAAATAATACTTTCCATTAAAAGCTACTCTATTTCCTCGTATATGAAACTTTCCACTGAAATTCTCCTTTTAAAAGCAATTGTTTAAATGAGTACAGTAAGAGGCTTTTGTCTGGAATTTGATTTTCCTGTGTGACTGAACTCAACAATTTCCATCTCAGTGATATTAACAAATACAGGAATGCTAACAGGATTGTACAGTCTTTCTGTTTACTCTTCCCTCATGACTAGCTTCCATTTTAATATGGGTATGGTAAATAAAATTAACAAAATTGAGTGATTTACTTTCATATAACAAATTCTTGAAATATGAGCCTCTTTCATATAAGAGGCACCATCATTGTACAGAACCCCTTGTAAATGCAAATCAATCCAATTTTTCCTCCACGAGACATTGGCAAAATTCTACAAAAGCAAAAGGAAGGAACAAACCTGTCACAGTAATGAATAAAAATTTAAATGAGTGATTAATTTCCTACAATAGAATATTTGGTATTTTTTAATTTTTTATTTTTAAGTAATCTCTACACCCAACATGGGGCTCAAACTTAACATCCCTTAGATTAAGAATCACATGCTCTACTAACTGAGTGAGCCAAGTGCCCCAAATACTTCATATTTCTAATCAATTATATTTCAATCTATTACTATTAATGCCATAAAATAGGATTTTCATCATAGCATTATTTTGTAAAAGCAATAAGCTGTAAATAGTTTAAATGGTCAAAATGAAATGGTAATTTTAATTATGGCAGAGCCTTACTATAGAATATTAAGTATGCAGTAAAAAAGAATGAGTAAATATAGTCTACTGAGAAAAACATCCATGATAATATTATTGTTAATAAATGTAACCTTTATCTAGTTCATTATGTTTGGCAAGATTCCATTTTAATTTTTAAAATGTATTGTAGGATAGGTCATTAATGGTGGTTATATTCTGAAGAGTGAAGTTTGAGATGTAAAGAAATGTTCAATTCTTAGTTTTTAGAGTTCTCAACATAATAGAATTATAGGCAATTTCTACTTTTTTTGCCTTAATCTCCTAAAATTACAGTTTTCTAATAATGAAATTTGTATTAGAGAAAAACTTGACAAACACAAAATATTCTGAAATTACTTTTAATTATATAACCAAGAAATCATCAAAATGAATAATTTGTGTCATTATCTTCTAGTACTTTTTGATAATTTTTCATAATTTTTATCTGTGGTCTCAAACTTCCACAAGCATCAGAACTCACTGGAGGGCTTGGTAACACACAGGTTGCTTGCCTGCATTCCCAGAGTTTCTGATCATTAGGTCTGAGTTAGGCCCCCAGATTTTGTGTTTCTAATAAGATCCTAGGTAATGCTAATGTTGCCGGCCTGAACACTACACTTTGATAGCTATTATTTGATATTTTAGAAACAGTCTCTATTCGACAATCATATATTTTGAGTTATTCTATTAATATCACATTATAAATATCCCCTATGACATTAAAATTTCTTGAAAATATTTGCATTGCTTAGTCATTTCATACAAATAAACCACAATTTAACTTACCATTTTTATGTGAATGTGTGTATTTTATCTATTTTTATTACCACAAATAATTCTGAAATAAGACTCCTCATATCAAAAATCCCTATTTCCTCTGGGAAATTTTGCAGAAGCAAAATACTGTATCCTAGATCATGAAGAATTTAGGGTATTATAATCTATTTCCAAACTAGGATCTATTTCCAGAAAGTTTGTACCAATTTGTAATAGCAATCTATGAGACCATCTACTACCCCATATCTGCCCTAGTAAATTCACAGTTTTGGCTAAAGCCAAAACCTCCTCCAAGTTGATCTTGTTCAACTTTACAAGAGAGATCAAAGGGAGAAATGTTAATTTACAAATAATTTTTATAATACTTGTCCAATCTATAACACAATGTCAGTACTAATTGTATCCCAGATTAAATTTATGAGAAGTTCTTTCAGGACACTATCACAGAGGGTAAAATTCATCTTCACATGTTTGAATGTACATCAAAAGGAAACCAACTAACGAAATACATTCAATACCTAAAAAACAAATCTTTTTGGCATTTTTTAGACTTTATTCCCTCCCTACAGTTCTCTACATTTTAAAGTAAAGCTGATGCATGGAAATGGTCAATCAGGGAAACTTCTGAAATTCAAAGGAGTGGAACCATCCCCTAGTAGTTTTTTCTGGAACTTTTTTCTCATCCGACTTTCGGCACTGACAGGATCACCCTATATTCTGATTAACAGTGACTTCATTCCTCTCCCTGGAGATTCGTACAATAATAAAGAACCTTTTCTATGAATTTCATGGAGGGAGGAAGAGAAAAGAAGGCATTCATAGATCATGTGTTCTTTTTTTTTTTTTTTTAAAGATTTTATTTATATATTTGTCAGAGAGAGAGTACACACAAGCAGGCAGAGAGGCAGGCAGAGGCAGCGAGAGAGGCAGGCTCCCCGCTGAGCAAGGAGCCCGATGCGGGACTCGATCCCAGGACCCTGGGATCATGACCTGAGCCGAAGGCAGCGGCTTAACCAACTGAGCCACTCAGGCGTCCAGATCATGTGTTCTTAACCAATTTTAAGAATATCCCAGGATTCAGATCCCTGTCAAGTCCCTTTCACTTACTATCTGATGATGTGGGGCAAATTACTTCTTGCTGTTCTTCAGCCTCCTCGTGGAAAAATGAGTAATTCTTGTACCTTTGGATTCTTGCCAATACTAAGTAAAACATCCTATTTAAAGCATACTGCAGATGGTAAGCACTCGATAAATGGTAGTTATTACTATTCTCTTTCATCCCCCAGCACTTAGGATAGAGTAAGCATTCAATGAATGAGGGAGGGAATGAGTAAATGAACACAAGTATGGATGCATAACTCTACCTCTAATGTAAAATCTGGCAAAAGCTTCCAGATGCTCTGCTTTCAGGCCCTTAGACCAGGAAGACATGGTGTAATATATTAGTATTTCCTCCGAATTCCTTACTTTACTCTCACCTGAAGCATCTCTGCTCATGTCTCTTTTGCATGGTACAGCAAAACCCTCCCTCAGAAAAAGGCTGGGAGATGAAATAGGGGCCTGAGTTTCTGGAAAGAAAAGACCTTCATCGGAAATACCACCATATTTAACCAGTCTTCTTTTTGGACTGGCAGGGTACTTTGTATTGATGCCTTTTGATGTGAATTCTCCTATTTCCCCAGTAAGTGGCATTTCAAAGCCGACAGCTCCAGCTGTCCACAGTTCCTCCCTCTACTAACTCATGCCCAACAGATGGTGCAAATAGCCTGGCACAGATTCACTGGATCAGTGTTAGGAGAAAAACCTTGCCAGACGGCTGATGGGTTCTTTGAAGTTGTTCATTCTGGCAACAATGGATGGCTAATAGCATAGCCTTGGCCAAACAAAAAGATAAAAACTGAAGTTTGAGAGCAAATTTGGAATATGGGCTTCTCTATCTTTTATGGGGCCTGTAATTATTTTCTATTAGGAATATCTTTTTTATTAACATTGTCTTAGAGCCATGTCATTCTCTCACTTCAGATCCCCACTGCCTGGAGTTAAACTCAGTAATACCACTTAGATGACAGTGGAAAAAACACTGGGATGATGATCACTACATCCAGATCCTACCCTCATTCCCCCCTTTAAATTTGCTGGGTAATCTGAGACAAGACATTTATGTACTTTGGCCATCAGATTTTTCACCTTTTAAAATAGAGATGAAAATATCTTTCTTGATTTCAAACAGTGATTTTGAGAAATATATAGAATAATAAATGTATAGTGGTTATGTAAAGTATGATAAAATGTTACAAAGTTTTAATGTTAAGAATACTGTAAGGACCCACCATAAGGACCTATCATAAGCAGGTATGAACTCTTAAATGAGTATGGGTTTATACAGGTACCTACTCTCACCCCTCTGGATGGCTACTGTGAGACTTGGGACAGGATTGGAGGACAGCAGGCATCGTGGAACAAGGGGCTCCCACCAGCTCGCACTTAAGAACTCAGCAGCATACCTTAGAACCATATTAATTCCACAAACCTTTAAAATCTGCTCAAATCTTGGACTGATCTAAAAATTCTTGCATAATGTGAATAATTTTAGGAAATTAGATGGTATTATTTTCAAATAATAAAACATGTTTTAGTTTGTGGTACCATCAAACCAATCATTATCATCTCAAAAAATAGATCCTAAACACAGTCTCATAAATATGATACTAGAATCTGAATTAGCCCCCCCCCCCCAAGCAAACTGTAGTTTCCAGAATCAGAGATTTTTTTACCATTTCTATATCCTCAACTCTGAAAGTCAGTCTGAAATGGCCCGGCTATTTAACATGGATACCCAATTCAAAGTACAATTCTTATAGATCTCCTTACCTGAACCAATTTCTAATTGTATCTGACTCTGAGAAAGACAATTGTTGAAATCACCTTGTCTATTCTTTTTAAATCCTGTGTGTCTGTATTTCCCAGAAAACATTCTAGAATATTTTATGTATGCATTTTTTTGACGATAAATAGATGAGTTTATTTCTTTATGACAAATGCAGTAGTGTTGTGGGAAGAAATGAACTCATTCTCTGTGGAGATTGAGAAAGGAAGTCCTTGCTGGACAGTTTCCATTCACAGGACCGCTGTGCTCACAGGCCTGTGGTCATTTTTATTAAAAGCAAACCATCGCGAGCCTCCATGGTACTGTCCCCAGAGCTAAAGCCTTAGAACCTTCCAGTGTTCTCTCCCTACGTGGGCTTCCTTAGAGAGGAAGGACAGTGTGGTGGAAAAGTAGTCACAAGGATCAGATGACCCATGCTGGAATTTACTACAACATCCAAAAATACATTGGAATATCTCCTAATGAAAAAAAAATATTACTCAGCCATCAAAAATAATGAAACCTTGCCATCTGCAATAACATGGATGGAGCGAGAATATATTATGCTAAGTGAAATAGTCAGAGAAAGACAACCTATGATCTCAATCATATGTGGAATTTAAGAGAGAAAAGAGATGAACATATGGGAAGGGAAAAAGAAAAAAAGGAGAGAGGGTAAGAACCCATAAGAGACTCTTCTGGAGAAAGGTGGGGGGTATTAAGGAGGGCATTTGTTATGATGAGCACTGGGTATTGTATTTAAGTGATGAAGCACTCAATTCTACTCCAGAAACCAAATATTGCACTGTATGTTAACTACCTAAAATTAAAATGTTTAAAAACTTAAAAAATGAAAACAAAAAAAGAGAGAAGTCTGACTATTTTCTCTTTCTGCTTACCAAAAGAAGTTTTTCTAATTAATTATTAGTGGGTTTTTTTTCCTCTTTCTCCTTTTCACTGAAAATAAGTTTGTGGGAATGTGGAGGATATTGAAGTCAAATGCCTTATTAAACTGAAACTGATTATTTTCAATAATTTATTCAAAATTTCACTTAGTTCTGTTATCAAAATAATCTATTCAAAATGAAGGTAATGAGTTGTTAGCTTTTTTCTTTCAAATGAATTTAGACAAAGACATCAGGCTAAGCTTTAGCCTTTTGGCTCATAAAAATGGATGAAAGTTTCCTGAGGCAGCGGTTAAACTGAAAGACTGTTATACTAGTCTTCCATTAAAATTTGATCCAGGGTGCCTGGGTGGCTCAGTGGGTTAAGCCTCTGCCTTCGGCTCAGGTCATGATCTCAGGGTCCTGGGATCGAGCCCCACATCGGGCTCTCTGCTCAGCAGGAAGCCTGCTTCCTCCTCTCTCTCTCTGCCTGCCTCTCTGCCTACTTGTGCTCTCTCTCTCTCTCTGTGTCAAATAAATGAAAAAACAAAACTTTAAAAAATAAATAAAAATTTAAAAAAAATTAAAAAAAAAAATTTTTGATCCAAAAAATGGAAGCCACTCCAGACATTTTGAACTCTCCAGGAAATTCAGAGTCTCAGGGTTAAAAGGAAGCTACCACCAGTGTTCTCATCTGCCTGCATCATCAAAGGAGGGATTTTGAGGAAGACATCCCCAAATTGCAGGCAAAACTTGCCTCAGCCGGCTGCTGATACCCATGTGCCTGACCTGGTCCATCTTCAGATTAAGTTTCTCCTCTGCACCATTTTGAATCTTCATGAAAGCCTCTAATTTGCAGAACATAACCAGAATCCTGCAGGCAGTGGAGTCCTGAAAGTGTGGTCTCCAAGCTGCCCAGGGTACCCATAAAACAGGAAACATCACTCACATTTCATCTTATTCTCTCTTCTCCATCTTGAGCCAAAGGAGCCAAATCCAACAGTTTCATCTAGTGTAAAGTCTCATGCACACTGTCTTCAGACACCCACAACCCTTGTAAGAGCTGTGCCTTTGCCAGGAAAGATATCTTCATGAAGAGAACCTAAGAGCACAAAGATTTATTCCTACACACACACACACACACACACACACACACCCCAGCACAATTCCTTCCCTTAAGCACATGATCCCTTCATTAGAAATATAAGACTTACTATTTTCAAAGTGTATTGAGCACATATCATACCAGGGACTTTGCTTAAGACCTCAGAAAATTTATTAAATCCTTGCAACTTGCCTGTGATGATATTTTACAGCTAAGACAACTGAGATTTAGAGCAGGTAAGAGGAAATAGTTCAGGTCCTATAGCTGGCTAAAGCTAGATATGACCTGGGTGTATTTGGTTCTGAAGCTTTCACTCTTTCTGCTACACAAGGAGGGTGGTAAGGTAGAATATTCTGAGGATAAATTAATCACTGTAAGAAAACAGATGCTAAAAGCACTCAGAGGGATTAACAAAAGGAAGTTCCTATTGCATAATCACAATCACCAATTTCATTCGGCCAGGAGCCATATTATTATTCTATGAAAATCTGACATTTGTAATAATCACAATAATATTTTTATCTCACAAAATACACATTTGAGAGCCTAAAAACGCAGGAAAAATAAATTCTTCCCCCAAAATCTGCAGAGTAACTGCAGTTTAACTCTTTTTTTTTTTAAAATAGTTAGTTCAACTCTTATTTTTACCCCCAGAGACAATTGAGAATGTATCTCTTTAAAACTTTAAGCTCTCTCACAGTTAACAGGCACCTGCTGACTTGGGGGGAATAAAGATTGAAACGAGTTAAGATGCTTCTCAGGGACTTTATCCAGCATCAATTTGTTGCTACTAAACCCAACCTTCGGTAGGTGGGGGGACAAAAAAAAAAACAAAAAACCTTAAAAACACTTCAGCAAAGACTGTCCATTCACATTACGTTCCCATCTGGGAACGTAACAGCTCAATCTTTTTTGCCCTCAGATTAATGAAGCAAGCTCATGCGTATAAAGAGCACTTTAATTCCCTCTGATATTTTCATTATGGTTTTCTTTGTGGCAGAACTCATTTGCAATAACGCATATGTAATCTGGTAAACAGAACTGAAAAATCTGGCATCTTAAGGACACTCCTTCACTAAGAACAATACTGAATAAACAACAAACTGAAAAGTAAGGCAAGCCTATTCCTCATCTTCCTCAGTTCTTTGACAACAAAAGTGAAAGTTTCAATTTGTTACCAGACTGTAAAGAATAGGTAACTCAAAATTTAAGAAGAGATTTAATGAGAGGAAGAACACTAGTAAAGTTGTTTTAAGCTCCCTAAGTATTGAAACCTGTATTGTAAAATGTCCTCGGAAGAGTTTCAGTCCTTTGTGACTTAAAATTAACTCAATGTAAAAACTCATGAAATCACTAGCACAAATATTTCTCTATTTGGAATTTTTCTTATGTAAATATCAGGCACTAATTCTTGGATTAACTGGGTATTACAGAAAGCCAACAAGGCTGAACCAATGGGAAAGGCCTCTTATAGGATGCATTTTTTTTGAATGATCTAAGTGTATAATGAACCACAACACAGCAAAAGTCTATATCACTAGCTTTGAAGTAATAAGTCATGATGTTTATAAATTAAAATTGAATGATTTTTCTCTATCTGATCTGGATAAAGAAAACCAAAATGAACTTTTTTTAGGTTTTGGTTTTATGTTCAATTAGTTCATATTTTAGAAATTCTAAAAGGATTTTTGTTTTCACGTGGATGTAATTCAGCTATATTTTCATTTGAATTTAGGACAGGATGGGCTTGTTTTCCACATTTCACAGAAACATATGCTCCAAGGATTTCAGTATCACCTTTGTGATCTTATGGGGTCAATAGATAATACCCCTTTCTTCCCATCTTAGGTTCAGCACCAATTAAAAATAAAGCACAGAAGACAGATAGACAGATGGAGATTTAAAACAGATTTATTGCTGATAAAGCAGATTAGAGAATGTGGCTTTGAACCTGAAACTAAAGGACTTCCCAAAATTCCATCCCTTATGTAGAAAGGGTCACACAGCCCAGTGACAGGCAGTAATGCAGGCATACGCCATCCCTGGGAGTTCACCTGAGTACAGGAGAAAGAACAAAAGTGTCTGAAGCTACTCCTAAAAACAGAAAGCCAAGGGCTGAGTGAGCGCGTCCCATTCTTTCTCCGCAACCTTTCATCAGTGAGGAAGGGTGACTGATGTGTCAGCAAAAGAGTCAGTAGCACTATGCTAGCATAGACCCTCTGCATGGTAAAGTAACACACTCTGCCTCCAAAGTTACAATGGAATATGGAATCAATAAGGACACGTGGCTTATGGATTAACAGTTTGTCTTCATTCTCCACTTATTAAATGTACGTGTGTCTTTTCCTGCATATAGTACATACAAATAATTTGTATTCCATTTCCAGAAAATGTTTCCTCTCTATTTTATCTGCTTAGGCATTTTGGTCGTTACATCATTGTGAGTAAGTGGGATCACATGAAACTGACAGCATAGGGATTTGAATTTTGCCTTTGTCAAGATCTAAAATAGACATGATTAAGTATTTGGGAGGCACTAAAACTAGTCTGAAGTAACCATTATTTCAGTAAGAGGAGGGTCTCTATCCTACCAGTTATGGGAAATGCAAAATAAATGATCTAATCTCCTTAATTATATAGAATATTTTTAAATATTCAAAATTAAATTTTAAATGATTATTCAGTGATATCAAATATCCATTAATCACTATGTAATTACTGTTCATAGTTGCTAATCCATTATAATTTAAGTTGAAATTAAAAGAATATGCTAGATTTGCAGGTTAGCCTTTTACATTCTTCTGATATTATGGTCCAAAAAATAATCAGAAAAAATAAAATCGGTATTAGGATTTTGCTGTCTGCTTCTCTTAATATTCCTAAAAAAGTAATGACATGAAGAACTGTTATCCAAGTTATGCTAAGAAGGCTTAAAATTCATTAATGAGAAATAACCTGATTAAAGATGGGTCAAAGATCTTAAAAACACATCACCCAAGAAGATACACAGATGGAAAATAAGCATATAAAAAGATGCTCCCTATCATTATGTCATCAGGGAAATACAAATTGCAACAGCAATGGGTTATTAATACACACCTATGAGAATGGTTAAAATCTTCAACACTTACAATACTAAATGTTGGCAAGGAATGAGAACAACATGAACTCATATTCTTTGCTCATGGTAATGCAAAATGGTGCAACTACGTGGGAAGATAGTTTGTCACTTTGTTACAAAAATAATCATACTCTTAACATAAGATCTAGCCATCTATGCTCCTTGGTACTTACCCAAAGGAGCTGAAAACTTATGTCTACACAAAAACCTGCACATGGATGTTTGCAGCAGCTTTATTCCTGATTGCCAAATCGTGGGACCACCAGGATGTCCTATAGTAGGTAAATGAATAAACTTTCATGCAGACAATGAATTATTTTTCAGCACTTAAAAGGAATGAGCTATCAAGCTGTGAAAAGCCATGGAGGAAGTTTAAATGCATATTACCAAGTAAAATAAGCCAGTCTGAAAAGGCTACAAACTGTAATGTCAGCCATATGACATTGTGGAAAAGAAGAAACTATGGATATAGTAAAAGATCAGGGGTCATCAAGGGTTGGATTCAGGAAAGAGATGAGTAAGTGGAGCACAGAGGATTTTTAGGGCAGTGAAAATACTGTGTATGATACTGTAACGATGGATACATGGCATTATACACTTGTCTAAACCCATAGAATACATAGTACCAAAGGCAAACCCTAAAATAAGATATATATATATATGTATATATGTATATACATATATATATAGCTTAAGTTAATATTACTTATTTACATATTTATATATGTTATATATTATTATAACAAACGTATGACTCTTATGGGGGATGTTAATAATGAGGAGGCTACAAATGTATGGGGCAGGAGGTATATGGGAAAATCCATAAACCTCCTCTCAATTTCCTCGTAAACCTAAAACTCCTCTAAAAAAAAAATAACAGAAAGTCTTAAATAAACAGTGATGACTATCTTTCTCCTTCCTCTGTGATGTTGATTCTCCATCAAGTAGAATCTTAACAGGTTGTGTCTTAGATAGTATGGGCTGCCAGAGTAGAATGTCATAGGCTGGAACATCTGCTGTCAGGGAGCCAGCATGGAAGATTTCAGATTAGAGCCCTGTTCCTGATTTACAGATGGTCATCTTCTTCCTATGTCCTCACATAGCAGAGAGCAGAGCTCTCCTCTCTCTTCTTATGAGGGCACTAATCCCATGAGGTCCCCACCCTCATGACCCAAAGGCCCCACTCCAAATACTGTAACATGGGGGATTATATTTTCAACATATGAAATTTGAGAGGACATAAATATGTACTCCATAACAAGTGGCATTGGAATTCAGCATTAAAGCACTTTTGGTGGCTGAAGTAACACCAATCCTGTCACAATTAACAGAGGAAACTAGTTTAGAAGCTACCCATAGAACCATTTTCATCGTTAGCTTACATAACCAACAGGCTAGAAAATGAAACACTGCATGTGTATTCCCCAAACTTACACAAATGTCTCAAAGGATCTGTCAAGAAAGCCACAGCTAACCTAGCACAAGTCGTAAAGACTTGCCAAGGCAATCAAGGAAAGGTAAAAATAGTAGGAAAGCCCTGTTAAGAGAATGGAAAAATGAAAGCAGAATAAGGAGCTCTTAGAAGACAAAGAATATCATCATTACCAAAGTCTCTTTAAAAATAATTCTCCAAAGACAACCAAGTGAGTTAGTAGGAAGCAATGTATTTATAATGGAGAACAATGCAGAATTTAAAGTCTGACAAACCTGGACACGAATTTTAGCTCCTACATCAGTATGTCATAGGCAAATTTTCTTAAGTTCTAAAACTTCAAAACTGAAAAATATAGTAACAATAGTTTCACGATTGTGGTGAAGAAAACTGTAATTATTTAGGTATAGTGCCTGGGATGTCAAAATTGTTCAATAAGCACTCCCTGTCATATTGTAGTTTTTTTCATTAATACAGAAAGGCATTAGGCTCCCATGTCTTTGAATGTAGCAGTGAAATTATGATTATTCAGCACTACTTCCACTATTAAGACCCATGTAAGTAGATATTGAGAATGGAATGGCATACCAAGATGGGGGTCAGTGGAAGTAACCTTCCCCAGTGGTAAGAGTTATTTTATCACTAACATTTACTAGAATCACCTATGCATGGTACTTCTAAAAAATGGAGAAGAAGGAAAAGAAGAAAGAAAAAAACTGAATTTAGTTTAAGTCTCCTAAAAAGAAGACACGCCCCCTATAACCTACGTCCAGTGAGACCTTCCAATCACCCTCCCTTCCCCCATTGATCACCACAGCTCTTTATACAAATGAAAAAACTGGAGACCCAGAAAATACAAGCCAAAGTCACCTAGCATCATTTTTAGGTCTCTCTCTTTTGTTAATTTACATTTTGCTATTTCTTTCCAGAACACTGGCTCCCTCCTAACTTCTTTTGACTTGCGTGTCTAATTCTGGTCTTTGGTTTTCTTTTAAACCTTAACTACCACTAACAAAATCCATTCACCTTCAGAAGTCCTTATAGAAAAAAATAACAACAACTCTAATACATCCACTCTGTAGGATTTTTATCATTTCTATTTCTGCTTCTTAGCCAATAATCCTGGTGTCTGTCTAATCTTTACAGGCCCTGTTGACAATTCCTGTGATGTGGTAAAATGTTTGCCTAGAATAATATGATAAGAAGAGTAGAACCATATTTTTGTCATGTTGTATTTCAAAAGCATTCTGCTTCCTAATTCTTCCCAAAGGAAAAAAATATCGGTGATAGGTTTTTTTTGTTTGTTTGGTTTCTTGGTTGGTTGGTTTGTTTCTGCCAGCTGTAGAAGGGGCATAAAGAAGTTCAACAATGTTGGAATTTCTTACAGACTCTATTTCCTCTTCATTGTAACTGTTGTTAAGATGTTTCTTTTAATATGTGTATTAAGAATCCGTTCTTCTAGGGGCGCCTGGGTGGCTCAGTGGGTTAAAGCCTCTGCCTTCAGCTTAGGTCATGATCCCAGGGTCCTGGGATGGAGCCCCACATCAGGCTCTCTGCTCAGCAGGGAGCCTGCTTCCTCCTCTCTCTGCCTATTTCTCTGCCTACTTGTGATCTCTGTCTGTCAAATGAATAAATCTTTAAAAAAAAAAAAAAAAAAAGAAACCGTTCTTCTAGATTAAATCACTAGCTTAACCACTTCTCACTGACTTAAGGAAATAAAATGCCCAAAATGAAACAAATGGTATACACCTCCATTTCCACCACACTTAAGGAGCCTCTCCATTCTACAACAGAAGGGAGTCCCCTTGGCAGCAGAGATGAATTAATACTCTTCCTATGTAATTATGCTCCTGGAAAAAATGACTGTGCAACTCAAAAAAAAAAAGTCAAGTTATATAGTTTACTAGTTGCAAGTCACAATTCTTACTGTCAAAGATCAACACTGCACTTTGTGCCCCATTGTTCTAAATTAATAAAACACTATTCTCATTTTGAGTTAAGGATAAAGGAACAATCTGTCAAGGGAAGTATTTCTCTTTCACTAAAAACAGTATTATGGGGTTCTGGTTCAGGATGGCTATGTAGGAAGACTGTGAACTCACCTCCTCCATGGAACACATCAAATTATACTTATTAATAGGACAAGTCCTCCCAAAAAAGAACTGAGGGCTGACTGAAGAGCTACTGAACAACCGAAGATAAAATAGCAGAACAGCAAGAGAGACATGGTAATAAAGGGAATTCCCATTCCCAACGCTGAGAATGGCAGTAGGGAGAGAGAATACTCAGAGACTGGGAACAGATTCCTCGGTTCTTGGGCACAAAGAAAAACCCACAGCTTAAAAAAACAATTAGCATATAGAAGAGACAGCACCAGAAATCTGCCAAGTGGTGGAGGAACTGTGGGAAAGCTCACTAGGTCAGAGGGACTGGAAAACTACATGGCTTACGCTCCCAGCCCACCTTAACAAGCCTGAATCAGAGCAGAGTCCTTACACCATAATGGGTGGATCTAGTCCACTTAGTGAGGTTGTAAATTTTAAAGCACAGGGTTTACACACCCACACCAAGGGGCACAGAAAAAAAAGCCAAGGTTTGAAAGGGCTGAGGAACTACAGAAGCACACGCTTCCCCTCAACCTTAAAAGCTGACATGGATGCTGTAAGGGACAGGTTCAGACATTCTAACTGGAGAGTCCCTACGCCACAGCACACAGTTTCAGATGCCATAACCAGTGGGTCTGGTCATCACAGGGAGCTTGTGACCTCAGCAAATCCAGGGTCCTCAACTCCATACCAGCCCCAGTGGCGCTGAGACAGAAAAAAAGCCATAGTTTAAAAGGGCCGAGGTACTGTAGGAACATATGTTCTCTCCTCCTCCACATTTTTTTTAAAGATTTTTTATTTATTTATTTGAGAATGAGAGAGAGAGAGCATGAGAGAGGGGAGGGTCAGAGGGAGAAGCAGACTCTCCACTGAGCAGGGAGCCCAATGTGGGACTCAATTCTAGGACCCCAACAACATGACCTGAGCTGAAGGCAGTCACTTAACCAACTGAGCCATCCAGGCACCTTCTCCTCCATCACATTAAAAGGCCAGAGTGGGGGCGCCTGGGTGGTTCAGTGGGTTAAACCTCTGCCTTCGGCTCAGGTCATGATCCTAGGGTCCTGGGATCAAGCCCCGCATCGGGCTCTCTGCTCAGCGGGAAGCCTGCTTCCTCCTTTCTCTCTGCCTGCCTCTCTGCCTACTTGTAATCTCTATCAAATAAATAAATAAATAATCTTTAAAAAAAAAAAAAAAAACAAAAAGGCCAGAGTGCAGCAGGGTCCAGGCTCATGGTGAGCATGGGACCTCAGCAAACTCAGAAATGCCTCAGCATCCTTTTGTGCT
Source organism: Martes martes (assembly GCF_963455335.1). NCBI lineage: Eukaryota > Metazoa > Chordata > Mammalia > Carnivora > Mustelidae > Martes > Martes martes. The sequence continues at coordinate 35,790,815 of NC_137899.1, forward strand.
CAGGGAAAAAAAACAAACTCTGGTTTTGTGTTTTTGTTTTCTTTCAATTTTTACTACTTTTTTTAATTTTTAAAATTTGTCTTGTCTTGTTTTTATTTCTCTTTTTGGTTTTGTTCTCTTGTTCTTTTTCCTTTCTCCTTTTTTTTCTTTTTTCATCATTTTCTTTTTTCTTTTTATTAATTATTAGATTAAAATTATTATTAAAAAATTATTTTTTCTGTAAAAAGCAATTATTAAAGAGTAACTTGCGTATACAGCCACAACTCCAGCCAACCAGTAAAGGTCACCAAGCACACACAATCTTCATAGTGGACACCATATACAAAACTACTCCTTAAACTTTAGGAGAAGAAGCCATTTGCATAATGCATAGAATAAGCACAGCAAGTCAAGCAAAATGGGGAAACAGAGGAAGAAAACCTCCAAAGAAAAGAATAGAAAGAAAACCTCAGAAAAAGGACTACATGAAACAGAGATAAGCAATATGCCTGATAAAGAACTTAAGGTAATGATTGTAAACATACTTAGTGTGCTGAAAAAAGAATGGAGGAATTCAGTGAGACCTTCAAAAAAGAGATATAAAATATTAAAAAGAACAAATCAGAGTTGAATAATACAATAACTAAAATTAAAAAGCGCAGTAGAAGGAATCAACAGGAGATTAGGGGATGCAAGTGAATATGTCAATGATCTGAAAGACAGGGTAATAGCACACAAGATGAAACTAGAAATAAATCACAAGAAACAACAGGAAAAAAACACAAACACATGGACACTAAGCAACAAGATACCAAACAATCAATGGTTCAATGAAGTAGTCATTACTTCATTAAATGAAGTGAATTGAAAAAAGAAAATACACGGAGACAAATAAAAATGAAAACACAATGGTCTAAATTCTCTGGAACACAGCAAAAGCAGTTCTAAGAGGAAAATATACAGTAATACAGGCCTACCTAACAATCTAAACCTATACTAAAGGAACCATAAAAAGAACAAACAAAGCCTAAAAATGAGTAGAGGAAAGGAAATAATAAATACTAGAGCAGAAATAAATGACCTAGAGACCCCCCAAAAAAAAAAAAATTTAATGAAACCAAGAGCTGATTCTTTGAAAAGATAAATACTGACAAAGCCTTAGCTAGACTTAAAGAAAGAGAAAAAAACCCAAATAAATAAAATCAGAAATAACAAAAGAAGAAATAACTGACAATAGAGAAATACAATGGTTTATAATACTATGAAAAAGTATATGCCAACAAGCTGGACAACCTAGAAGAAATGGATAAATTCTTAGAACTATACAATCTACTACACTCAACCAGGAAGAAACAGAAAATCTGAACAGACCAATTATAAGTAACGAAATTGAATTAGCAATCAAAAAACTACCAAAAAATAAAAGTTCAAGATAAGAAGGATTCACAAGTGAATTCCACCAGACATTTAAAGAGTTAATATCTAAACTATTCCAAAAAAAATAGAAGATGAAGCAAAGCTTCCAGATACTCTATAAGAACAGCATTACCCTGATACCAAAACCAAAGACAACACAAAAAAACAAAAGTATAAGCCAATATCCTTGATGAGCATAGATGTAAAAATCCTCAACACAGTATTAGCAAACCACCCACATTAAAAAGATCGTTCACCATAATCAGGTGGGATTTATTCCTGGGATGCAAGGATTGTTCAATATTTGCAAATCAATCCACATCATACATGACATCAACAAAACAAAGGATAAATATCATATGAAAAATGATCATTTGATAAAGTATAACATCTGTTCATGATTAAAATCCTCAACAAAATGGGATTAGAGGGAATATACCTCAACATAAAAGGCGATTTATGAAAAACCCACAGCTAATACCATACTCAATGGTGAAAAAATGAGTGCTTCCCTCGTAAGGTAAGGAACATGACAAGGACGTTCATTTTCACCACTTTCATTCAAAGTAACACTAGAAGCCCTAGCAATAGCAATCACACAAGAAAGAGGCAACCATATTGGTAAAGTAGAAGTTAAACTGTCAATATGAGCACATGGCATGATACTATTTTGGGGGAAATCCTAAAGATTCCACCAAAATCTATTAGAAGTAATAAATGAGTTCAGTAAAGTGGCAGGACACAAATTAATACCCGGAAATTGGTAGTATCTCTATACAATAACAATAAAGTCAGAGAAATTTAAAAAATAACAGCAAAAAAAGAAAAAAAAAAAAAAAAAACCCACACCAGGACAAAAAGCCACAAGATTTACAATTGCATGAAAAAGAATAAAATACACCTGGGAATAAATTTAACCAAAGATGTAAAAGACCCATACTCTAAAAACCATAAAGCACTGATGAAATAAATTCAAGAGGACACAAAACAATGGAAAGATATTCCATGCTCATGGACTGAAACAATTAATATTGTCAAAATATCTCTATTGCCCAGAGCAGTCTACAGATTCAAGGCAATCTTCATCAAAGTACCAACAGGATTTTTCATAAAACCAGAAGAATAATACTAGAATTTGTATGGAAAGACAGAAGACCCTGAATAGTCAAAGTAATCTTGAGAGAAAAAGAACAAGGTGGAGGTATCACAATGCCAGATTTTAAAGCCACAGTAATCAAAACAGCATGGTAGTGGCACAAAAACTGACACATAGACCAATGGAACAGAAGAGAGAGCCTAGAAATAAACATACATTTGTATTTTCAGTTCTCTATGACAAAGGAGGCAAGAACATACAACAAGAAAAAGACAGTTTTTTCAATTAATGGTGCTGGGAAAAGTGGACAACTACATGTAAAAGAATGAAACTGGACTACTGTCTAACACAATACACAAAAATAAAATGGATTCAAGACCTAACCAGGAGACCTGAAACCATAAATAACCTAGAAGAGAATACAGGCAGTAATTTCTCTGACATTAGCCATAGCCATATTTCTCGGTATCTCCTATGACAGGAGAAAGATAAGTAAAATTAAATTATTGGGACTAAGCCAAAATAAAAAACTTTTGCACAATGAAGAATCCATCAACAAACCAAAAGACAATCCAATGAATGAGAGAAGATGTTTTCAAATGATTTACCTGATAAGGAGTTAATATCCAAAATATATAAGAACTTATACAACTCAACACTCAAAAAACAAATAATACAATTTAAAAATGGACAGAAGACATGAACAGACAATTCCCCAAAGAAGATATACAGACGGCTAACAGACACATGAAAAGATGCTCAAAATTACTCATCATTAGTGAAATACAAATCAAAACCACAATGAAATCACCTCACACCTGTTAGAATGACTAAAATCAAGAGGATAAGAAACAAGTGTTGGTGAGGATGTGGAGGAAAAGGAACACTCATGCATTCCAGGTGAGAATGTAAATTGGTACAGCCACTGTGGAAAACAGTATGGAGGTTCCTCAAAAAAGTAAAACTAGAAATACCATATAGCCCAGTAATCCCACTATTGGGTATTTACTCAGGGAAAACAGTAATTCAAAAAGATTTATGCACCACTATGTTTACTGTGGCATTATTTACAATAGCCAAGACAAGGAAGCTACCTAAGTGTCCACCAATAAATTAATGGATAAGGAAAATGTGGTATACCTATATAATGGACTATTACACAGCCATAAAAGGAGATGAGATAATGCCATTTGATACAACATGAATGGACCTGGAGGGTATTATACTAGGTGAAACAAGTCAGACTGAGAAAGACAAATATTGTAGGATCCCACTCATAAATGGAATCTAAATAAAGTATAAGCGAACAAAAAGCAGTATCAGAACTATAAACACTAAGAACAATATTATGGTTATCAGAGGGAAGGGAGGTGGGAGATTGGGCAAAATGGGACACAGGGAAAGGGAGATACAGGCCTCCAGTTATGGAATGGATAAATCACAGGAAAAAAAGCAAAGCATAAGGAATATAGTCAATGATATTTTAAAAGCGACTGAATGGGACAGAAGCTAGCTATACTTGTGGTGAACAAAGCATAAGGTATGAACTTGTCAAATTAGTAAGTTGTACACCTAAAACTAACATAATATTGTATGTCAACAACAGTCAAATAAAAATAAATTTTAAAAGCTAGTACAATATCTAAAATGTTTATTTATTTTCCCTTTCTTGGCTACACTCAGAGAAAATCCATGACACTTCTAAGCCACCCAATTAAGGCTGACCCCACAGAAATTCTACAATGGTGAACAGTTCTTTCCAGAATCCCATTTCCCTTCATAATTATTCTGTAAAACAGATCCCACACCACAGGTACAACACATAAAATAAATGCTAAAATTTAGGACTCAAGGTTTAAGAAGTCTAAAACATTTTTGCTTTAGCAGTCTATTTTTTTCCGATCATTTTTCTATAAATAAATACACCCGTGTGTACTTTTCAGAAAAGTATGTAGGAGTACCCACTTGTTTCTCCTCAGAACAGCACGACAGTACGAATGATTATTTACTTCAAAGCCAGAGGTCATATGTTTAATAAAATTGGGTGGGAAAATTTTTTCATAAATAAATATTTAAAAGCCTGCTGAGGACCTTTAAAATGCTCATTCCACATTCAATTGCAGAATTTACTAATGATTTGACTAAATGATAAGTGGTCCTACAAGAAAAAAGCAACATAATAATACACCTTTCAATGGAAGCTTCACCAGTAAAGAGATTTCTTCATAATTACTAAAAGCTAAAGCTTAAAGGGATAGGAAGCAAAACATTTTAGAAGCATCAATAAAGGTCTATCTAAGAGTGAACATAATTATTTATTTAGGAGATTCCTAGACATAGACACGGCAGCCATTGGCACAAAAACCACAGGACTGAGGGGAAATGGAGCAATGGAGAGGCAGTATGTAATGCACAGCAGTGTCCATTCCAGGACAGCAATTTGGACTCAAGCTAGGCCAACAGTGATAGAAAATCATTATCACTGGATGGCTGATTCTTTAACTGTGTCTGGTTACGGATGTAAGAAAGGTATGTGTGGCCTGGACTTGTTAACTACTGTTTTTATCCCAAGCATCACATGCTAATTGGTTAACCCAGAACTGCCAGGACCATCATAGCTTCTTCTCACATCAAGTACCTTATCACTGATGGTTAGAAAACAAACCAAAATACAATCATTTTTTTTTTTAATTTGAAACAAAAAGTCGATGTCTAAAGTAGAAAAGAATTAAAAACCTATTTACATAATACAAATTCTTGGTATATAAGGATTTTTTTCAGCAAGAGAAAAAGCTCTAATTCAACCTCTGAATAATCTGATGGATGATTCTCTATCGAAGGAGCTTATCAAGAAAAAAGATAAATCATTATATCCTCTATGCAATATCAAAATGCCAAGTTACAGACACTAAATATACATAATTTTGTCAATTATACTTTAATAGAACTGAAGAAAAATTCATATGGAACCACAAAAAAACCCTAAAAGAACCAAAGAATTTTGAACAAAAAGAACAAAACTGGAAGTCTATTTCCTGATTTCAAAATAAGTTACAAAACTATAGTATTCACAACAGTACGGTGCCAACATAAAAACGGACATACAAATCAAGAGAACAAAACACCCAGAAACCAACATACACACATATTGTCAACTGGTCTTCCACAAAGATCCCGAGTATACACAATGGGAAAAAGATAACAACTTTAATAACAGTGCTGAAAAAACCCCATGTACCTACATGCAAAAGAGTAAAATTTGACCTTGATCTCACATTATACAAAATTTATACAAAATGAATTAAAGATTTAAATGTAAGACCAGAGCGGTGCCTGTGTGGCCCAGTAGGTTAATCACCTGACTCATGATTTTGACTCAGGTCATGATCTCATGGATCCTAAGATGAAGCCCTGGGTTGTGCTCTATCCCTCTGCCCCTCCCTGCCTTGCACTCACTCACTCTCTCAAATAAGGAGATAGTTATAAAAAATAAAAAGTAAATAAATAAAAGATCAGAAACCATAAAAATCCTAGAAGAAAACATAAGGAAAATTTTCTGAACATTGATGGTGGCAATGGTTTCTTTGATATGATATCAAAGGTATAGGCAACAAAAGAAAAACAGACATATGGGACTACATCAAACTAAAAAACTTCTGCAAAGCAAACAATCAACCAAACCAAAAAGCAAACTAGAGTGGGAGAAAATACTGACAAACAATTCATCTTTTAAGGGGTTAATTTCCAAACTCTACAGAGACCTCCAACAACATAATAAAAATAATAATAATAATAATCTATTTTAAAGATTGGCATAGGACCTGAATAGATATGTCTCCAAGGATAACATATAAATTGCCAACTGGTATACGAGAGGTACTGAATACACTAATCACCAAAGAAATGCAAATCAAAACCATAATGAGCTATTATCTCATAGCAATTAAGATGGCTATTATCAAGTAGCAAAAGATAACTAGTATCAGTATGGATACAGAGAAAACACTTTTACACTGAAGATGTCAATATAAACTGATGCAGTCACTATGGAAAACAGTATAGAAGTTCCTCAAAAAATTAGAAGTACCATATGATCCAGCAACCCATTTCTGGGTATATATCCAAAGGAAAGAATCAGGATCTCAAAGACTTATTTGCACTCCCAAGTGTACTGCAGCATTATTCATAATAGCCAAGACACAGAATTTCTAGCTAGTGGAGACAAGATGGCGGGGAAGTAGGAGGAGGTGCCGTTTCAACCTGCACTCTAAAGTGAGCTGATTACCTACCAAAGAACTTTGATCACCCATGAAATCAGCCTGAAATCAGAATTATACATGTCTGGATCTCTACAGGGGCAGAAGACACCAGTGGGCAGGTAAAGCGGAATGGGAAGGTCGGACTGATATTGGAAGATAAACAAAAGGGGGAGGGAGCCACCAGAGGTGACCCATTGGAAAGTAATACCCCAATACAAGAGTGCCCTGCGTCTGGGGACCAGCATTAACTTAGAGTCTGGTTGAAAACACTCAAAAAGAGCAAAGGATCGCAAGGGGAAATTGTGGGAATTGGGGCGGATAGGGACAGGGGCTTAAGTCCCCAGACTCAGGACAGCCACCCCTGGGGCTAAGCCAGAGAGAGTGCGGCGGAGAAACCAGGTCTTGGTCCCTGAGCCGCTAGCGTGCCTGAGAGCGTGTGGGGTCCCACTCCCGTGAGGGGCTGGGAGCCTCGCCAGCCGGCAGAAGCACAGCCTTTTTGTAGTCCCCACGCGAGCGCCGTGCCATGCTATCAGAGACTGAATCACGCCCTACACCCTCCCCTGAGAGAGGTGCACGCAGGCGCCAGTCCGGCGCTCTTGGACCCGGAAAGACCAGGCAATCCTAGCCCGGGCCAGCGGGAAAATCTCAGTGTGCGATCGCTGCTTGGAACCTCTCTGGCAGTCCAGAGCTGCCCAGACAGCCACCGCTGTCCTGGTTTTGGGTACAAGCAGGAGTTCCTGTGTCCCCAGGGATCACAATTTGGAACGTGCTCTGCCAGCGGCCGAGAGGGAACTTATGTGTTCTGCAGCACCCAGAGGGGAACAGACTGAGGCTTCTCTCTGAGAGGGAGGTCTGGGTGCAGTTTGCTTTCCTCTAAACCTGCAAAAACCATCAAAAGCTGTCAAGTAGAGAGAGAAAAAAAAAAAAAAAAGAACAAACATAAAAAACCTCTAGAGAACAAAAGCCTGAAAAACTGGTTTCCTCAGAGCCCACCCACTTCAGAGGGGCGGGAGGACTTAACTCAGGGAACAATGCCTGAAAACACACGTCGAAGGCCCCTCCCTTAGAAAGCCAACCAAGAAAAAAAAAAAGGAAAAAAAAAAAAAAAGACAAGAGAACCACCACCACTACTTCATAGATACAACTTTTATTTTTAATTTGTTCCCACTATTCTGGTTCATTTTTTTATACATAATTTAACCTATTTACTATCACAGTGAGATGTCCAGTACATTAAATTCCATATTAACCTTTTAACCTGAACTTTTTGATACATATACCCGTGTTTTTCTTTTGCTTTTCTATTTAATTTTTTTAAATTTTAGTTTAGTTTAATTTAGTTTATTCTTTTTTTATTTTTTAATATTCATATAGAGTTCAACTTCATGGTAATCCCCTTTCCCCAATCAATGCTACCCCTATAGGTAAACCAATTTTTAATCCCCCTTTATCTTATGAAAGTTGAATCCTTTAACAAAGATATCAAGATACATCCAGGAAGAATCAAAATAACCTACCTCACCCACACTGAGAATTTATAACCACTCTCCCATCTTTTTCTTCCGCCAGTGTTTCTGTGTATTTGTGTTTGTCCTGATAGTATATAAATCTTATACTTGGGGTTATTTTTGATGAGGTTCTTTTTTTTCTTTTTGCTTTTATATATATTTTTTTTTCTCTTGTCATATACTTTTATCAGTCTTTTTGTCTGTTTTTGTTTGTATACATCATAAATCTTACCTTGGGGCCCATTTGGGCTGAGCCTTCTCTTTTATCTTTCTTTTTTTTTCCTGTCTCTCTCTCTCTCTCTCTCTCTCTTTTCTTTTCTTTTTTCTTTCTTTTTTCTTTCATTTGCGTGGGGACTCCTGATTGCTCAGAAATGTTCAAGGGTACACCTTAACGGCACCATGGTCGATACATCCAGCTACATCCAATGAACCATCTCTCACCAAAATGACTAGGAGGAGGAATGCCCAACAGAAGAAAAATTCAGAGGATGGGCCTTCCGCAACAGAGCTAATGGCTACCGACATAGACAATATGTTGGAAAGGGAATTCAGGCTAACAATTATCCAAGCAATAGCTAGGTTGGAGAAAGCCATGGATGACCAAACGGAATTGATTAGGGCAGAACTGAAAGCCACCAGGGATGATGTTCACAATGTTAGGGCAGAACTGAAAACCACCACTGATGATGTTCACAATGCTCTCAATGAGTTCCAATCTAATCTAAATTCTCTAAAAGCTAGGGAACTGAGACAGAAGATAGAATTAGTGATCTGGAGGACAAACATATAGAGAGAAAGGATCAGGAGGAAGCCTGGAACAAACAGCTTAGAAGCCACGAAAACAGAATCAGGGAAATAAATGATGCCATGAAACATTCCAACGTCAGAATTATTGGAATCCCTGAAGGGGAAGAGAAAGAAAGAAGTCTAGAACATATAGTGGAACAAGTTCTCCATGAAAATTTTCCCAATCTCGTGAAAGGAACCAGCATTCATGTACTAGAGGCAGAATGGTCTCCCCCCAAGATTATAGATTCTCGAAAGTCCTAGAGACGGCTAATAGTAAGAATGAAGAATTATAATTGTAGGCAGGCCCTCCTGAAGGCAGCTAGGATAAAGAAGCTCTTTACATACAGAGGAAAGCCCATCAGAATAACATCAGACCTGTCCACAGAAACCTGGAAAGCCAGAAAGGGCTGGCAAGATATATTCAGGGCACTAAATGAGAAGAACATGCAGCCAAGAATACTTTATCCAGCAAGACTGACATTCAAAATAGATGGAGAGATAAAGAGTTTCCAAGACCAGCAAGGCTTACAAGAGTATGCGACCACCAAGGCGACACTGCAGCAAATATTAAGGGAGGTTCTATAAAAGAGGAAAAAGCCTAAGAATATCATGGAACAGAAATATAGAGACAGTCTACAGAAAGAAAGACTTCAAAGGTAAAACGATATCAATAAAAACGTATCTACCAATAATCACTCTCAATGTGAATGGTCTAAATGCGCCCATAAAATGACACAGGGTTGCAGATTGGATAAAACAACAGGACCCATCCATGTGTTGTCTACAAGAGACCCACTTTGAACCTAAGGATACACCCAGACTGAAAGTAAAGGGATGGAGAAGCATCTTTCATGCCAATGGGCCTCAAAAGAAAGACAGGATCGTGATTCTCATATCAGATAAATTAGATTTTAAACTAAAGGCTGTAGTCAGAGATACAGAAGGACACTACATAATTCTTAAAGGGACTATCCACCAAGATGATCTAACAATTGTAAACATTTATGCCCCCAATATGGGGGCATACATAACTACATAAGACAACTCTTAATTAAGATAAAGAGTCATATTGATATGAATACATTAATAGTAGGAGATCTTACCACGCCTCTCTCAGTAATAGATCATCCAAGCAGAAAATCAATAAAGAAACAAGAGCATTGAATGACACATTGGTCCAGATGGACCTCATAGATATATACAGAACATTCCACCCTAAAACAACAGAATACTCATTCTTCTCAAGTACACATGGAACCTTCTCCAGAATAGACTACAAACTGGCTCACAGAGCAGGGCTCAACCAATACCAAAAGACTGAGATTATTCCCCGCATATTCTCAGATCACAATGCTTTGAAACTGGAGCTCAATCACAAGGAAAAGTTTGGAAGGAACTCAGATACCTGGAAGCTAAAGACCACCTTGCTTAAGAATGCTTCGATCAACCAGGAGATCAAAGAAGAACTTAAACAATTCATGGAAACCAATGAGAATGAAGACACTTCGGTCCAAAACCTATGGGATACAGCAAAGGTGGTCCTAAGGGGAAATACATAGCCATCCAAGCCTCAGTCAAAATTGAAAAATCCAGAATACACCAGCTGTCTCCACACCTTAAAGAACTGGAGAATCAACAACAAATCAAACCAACTCCACACATAAGAAGGGAAATAATCAAGGTTAGAGCAGAAATCAATGAGATAGAAACTAGAGATACAGTAGAACGTATCAATGAAACTAGAAGCTGCTTTTTTGAAAGAATCAATAAGATCGATAAACCATTGGCCACACTAATCCAAAAGAGAGAAAGCTCAAATTAATAAAATTATGAATGAAAAGGGAGAGATCACAACTAACACCAAGGAAATAGAAACAATCATCAGAAGTTATTATCAACAGTTATATGCCAATAAGTTAAGCAACCTAGATGAAATGGATACATTCCTGGAAAACTATAAACTCCCAAAATTGAACCAGGAAGAAACTGACAACCTGAATAGACCGATATCTAATAACGAGATTGAAACAGTGATCAAAAACCTTCCAAAAAAACAAGAGCCCAGGACTTGACAGACTCCCTGGGAAATTCTACCAAACTTTCAAAGAAGAAATAACACCTATTCTCCTGAAGCTGTTTCAAAAAATTGAAGCAGAAGGAAAACTTCCAGACTCTTTTTATGAAGCCAGCATTACCCTGATCCCCAAACCAGGCAAAGACCCCACCAAAAAGGAGAATTTCAGACCAATATCCCTGATAAATATGGATGCTAAGATTCTCAACAAGATCCTAGCAAACAGGATCCAACAGCACATTAAAAAGATTATCCACCATGACCAGGTAGGATTCATCCCTGGGTTACAAGGATGGTTGAACATTCGCAAATCAATCAATGTGATAGAACAAATCAGTAAGAGAAGAGAGAAGAACCACATGGTCCTCTCAATTGATGAAGAAAAAGCATTTGACAAAATCCAGCATCCGTTCCTGATTAAAACGCTTCAAAGTATAGGGATAGAGGGAACATACCTGAACTTCATACCATCTATGAAAGACCCACAGCAAACATCATCCTCAATGGGAAAAAGCTCGCACCCTTCCCGTTGAGATCAGGAACATGACAAGGATGTCCACTCTCACCACTCTTGTTCAGCATAGTATTAGAAGTCCTAGCAATAGCAATCAGACAACAGAGAGAAATAAAAGGTATCCAAATTGGCAATGAAGAAGTCAAACTCTCTCTCTTCGCAGATGACATGATTCTTTATATGGAAAACCCAAAAGACTCCACCCCCAAACTACTAGAACTCATACAGCAATTCAGTAATGTGGCAGGATACAAAGTCAATGTACAGAATCAGTGGCTTTCTTATACACTAACAATGAAAATACAGAAAGGGAAATTAGAGAATCGATTCCATTTACTACAGCATCAAGAACCATAAGATACCTGGGAATAAACCTAACCAAAGAGGTAAAGGATCTGTACTCGAGGAACTACAGAACACTCATGAAAGAAATTGAAGAAGACACAAAAAGAGGGAAGACCATTCCATGCTCTTGGATCGGAAGAATAAACATTGTTAAAATGTCTATACTGCCTAGAGCAATCTGTACTTTTAATGCAATTCCGATCAAAATTCCACCGGTATTTTTCAAAGAGCTCGAGCAAATAATCCTAAAATTTGTACGAAATCAGGAGAGACCCCAAATTGCTAAGGAAATGTTGAAAGAGAAAAACAAAACTGGGGGCATCACGTTACCTGATTTCAAGCTTTACTACAAAGCTGTGATCACCAAGACAGCATGGTACTGGCATAAAAACAGACACATAGACCAGCGGAACAGAGTAGAGAGCCCAGATATGGACCCTCAACTCTATGGTCAAATAATCTTCGACAAAGCAGGAAAAAATATACAGTGGAAAAAAGACAGACTCTTCAATAAATGGTCCTGGGAAAACTGGACAGCTATATGTAGAAGAATGAAACTCGACCATTCTCTTATACCATACACAAAGATAAACTCGAAATGGATAAATGACCTCAATGTGAGACAGGAATCCATCAGAATCCTAGAGGAGAACATAGGCAGTAACCCCTTCGATATCAACCACAGCAACTTCTTTCAAGATATGTCTCCAAAGGCAAAGGAAACAAAAGCAAAAATGAACTTTTGGGACTTCATCAAGATCAAAAGCTTCTGCACAGCAAAGGAAACAGTCAACAAAACAAAGAGGCAACCCACGGAATGGGAGAAGATATTTGCAAATGACAGTACAGACAAAAGGTTGATATCCAGGATCTATAAAGAACTTCTCAAACTCAACACACACAAAACAGATAATCATGTCAAAAAGTGGGCAGAAGATATGAACAGACACTTCTCCAATGAAGACCTACAAATGGCTATCAGACACATGAAAAAATGTTCATCATCACTAGCCATCAGGGAGATTCAAATTAAAACCACATTGAGATACCACCTTAACACCAGTTAGAATGGCCAAAATTAGCAAGACAGGAAACAACGTGTGTTGGAGAGGATGTGGAGACAGGGGAACCCTCTTACACTGTTGGTGGGAATGCAAGTTGGTGCAGCCACTTTGGAGAACAGTGTGGAGATTCTTAAGAAATTAAAAATAGGGGACGCCTGGGTGGCTCAGTTGGTTAAGCAGCTGCCTTCGGCTCAGGTCATGATCCCAGTGTCCTGGGATCGAGTCCCACATCGGGCTCCTTGCTCGGCAGGGAGCCTGCTTCTCCCTCTGCCTCTGTCTGTCAGTGCTCACTCTCTCTCTCTCTCTCTCTCTGACAAATAAATAAATTAAAAAAAAAAAATCTTTAAAAAAAAAAGAAATTAAAAATAGAGCTGCCCTATGACCCTGCAATTGCACTACTGGGTATTTACCCCAAAGATACAGATGTAGTGAAAAGAAGGGCCATCTTTACCCCAACGTTTATAGCAGCAATGGCCACGGTCACCAAACTGTGGAAAGAACCAAGATGCCCTTCAATGGACGAATGGATAAGGAAGATGTGGTCCATATACACTATGGAGTATTATGCCTCCATCAGAAAGGATGAATACCCAACTTTTGTAGCAACATGGATGGGACTGGAAGAGATTATGCTGAGTGAAATAAGTCAAGCAGAGAGAGTCAAGTATCATATGGTTTCACTTATTTGTGGAGCATAACAAATAACGTGGAGGACACAGGGAGATGGAGAGGAGAAGGGAGTTGAGGGAAATAGGAAGGCGAGATGAACCATGAGAGACTATGGACTCTGAAAAACAATCTGAGGGTTTTGAAGGGGCAGGGTGGGGGGGAGGTTGGGGGAGCCAGGTGGTGGGTATTAAGGAGGGCACGTATTGCATGGAGTACTGGGTGTGGTGTAAAAACAATGAATTCTGTTACACTGAAAAAAAATTAAAAAAAAAAAATAGCCAAGACATGGAAGCAACCTAAATATCAATAGATGAATAGGATTTTTAATGTGATATATACTTACAGTAGAATATTTTTCAGCTGTAAGAAGGAAATCCTACTATTTGTGACAACATAGATAAACCCGTAGGACATTATGGTAAGTGAAATAAACCAGAAAAAAGTCAAATACTACCCAGGTCAAATAGAAACACTACTTATATGATGAATCTAACATAGTCAAATGTATGGAAGTAAAGATTAAAACAGCAGTGTTCATGGGCTTGGGGAAAAGGAAAACAGGGAAGTATTAGTCAAATGTTAAAAAGTTTCGGTTATGAAAGAAAGATAACTATAGTGCCTATAGTTCATAATATCATGTTGTATATTTTAAAAATTTGCTCAAAATAGGTATCATGTTAAGTGTTATCAAAAAATAATAAATCAGGGCACCTGGGTAGTTCAGTTGGTTAAGTTTCTGACTTTTTTTTTTAAGATTTTATTTATTTGAGAGAGAAAGAAAACATGCATGCAAGCAGGTGGAGGGGCAAAGAGAGAGAATCTAAAGCGGACTTCTCACACTGAACATGGAGCTTGACTTGGGGCTTGATTCCACACCTGTATTATCATGACCCAAACCAAAACCAAGAGTCAGACATTCAACTGACTGAGCCCCCAAGTGGCCCTAATTGTCTGATTCTTTTTAATTTTTTTTTTAATTTATTTATTTGTTAGAGAGAGAGCGAGCGAGCGAGCACAGGCAGACAGAGTGGCAGGCAGAGGCAGAGGGAGAAGCAGGCTCCCCGCCGAGCAAGGAGCCCGATGTGGGACTCAATCCCAGGACGCTGGGATCATGACCTGAGCCAAAGACAGCCGCTTAACCAACTGAGGCACCCAGGCGTCCCATCCTAATTGTCTGATTCTTGATTTTAGTTCAGGTAATGATCTTAGGGTTGTGGGACAGAGATCCATATTGGGCTCTGCTATAGGCATAGAGCCTGCCTGAAATTCTCTTTGCCCCCTCTCCTACCTTCTCTCACTAAATAATAATGAATCAACAAATAGGGCAGGAGGAAACTTTGAAGGTGACGCATATTTTTATGGCATAGATTATTCCAAAGATTTCACAGATGTATACGTTATCTCTAAAGTTGTGTATATTAAATATGTATGCTTTTTGTAGGTCAACTATACCTCAATAAAATGGTTTTAAAAAAGAAACAAACTAAAAAATGACTGTATTTTACATGTTTAAAGAAACAAAAATTTGATAATTTGACCAGTGTCAAGAAACCGTAAGCAAGGACAAGCAGATTTGAAAAGGAACCAAAAATAAAGCTCCAATAAATAAATGCTATACTAACCTAAAACTAAGAAGTCAATATATAAATTTAGCTGCAGATATAAACTGTGAACTGGAATAGACCTTATAGCAAAAAACACGTAACAGAAAAACAATTAAGCAGTCAAAAAAGGAAAAAAAAGTTTAAGGAGAAAAAAATCACTCACAGAGGGAAAGCAATTATATCAGTAGCTGACCTCTCAAAAGGAAAAAGAAAACAAACAAACAAACAAACAAACAGATGTTGGGCGCCTGGGTGGCTCAGTGGGTTAAAGCCTCTGCCTTCAGCTCAAGTCATGATCTCAGGGTCCTGGGATCAAGCCCCGCATTGGGCTCTCTGCTCAGCAGGGAGCCTGCTTCCCCCCCCCCCCCGCCTACTGGTAATCTCTGTCTGTCAAATAAATAAATAAATAAATCTTTAAAAAAAAAAAACCCAGATGTCATGACAGTTTTCTCTGTGTACTGAGATAAAATAACTATCAACCTACAATTTTATACTTAGCAAAAATATCATCCAAAAAATGAGGATAGATAAAAGGACATTTTCAGACCAAGAAAGCTGCCACAAATAACTCAATTTTTTTAAGCTATACTTCAGAAAGACAATGATCCTAGATAGAGAAAAAAGATAAAATAAAGAATGATGGAAAACAATCCTGGTAAATATGTGAGTAAATCTAAAGAAACACTGAATATAAAATAAGAATGTCCCATGTGCAGGTGTGTGGGAATAGGCTCAAAATAAAATAAGCTTTATATAGTTAAGAGAATTATGAGTTAATGTCTTCTTATGTTCATGAATTTAGACTTGCCAAACTTAGCAAATAAAAATCCATTTTTATACATTACTTATGTAAAACTCAAATTTAACTGGGTACCTTACATTTTATATGGTAACCCTATATGAACTATTCTGGAGGAAAGAATATATAAATATTAAGAACTACCAGTAAGGGGGCATCTGGGTGGCTCAGTCGGTTGGGCGTCTGCCTTCAACCCAGGTCATAATCCTAGGGGTACTGGGATCGAGTCCCACATCGGGCTCCCTGCTCAGTGGGGAGCCTGCCTCTCCCTCTGCCTGCCACTACCCCTGCTTGTGTTCTCTCTCTCTCTCTGACAAATAAATAAAAATCTTAAAAAAAAAAAAAATTACAAGTATACTATTATAAAATCAATCAATGTAACTTACACTTACAGACTGAAAAGAAAAATGATATGACAATTTCAGTAAATACAGAAAAATCAGTCCATAAAATTCAATAGCCACGAATGATAAACTCTAAAATGAAAACAAAATGGACATTGTTTTTAATCTGACTAAAGGATTAGGGAAATCCTTAGTAAATGTCGTATTTACTGATAAAATGAAATCATTTTCTTTATATTCAGAAATGACATAAGAATGGTTGCTACATTACTTCTATTCAATATTGTACTGGAAGTTCTGACCATTAGAATAAGAGTAAAAAAGAAAATTAAAAGTGATCACAATTAGAAAACAAGTCATTATTCTCAGAAAATATAATTACTACTTAAAAAACAACAATCTATAGGCAATTGTTAGTAAGAGTGTAACAATGTTGCTGGAAATCAAAACAAATATTTTTAAATACAATTATAAATGGTTGTATTTCTATGTATCAATGGAAAATAGTTTTTAATATCATTTTTCTATATAGCACAAAAATATACAAAATACCTAGAAATAAAACAAAAACAGGAAAGGAAAATTATTATAAGGAAAATTATTAATTTTCATAATGAAAATAAAGAAAATATTGAAGGGAAAGATAGGCCCTGAATCCAGGAACATACATCCTATGTACGCACACACAATCACATAAACACATGTGATTCTTAGTAACAGAACAAAAGTTCCTGTTTAGTGAGAAAGGGATTCTTCTTTTTTTCAAGTTTTTATTTAAACTCCAATTAGTTCTCATATTATTTTGAGGTGCTGAATTTAGTTATTCATCACTTACATACAGCACCACCCAGTGTTCATCACAAGCACTCTCCTTAATCCCCATCACCTATTTAACCCATTCATTCCACCCTTCCACCTCCCCTTTGGTAACGGTGAAGTTTGTTCTCTATAATTAAGTCTATTACTCCATTTTCCTCTCTTTTTCACCTTTGTTAGTTTGTTTTGTTCCTTAAATTACCCATATGACTAAAACCATATGGTATTTTTCTCTCTCTGACTTATTTTGCTTAGCATAATACTCTCTAGCTCCATCTACATCATTATTTCAAGCAAGAGGGGGTTTTTGGGGGGGTTTTGTTGTTGTTGTTGTTGTTGTTTTATGGAAACCAGAAGAAATAGAAAACTCAAACAGACTGGTAACGATCAGAGAAATTCAATCAGCAATCAAAATCTCCCAACACACACACGGAAGTCCAGGTCCAGATGGCTCCACAGGTAAATTCTACCAAATATTTAAAGAAAAGTTAATACCTATTCTTCTCAAACTTTTCCAAAAAATACAAATGGAAGGAAAATTCCCAAATTCATCATATGAAGCCAGTATTACCCTGATACTGAATCCAGATAAAGACTCCACTAAAAAAGGGAACATCAGGCCAATATCCCTGACGAACATGGATGCAAAAATCTTCACTAAAATGCTAGCAATTTAAATTCAACCGTACATTAAGGAATCATTCACCACAATCAAGTAGGATTTATTCCCAGGTTGCAAGAGTGGTTCAACATTTGTACATCAACCGATGAGATACACCACATTATTAAAAGAAAAGATAAGAACAGTATGATCCTTCCCACAGATGCAGAAAAAGCATTTGACAGAGTACATCCATTCATGATAAAAAAACCTTCAACAAAGTAGGTTTAGAGGGAACATACCTCAACATAATAAAGGCCATATACAAAAAATCCACAGCTCAAGTCATCCTCAATAGGGAAAAACTGAGAGATTTTCCTCTGTAGTCAGGAACCAAACAGGATGTCCACTCCCACCACTGTTATTTAACATAGTACTGAAAGGCCTACCCACAGCTATCAGACAACAAAACAAGTAAAACTGGCAAGGAAGAAGTCAAATTTTCACTATTTGCAGATGACATGATATTCTATACAGAAAACCTGAAAGATTTCACCAAAAAATTGCTAGAAGTAACACATGAATTAAGTTGCAGGATAAGAATCAACGTACAGAAATCTGTTGCATTTCTATATACCAATAATGAAGCTGTGGAAAGAGAAATCAAGGAATCAATCCCATTTACAAGTGCACCAAACACTGCAAGATACCTAAGAATAAACCTAACCGGAAGTAAAAGATCTATACTCTGAAAACTATAAAACACTGATGGAAAAAATTGAAGATGACACAAAGAAATGAAAAAATATTCCACGCTCATGGATCAGAAGAACAAATATTGTTAAAATGTCTACACTACCCAAAGCAATCTACACATTTAATGCTATCTCTATCCAGATACCACCAGTTTTTCACAGAGCTAGAACAAACAATCCTAAAACCTGCATGGAACCACAAAAGACCCTGAATAGCCAAAGCAGTCTTGAGGAAGAGGGTCAAAGCTACAAACATCACAATTCTGGACTTCAAGCTCTATTAAAAAACTGTACTCATCAAGACAGTATGGTACTGGCACAGAAATAGACACATAGATTAATGGAACAGAAAGGAAAACCCAGAAATAAATGAACTGACAACTACATGTTAATTAATCCTTAACGAAATAGGGAAGAATATCCAATGGGAAAAAGACAATCTCTTCAACAAACAGTACTGGGAAAACTGGACAGTAGCATGCAGAAGAATCAAAATGGACCACTTTTTTACACCATACACAAAAATAAATTCAAAATGGATGAAAGGCCTAAATGTGAAACAAGAAACCATCAAAATCCTAGAGAACAGATAGTAACCTCTTTGACATTGGTAATACCAACTTCTCACTAGATATGTCTCCTGAGATGGGAAACAAAAGCAAAAATGAATCACTGGAACTTCATCAAGATAAAAATCTCCAGCACAGCAAAGGAAACAATCCACAAGACTAAAAGGCAAACTACTAAATGGGAGAAGGTATTTGCAAATGGCATATCTGATAAAGGGTTAGTATCCAAAAATCTATAAAAAACTTATCAAACTCAACACCCAAAAAACAAATATCCAGTTAAAAAATGGGCAGAAGACATGAATAGACATTTCTTTCAAGAAGGCATCCAGGGGAGCCTGGGGCTCAATGGCTTAAGCCTCTGCCTTTGGCTCAGATCATGGTCTCAGGGTCCTGGGATTGAGTCCCACGTCAGGCTCTCTGCTTAGCGGGGAGCCTGCTTCCCCCTCTCTCTCTGCCTGCTGCTCTGACTACTTGTGATCTATGTCAAATAAGTAAATAAAATCTTAAAAAAAAAAAAAAAAGGACATCCAGATTGCCAACAGACATATGAAAAGATATTCAACATCACTCTTCATCAGGGAAATACAAACCAAAACTACAGTGGGATATGCCCTCAAACCAATCAAAAAGGCTAAAATTAACAACACAGGAAACAACAGGTGTTGGCAAGGATGTGGAGAAAGAGGAACCCCTTTACAGTGCTGTTGGTGAGAATGCAAACTGGTGCAGCCACTCTGGAAAACAGGATGGAGATTCCTCCAAAAGATAAATACAGAACTACTGTACTATCCAACAACTGCAGTACTAGGTATTTACCCAAAAGATACAAAAATACTAATTCATAGCAGCATTATCAATAATAGTCAAATTATGGAAAGAGCCCAAATGTCCACTGACTACTGAATGGACTGTGTGTGTGTGTGTGTGTGTGTGTGTAATGGAATTACTCATCCACAAAAAAAGATGGATTCTTCAAACATGGTACAAGGGCAACTGGTTTTCATACAAAAAAAAAAAAAAAAAAGTGGATCATCACAAAGAAAAAATACAGTTTAAAAACATAATTGAGAGGAAATTTTAAAAATTTGAATATGAAGAAAAACATTCATTACTCTGAGATACAAAAAGTACATATCCTAAAGGCAATGATAAATTTGACTATAGTAAAATTAAGAACTCTTGTTCATCAAAGTTAAACAAGTCACAAACTAGGTGAAGATATTATCAACATACCTAAACCACAAAAACTATAAATACCCTATCAATCATTAAGGAAAAGACAAAAATTCAAATAGGAAAAAGTTGACAAAAAATAAAGGACTTTTCACAGGGATCACAAAATCTCTATATAAATGTACAAAAAATATTCAGCTTCACTAATAGTCAAGAAATGAAAATGAAAATCACTTTCAAATACTCATTCATACCCTCAAATTTGTAAAACTTAAGAAGTCAGATGATACCAAGTATTGGCAAGGTTGTACATTCATGAAAATTCTCCAGTGCTAGGAGGGAAATTAGAACTGCCCTAGGGGCAAGTTCGGCATTACCAAATAAAGCAGATCATGTGCAAACCCTACTTATCCATCAGTTCCATGTCTGTGTGTCAAGCAGAGAAACATCCCTGCAGATATGTTTCAAAAGCATGGCAAAAATCAAGCAACAAAGCACAGTGTTTCTGAGCATGGACTATGTAGCTAAGCTCTTAACATTGAAATTTCATCTTTGTTGTAACCTAGTTAATTAATCAGCATTTGATGCTCCAGTCTCCTCATCTGTAAGTTGATAATAATAGTGCCTAGCTCATAGGCTTATGCTGGTATTTAAAGGAGTTGATATATAAAGTTCTTGCAACAATGCCAGGCTACAGTATTATAGCTTAAGCTGTTGTTATTATTATCCCCAGCAGCATCAATAACAAAAAAAAAAAAAAAATCCTGCAGAAATTTATTACTAGCAGAATGGATAAATAACCCATTCATCATGTATACATACATGAAAATATCCTTATGAATACTCACATGTGTATACAGATCAACACAATGGAATACTTATAGCATAGTAAAAGTAGATTACCATATTAACAGAAAAAAAAATAAGATACATACAATATGATTCCATTTATGTGATTTTTTATTTTTATTTTTTGTGACTTTTTTTTAAAAGGCAAACTGACATATTGATCAGAGAAAAAAAAATTTATAAAATTAGAAAAGTGAGAATTTACAATTTTAGAAACATAGAAATCGTAATTCAGAATAGCGGTGCCTTCTTGGAACCTAGAAGGGGCCCAGAAACTAGAAGAATCATGAGGCAGGGTGGGTAGTCCTTTAGGGTAGTAATAATGTCCTATTTCTTAGCCTCAGTGATGGGGAAATGGGGATTTATTGTGCCTCCAAAATTAATATACCTTTTAACACTTTATCTTCTCTACTTTACTAAAGCTTTTTTTGTATAAAATACTCCACAAACTTGGGGCATAAATATGACTTATTTGCTTTCACTTTTAAATTAATTGCTTTACTTATAATTTCGTTATAAATAAGAAAATGATTTTCTTTCTCAAAAACCACATCCTTTTGAAATGTTCCAAACATGGGATTTTTCTTCCATACCTAAAAAACCAAGATATGAGAGTCCTGGATATTAGCTTTCTCCCATTTCTACTCTTTTTACAATTACAAAGCAGTGTTTAAAGCTGATACGAAACAACATCCAAGACAATGCTGATGCAATCTGACCCCAACAGGTAATTCCTGTTGCACACATCTCTTCTTGTCAACAGCAATTTCTGAAATGAGGCTGGGGGAGCAGTAGAAATAAAGAAAGGACTGAGAAGAAAATGAAGAATGGAATTATGAGCAAGAGAAAAACATTTACCACCTTAGGGGTCAAACTGAGAATAGCAAAACCAAACCAGCCTCAAATAGCTCATTATCTGTCCTTAGTAATATTAACCACTATAATAACATTTCCTCTAACAGGAAACAAACTCTGGTAACATTAAGGCTGAAGTATTTATTTTGAATTTCCTATTTTCTCCATACAAAGTAATGTGTTTCATTGGAGTGTCAGCCACCCGCACAGGGCGGCTTAGGATCCATGGAAAGAATGAGTTACTAGACTGGGAGTTTCTAATGGAGAAAGTCAGAAAGTGAAGAGGGGAAATGGCATTTTTAAAATGCTTATTAGATGTGACATAAAAAATGTATTCTAAGGCCTGTATTACAAAGATTTTACTTATAATTCCAGGGTAAAAAATGTTAGGCATGACTGCACAGCAATGATAAGGCACTGATTTATGTGTAGACCAGAGGAGACAACAATTTTTTGGTTAGACTATTCTATCACACATTATAAAATGGCTTTTCCTTTTTATTGTTTAGTTCAATAAATCTTC
This sequence comes from Martes martes, assembly GCF_963455335.1. NCBI lineage: Eukaryota > Metazoa > Chordata > Mammalia > Carnivora > Mustelidae > Martes > Martes martes. Next base: position 35,813,419 of record NC_137899.1, read on the forward strand.
TTGTCTAATAATCTGTAAATTGCTGGCTCAAGCTACTGGCCAGGATTTCCTCATTGAAATTAAGTCTATGGGAGAGACCCCTGGCACAAAGCAAAATGCTCTACTGAGCACACAATTTTTCTGTCCCTTGCACACCCACTACAATATTTTACTGTGTTTACATACTAAAATAGACTAGAGAAATTTCCACTAATCTTTTAAGTGACAATAACCACCATGAGAACCCCAAGATGTTAAAAAAAAATTTTAAGTGTTTGCAGACCCCAGGTTGGTCATTCTTCCAGTCAGAACAGACACAAGAAAAAAAATGAGGAAAAAAAAAGTTAAAATGTCTAGATAAATTAATAATTATAATTAGAGTGTTACATTTGTGGAGCTGAAGAAAATAGTGAATACTAACAATAGTATGTAAGGGATGAAGAAGAGATCAAAACTCAAGCATTCTATTGCCTTAAAATTCTAAAACCAAGGCTTTGGTAGGTGGGAACTGGAGCAGCTACACACCCCAGAGGGCAATGAGAGAAAAGTGGGGTCAGTACTTTAGAGTCAGAGAGGCAGGAAGTAAAGAAGAAGCAGTTGGCCTAGATGTACGGCAGCAGGAAGCAGCTCAGAACCTCAGAGGCCAAGTCTTCCAGCAACACAGTTTTAGGAATACTGACTCTTGGGAAAGAAGCAGAGTCTTAACCATTTGCTCTGAATACAAACCCTTAAGAAGCACAAGACTGCATACAGTCGTCTTGCAAAATTTCCAGAAATAAAATACATGCATAACTTTACAAAGACTGTCACACACACGTAAGGAAGTAAACCACTTTTAATTAAATCAAGCAAAAACAAAAAAATAACAGATCAAGCAAAAAAGTAATACCTGCAAGCCTGACAGATTTTGAAATTGTCAGTCCCAACATTTAGAAGAACCATGAATGAAATGTTTACATGAACTAACTGGGCAATGGCAAAGATCAGCATAAAATCGAGAAACTAACAGAAATGAATACAACAAAATTTAAAAAAATAGAAATTACAGAAAATCAATTTAAAATAAATAATTCAAAGCATGTTTAAAATAGCAGAAAAGATAGAGTAGAAAAGACAATTAGTGTGCTAGAAGACACATATGAATAATTTATCTAGAATGCAACCACGGAGAGATCAAGAGATAAGACATGTAAAACAAATATGGGAAACATGGAGGACAGAATGAGGAAATCAAATGTTTGTCTGCTGGAATTACTAAAGCTAAGATTGGTGAAGGGGCACTATTCAAAGAGCTAAATCCAGAGGATTTTCTGAAATGGAAGAAAAATATAAATCGACACAATCAAAAAACTGCATCCTAAGGAGAATAAAACAGGAACACCAGTCTTTGCTAGCTTTCTTTCTTTAAACTCAAGTTTCTCATTTCTCCAAGATATTTTGGTTCCTAAAAGGACAGAGAATGGTATTTAGAGATGGTAATCTAAGTAATATGGGTGCTTATTGCTAGAGAGTTAGTTAAAATTTCTAGGTCCTTCAGTAGATGAAGCAAGGAAATATGCAATTCTTTTTCTTTTTTTTTTTTTTGGAAATATGCATTTCTTAAAAGATAAAATACAGCAAAAAGATAAAATACTGAACTCATACCAGTAATTCCTAGTCAAATTTAAATTATCCTACTTTTCCCTCAATCCGAAAATTTTGACTTCCTTGTGATATTAATTACCCCTTAGTTCTTTTATTCTGCTAATATGAGAATAACAATTCCACTATTATAATAAATAGCACAATTGATTAAAAAAGTAATAATTCTTATACAATTTGTTCCTTAGAATATAATCCTGTGTCTGTAGTAAATTCACCAGAATTTTAAATCACTTCTAATTCTTCTCCATGTGATTTATACTATTACAGTGAGTCAAAGTTAGTTAGGTTTATTAGTTTATTCTGTTTTCAGTTTATATACTGTTTTTGTGTTTATCTGTATTAATTTTCTAAGCTTATGTAAAAGTAAACACATTTAAATGGATTCAAAGTCAAACCCATAAAATGTGGTTCAAGCAGTTCATCTTCTATTTATTTGCCTCCACACATTGTTCATCTTTGACAAATGTTCTCATTTATTCATCCATCCTTCTAATATAAGGAAAAATATATAAAGATATATCTATGCATATATTTATATGTTCTATATAATGTACATATATGTTTACACATTATATACTCATATTGTGCATATGTATGTGCATAGATGTACGTATCATATATACTTATATGTGTATGTATATTTATGAATCTAAATATATTTACTTAGCTATAAGTGCTAATACACTATATGATTTTTTCTAACATATTATTTTACTCCATAGTAGTATTTAGAGAAGTTCCTCATTTTATAAAACTTTTATTTAAAACTTCATTCTGTGAAAAAAAAAAATAAAACTTCATTTTGTGGATGTAATAGTTTTTTATAGTCTCAAACTCAAATATCCCATCAAAGGGGACTGGAAAAATAGACAGTCCTATGCAAATATCCTTTTTGCATTTTTGCCTGAGTAACTGTGAGACAGATTTCAGAGGACTTGCCAAGTCAAAAATTAACGTCATCCATAATCTTACTACATATTGCAAACTTTCTCTTTGTAATAGTTGTGTCATTTTGTAGTCCCACTAGCAACATATGAGAGCACCTGTTTCTCTACAGGCTTGATCCAAGAGTATACTGCCAAACTGGAATTTTTGCCAATCTAATAAAAGTGGAATTTCATTGTAGTTTCAATTTGCCTTTTACTTATTGGGCACAAAGTTCAGACTCTTTCATGTTTGAGTCATTTGCCTATCTCTTTTATTATTATTATTATTATTATTATTATGTTCAGTTAACCAACATATAGTACATCATTACTTTTTGATATAGTGTTCAATGATTATTTGCATATAACACCAACTGTTCATCACAACATGTGCCCTCCTTAATACCCATTACCTTGTTACCCCATGTTCTTACCCCCCTCCTTTCTATAACACTCAGTTTGTTTCCCGGAGTCCAGCATCTCCCATGCTTTGTCTCCCTCTCTGATTTCTTCACATTCAGTTCTCCTCCCTTCCCCTGTGGTCCTGCCTCTTTCTTTCAATGAACTGCTCATTTTTCTCTAAAGTTATAATGTTTTTTTCTATTTTTACAAAAAAACTGTGTCATAGTAACTTTATTTCTGAAATTGTTTCTAGTTTATCATTTATCTTTGATTTTGTTTATAATTCTTATGCCATTCCATTTTTAAAAGTGATCAACTACACGAGTTTTTCCTTGAACTATAACTAAATGCAGAAGCAATAAAGTTCTCTCTACTCCCCATTTACAGAGTAATATATTCAGATTTCCTTCTAGTACATTTGTACATTTTGTTCTTTAAATTTGCATTTCTGGTCCATTCGAAATTTATCTTTTGACATACAGTGTGAGAATGAATTGAATTTTATCTTTTCCTTTATGTCTAGTCAGTTATCCCAACATCCCTTATTTAAAAACATCTTTTCCCTCCCTACCGACTTGATACACTGAAACTTACAAAAAATTTTCACAAGGATTAGGATGTATACATAGATTTTCTTATTCTCTTCGCTTGGTCTGAATATCTCTTTAGCTTTCAATAATACACTACTTTAATCTTTATATGTTTTAGTATCTGATAGAGCTAGTTCACCCCACATATCATTATTCTTCTTATCAGGACATTCATGGCTGTACTTGCTTATTTGCTTTTTCAAATGAAAGTAATAGTCAACATGTTTCCACCCAGACAGAGAAAACAATATAATAATTCCAGTAATTCCACTGAGACTGCATTAAGTTTATTAATTTAGAAAATATTAGTATCTGTATGATGTTAAGTCTTTCTCTGAAGAAACATAGTATGTAAACACACCATACAAAACCATTATAATAGTATTGGTTTCCAAGCTTCAAATGTTGAAGAGTTGTATGAGGAAAGCCATAACATACTCCTGAAAGGCACAAAAGCAGCTAGAACAAAAGGGGAGCTATACCATATACATGCATACACAATTCACTATCACAACAATTTTAATCATTGCTTGCAAAACATGACCTCAGTTTTCAGTCCTACTGGCATGACTAGACAACTACAACCCCTTACCATTCAGTCATAAACAACTTTGGAAATATTTAAGTAATGTGCATCCTGCTTTTTTGTCTGAAATCCTTCTGTTGATACTTTCTGGAAATAACATGAAAAGTTCAACATCAAAACATACTGGATGGCTATCAAACTTGGAAGGAAACTGCAGAGTATACAGCAGAGCATCCTTTAAAGAAATGCTCTGTCATTGATGCTGCTGGTGATACAGAGTAGAATTCTGCACGAAAAAGACAGGCATCACAAACCTTAAATCTGAAAGAGCTGGACTCTAGATGCAAGGCTATTTTCGAATACTTCAACACAGAAGTCCTCAAGGGTTCCCAAGACCTTTTAGGGGTATGCAAGGTCAAAACTATTTTAATCATTTTTAGTATGTTATTTGTCTTTCTTCACTACTTTGACATTTGCACTGGTGGTTCAAGAGCAATCATGGATAAAATTGCTGACTCTTCCACACGAATCAAGTGGTACCAAGCTGTACTAGTATTCATATTTTCCACTCCCACACCCTCAAAGTACCAAAAAAATAAAAAAAAAATAAGGGGAAAAATCCAATTTCACTTAAAAATATCCTTGAAGCAGTAGAAATCATTAATATTAATAATAAGTCTCATTAATATTAAGTCTCAATTCTTTGGTACACATCTTTTAAATACTCTGTTTGACAAGGGAGAATTATACAGAAAGTACTTTTCTGCATACTGAAGTAGGATGGTTGCCTTTGGGAAAAGCACCCATGCAACTGTTTGACTTGTGAGCTGAACTAGCTACTTTTTTACAGAACACTATTTTTACTTGTAAGAATGACAGACAAACAAATGATAGTTATTCAGATTGGGGATATTTGGTAGAACATTTCTTAACAATGAACAAAGTGAGGCTGTCAACCTCAAAAAAAAAGAAAACTGACTAGATTGCTGCCAATGATAAAACTGGAACTTTCAAGTGAAAACGATAATTTTAGGAAAACTATCTGCCACCATACATGTTCTCAATCTTCAAAGAATTTACTGGTAAGTTCTATGGTGATATTAGTAAGTGGATTTTTTTATACTATATAATAAAATTTATCAATATTTGGAAAATCCTCATAATTTGGTAAATGATTATATGCTAAATGACTAATGTATGATATAACAGTATCACGTGTGATAAAAGACCATTCAGATAGTAAGATAAAACAATAAATTTTAATGAAATAGAGTAGGACAAGGTTATTGACATGTCTCATTGGCTGATTGGTGGCCCCCCAAAAGGTCCTTGTCTTTATCTCCACAACCTGGACCTTATGTGATAAAAGAGTGAATTACATGTCAAAGATATAACTATTATTATTATTGTTATTTTAAAGATTTTATTTATTTGACAGAGAGAGACATAGTAAGGGAGGAAACAACAAGCAGCGGGAGTGGAAGAGGAGAAAAAGGATTCCTGCGGAGCAGGGAGCCCTATGCAGGGCTCAATCCCAGGTCCTGGGATCATGACCTGAGCCGAAGGCAGACATCTAACAACTGAGCCACCCATGCACCCCTCAAAGATATAATTATAATAAGGATTTTGAGGGAAGCTTATCCTGCATTATGTGGGTGGGCCCTAAATCCAATGAAGATAGTCATAAGAATTAGGCAAAGGCGGGGCGCCTGGGTGGCTCAGTGGATTGAGGCCTCTGCCTTCGGCTCAGGTCATGGTCTCAGGGTCCTGGGATCGAGCCCCGCATCGGGCTCTCTGCTCAGTGGAGAGCCTCCTTCCTCCTCTCTCTTTCTCTGCCTGCCTCTCTGCCTACTTGTGATCTCTGTCTGTCAAATAAATAATAAATAAAATCTTAAAAAAAAAAAAAAAGAATTAGGCAAAGGCAAATGTGACCCTGAGGCAGAGATTGGAGTGATGAGGTCACTAATCAAGGAATGCCAAGAGCCAACAGAATATCCAAGAGGCACAGAACAGAATCTCTCCTCGAGCCTCTTAGAGAAGTACAACCCAGCTGGCACCCCAATTTCAGACTTCTGGTCTCCAGGTTATAAATTTCTGTTATCGATCACTCATTTACAGTAATTTGCTTCAGCAGCAGTAGAAAACTAATATGATATAGTTTCACATTCCACATTGCAACTAACCTTTAAGAAACTGCCATTTAGTAAGTTTCAGCGTAGCATTAAAAAAGGAATATTCACAATTATCTAAAAAGCTATTAAAATATCCCGCTCTTTTCCAGTTACATGTGTGAAAACAGATTTTCTTCATATATTTCCACCAATACCATATAGGGCAGCAGACTGATGCAAAAGCAGATATGAGAATACAGCTGTCTTCTATTAAGCTGGACACTAAAGCAATTTATACAATTGTAAAACAATGCTACTCTAATAGCTATTTTTTATTCTGGAAAAAATAGTTAACTTTTAAAGATTTTATTTATTTATTTGACAGAGAGAGCTCACAAGTAGACAGAGAGGCAGGCAGAGAGAGAGGGGGAAGCAGGCTCCCCGCTGAGCAGAGAGCCCGATGTGGGGCTCCATCCCAGACCCCGGGATCATGACCTGAGCCGAAGGCAGAGGCTTTAACCCACTGAGCCAGCCAGGCGCCCCAAAAATAGTTAACTTTTAAAAGTGCATTTATATTAATAATAGTTTCAGTATAGCTATTTTTAAGTTAATATATAAATATTTTTAAATTTTCTCACTTGCAATTTTTAATATGGTAAATACTGATAGATGAAACCCATATAAACAGAAGTTCTGGGGTGCCAGGGTGGCTCAGTGGGTTAAGGCCTCTTCCTTCAGCACAGGTCATGATCCCAGGGTGCTGGGATCAAGCGGAGCCTGCCGCCCCCCCCCCCCGCCTCTTTGCCTACTTGTGATTTCTGTCAAATAAATAAATAAAATCTAAAAAAAAAAAAACAAAAAAAACAGAAGTTCTTTGGGATCCTTAATAATTTTAAGGAGTACACAAGAGTCCTGAGACTACAAAGATAATTTTACAGTCACCAATATATTATGGTTAAAATTTCCTGTTTTATGTTTTCATAACCGTGATATCTGAGAAAAAAAATCTTTATTTCTATGAATTTAAAAAAACCTTCTTAGGATAAAGTAGAAGAAAAGGAATTCAGAATTCTGTGAGGAGTGTTTTTACAAAGAAGCTAAATTTCAGTATATAAATTGTGTTTATTAAAGGTCCAGAACTTAATAATAAGAGAATAAAATCATTCGACTTTTCAATGAACAAAAGATAAAGAAAGACAGAAATACAGACCTTAAAAAGAAAAGAAAAAAGCCATGGTCAGAACCTGTCTTTGCATTTCTTACACCATTAAAGGCTTACACAGACAAGAATACTTTAAATTCCTATAAACTCTTCCATCCAATTCCCTTACACACGACATTCTTCCTATTCCTTCTCTCTAAACTCCCTCCAAAACTCCTCCCCAGCCTTAACACATCCTTTGATCTTCTCTCCTCTAGCTTTTGCGTCACAAAGCCCTCAAACCCGGTATAGCAACCCTGGAATATCCACAGAGGGTAGAGGAAGAAAGCATGCTCAGTGGGCAAAGCTGGAACCAGAATTTGAAGGTGAAGGTAGGAGAAAGATTCTCACAATGTTAATGATTTTGGTCCTGTTACATAGGCATTCGTTTTCTTCTCCACAAATCACGGATCACCACATAACTTCATCAGTTTTCCAAATTTAACTGCAGGCAAAGGACAGGAAGCATAATCATAATAACCAGAAGTAACAAGATTTTTAAAATATGAACAACATAAAAGTAATGGTACAGTTGACAAAAGTTGAGGTGAAAGCAATGAAGAATAAAGAGAAGGGTAGATTCACAAATTTCTTCATCTAATAAATACTATCTGAAGGGGTAGTTCTCTAAGTGTGCACCCTAGGACAAGCACAATCAGCATCGCCTGGGAACTTATTAGAAAAGCAAATTCTCAAGTCTCACCATAGACCTCCTGTTAAGAGTTTAGCTAAGCTGCTCCATGATAGTGCTGCTTTGGCATTCATCTTCTGTGGCCTACAGGGACCTTGAACTTGCACTGGGGCTCCCTGAGTGCGTGCTCTAGGTAACAGTCCATGGAGTCATGAATAAATACATTCCTGATAGGACTCCTCTAGCCACCATTGTGTTAAGCACTCTCCCCTTCATTCCAGGGCCTTCCCTTTGGGTACCACTAACCGCCCGCCCTCCCATGAAGCCTAGCAAAACACTGCTTTTTTTTGTTTCAACTGACCAGTCTTGCTTTAGCCCAGACATTTCAAAGCACTCCACCCTCAGATCCTAATAAAGTCCTGTGGCCCATGTCCCGTTCTGCCTCTCTCTCTGCCTGCATGCTGCCTTGACCCCCTTTCATGGTCCCTTCGCATATACCATGTGTTTCCTCCAGGATTTATGAGTAATAAGTCAATTCATCTGTAGTTTTCTGTTGACCGCTGACTCACCATATGACAGCCTGACAGCCCAGTCCAGGGCTGTAAGCAGCAATGTTGGTTTAACGAAGTCACAACACTTGCTGAATCATATTCTAGCGACAGTGCCCAGGAATCTGTGTTTTAACAAGCCCTTCAAGCGATTTTAATGCATGCTTAAGTTGGACAAGCATTAGTCTTATCGGATCAAGAAACCGAGGTCTGAGTATTTTAAAAAGAATAACTATAAGAAGAGCTTCTTTATATGATAATATATGTAAGAAAACCAAAAGTAGAGTCTGTTGGGGAGAAAAAAGGCAGGGATTCATATGCATTAATTGCCCTGGTTTTCAGGAGATAGTTAACAAAGGATACCAGGAGTTGATAAATTAACAACACTGATGGAAATGTATTATTGCATTATAATACCAAGAGTTAAAAACAAACAGTTAAAAAGTGGCTGTATCTGAGAAGTGAAACTAAAGACAAATAAGGGGCACATTGATTCTTCACTGTATACCTTCCTCCTGTGTTTTCTTTTTTTAACCAAATTATCACTCTATCATTTGAAATTATGTCCAGCATTCAATTTCCAGATCCCTGTAAATTTTTACACCTAAATATTTATCTGAGCATTTTATTTGGGTTTCTCTTAATACCAAAGATGTAGACTTAAACGATTCCATCTCAATTCTGCCTTCACGGACACTGGTGTGCTAAGGCCAGATGACAACAAGGAATTCCAGTGCCAAAGCAAAATCCGCACTAAAGCTAAGCAGGTAAAGACAACATCACTCAGACTATTACAGTAGGAGACAAAGCCTGAATTCCGCTCTGCTGAAAAAGGCAAGAGGATTTTTAAGTGATAGGGTGAGCTAGAGAAAAGTACTGGGGGACATTAGAGAGGAGGTTCATTAATGGAATGTGTGGAGGACACTGGATTATTTCTGAGTTTCCAGATGTTTCTCTCTGTGTTTATGCCATCTAAGTTTGCTAGTTGGTGCCCATCAAAGTTAGGCTCTTACCCTCCTGCAGAGACTAGGAGATAACGGATATTTTTGTTATTTTCATTTCAAAGAGATGATTCCCAAATCCTTAAGAAAGGCTTCTCCTGGGTTGTAAAACTGGCAAGAGTCTGGGAGAAGATTTACATACATTTCAAGGAGGCAGAGAAAGAATGTACAATGTTAAGTTTTCTAAAGTAAATGCTCTAAGGAAAGCATTTGGGGAGAAAAAAGGCAGGGATTCATATGCATTTATGCCCTGGTCTAGTCCAGTGGAGGGAAATGTTAAGGCCATATCACCAGTCACAATATTCCATATGCTCGGGTGCTGCTCAATATTCCATATGCTCGGGTGAATGCACTTTCCCATGCTGACACCCACTCTCACTTCCCCAGCTCCTCCCAGAGAGCACTGTGCAAAGAACTGTTAATTGGCCCTGGGATAGTCGATAATCCTGTGAGATATTCAGGACAAACAAGCACTCTTGTTCCTCTACCTTTCTTGTGATATGCAGACCACCACTGCCTATAAAAATGGTATTTGACTATAAGCTACTTAGGAAAGACTTTTTTTCCATTGATCTTTTCAGCCTTCAGGTCTTTGCACAGTACCCTACAAATGGATTATGTTCAAATAATAATGATGAATGCAATGAAAAAGTGAACGTACCCTCCCTGAAGATACATATCAAAGAGCCTACAACAGAACCTGAGAATCTATTCAGGGTCACAAACCCCATCTACATAATCTCAGCTCTACTCCATTTCTACCCCTTTTGTTAGACTAACAGTCAAGTAAGTACAGCTTTCAGAACACTGCCACAAGTCCATCTGACCTCTGGACAGCAAAGAGAACCTACAGAGTTCATGCCCATAACTCCCTGATACCATGTAAATATAGGTGGGTTTAAAAAAAAAAAAAAAAAAAAAAAAACAAGCAATCTCTTCAGGAAAAATATGGAGATAACCAAAAGTAAAACTACTTGTTTCATTATGAAGTATTACATGTGCATTTAATGAATCATTTAGCAGATTCCTGACCTTTGTGAGGAATGAAGTTAACATGTTCGCTATTTATCTTACCAAGTATACTGTTGTGGAATATGTCTTCTTATGGATAAGGATCACATCTACTAGTCTAGCCAGGTAAAAATACAAGCAGTAAAAATATATAAGCAGTAAAAATATAAGCATAACAGAGTTATGCACACATAGAGGATTTAGTAAATTGAACTGATCTGAAGTGAATTATTCCTGGCACTCCTGTTTCCCATCTCAAGACAGAATAGAGACTACATCTATGTTGAACTTCACACCACTTTCATAAAATAGGTGACTTCTTTTTGAAAACCAATTCCCAGATTAATTTCAGATCCCTGAATTTTCCAACCACTCAGAACTTAGTCCTATAACACTCCTACCCATATTACCATCTTGAATCATTCGGATATTTATAAACACCTTAAACATATTCAGAATAGCCAGGCCAAAAAAAAAAGAAAAAAAAATTCACAGTTCTACCAGTCAAAAAGAAAAAGAGATAATCACATATGTCAGAGAAGTATGTATTAGCTATCAAATACATATGAGAAATTATAGTTGACCCTTAAACATGGGTTTGAACTGCACAGATCCACTTAAACATGGATTTTTACAGGAGGGCACTGCAAATGTATTCTCGTGATTTTCTTTTCTGAAGTTCACCGTCTTGTAAGAATACATATATAATTTATATCACATACAAAATATGTTACTCCACCTTTTATTTCATCAGTAGGCTTCTGGTCAACAGCAGATTATTAGTATTTAAATTCTGGAGGAGTCAAAAGCTATTTGACTTTTTACTTCCTCAGGATTTGTCATCCCTAACTCTCATGTTGTTCAAGAGTCAACTGTACTCTAAAACTCAGTGGTTTAAAACAAACATTTATCATCTCACCGTTTCTGTGGGTCACAAATTCAGGTGTGGCTTACCTGGGCGGTTTTGACTGAGGATCTCTTATGAGGCTGTAGTCAGGATGTCAGCAGGTATGTGAAAGCTTACCTGAACCCAGAGGATTGGTTTCCGAGACAGTTCACTAACCTGGTGCCAGGTGCTGGAAGGAAGCCTCAGTTCCTCTTCACAAGTTGCTTGAGTGTCATCATGACATGAAGGCTGGCTTCTTCAGGCATGAGCAATCTATGAGAAAACATGACAGGCACAGTATCTTTTATGACCTATCCTCAGAATTCACACACCATTATTTTTGCAATACACTATTGGTTACACGGGTCAGCACTATGCCATATAAGAGGTAACTACACACAGGTGTGAAGAGCAGGAGGTGAAGCTCACTGGGGGCCATTTTGGACGCCAGCCATCCTAATATCCTTCTTTTAACTCTCATCTCTTCTACTTACTAATCAATATCCCCCTCTGGTTTTGCTCCCAGACTACTCCAACATTTGATCTACATCTTCCCTTCTTCTTTTTCACTATTCTAATTCCTTCTTATTCCCTTTACCACCTATTTCACTGCATACCACTCCATAGAAGCTATTTCCTTGAAGATTACCAGTGATGTCCTCCCGCTAAATTAATGACCCTAACCTTTCCTCAGACATTTCCTTCAGTATTTTATAATGTTTGGTGTTACAAATTACCCATCATGAAATTCTCTCATTATCTGGCATATTTAAGAACTTTTCCCATCTCTCCTGTTCCTTACTAGGTTCTTAAAGTGCAGAATGTTCTTTAAGCTCATCCTTCTGGTTTTCTATCTAAGTACAAGTGGGCTGATACTCATTCATTACTTCAGCTACGTCATGTATCATCTGGCCACTAGTGAATCCACATTTCCTTCCCTACTTAGTCATACTATGTCCTTTCTAGCTGCCTATGGACATCCATTCTCTAATCTCTAAACATCATTGTTCCTCCCCTTAATGCCTCTTGGAAGAAGTTTCCTTATTCTATCCGCTCCAACTACACTACCCTAGTCTTCCCTATAACACAACCCGATTAAAACAGCAATATTTTAGCTGCTATACTTACTTGACTCTAACATTGACCTGCTTCTCCTCTAATCCAACTGTCGTTATGTTTTGATTCTAAATCTGAGAAATTCCTTTTATCTCTTCATTTTCCAGCACAAGAGGATTCATTATCATCAACTGCTTTTAAATCTAAACTCCTTAGACTGAGTTTTAAAGCATTTATTATTTTCCCATTTGGCTACCATAACTCATTTCTCATTCCCCTTATTTCTCTTTAGTAAGGTTGATTCATTCACTGCCTCTCAAATATGCAAATTCCATATTTGTCTTTTTAATTCTATTCTCCCCCCAAAACACACACACAATGTTCTTATTCATTGCTTCCATCCTCCTAATTTTTGTAGGTCTACCTCAAATTCTACAGTCTCAATGAAATCTTTTCTAACTACTTTAGTTCATACTGAGCTATTTGATTTTTGGGTTCCTAAGGCTTGATTAGGCATCCATACCTTCTTTCCTTCATGTGTTCTAGAGCTAAGTTGCAAGCTTCTGAAGACTGGAGTCATATCTTACATTTCTTATTTCCTTTAAAACACCTAACATAGTCCATAAGTAACATGCAACGTGCTTAGCACATAATAGGCCATGAATAAATATTTATTGGTTAACTAAATAAGGAAAATAACTAGAAAACTCCCATATCATTTGGTAGAATGACTACAGGCAAAGACTCCTTCCCAAAATTTATTTTCTAAAAGTTCATTTTCCCCATGTGTCAATGAAAAAAATGACTGTCTTCTAGCATAGCCCAACTTAGTTCTTAAAGCATGCGTAAAATCCAAAAGACAGAATTGTTACAGGTACAACTATTTAAATAAAGCCAGATATATAGAATTATTGCCTCATTTACCAAGTACAGAGGAAATCAGATCACATTTCAAAAGTAATTTGATAATTTTGGCAGTTACAGAATAATTAGGGGGAAAAAAGGCAGTAAGGCTGTTGCCTTGGATTTATTAAGGGAAAAGAAATTCTTATAAAACCAAAAAGATAATAGGAAAACCTACAGGAGATGTAACAGAAAAAAAAATAGTGAAAGTGATTGTATCACTGCAGAAACACTATTTTTTTTCCAATTCAAGCATATTAAAAAATTACTAGGACTATTAAAAATACCCATAACCTGTCTTTGGAAGGAGAACATATTTGTATTTCCCCCAAGTCTCATGGCTTGTTGAGCACCCTCTTTGGAAACAATATTATATCTTGGAAACAGCATGAGTTTTCACAGCCAGAGAGACCTGCATTACTAGTTGAGTGACCTTAGGCAACTTACCCAACCTTAAGGAAATCTACCAATCCTTAAGGAAACCTACCAATCTCACCAGGGTGTTGTGCAAATTAAATGAGAGTATAGATCTGAAAAAACCTGGCATGGTGCACAACGCATGCTGGTCAAGACATTTTAGTTTCTTTCCATTCTGTTTAGCAGCGATGAAGAGCAAATCAGAGGCAAAACAACACTCAATTAGGAGGGAGGAAACAGGGATTATGATCCTAGCTCCGTAGCCGGTTAGATATTGTGGCAGGGAAAGACAACATCTTCCCGATTCCATTTACCTCTCCATTTTGGTAGTGGATCCCTCTGGGCACACAGGAAGCCAGAGAGAATTATAGGTCTTGTGCCTTCACAGGGCTTTTAACCATTTGATTTGCAATTCCTTTGGGTAGATTAGACATTTTACTTTTCTACCTTCACCACGCACTTCTGTCTTAACCTAGCCCAGCTCCAACATTCATGACTCATTCCTGACATCTATCGGCTCTTCTGTGTCTGTCCACTGGACCAGATGATCCCTACCTTGACTGAGTCCTACATTCAGTGGTTCTGGGGTAACACATGGAATAACGCTCATTCTTCCAGCAGTCAATATTCTAAGGACTTAAATTTTGGAACAAAGGAAAAAATAACACACTAAGAAAATATGAAATAATCTAAGCTTTAAAATTCTCTGATCTCTTCTGCATGTTAAACCTACCATATTTTTTTACTTAGATGTATGGTATATTAGTTTCCTGTGCTTCTATAACAAAATACTACAAACCTGGTAGCTCAAACAACATATTTATTCTTTCACATCTCTGGACTCCAAAAGTCTAAAATCAAGTCATCTGTGGGACTCTATTCCTCTGAAGGCTCCAGGGCAGAAGCATTCCTTGCCTTTGCCAGCTCTGGTGGCTTCAGGTCTTAACTTGGCTTGTGGCCACATCATGGCAATCTCTGCCTCTGTCTTTTCTTCTTTTGTCTAAAATCTGCCTCTGTCCAACTCTGTTTAGGATACTTGTCACCGCATCTGTTTAGGATACTTGTCACCAGATTAGATAATCCACAATGATCTCATCTCAAGATCCTGAACTAAGTTACATCTACAAAGACTATTTCCAAATAAGATCACTTTTACAGGTTCCAGGGACAAGGACTTAGATGTATCTTTTGGAAAGACACTCTTGAACACACTATAGACAGCTACATAAACAATCACTTCCTTATAGAATACATGCAAGCCAGACATCTCACACACTGAAAAGGAAAGAGTTTCAAAAAGCAAATTTTTCAACTACTGACAAAAGGTAGCACTTTCGTTCATGTTTCAATATATCTTGTGAAGCTACCAATTTAAATAGCAATATTTTTAATCTATCAATATGTTCTATATCATGCAATGTTCACATTGTTAATGGTATTCTAATGTGAGCATGTACTATTTCATTAATAGATCACTATTAAAAAAAAATCTTACACATGACTTTTTTCTTACTATTTAGCTTAACAAGTAATACCTGTACACCATCTTAAAATTCACAAGTACAGAGAAAAATTCCTCTTCAGTACTCTTTGCATAGTTCCTTTCTTCTCAACTAGCACTTTAAAATTCCTTTTGGAGTATTTTGTGCACACATGAACCGATGAACATTTAGGTTGTGTTCAAATTTTTAGTACTATAAAAAGGTTGCAGTGGATACATACCTTTAAGAATGGGCAAAGATTTCTGTAGGTTAGATTTTTAGAAGTGAAATTTGGTCAAAGGTTATACACATTTACAATTTGGTCAATTGAGCCTGCTAATTTGTTCTCCAAAAAGTGCTTTATGAACTGGCCAATTAATGCTACAGAATAATTTTTACCTGATCAAACAGCTGTGTGTGTGTGTGTGTGTGTGTGTGTGTGTATGCATGCACATTAAATGTGCGTGTGTATATACACATTTTAAAATGCATAAGAAGGGGCACCTGGGTGGCTCAGTGGGTTAAAGCCTCTGCCTTCGGCTCACGTCATGATCCCAGGGTCCTGGGATCGAGCCCCGCATCGGGCTCTCTGCTCAGCGGGGAGCCTGCTTCTTCCTCTCTCTGCCTGCCTCTATGCCTGCTTCTCTGCCTACTTGTGATCTCTGCCTGTCAATAAATAAATAAATAAAATCTTTTAAAAAAATAAAATAAAATAAAATAAAATGCATAAGAAACATACAGCACACACTTTTTATATTATTCCTGGTGTATCGAAGGCCACTCAAAATCAGTTATACGAATTAGGAAAAATGCCACTGATCCCCTTGTCTTAACCCACCCAGGGTTAGGATCATTGGGCTCTCAAAGAAGGGAAAAGAGATCCCCTTCAGGGGTGTAGTTAAGAAAAAAGTAAAAAAAAAAAAAAAAAAAAAAAAAAAGTGGTATCTCTCATGCCTTTTGACCCAATGCCATGATCATCCTAAAACAGAATACTCTCCCCGATCAAAAATTCTCCCTCAGAATAGCTGTAGCGACTAATATCTACTGGATGCATCCTAAGTCAATGTAGGAGCTCAACAACAGCTTCAGACCTCATTATGCTTTTTTTTCCTCAAAAGTTGTAGCAAGGAAAAACTTGCTAAGAGTTACATGTAACCTGAATTCCACGGTGATCTGATTAAAATGAGCACACCACACAAATTATGTATTTAGACACTTTTCAGCTCTGCCAAGAGAGGGAACTTATCTTTCCATTGGGCTCAAAGTTCAACTGAATTGACAGTGGAATAATAAATTCATTGAGGCACCTCAAAAGTGGTCACTCCTCATCAGCTCTTGGCATAATTATAACAAGATGGTAATAAAATGTTTCCAAAGCATTTGAGCAATTACATGCTCTTAAAACAAGTTGACTACTAAGAATGCACATATTTTGCAAGTAGGACTTACAGCTCTTTAAAATACAGCCGGTAACTGTGTTTCTAAGTTAGAGGCATACATGAATTTATTTGTCAACCCACGATAGGACATTTACAGACTCAGAATTTATCATGTTCCACTAGATAAAGAATTTCATTCTATTGAGCTTTTCCTTATGCACGGACTAAAATATCCTTCACCCAAACCCACTGCAGGAAGCTCAGTATACCCTAACTTTCTACCCCCGAACACCTCCACATAGATCCTCCTCATCACATATTTGGCAAAACAGGGTGCCAAATAATGAAAACATGATGGGTTGAGCTGCAAGGAATTGCTTTCTGATGAAAATCTAAAACGCATAAAATGTTGCTTTGTTGCAGCACAACAAAGTTGCATTGTTGTTTTATTTACCACAAAGAGAACAGGAATGTTAGTCAATTTAGATATAGGAAATCAGGTGCACTAGAGATTAGAATACACCGGGGATTAGAGACACGGTTCAGGATGGCTGCACTTAGGCACTGTGACATGTTTCAGGACAAAAGGATCTGGCACTGAGGGAGGATTCTATTCTGCCAACAAACAAAGAGAACAAATGAGTATTTATGTTCTCTACAAAAATATTTTGTGTTCTTTATAATTCTGCTCATTAAGAGAATCCATTAAAAATGAATAAATAAACCACAAACTGTAAAATAAAATTTACAGAGTATTTGACAGAAGATATTTAAGACTATATAAAGAATTCCTATCAATCAACACAAGTAACTCCATTATAATATGTGTCGTAAAGCAGACACTTCACAAAAAAAAAAAAAAAAAAAAGTACACTTTAAAAGTGCTCAGTTTGTGTTTTTCTGTCCTGTACAGGACATCCTGCCTAACCCGAGGAAATGGCAATCTTTTTTCTGTTTTCTTGTAGAACTCGGAGTCTGGTTTTACATTTGGATCTATGATCCATCTGGAGTTACTTTTTGTTTACAGCATGAGATCAGAGTCAAATGTACTTTCTTCCATACAGACACCTACTTGTTCCAGCAACATTTGTGGAAAGGTCTTTCCCCAAAGAATAGCTTTGGCACTCTTTGTTAAAAATCAGTTAACCAAATATGTATGGGTCTGCTTCTAGACTTTATTTCATTATTCTATTTGTTGCTGCTTAGGCCAACACCATCCTGCCATGATTGCTATACATTTATAGTAAATTCTGAAACCAGCTCGTTCAAGTCCCCCAACTTTGCTCCTTTTCAACAGTTTCAGCTCTTCTATTTTCTTTGCATTTCTATATATAACCTAGAACCATCTTGTCTACTTCTTCACAACAGCCTTTGACATTTTGATAAAGATTACATTGAATGTATATATCAATTTAGGAAGTATAGATATTTCAACATCTCATTTTTTAAACGAGAAACCTGCTAGATCCATGTTTTAGGTCCTATTTAATTTCTCTCAGTAATGTTTTATAGTTTTCAGTGTGGAGATCTTTGGCATTTTTCATTAGATTTATGTTTTCTTATCTGATTTTTTAATGTTCCAACTGGTGGTCAGTGGAGACTTGCTCTATGGCTGGGGTCCCTTGGAGTTCTAATCTATTACAAGAGCTCAGAAACAGCTATTACAAATGTGTTAGCAGTTCAGGTGGTTTTTCCCTCTTATCTGTGGTAAGCATTTCCTTAGTAATAAAAGCAGTGCTAAGTGTTTTCTATCCAATAAACATCTTCTAGCACTCTGATGTTTGGTTTGTTTTGATTTCTTTATAAGCTTTGCTTTATGATCAACTATGATTTTTATAGTTTTTCTGATTTGTTTAATTGCAAATTTAAGACTGATGGTCTCCTGTGCTGTTTTATATCCAAAATAAAAATCAACAGTCTTACAACTATTAAAAAAAAGTATCACCAATCTTCCCTTTCACTCTCTCTGAAACAACAAAAAGATATCAAATAGTTTCCAGGAGTCCAAGCAAACATAATGAAAACGAATGTTTACTCCATGTTTGCTATGTGCTGGGACTTAAGATTTACAAATATCAACTGAACTCATTCAATCCCTAGAACAACCCAATCAGGCACGTAGGATTATCATTATTCCCATTTTACAGATGAATAAACTGAAATCTAAAGTGTATAAGTAATTTGTCTAAAAAAATACAGCTGTTAAATGGTAGCACTAGGATTTGAAAACAAGTAATCTGGATTACATCCTTACCTACCTTCCTCACAATACCTCTCTCCCAAATCTTAACACTCCTATGTATACCCTGACTTCCCAAATTTAATAGCTATCTGGGTTTTTCATTGTAAATGCTCACCTCTTTTGAGCTGTCACTTACCTGCATTTTTTTTCATCTGAGGACCCAACTTATTAAACACTTACATGAAAAAACAGTAGTTTTGTATATGTTGTTTTCAAACTTCCAAACATTATGATAGATGCCATTCATTAGTCTCGTTCTACTTTGAAGGGAACTGAGGTTCAAATAAAGGGACTTTCTTAATTTACATAAAAACTAGTGAATGGAGTTTGGACTCTGACCTGTCTTGAATCCAGAGCCCTTGCAAGGTCCAATTTTTCATGAATGGTTACCCAGTTCTTCTCCTCAGGTTGTCTTTACAAACCCCCTTTCCTCAGCATTACTTACTCTAACTGGGTATTTAGTTAAACACTACCTCACTACCTCTCTGTATAACATCATTACAACATTTGAAGGAAACAGTCATTAGTAGAAAAGAGTGTAAGTAGTGGAACAAGTGCTTTCAGATGGGCATAGGAGATTGTGGCTTGGGGCGGGGCTTGATTTTCAGCCCCCGGAGTTGGGAGAAATAACATATAATCTTTCTAGTAATGCTCAAAAGGTCAGAATCAACTTACGACCTCACATCACCACTATGACCATACCCTTCCAAACAGCTGCTCTGACTTCATCAACTTCAAAATATCTCACGTGTCCATTTCAATTTGGATTTGATAGAAGGAAAGGAGTTTAAGAAGACCCCAAACTGGGGCGCCTGAGTGGCTCAGTGGGTTAAAGCCTCTGCCTTCAGCTCAGGTCACGGTCCCGGGGTCTTGGGATCGAGCCCCACGTCGGGCTCTCTGTTCCTCGGGGAGCCTGCTTCCTCCTCTCTCTCTGTGCCTGCCTCTCTGCCTGCTTGTGATCTCTGTCAAATAAATAAATAAAATCTTAAAAAAAAAAAAAAAAAAAGAAGAAGACCCCAAACTCCTGACTGCTGACTCTGGGGGATTCCTATCCCACCACCTTTATTAAGAAAATTAAACCAAATCTGGCCTCATATATCAAAAATCTGATGGAGAATTTCTAGTTATTTCTTGAACTTTTTAAATGGAAAAAGAAACGTAAAAGCTTGCAATCAGAGGACTCGTCACTTGATCTGCTAATACTCAAATTATGGTTAGGCCCTATGCAAAAAAACTGTAATCCATGATTTCTGGCCTATTTCTGAAATGTAATGGCACTTAAGATTCAAAAAGACTGAACACTTATCTTCATTCTCAGTACAGGAACTCTTCAGAGAAAAAATTGTGCTACTCCCTTAGGACTGAATCTCATTTCAGACACATGTTCCTTACTATTGCCCATGTGTAATTATTTAAATGTCATGAAATCCTGAAAATGTGTTTGATAAAGTAATTGAAGTTACATCATGTAATTTATTTTATTTTCAATGATGGAAATGTGTGCATATAAATGTCACTGGACTGTCAATGAAGTTAATGACAGATGAGTTTACTCTTCAAGGGAGGATTTTTCCTCCCAAGTCAAAATTTCTCTTGCAGCACATCTGTGGACTGAGGCACTGAGTGGTATATATTGTTCATAAGAAATTTCCCTCCATTAGACCCTCTAATCAGAGAGAGGAGACCAGGACTATGTGAACCAAGTTCCTGTCCTAACATGATCTATGTGATACCTCTACAACAAATTATGTAAGTGGCTTTTTTTTTTTTTTGCAAATCGTATATATCTTTGTTTTTATTAGTTTCAGAGGTAGAACTTAGTGATTCATCAGTTGCATACAATACCCAGTGCTCATTACACCAACTTCCCTCCTTAATGCTCAACACCTAGTTACCACATCTCCCTACTCCCTTCCCCTCCAGCAACCCTGTTTTGTTTTCTAGAGTTTAGCATCTCTTATGATTTGCCTCCCTCTCAATTTTTATCTTATTTTTCCTTCCCTTCCCCTATATTCATGTTTTATTTATTAAATTCCACATGAGTGAAATCATATAGTATTCAGCTCTCTCTGACTTATCTGCTTAGCATAATACCCTCTAGTTCCATCCACATTGTAGCAAATGGCCATATTTCATTCTTTTGATGGCTAAGTAATATTCCTGTGTGCATGTGTGTATACATATATATACCACATGTCTTTATCCATTCATTTGTAGATGAATATCTGAGCTCTTTGCATATTTTGGCTCTTGTGGGCATTGCTACTATAAACATTGGGGTGCACATGTCCTTAGTGGCTCTTTAAAACCAAGACAGGTGCTCGCTTCGGCAGCACATATACTAAAATAAAACCAAGACAGTAGCACCAAACAGTGCACTTTTGGCAACAGATTATGGCATGCCGCGGGCAGAGCAAGCAGTTAGTAAGCACAAGTATACAGCAAAACCAAACAGGAGAAATGACAATACCTCATCTGAAATAATTTATACAAAGGGTCCTATGCCTTTGTATCTCAAGTTTTGCATCATACATGTACGTATGTAAGTATGTAACAAGTAAAGATGGAACTACAACCTGCCTTTGGTTAAGGAAACTGCTCTGCCTTCTTACTTAGCACAGCAGCCTTTGGCTGACCTGACAGAAAGTTGATTTTGTCTTTGTCATTTGTAAAGCATGAAACAACTTGTTATTTGACAAGGGATAGTCTTTCAGATGAAAGTATTAAATCTGGTTTGATAAAGCACGAAGAGTGAAGGGAAACTAAATCCTTGACTGTGTACTTGTAATAAAACTTTCAGTTTGATGTGGAATATAATAATCTACAGTTGATCCGGGTAAATATTCCCTCAGACTGATTAGGTAACAGCAGTGATAGTATATTCCAGCAAAGCAGAGAGGAAAAAAAAAAAAATGATGTGGCTTCTTCCTACATTGTAATTCCACAAGGACTATTATTTCTATTTCAGAATTACTGCCAGTTGAAAAATCATTTTTAGTTACTTTAGTGTGTTTAGGTATGAAGACAAACGAATCACAAATCTAATTTAAAGTACAGTCATAGAATTCTTCTGGTTACTTATTCTTCTGGTTTCTACAAATGTCAGATGACTTACAGATAACAGGAAATTGCTGGATTTTGCTATTTCAAGTTTTAAGTAAAACCTACATTGTACAAAATCACAGCAGGATATTTATTATCATGCTAGAAGTTTCTTTAAGTGCCAGGACTTGTAATATATATAAACCTCACTGATAATTTCTTGGGTAATCCACCCTTATTTTTAAAATACCCACATGTAAATAAACAGAGCTTCTCCTTTCTCTTTGGATCACAGAAACAGCAGAAATTCAACTCTCAAAACAACGCAGTCATCAAGTGAAGTAAAGGAAGACTAACTTTCTGGGTTGGACTCTCAGGAGCACCACCTAGACAAGAAGCCTCCTGTCCCAAGCCAGGGTATGAGCAGTCTACTCGCACCCTCCTGCAGGTATGTTACTCTACACAGATGAGGGCCCAGAAGACCAAGGCTCTCAGAACTTGGGGCCCTGAAATTAGCTACCTCAATAGCCTTCATGGGGCTTAGATAAAAGTCTCTTACTAGCTACATCTTCCAAAGGGTGAGCTAAACCACCACTGTAAAGCTGAAAAGTGGCCAAAAAAGACTTGTTCAATGAGGCAGCTATAGATGAAGCTTGCCTGGCTGGGACTAGAGGATGCACATATGTGTACATAAGGCACCAGGTGCCTGTGATGTGGGACAGAGCTTGGTGGGCTGCGTAAGCCGCCATAGGCCACATGCCTGGCTCCTTCTGGGAAGCTCCGGGTATTCAAAGGTTTCAAATTCTAACTGATCCTGCATCCTTTATGAATAGGCCTTCATCAAGGTAGGAGGATAACACATATTTTAATTTTGCTAGCTTGATTTATACCTTTAAAATCTTATACATATGGCATATTAATCACTATTTATAGTTGTACCTCCAACCCAGCAAATGTTAGGACCAGGACCAGGCTTGTCTTTTAGTGAGGACCCCAATACCTCTGAACGTGTCTACAACTTTCTCACTTCACTGCTGCAAGATTTGCACATTGGCTCTAATAAACAGAACTGCCTATATATACATAATACATCATAAAAGCTATAATATGCTTGCCAAGGGTAAACATGCTACATATGTATATTATCAGCTTAAGTCCAGCAAAGAACATAAATGTATTATTCATGACATGAAATGCAATGATTAATATCTCCAAAGCTACACTGTTTCTACCTGTGGACATAAAATGATTAATTTTTTTAAATGTTGGGGTGTGATTTCACAAGTTTTACTAACTAGATTTTAGCTAATTCAACAGAAGCCTTGATGAAAAACAGCAGGCTAAAAAACTGAGTTCTCAATTTTGAAAAATACATATTTAAAAACACATTTTTCTTGTTATTACGAATGGTATAAAGTCAAAGGCTATGTAGAATATTATGAATTTATGGCTATAACTCCACAAAGTACACTGAACACTGAAAAGGGGGGATTTTACCATTTCAAGTCCTTGTCACTATATACTTCTCTTTAAAATGCTTTAGAGGGACGCCTGGGTGTCTCAGTTGGTTAAGCCGCTGCCTTCGGCTCAGGTCATGATCCCAGGGTCCTGGGATCGAGTCCCACATCGGGTTCCTTTGCTAGGCAGGGAGCCTGCTACTCTCACTGCCTCTGCCTGCCTCTCTGCCTGCTTGTGTGTACTCACACTCTCTCTCTCTCTCTCTCTCTGGCAAATAAATAAAATCTTAAAAAATAATAATAATAATTAAAAAATAATAATAATAAAATAAAATGCTTTAGAGAGGGGTGCCTGGGTGGCTCAGTGGGTTAAAGCCTCTGCCTTCGGCTAAGGTCATGATCCCAGGGTGCTGGGATCACATGGGCTCTTCACTCAGCAGGGAGCCAGCTTCCCTTCCTCTCTATCTGCCTGCCTCTCTGCCTGTCAAATAAATAAATTGAATCTTTAAAAAAAAAATAAAAAATAAAAATAAAATAAAAATGCTTTAGAGAATTCTTTGTGGCAGAGGGGATAAAATAGACAATGGTGGACTAATGAAAGAGGTAGTGCCTGTTTGTATAAGTGCATGGCATGTGTCAAGGGCCGGACATTTAATTTTTAAGCTTATCTATACCATATTTTAAATTTGTAAGAAATTTGCTGTAATTCCAAAGACTGAAAAATATCCACCACTGATGAGAATTAACAATACCCATATTAGCTGGTACCCAAAGTCTTACACCCAAATAGTCCACTAAAGTAACATGAAATGTTATTTCTAAACTAGAATACTTGGTGAATCAGAAAATCAAAGATTGTGGTGAGCCTAAATTTTGTCATAATGAAGAGTAATTTGGCTACCAACAGGAAAAAAGTGAAGCATTCTGGGCATATTCTCTGTATCTTTTAAATGAATCATAAAATCAACGATAATTTAACATTAACCCTTCCTCCATAATATGAAAAACCTACTTTCTATTCAGTCATTATTCCCATTTAACATTATATAGTATATACTATGCACCAGTTCTTATAGGCACTTTATTAATAACTCAATCAACCCTCTGAGGTGAATACTACAGTGATCTGTTACAGGTGAGAAAACAGAGGAAGAGATGTTAAGTCACTTGGCCAAAATCACACAGCTCCAAGTGCAGAGCTAGAATTCAGACCAAGGCCAGCTGTTTCAGAGTCTGAATCCTTTAACTGCAATGCTGTACTGATCATTTTTTGCACTATTCACAACCTTATTAATGCAAGTGAAAAAACAAATTTTCACTAATTCAAGCAGAACACAGCAACAATTTTAAGAAGAAGCAAGAGATTTACCAGTATATGGAACCATAAAGTCCATGGATTATTGGGTAGATTTGATCCAGGTTTCAAACAATACCCCTAGAACAACAACTTTACTTTCCTCACTCAACGGGTAGCAAAGATGGCGCTAAAAATTCCATAATGAAATTTTTTTTTTTTTTTTTAAAGGGGTGCCTGGCCGGTCCAGTCAATTGAACATGAGACTCTTGATCTCAGAGTTGTCTGTTTGTGCTCCATGTTGGGGATAGAGCTAACTTAAAAAATTTAAAAAAATTTAAAAAGGTTTTTTTATACCCAAAATCTGATGCAAGGAGTGTCCCTCTTCTTCCAAAATTCAAAAAATGTTCTAAGGAGACTTCTCTGCTTGGGCCATGTGTCCATCTCTGAATGAACATGGTAGCTGGTAAGGAGGGCAGAATACCATGCTCTGGTTGGCAACTTGGGGCTTGTGTCTGTGACCTTCACCTGCATTATACGGAATGTCTCCCAAGGAAAGAGATTATCTCACCACAAGAATGAGAAAGGATGCTAGGCAGGAAGAATTCATGCAGGATATAGGAGTGAAGGTTTCTTTCATTAGAAAGATTTCAGCAAATGTATCAACCATACAAACTACTTTAAATTATTCTATTATTTAAAATATATATTCTTTCGTATCCTATGATAACTATAAATTTTCTGAACATATTTCAATATTGTCAAATGTATTTTACACAAAACCCATATATTTTACTATTTTCTATGATTATATAAATACAATGAACAGAAATTTAGATTTGCTTCTGACTGCCATCACCAGACCCTGTTAGTTCACTATCTAGCATCTGAAGTTTCCAGAATCAGAAACAGCAATATTTATTAAAAAACACTGAAGTGATTTTGATTTAAAATTTTTTGATTGTATCTTTTCCTTATACTTTTCTAAAATGCTTCATAATGCAGGGACAGAAGATTAGTGTGTAGAATTTTACCAGCATGTCCATACAGATGCTTTTCAGGAAAAAAAGGAAAAGGCAACAAAACACACAAAAAAAAGCAACAAAAACAAAAAACCTAAAGGCATACTTCAAAATAAATGAAAATTATGATCAATTTCCAGTAATGATTTTGCAAAGTCCATATCTCCAACAAAAGTTATTCTTTAACTTGAACTTTTCCCTTAGGTATACTTGATTATCTATCTTAAGCTACATAAGAAACAAGACTCTAAAATAAAAGGGAGGGAGTACAGGAACAAATAAAATATCCAATTGTAACCAGTATAAAAGAAAGTCTTACAGAAAGGCATTATGTGAAGTATTCTTATCAGGTTCCTTTAAATGAACCCATTTACTGGGAAGACAGTATCTACTTGAGTCAAATGAGGCTTCCAATACCACAGAAATATAATGAGGAAGGAAAAAGTTTGAATTGCAATAAGAGTAGTTAAGCTTAGGTTGCAAAGAAATCATTAAAAAGATAATCTTCTACACTGAAAACTTTTGAAAGGAAGACTTTGGAAGGAAGAACATTTTGGTGTACGTACAGTTTTCACGAGGAAAACAAGATCTCTTTTCTGACTCATTATGTAATTTGTTCTAATCTAATTTGAACCTAAGAGTTCTTTCAACGCTTTCAACATTAACTAAGGCACTGAGGTTATGTTAAACTAAGATGTATTTAGTAACACAGACATTATTATTTAATGATTTATAAGATAATGCATCATTTTGCTTTAGCTCTAGATTCTTTACTGAAACAAATTTGAAATATAGAATTGCCTTCAGCATAAATACAGAATTTTTAGAAGATTCAGTACACCTTTTAAAGAAAAAATAAATGCATTTTCCCTTCTATGTAACTCAAAAATGGCAGAAAATATTTTATTCAGATTTAAACAAAACCAAAACCCGCCACTGAAACCAAAAAATGTCAAGCAAGTATTATTTTCCATGCGATTTTCTTTCCATAAATAAATAAATAAACAGTTTCAATATTGCTTACAACTCAACCCACACTGAGACTTGAGGAAGAGTAGAAGAAAAGAAAGTGCCAATGAGTGTAAGGAATCCAAAAGTAAAGTAATGATAAAGAATAAAAAAAGAAAAAGAAAAAAAAAGAATATTCCCAATATATTAGGGAATTCTATTCCTGATTATCTATTCTGTTCTTGTAACTAGTCTAGCTATATATCATCTAGGAATGTACAAAGAACCCAAGCAAATGCTTGTGAAACATAAAACAATTGCTGACTACAGAGTTTCTTAGTGGTTTTGTAACTGATATGAGATTCAAGTACTAAGAGAGCTATCTTTTAAAGACAATTATTCAGCAATTATTTTCAGGATATAGAGAACAGAAGAGGAACTAGACAATAAAAGCACCTGGGAGGGCAAAGGGACTGGAATTCACATCTATTAAGTCCCACATGGTAAGCACTGTGTTTCATGCTTTAGTTACAGGACTTAATTTCCCTTAATAGTAGTAATTCAATGGATTGGAAGTCATGACATGTTCAAAAGTAAACAAAGATAGAAAGTGATCAGCTTGGTGTGCCTGGGTGGCTCAGTCCGTTAAGCATCTGCTTTCAGCTCAGGTCATGATCCCAGGGTCCTGGGACTGAGACCAGCACTGGACTCCCTGCTCCATGGGGAGCCTACTTCTCCCTCTCCCTCTGCTCCTTTCCTCACTTGGGCTGGCTCTTCCTCAGTCTCTCTCTCAAAAAAATACATAAAATCTTTTTTAAAAAATAGTAATAAAAAGAAAGTCATCAGCTGCTTGGGTGGCTCTCTACAAGACTAGAAAAGATCTGGGGAAGTTTAGTATTAAAGAAAAAAAAAGGAACATTTAGACTAATTACTTCATGAAATGGGTGAAGGAGGAAGAGCTGGATAAAATGATCTATAGATAGACAGCACCCACAGTCATATTGAGTGTATTCTCTGGATGATCACACACTCAGAATCAATGGGTATATTCCAATATTCCATGCCAGAAACCAACTGTGATAACCAAAGAGATTCCAGAACACTGAAAACAAGGGATGGTACCAAACACAGGAATGCCTGAAAGTTCTAATACAGACTGAATAAAAGACAATATGGGTGGCTACACAATTCCCTTCAACAAGAAATCAGAGTAGTGTTACCTGAAGTAAAACAAGAAATTGTGCTGCCATGGGAAAGATGAGAAATGCTCCACTGTTTCTTTCCTACCCCCACTCCAAGGCTGTGAAGGAGGATTTACAATGAGGACTTTCAGTCAAATCCCCAGAGGAATGAGGGATACAGCATGCCCTCAACTGAGCAAAATGAAAACTAAAAAAGGATTGTATACAGTTAAACTTTCTAGATCTCAAGGTAGACTGAAAAGAAAACTAAATAGGAAAAATAGGCCCTTAGTTTCATAGTTTTAACGGATACTAAGAATAAACTTTACAGAAATAAAATCACCACAAAGGTGAACATGCCCATACTTTCTCGGGCTAATTAATGACTAAACTCATATTCACTTATGAAATCCAGCATCTTAGTTAAATTCTGAAGGGCATCATTATGACAGCTTGGTAGACAAAGAGGAGAACCAAGGAGAATCCATCTCTACTATTTTTGGAACAAATGGCAAAACTACTTAGAGTTGCCCCAATGCACTCAGTCCTATAAAAACTCATGAAAAAGATCTGCCACATAAAAATGAAACTGTAACATGCACAGGACAGATGCAAAAGTATGCTTTTGAAGTTGCATTAAAATAGCAAAAGAAAACTTTATTTTAAGAATTTATGTATCTGTCAGAGAGAGAGAGAATGTGAATGAGCACAAGCTGGAAGAGTGGCAGGCAGAGGGAGAAGCAGGCTCCCCACTGAGTAAGGAACCCAACCCGATATGGGGCTGGATCCCAGGACCCTGGAATCATGACCTCAGTTGAAGGCAGATGCTTAACCGACTGAGCAACCCAGGCAGCCTACAAAAGAAAACTTTAAAAAGTGCTTTGCCCTCTCAAAAAAATTAAATAAAACAGACTATGAATGATAAGCAAATTTCTTACATCAAGATGAAGATGATGATGTGGGTCACACTAAATTTTTTTTTTAATTTCCGAAAAGTTTTAAAAGGTATTAGAATATATATATGCTTAAAAGCTATGGAAAGGCAAAGTAGAATCAAATAATATTAAATGTCCAATCACTGCTTTGGATGAGAGGCTTTAATAATCACCCAGAATATAGTCTAAGGAAAAAATGAGAGACATTAAGAACACAGAGCAGAAATCCAACACTTGGGAATAAGATTTCCCGCAGGAGAAAACAGAGCAGATGGGATGGAATAACCATGAGTGTACTAAAAGAACATATTTATGATCAAATCTATAGCCAGAAAGTATTTACTCCACACCTAATGAAAGTAGTCATTGTTGAATGTAAATTTAAAAAAGCCTGCAGTGTTTGGGGTCGGGGGGAGGGAGAAGATTCACCTACAAAGAAAAGCAATTTGATCACATACTTTTTTTTCTTTTCTCCTTGATTACATTAAATGCTATTTAATGTCTACTAATATTTGTTAATACTAACAGGAAAGGATTCTGATTCGTGACATCTACAGTCTAATAAACTGCCATTCTGGAAAATAAGCAATATAAGAAAATTTTTCGGATAAAAACATGGTGTGAAAAGTACATTGTTTAAATGCCACTGCAAGGGGAGGAAGCTATTTGAAGTCATACACAAGTAATTAATCCAAATTAGTAGCCAATAAAAGAGGAATTTGTTAGTGAGCATGAAGTATGTTTGAGTGTGTGCATGTTTGTTTAAGTGTGCATATACATGTATGTGTGCATATGTATATAAATATTTGTGAAGAATCATGATTATGGAAAATATATTACAAAATATAAGTTAGGAGAGTGAAAAAAATTGGAAGTTTGCCAACACTTCATCTAAATGAGGAAAGTTGACAGTTACTGAAGCTATACTTTTGAGTAATACAGAACCCAGAAAGTTTTTTAAATTCTTCAAATTGATCTCTAGCAATTTGGAGGCCTTCCAAATTACAAAAGGGAAAAATATCAAAGAAACTCTAGCTCTAACAGAAAACAAAGCAAAGAGATAAGGAGCATTAAATAAAGGTTACAGTAACAGTAAGAGACAAATTCAAATTTGAGGTGAAAGCTTCAAAGGAACAAAGAATGTTACTTTTATGTATCAAATAGCAAAGCTCAAAGGCTGTAACTGTCATCAACTTTTATGCATCAAATAAAGGATAAAACAAAGCAAAAAAATGTGTTGAAAATAAAAGCTGACATTAACAGAAACACAGTAATGCAGTAAGAGCTCTCTTAACTAACTCTCTAGATTAACAGACAATTTCTATTCCTCTATAAAACATGCTGACATATCCACAGCATTCCGAACACTAACCACTGACGGGTTGCTCCCACTGCATGCTCCTATCCTTCTAGTCCCACAAACTGAACTGTATACTTACCGATGGTCAGTCATATTTGTTCCCAGACATGCATACATCTGTAGTACCGGATACTGAACCTGCTGTAGTATATTAAATACTGCATATTAAAAATATGTAAAAGTTTATACTTAATTAAAACTCAATGAGTTTATAAAGCCTCAGTGTGACTCTCTAAACACTCTGGCCAAATTAGGTGTGGGGACACAAATGTAAATTATTAGGAGATCAAATACTAATTGTAAAAACCTAGACATATTATTCTATACTCAGATCACTTTCAAAAATGTCTCTGAACTCTCCACTTTAAAAAATCCAATTAAAATGACAGAACTTACATAATAGCTGTGGTTAAGTCACACAAGTAACAGAACTCCAATTTACGGTCCATGCTCTAAGGCTTTGGCCTTGCACCAAAAGATTAATGAGTAAATATAGGTGATGTTTTCAACCAAGAAAGAAAGAAAGAAAAAATGTTTTCAATATGTATACATTACTTCTCTTTGTCCCCAGTCTTTTTTTTTTTTCTAAAGTGAATTTTATTCACTTATTTAACACAGAGAGAGTATAAGCAAGGGTAGCAGCAGGAAGAGGAAGAGGGAGAAGCAGACTCCCCTCTGAGCAGAGAGCCCAATGCAGGACTCTATCCCAGGACCCTGATATCATGACCTGAGCCAAAGGCAGATGCTTAACAGACTGAGCCACCCAGGTGCCTCAGTCTTTTCTATTATTATTTAAGACCTTTATTAATAGGTGATTGTCATTTGTTGACTTTTTTGAAAAAAATCAAATTGTAAACTTTTATTATGAATTTAAAATAAGGTTCTTAAAAATCTCAACGATCAGATATGATAAAATTTAAAAATTTTAAAGGCGTGTGGAGAAAAACCAGGCTTTTTTTTTAAAAAACGCATTTGTCATTACCAAAGAGACATCTTTAGGTTAAAAAAAAAAAAAAAAACCATGCTACATAGATAAATAGGACTATCTGCATTATCTGGTCAATGGGCAAAAAAAAAAAAAAAAAAGGCAAGCACTTAAGGTCTTCAGTACCAATCTTTTGTTCATATCTTATTGCTAGAACTTCATCTTCATTCCTTCATGCTGGATGACTAAACCAAATGATGGTAGAGATGGTAAGCTGGCATTTACTCAGCCAGGCCCTGCTCAGCCTCAGAAGTAGAGGAATTCTCAGCTGGTGGATCAGCTGCTTTTGTCTCTTTGGCATCTTGTGGTGCAGGGTTTTCTGGGCGTCTGTGTTGGCAAGTAAAGCTGTGGCAGCACCAACATCAAGGTGGCTGCTGACCTTGGGTCTCATCTCCTTGATTTGCCTTATCTTCCTCCTTGCCATTCTCTCTAGGCGATCCTTGGAGAGGAGGACCTCTGCGGAATTATGGTCTCTACAAGCCTGACACGTACTCTATCTCACTGGTCAGTCTTATTCTCCTGCATCCTGGTTGTCAGCACCTTCCATCACTTCTCCCCGCAAAGGAGGGTTGGAAGACTGTGGTTGACACCCAGAGGGTCTGCACATGCAGTAAGGTGGGAACCGTCACTGGTGGTAGGGCTGGTGCTGTTGGGGCCTGGCCTTCAGGAGCACTTTCCCAACCCTCCTTCTTTTCCCCACCCTCACTGTTCTGTAATTCTGCTGGTAATTGTGTGGAGGATCCCTGCATCATGGAGAATGTCTATGATGGTTCCGGTCTGCTGCATATTTACTGCCTTGCACTGGAACTCAACCACAGCCTGTCACATTTGCTGCCTCCACACCCTTTTCTCCTTCAACAACATCCAACTCCACCATCTCTCCATCTCCTCCACTGGGACGGTGCCTCCCAGGATTATTGTTCTTTATGGCAGTCTGGTATACAAACACATCTTCCTTGGTGTCGTTCCTGTTGATGAAGCCATATCCATTTCTCACACTCAACCATTTTACTGTTCCCAAAACCTTCGTTGTGATGACCTTCTTATCCCCAATGGCAGGCCAGGATGTGAGTCCGTGGCAGCTGTGGCTGTCTCCCCAGGTGTGATGGTAACTAGGCCAGTGGGGGTTGGTAGGGCTGCTCAGGACTCTCTGGGGTCTGCTCTCTGCTTCTGCTACCAATCAAACTCTATCCCCAGTCTTAACAGATCTTTTGGATTAATTGGTTCACTCCAGTCCTGATCATGTTAGATAATAAGCTTCTACTGTGGTGACATATTTTAATACCTTTTCTCATTATTTGACAGATTAAGTAGTCAAAAGTAAAATGATGCTATAGAGAAAATGACTAATAATAAATTTGGTTTTGGAAATTTATGCTAGAGATAATATTCTTTTTAAAATGCCCCTTGGCCATTTAAAAAAACTGGCCACATATTAGACTAATTATGAAAATATAAATTTTTTTGAAATTGAAATATTAGAGTCTACATTCTTTGACTATGGCATAATGATCCTGAAACAAGAGTGTATCTTCTGTTTGAGGTACAGACGTGCAGTATGACTAAAGCAGAATGGACGTGTAGGACATTATAAGGGCTTTGGCTCAAACTTTGGAAAGTTTGAATAAAAAAGTGCCATCATTCAATTTTTACTGCTTTGTATTTTATCCTATGAAATTAAAAAACAGTCATTTTGTATAGACTTTAACAAATAGTATAGATCATGTAACCACCACCACCACCACACAGAAAAGTTCTTTTGAAGAAGTAAAGGAGGATGTTGTTCTGAGGTGGGAATGACAAGATGAAGAGTTCAGGATGCGACATATTAGTTCTGAATCATCTTTAAGACATCAAGATAGCCAAATAAATGCATTGGATTTAGCCAACTTGGAGAACATTGGTGAACACCACAAGCATTCTTAAGAGTTCTGAGGTGTGAAATCTGAATTGAGTAGGTTGAGTCCAGAAGAGAAGAAGGAATTGGAGTAAATGCACAGAGCCAAATCTTTAGGATCTTTGCTATAAATGAGAGAAATGAGGGGAGTAGCTGGGGAAAATAGCAGAGGCATCTTGTTTTGTTAAGAGAAATCACTATATGCTCATGCAGAAGTCCAACCGAAAGAGAATGGACGATGCAAGAACAAAAAAGGAAAATCACCATAAAGTTCTTAAAAGGATAAGGGCATGAGACCTTGTGCACAAAGAGGCATTTCCTTTGTTAGGAATTTCGACAGTTCATTCATATAAAGGAGCTAAGGAAGAACACATGAGCTCTGATATACACAGGTAGAAACATGAGAAGGTGTAAATCAAGGCAAACTGCCTCGTGATACTTTTGTTTTATTATCATTAGGAGAGAATGAGAGTAAGACAAGAAGTGATAAAGATTCTCAAGGAAAGGGGCACCTGGGTGGCTCAGTGGGTTAAATAAAGCCTCTGCCTTCCGCTCGGGTCGTGGTCGCAGGGTCCTGGGATCGAGCCCCGCATTGGGCTCTCTGCTTGGCGGGGAGCCTGGTTCCTCCTCTCTCTGTCTCTGCCTGCCCCTCTGCCCACTTGCGATCTCTGTCAAATAAATAAATAAAATCTTAAAAAAAAAAAAAAAAAAGGATTCTCGAGGAAAGAAAAGGGCTGAAAAGTTATCTAAGGACTGAAGGAGTGAATATACAAGAGAAATATAAAAGGTTGTTGGGCATCATTAGGGCCCACTTGAGGGTGTCATAATTTAAAATGAGACCCATCAGCAGGAGGGCAAGATTTTCTCCAACCATCTTCAACTTTCCATGCATGGGCATGGGTGCTACAAAGAGCCTTATTTAACTATAGCCAGGCAGCATAATGGAACAAGAGAGACACAAGGGAGTAGTGGTGTTGTGCAAAGGAATGATTGTAAGATAAAACATACAATTGTAACAGAAGAAAGGGTGTGAGGACATGTTTTAAGGACATGGAAAAAGTGGGAGATGAGCTAGTTTCAAGTCCCTGAGAGTAAAAGGATTGTTGGAGCTAAACCATTAAAGGATGTCAGTGGAGAGATAAAAAGTGATGATCAGAGAAGGAGAAGCTAGAAATTGAAATGACTGAAAAGATATCATTAATAATGACAAAAAAATCTAGGCTATAAACAGGAGTGAGTAGCAGAAGTCAGGCCAGTATTACTGAAGGATCTGAGGGCAAGACACAGGATGTTTCTGGTGATGTTGGCATCACCAATATTTAGGACAACTGTGGTGTTGGAGGAAGAAATTGATACACAGGAGCTGAATTTTTCGGGAAAAGAGAAACGAAATATAGGTAGATGACTTTTTAAAAAGCAGAATTAGTAAGTGGTAAAATGTGTAACAGGAGATTCAAAACTTGGGAGTTCCTTTCTTTAGCTAGGAGGGAAGGAAAATAGTCTGTATTCATCAAGAAGTAGCTAAGGAGGGGTCGCCTGGGTGGCTTAGTGGGTTAAGCCTCTGCCTTCGGCTCAGGCCCTGATCCCGGGTCCTGGAATGGAGCCCCACATCCCCCGCATCCCACATCGGGCTCTCTTCTCAGCAGGGAGCCTGCTTCCCCTCTCTCTCTCTGCCTGCCTCTCTGCCAACTTGTGCTCTGTCTTTCAAATAAATAAATAAAATCTTTTTTTTTTTTTTTTTAAGATTTTATTTATTCATTCACAGGCAGAGATCACAAGTAGGCAGAGAGGCAGGCAGAGAGAGAGGAGGAAGCAGGCTCCCTGCTGAGCAGAGAGCCCGATGTGGGGCTCGATCCCAGGACCCCGAGATCATGACCTGAGCCGAAGGCAGAGGCTTTAACCCACTGAGCCACCCAGGCGCCCCTAAATAAATAAAATCTTTAAAAAAAAAAAAAAAAAGGAGTAGCTAAGGAAAAGTCCTACTTTTCTTCCATTCTCAGTAACTTGGGGGGTTTTTCTCCACATTTGCTTTGGCAATTGGGATAGACAGCAGCCAATCCAGGGAAGCTGTCTCAGTCTCAAGTCAGAGACATGGCAGGGTGGGGCAGAGAAAGGGCCCGAGTGGAGATCTCCAGTTTGGCTATAAGATCATGGAAGGAATCCAGAAATTCTCACCTGCCCTAGGGAGGGTTGTGGAAGTTAACTGATAAGAGATCTGGTAATTGATGGAATAACTAGCTGGGGTTAGCATCTTACCAGCAGAGCATGCAGGCTAGTAAGCAAAGAGAATCACAACCAGTCCATCCAACAAGCCCATGTCCCCTGATAGAGCAGGGCTTCATGTGCAGGATGATGGAAGAATGACTAGAAAATGCTTTCCTCACCAACTGGTCTCTAAGGACTTCAGAATTTAAGATGCTAATGTAGCAAAGAAAACCATATTTACACATGAAAAGAACAGACACAGAGCCTGGGGAGGGGGGGGTAGATCTCAAATCTTCATCAGACTTCCATAGGAAAAAAAGGAATAAGGAACAATCTCAAACCTTGAAGTAAATGTTCTTATCCAGTTTTCTATTGTCAGCATTAATATGAACAATGATCCTATTAATAATAATATCTATAATTGCTTAGCATTTTCTAGGTGCTACACTGCAATATTTATATATATTATATCCTTCAATTCTTAAAACAATACTGCAAAGTAGGTATTGGTTTTATCCTCTTATAGATAGAACGAGGTTCAGTGAGGTTAGTGTATAAGCCACACACTAGTAATGAAACAGCAATTTAGGACCAAGAATCTTCACTTCAGAGCCCAAATGCTTTACCAGTGAATAGTAACACCTGCTATACGATTTATATAAGACTTCAAATAAGACTAAGTATACAGAAGGCATTTCGTGTATCTCACCTTGGTACGCCCTCAAACAACCCTGTGGGGTAGGGACTAGTATTATCCTTACTGTTTAAGAAAAGAAACTAAGGTTAGACAAGTACGGAGCCCAAGATAATCTCCAGCAATAGAGAAATGGAGAATCAAGTTTTGGGAGAGAATTTAAGCTGCCTGCTCATAACAGACACTCTCTCATGTTTTATTAGGGATTTTTTATGCATAATTTTATGGAAAACTGAATAACTTAAGTTTAAAAAAAAGAAAAGAATAAAGAGTCCTTCAATTAGTCACATTTGGAAGGTGCATATCACTGATCCTTTCTCTTCAAATTAGCATGTTATATTTACATCACATATTGGTGGAGGCGAACCTCACTATAAACCCATCTTCCTCCCCAGTGGCCATTGCTCAACTAGACTAGTCTGTTGAAAGACTACACCCAGAGAGAAAAGCCCCCAATTCTTCAGTCACCAAGTGACTGAGAGAAAATTTAAAAGACAAAGTAAGATGTATCTTTAGGCAGAGACCATACACCTTGATTGCTCAGGATTAACCCCATACACTCCCACTATCCCAACGGCCTGTCCTGTTTAACATATCTCCAAGACAAAAGCATCCTAATTTGGTAGTATCTATTGTATGATCACCCCAATCATAAGTGAGAGAAGATCCAGTTTGTTCCTTTTAGGAACCGCCCACCCACACTACTCCAAACCCCTGCCATTTAGTAAAGTTGTCATTCATACCATCATCCATACCTGGGACCCAGTCTTGCCACAGAGGTCCAGGCTGGGATAAAGAGAAGGGCAGGGTAGGAGCAGCAGCCCTGGAGGATCAAGTTCTTATTACCCAGGCACGGCTATACAGACCCACACTTCACATCTGTTCCTGTCTGTTTTCTCCATTTTTAAGTTCAGTTCTAAAATTGGTTCTCAAAAAAAGAATTATAAGGTGAACATTCACTACATGGGAAAAATTTTTAGCATTCACTGCTTTAACTGTGAGGAAGTTTGATACAGGAAGATTGATACTATAACTACTGAGAAATATACAAAATCTATGGTAATATGTTCTCAAAATACTTCATTTTCCTCTGTTTAATATTTAAGGAATAATAAATAATACATTCTAAGTGTATTTAACTTTTTAAAACTGTTTTTATTTTCATCAGTTCATTTGTTCCCTATAACATCTGGTAGAAAATAGAAAAAGATAAAATCTCCTATTACTGATGTATTTTTAAAATTGCATCTGTGCCTTGGTCTCAAAAATACATATCTCAAACCAGAAATATTCCCATTAAATAAAACCATATCACAAGTTTGAACAAAATGGTGGCGGGCATGTGTCGTATTTTTTAAATCTCCCAATTCCTTTTAAAAAACCCAAAGAAATATGAGTTACTTTTAATTGGTTCGGGGTTTCTTTTTGGGGTGATGAAAATGTTCTAAAATTGTCCAAAAGTTGTACAACTCCACTCACATACCAAAAATCATTACACTGTGCATTTTAACCCACTGATCCACCCAGGCGCCCCTACACTGTGCATTTTAAATGGATTAATTACAAGATATGTGAATTAGATCTCAATAAAGTTGTTGTTTTTAAAAGGCTAACTAGGTTATTATGGGGAGTTAAAGGAGGACACAGCTCTTAGGCATTCCTGCCATCAAGAGACAGATCTATTTGCCTTGCTTGCCCTTGAGTTTACTGTGGCCTGTGACTGCTTTGAGTAACAGTAGGCAAAAAAGACACTATGCCATTTCCAGGCCTAGCTTTTAGGAGATCTGGATGGCTTTGATCTTGATCTCCTGGAGACTTCAGCCGCTCTTCAAGAACTTCAAATACCCAGAGGCCACTCTAGTTTGAGGAAGCCTACAGGAGCCATCTGGGGAGAGAAAAAGGCTCGGGAAGCCCCGCCCCCCCGCCCCACCCCTCAACGGTCTAACTCCCAACCGTTCCACTCATCTCACCTGGAGTTACAATACTGAAATAGAAACAGAACACCCACCCTGTGCCACACCTCAATCCATGACCTAAAAATAGAAATCAATTGTACTATTTGTTAGATAGCAAGAAACAGAAAAGACTGCAAAACAGGATGATAATTTATCCCATAAATCCCAGTAAAAGAGAAAGTATATTTAAAACACCGACAGCAGCAAGATCCTAGGGAAAACAGCAGCTATGCTGGAATAAGCAAAAGGGAATACAAAGGGAATACTGGGGGGCTCTAAAAATCAAGAAAGGCAGAAACTGCCAACAGGTATTCTTTCTCAAAGAGAAGGTCTCCACTCAAAGTGGAGGAGGACTCAAATGGCCACACACAGGACATTCATAAGCACTGGGAAGCTTCACTGGTTCCCATCTGCAGATGTGTTATCAGAAGACCACACAGCTCTGAAGGTGTTGGGGCAGCCTGAACCATCCGGAATGTCAAAATAGTGGAAAACCCTACAATGAACAGAAACCGGTCAGAATAGATCACCATTTGTTCAAGGTAAAAAAATATTGGGTATAAGAAAGAGACTTGTATTCTAACCAAAGAAAAAAGCAGCAAATGTTATCTCAAAAAGATATAGCCATGCAGATAAACATTTTCTAAAATTTATTACAGTTTAACCAAAGAAGAAACCTAGTTTTGAAGCTAGAAAACCAGTCTTGACCTTCATTTCTGCTAAACAGGCACTTCCTCCTAAAATACGGGAAACTGTCTTTCCCAATATAAACAACGAAAAAAACTGTAGTAAACCCAATTAAAAATATTGCAAAATCTAAGATGGAATCTAACTTATACACTAATGAAAATGAAATCACGTCAGAAAAAATATGGCTGGAGAACAAAAAGTTGGATCCTACTATTACAAAAAATAAAAGGAAATTATAGAAGCTGTCAAATGAAACAAAAATCTGAATTTTACATCATCATAAATGTTGAGGCATTTAAGGATGGTTAAGCAACAGATGTAGACGTATGGAGAGACATGTAGATTAAACCAGAAGGCATACAAGAAAAAACAGATACCACATAATGAACCTCTGTAGAAATAAAGAGGAAAAAATAAGAATGTAAAAAAAGGAATGAATTTTAAAAACTGGAGAAAGTAATAACTACAGAAGACAGGCAAAAAAAACATGCAACATAGGTATGTAAGAAGTGTTTAAAAGAAAACCCACTCAGTGGAAAAAAATACTGACAACTACAATGAAAGGAAACTTCCCTGGAATAAAGAGAACAAACTTACATATTTAAAAAACATTTAACAGGAATCAAATATAATTTTTCAAACTGGGGTGCCTGAGCAGCTCAGTCGGTCAAGCAACCAACTCTTGATTTTAGCTCAGGTCTTGATCTCAGGGTCATGAGTTCAAGCCCCACACTGGGCTCCGTACCCAGCTTGGAGCCTCCTTTAAAAAAAAAAAATTTTTTTTACCTAAAACAAACAAAAAACTGAACTGAAAAACACAATCACCAAAACTAAAAAAAGATTAAAAAAAATTTAAAAAAAAAAAGACTTGATGTTTGTATCCCACAGTAGGATGGAGGGAAAAGGAGATCAGTAAACTGAAATATAGAACAAAAGAAATTATTCAGTCTGAACAGAATACTTAAAAAGAAATA
The DNA here is from genome assembly GCF_963455335.1 of Martes martes. Taxonomy (NCBI): domain Eukaryota; kingdom Metazoa; phylum Chordata; class Mammalia; order Carnivora; family Mustelidae; genus Martes; species Martes martes. Next base: position 35,852,992 of record NC_137899.1, read on the forward strand.
TTTAAGTCTTTAAACTATTCCAAATTAATTTTTCAGTGGTGTCAAGTAAGGGCCCTATTTCATTATTCTGCATTTAGTTATCCAGTTTCCCAACACATTTATTTATCCATTTCCCATTCAGTTTTCTTGTATCCTTAGTCAAATATTAGTTGGCCATATATGCAAGGACTTGTTTCAAGGCTCTTAATTCTGTTCCACTGGTCCATGTGTCTATTCTATGCCAGGATCATACAGATTTGATTACTATAGCTTTATATAGTTTGAGATGAAGCATGGTACCTCTAAGCCTTGTTTTTCTTTGTTAGGATTGATTTGGCTCATCAAAGTGTACTGCGGTTCTATACAAATATTAGAATTTATTTTTTGCTCTTTCTCTGAAAAATGCTTTTGGAATTTTATAAGGATTGTATTGAATTTATAAATGACTTCTAAGAGTATGGACAATTTAACAAGATCTAAGATGGAAACCATATTTATTCTTCAAATCCGCAAACAGGAGAAACCCTTCCACTTTTCAGTGTCTTCAATTTCTTGTAGTTTTCAGTATACAGATCTTTCACCAACTTGGACAAGTTTATTCTTAAATATTTCACTGTTTTTGAACTATTTGTGAATGGGATTGTTTTTCTTTAAGATACTTCATTGTTAGTACATGAGAAACATAATGGATTTCTCGATGTTGAGGCTGTATCCTGCAACTTTACTCAATTTGTTGATTTTTTTGGTGGAATCCTTAGGATTTTCTATAGAAGATCTTATCTGCAAACAGACTATTTTACTTCTGCCTTTCCAATTCAGATGCATTAAAATTGGCCTTGGAACTGATTTTTTGGATAGGAAACCACAGCAAAGGCAATAAAAATTAAAATTTAGTAAGTGAGACTATATCAAATTAAAAATTCTACACAGAAAAAAATTAACAAAATGGGAAAACAACCTGAGGAATGGAAGAATATATTTGCCAACTATTTACCTGATAAAAGGCTAATATCCATAATACATAAAGAACTGCTATGGCTTAGAGGAAAAACAAGCAAAACACAATCTGATTAATACATGAGCAGAGGAAATAGATATTTTTTCCAAAGATGACAATGGCCAACAAGCATATGAAAATACTCTCAACATCACTAATCAGTTAAATTCAAATTAAAACCACAATGATGGGAGATATAAACTCATACCTGTCAGAATGGCTATCATAGAAAAGACAAAAGGTTAAGTATTGGCAAGGATGTGGAAAAAAAGGAACTTTTGTGCACCACTGGTTGGAGTTTAAGTGGATAAAGTCACTATGAAACAGTATGAAAGTTCCTCAGAAAGTTAAAAACAGAATTACCATATGATCTAACAGTCCCACTTTTGGGTATATATCCAAAGGAAATCTTCAAAGGACCTTCAAGACATATGTGCACTCCCAAGCTCACTGCAGCATTATCCACAGTAGCCAAGATATGGAAATAACCTAAGTAACCGAATACGGATGAATGATTAAAAAGGTTGTAGTACAATGTGGTACAATGGTAGGTTATTGAGGCAAGAGAAAGAAGGTAATTCTGCCATTTGCAACAACACGGCTGGTACTTGAGGGCATTATCCTAAGCGAAGTAAGTCAAAAAGAGACAAGCAAATTTTGTATGCTATCGCTTATATGTGAAATCTAAGAAGGCAAAGCTGAACTCAGAGTAAAATGATTATTTCCATGGTTGTGGCAGGGTGGGTGTGAGGGAAATAGGGAAATGTTGGTCAAATACTACAAACTTTCAGTTAAGAGATGAATAAATTGGTAACTTACTCATGGTAATTATAATTAACAGAGTAAATCTTAAACATTTTCACCACAAAAATGAAGTGATAATTAATGAGGTTATGGAGATGTTAACTGACCTTACTATGGTAATATTTCACAAGATCTAAGTCTATGAAATCAACATGTTGTACACCTTAAACTTACATTGTTATATATCAACTATATCTCAATAAAGCTCACTGCGGGGGAGGAAAGCCTACATTTCTGAGCTCCCCTTGCTGTTTGGGCACTATCTGCTTGGGGGGCAGATAGATGCATGGGTATACTAGTCTAATACACTAATATGAGACTTTGATTCAGGAGTAAGATATGTAGGGACACAGACTGGATATGGGGCATCCATTTTGCTAGTCCAGGGGCAGCAAAGGCTCTCATGTCAGGAACAACCACACTTTCATGAATGGGACAAATCTGCAGTGTGGATCTGGGAGTGGTTCTGGAAGCTTATTCTAGAGCTCCTTCTCTAGTCCTTCCAATAATTCTGTGAGATGGAGAAGAAGAAAAAAAACAAAAAACAAAAAACGATTCTCTTTAAGGAACTCAAATAGATTTTGTTGTCTGCAACTATCAACTTTGATCAATAAGGAAATACAAAAATTATATTCAGGGATCTGTGGGACTGTAACAAAATATTTAATATTCAAGTAGTTCCAGAATCAGAGAAAAAACAAGGCTCAAAAAGTAGTCAAATAATGGCTGAACAACTGATGAATCACTGAACCCTACCTCTGAAACTAATAATATATTACATGTTAATAGCCTTTAAACTTAAAAAAAGAAAATATTAAAATTATTTGAGGGACACCTGGGTGGCTCAGTCAGTTAAGTGTCTGCCTTCAGCTCAGATCATGATCCTAGGGTCCTGGGATTGAGCCCTGCATTGTGCTCCTTGCTCAGCAGGAAGCCTGCTTCTCCCTCTGCCTGCTGTTCCCCCTGCTTGTGCTTTCTCTCTCTCACTCTCTCTCTCTCTGATAAATAAAATCTAAAAATTTTTTTAAATAAAAGCTTTCAAAAAATAAAATAAAATAAAATAATTTGAAAAAAAATATGGCTAAAAAGTTTTCTGAGTTGGCAAAAAACATAAACCTATATATTCAAGAAGCTAAGCAATCTAAAAATTGGACTCAAGGAAATCCAACCAAAAAGCATCATGGTGAAACTTTTGAAAAAGAAGAATAAAGAAGAGATCTAGAAAGCTACATGAGAAAAATAACACCTACCCGTAGGAGAAAAACATTTGCATGACAGTGTATTTCTTATGAGAAAACATGGAGTCCAGAAATAAATGGCACAACATTTTAATGCTTAAAGAAATGAACTGTCAGCCCAGAATCCTACATCAAATGAAAACCGCTCTCAGCAATTAGGGGAAATAAACATTCTCAGATGAAGGAAAACTAAAAGAACTTGTTACCAGCATATCTACCCTAAAAAGAATTGGTAGTTGAATCTATATTTCAAAAACTTTCCAGAAGATTATATTCTGGTCCATCTGCTTTTTTTTTCTTTTTTCTAGAATTAAAGAAAAATGAGAAGAATTAGCATCAATTCTATACAATCTCTTCCAGAAAACGGAAGGTATACTTCAATTAATTTTATGACGTTAGCATTACTCTAAAACCAAAACCAGAGAAAGACAGTACTAAGAAAACTATAATCCAAAACCTCTCAAAAATATACATGCAAAAAAACAAACAAACAAACAAAAAAACTTTGCTAATGTATAGGATTCAGCAAACTATCAAACTTATTATATACCATGACCAAGTGGGGTCTGTTCCAGGTATGCAAGTCTGGTTCAATATTTGGGGGGGGGGGTAGAAGTCAATTCTCCAATCCAAATTTTCTTATCACTATTTTTTGGCATGAACCTACTGAGCTGAGCTGCACATAACTATTGCTCTTCTGCCACATTTTTCCTTTTTCTCTCCCATTCAAATTCTACTCTATCATCCCCCTATGAAACAACCTGCAGGCTCTGGCCCATCTTTGAATTCCAGCCCACTCATTAGCACAATGATTGTGTTTTTTATAACCCATTAAACTATCTAAGAAAAATGCACTTTATCTATATTACAAAATCATAAGCTCCTAGAAAACAAAAACTATTTCTGATAATAAGTGTCCTTTAGGGGCTAGCACAGTGCTTCCTATCTAGCTACCACTGGATTAACTCATCCATTCATCAAGTATTAATTAAGCACTTATTATATAGCAAATACTAAGCTATTATTTCACAATACAACAGTGAACAAAATAGACAAGAGTACTGACAATAGTTCTTACAAAACATCTGTTTACTAAGAATGAGAATTCTTTTTAGCACCTTCAATAAAGTAGTGTAAGTGGGAAGATGGGGAAAATTTCATGTTCTAGTGGAGAAAGCGGCAACAGTGCAGGTAGGGTGAAGGTCTGGAATGCTTTAGAGCAGGTATCATTTACCCATTAAAAGAATAACTGGGGACACCTGGGTGGCTCAGTTGGTTAAGCAGCTGCCTTCAGCTCAGGTCATGATCCCGGTGTCCCGGGATCGAGTCCCACATGGGGCTCCTTGCTCAGCGGGGAGCCTGCTTCTCCCTCTGCCTCTACCTGCCACTCTGCCTGCCTGTGTTCTCTCTCTCTCTCTGACAAATAAATAAAAATAAATTAAAAAAAAAAAAGAATAACTGGATGAGGGAGAGAAGGAAGAAAAAAAAGGATGAGGCAGGCATTAAAAGTTTGTTACTACATGTTCCTGTGCTCTACTTACACAAAAATAAAGACAGAAATAGACATACTCCTACATACCAGACTGTCTAAATATGTACTTACTTTAAGAAGAATAAGATCTGATTCTAACCCCTAAATCTATAGTCCTCTATTTTCAGCAGAGATCCACCACAAGAATCCCATCACATACTTTAGTAGAAATCCAAGATCAACAACTTCATTACTTTCTTTACTCAATTAACAACTGTTATGAGATGTACAGATTCTCCATAAACAAAAATTCACCAAATTACAGGATGAAAAAAAAAAGTCAATGCGGAAAAGACATTTAACAAATTTCAACTTCTATTCATGACAAAAGTGCTCTGAAAAGTAGAAACAAAGGGGAACTCCCTCAATGTGATGAGGAATATATACAAAATCCTACTGCTAACAGTATACTCAATAGTGATAGACTGAGTATTTTTCTCCCTTGTTCCCATTGCAAACAATGCAAGAATGTATGCTCTCACCACTCTTATTTAACACTGTAGTGTAAATCCTAGTCAGTCCTAGGAAGTCAAGAAAATGAAATAACAAATCAGAAAGGGGGCAATGAGGGAAACTATCCTTCCTGGCAAATGTCACAATTATCTACATAAGAAAATCCCAAAAGATCAACAACAAAACTTCTGGCACTAATAAGTGACTTCAAGGTCAAATGATACAAGATCAAAATACAAAAATCAGTTGTAGTTCTCTTAATAATGAACACACGAAAAAAAGTAAAATAAAAATACGATAGCACTGGGGCCTCTGGGTGGCTCAGTCATTAAGCGTCTGCCTTCAGATCCCAGAGTTCTGGGATCAAGCCCCACATGGGACTCTCTGCTTGGCAGGAAGCCTGCTTCTTCCTCTCCCACTCCCCCTGCTCATGTTCCTGCTCTCATTGTCTCTTTTTCTGTCAAATAAATAAATAAAATCTTTTTTTAAAAATTCCATAGCATTTATAATCACCCCCTTCCAAAAAAATGAAGTAGAGGGGTACATGGGTGACTCCGTCAGTTAAGCATTCAACTTGACTTTGACTCACATCATGATCTTAGGGTCATGAGATTGAGCCTGGTGTAGGGCTCCATGCTGGGCATGGAGCCTGCTTAAGATTGTCTTTCTTCCTCTCCCTCTGCACCCCACCATGCACTCATCCTCTCTTGTCTCATGTATGCTCTTTTAAAAAAATAGATTTATTTATTTTTTTTTAAAGATTTTATTTATTTATTTGACAGAGAGAGATCACAAGTAGGCAGAGAGGCAGGCAGAGAGAGAGGGAAGCAGGCTCCCTGCTGAGCAGAGAGCCCGATGCGGGACTCGATCCCAGGACCCTGAGATCATGACCTGAGCCGAAGGCAGTGGCTTAACCCACTGAGCCACCCAGGCGCCCCTAAAAAAATAGATTTAAATACAGCAATACATTTAATTACAACCAAAGATATAGGACTTGTATGGCATAAACTGTAAAACAACAAGAGCTACATAAATGGAGAAGCATATGTGTTTATGCATTGAAAGACTCAACCTAGCATAGATAGGAATTCTTCCTCAAATTTATACATGCTTTAATGCAACTTACATGAAAATCTAAGTGTTTTTGACAATATAGACAAAATTAGTTTTAAATTTTATACAGGAAGACAAAGAATTAGAATACCTAACACAATTCTGAGAAATAATGAAGTGGTAGGAGCAGGTCTGATGTCAAAACAAGAAACCAAGATGTTATGGTATTAACCAAAGGATAAACATTTACACCAATGCAACAGAAGAATCCAGAAATAGATGCAAACAAACACCAACCAATAATTTTGAGAAAAATGCTGCCGTGATTCAGCAGAATAAAGACAGCCTTGTCAACAAATGGTTCTGGAACAATTAGACATCTACAGAAAACAAACCACCCTTTACCTAAGTCTCACACCTTCAACAAACAAACAAAAACTAAAAATGGATCATAAGCTTAAATCTAGTTATAAAACTATAAAAATGTTTAAGAAGAGGAGAAAATGGGGGAGGGGGGAATCTAGGGTTAGACAAGGGCTTCTCTGATAGGTTAGTAAAAGTACAATCCGTAAAAGAAAAAGCTAATAAATTTGCCTTCATCAAGGTTAACATTTATTCCGAAAAATGTTCTGTTAAGAGGATGGAAAAACAAGCTACAGAGTGGGATAAAATACTTGTAAAACAAAAGGACCAGTATCTGCAATATATAAAGAACACTCAAAACTGAATAGTGAAAAACAATCTAATTAGAAAATGGGCAAAAAAACATAAACTGATCATTATAGAAACAGATGGCAAGTGCTATAATCTGAATGTTTGTGTCCTCCCCTCAACTCAAAAGTTGGAATCCTAATGCCCAGTGTGATGGTATTAGAAAAGTGAAGACTTTGGGTGTGCTTAGATCATGAAGTTGGAGCCCATAAGAACAGAATTCATTACAGATTTCATTATTACAGAGACCTCACAGAGCACTGTAGCTTTTCTACCATATGAGTGCACCATGATAAGGTACCAGCTATGAACCAGGAAGAAGGCTCCTTGACCTACAACTCCCGGCTTCCAGAATTATGAGAAATAAAATTTTTGTTGTTTATAAGCTACCTAATCTATGGTATTTTGTTATAGCAGACGGAACAGACTAACATACCAAGTACACACATGAAAAGATGTTTAACATTCATTACCCATTAGGGAAATACAAGTTGACACTACAATGAGAGGTCACAAAATGGCTTCAAAAAAATAGTGATAACACCAAATGCTAATGAGGATACTGAGAAACTGGATTATTCTTATATTGCTGGTGGGAATATACAATGGCACAACCACCCTGGAAAACATTTTGGTTCTTTAAAAACTAAATATGCAACTATAGTTTGGTCGACCAGTTGCACTCCTGGAAATTGATCCTAGAGAAATGAAAATTTAGGTTCACATAAAAACCAGTACATAAATGTTTATAGAAGCTTTTTATTCATGAACAACCGGAGAATAACCTAGATGTCTTCCAACGGGTGAATGGTTAAACTACAGTACATCCCTATCACAGACTACTACTCACCAATAAAAAGGAATGAACAATTGATACATTCAAAATCTAAGATGAATCGCCAGAGAATTGTGCTGAGTGGAAAAGTACCAATCCCAAAAGTTGGCATACCATTGGATTTCCTTTAGATAACATTTTTAACTTAAATGACAAAATTATAGAAATATGGAACAGATAAATTACTGCCAGAGGATGAGAATGAAGGTAGGGGCAGAAAGGAAGTGAGCGTGGCTATAAAAGGGCAACTTGAAGAATTTTTGTATTGATGAGAACATTCTGTACTAATGTCAGTACCCTGGTTGTCATTTTGTCACATAGTTTTACTAGGTGCTCCCATTGGTAGATACTGAATAAAGGATACATGGGATCTCTTTGTATGCTTTCTTACAAATACATGTGAATCAACTATTGTCTTAAAATAAAAAGTGTAATGGCATCACAATTCCAGATTTCAAGCTACATTACAAAGCTGTAATCATCAAGACAGTATGGTACTCGCACATGAACAAGACACTTAAGTCAATGGAACAGAACAGAGAATCCTGAAATGGACCCTCAACTCTATCTCAACTAATCTTAGACAAAGCAGGAAAGAATATCCAATGGAAAAAAAGACAGTCTCTTTCAACAAATGGTGCTGGGAACATTGGACAGTCACATGCAGAAGGATGAAACTGGACCATTTCCTTACACCATACACAAAAGTAGACTCAAAATGAATCAAAGATCTCAATGTGAGACAGAAATCCAACAAAATCCTAGAAGAGAACACAAGCAGCAACCTCTAGGACCTCAGCCACAGCAACTTCTTGCTAGATACGTCTCCAAAGGCAAGGGAAACAAAGGCAAAAAGGAACTATTGGGACTTCATCGGGATAAAAAGCTTTTTGCACAGCAAAGGAAACAGTCAACAAAACCAAAAGACAACCAACCGAATGGGAGAAGATATTACCAAATGTCTTATCAGATAAAGGGCTAGTATCCAAAATCTACAAAGAACTTCTCAAACTCAACACCCGAAGAATAATACAATCAAGAAATGTGCAGAACATGAACAGACATTTCTCCAAAGAAGACATCCAAATGGCCAACAAACACATGAAAAAAATGTTTGACATCACTTGGCATCAGGGAAACACAATTCAAAACCACAATGAGATAACTCCTCACATGAGTCAGAATGGCTAATATTATCAAGTCATGAAACAACAAACATTGGCAAGGATGTGGGAAAAAAGGAACCCTCTTACACTGTTGGTGGGAATGCAAGCTGGTACAGCCACTCTGGAAAAAAGTATGGAGGTTCCTCAAAATGCTAAAAATAGAGCTACCCTATGACCTGGCAATTGCACTACTGGGTATTTACCCCAAAGATACAAATGTAATGATCCAAAGGGGCATCTGCACCCCAATGTTCATAGCAACAATGTCCATAATAGCCCAACTATGGAAAGAGCCCAGATGTCCATCAACACATGAATGGATAAAGAAGATTTGGGGGGGGGGGATGTATACACACACACACACACACACACACACACACACACACACACAGAATGGAATACTACTCTGCCATCAAAAATGAAATCTTGCCATTTGCAATGATGTGAATGGAACTAGAGGGTATTTTGCTGAAAGAAATGTCAATCAGAGAAAAACAATTATCATATGATCATACACATATGTAGCATTTAAGAAACAAAACAGAGGAGCACAGGGGAAGAGGGGGAAAATAAAGCAAGACAAAATCAGAGAGGGAGACAAACTGTAAGAGACTCTTAATCACAGGCAATAAAAAATGAGGGTTGCTGGAGGGGAGGAGGGTCATGGGATGGGGTAACTGAGCAATGGGCAATAAGAAGGGCATGTGATGTAATGAGCACCAGGTGTTACATAAGACTGACAAATCTCTGAACTCTACCTCTGAAACTAATAACACACTATAGGTTAACTGAGTGTAAATTTTTAAAAAGGAAAAAAAAATAAAAAGCGTAAATACTTTTTGAAAAAGTATACACATGCTACTTTTGTGAAAGAAAGGGTAGACAAATACATTAAAAGATTTGCCTATATTTTCAAAATTACCACTAAATAGAGAAAGAGAAAGGTGAGGGGAGGAGAAAGGCAAAGATAGAACCTAGGTATCTTTAAATGTTCCTTGCTTCATAAATTCAAACCATGAAACTATCTTTGTAATTTTTTCTAAAAAGTTTAGAAAAACAATGGCATTCAAAAATGGGGAAAAAAAAATCACCTGAAGAAAAATCTAGCTATTTATGATGTTTATGGCATAACCAGAAGTAGATGAATAACTGCAAATGGCTTTAAGACCATAATTTTGATTGAATATCCTGAAGACCAAAAACACATATGCACACACACAGAAAGGTAAACAGAATGTATTCGGTCTTTTATTAGTAGTACTAGAGGCATTTTATAAGTGAAACCACAGCAAAATATTAAAGCATATGTATAATTACATTAATATAGTTAAGAACCATAGTTTTTAGAACAAGAGTTATTAACAAAAGTAAAATGGTTAAATAAAAACCCTGTAATCTTTTGTTTAAATTAGAAATACAAGTATGATCTCATGATTTATTTTTCTCTTTCAATAATATTTGCATTTCCTACTTCCATCCATTAAAAGAGTCTGGAAGAAATGCTATCTCACTGTAGGCTCACCTTATCATATTGAAATACCATTTCATACATAATGGAAGTAAGTACAATGTGACAATTGATTGATTCCAGATCTTTGCAAGAAATGAACAAAAGGATATGTTGCTGTACCTAAAAGCAAGGTAAAACTTCTAAAGACGTATCAAAAAGGACTCAGGAGTACCTTGAAGAGCTCCCATAGTCCAGAGCTAAAACAATCTGAGTATCATAAAGAATACTGATTGCAACTGAATAAACATAGTAAATATATAAAACCCATGAGGTCAAAATCAGGGTTGAAAAAAAATTGTACTGATCACCTTTAGACATTACTAGCATACATCCCATCATTGTAAAATTTACAAAGGAAAGCTGATGCATTTATCTTTACTTTCCTTTATGAACTGTTTAAGGTAACTAAAAAAAAAAAAAAATCAATGAGGGACAACCTTCTTTGTATAAGAATCACAGCTAAGACATTCAGAAGACATTTTGGAGACAAATGGGGAAAACTAAATACAAAATAGGTATTAGATAATAAAGGAGTTACTGGCAGTTTGTTCACTGTGGTTTTGTTTAAACTAAGTCCTTACCTACTAATGTTATCAATGGATTTATAAATAAAAATATGAATGAGATTTGCTTTAAAATATTCTATCAAAAAAAAAGAACAAAAAAACAAAAATGGTACTATGTTGATAGCTGAAGCTACATTTGGGGTATATGACAGTTCACTGTATGAACTTCTCTACTTTGTGTTTTGGGTTTTTTTGTTTTGTTTTGTTTTGTTTTTTATTATTTTGTTTTTTTTTATTTCTTTTTAGCATAACAGAATTCATTGTTTATGCACTACACCGAGTGCTCCATGTAATATGTGCCCTCAATAATATGCACCACCTGGCTCCCCCAACCTCCCACCCCCCGCCCCTTCAAAACCCTCAGGTTGTTTTTCAGAGTCCATAGTCTCTCATGGTTCATCTCCCCTTCCTATTTCCCTCAACTCCCTTCTCCTCTCCATCTCCCTGTGTCCTCCATGTTATTTGTTATGCTCCACAAATAAGTGAAACCATATGATACTTGACTCTCTCTGCTTGACTTATTTCACTCAGCATAATCTCTTCCAGTCCCATCCATGTTGCTACAAAAGTTGGGTATTCATCCTTTCTGATGGAGGCATAATACTCCATAGTGTATATGGACCACATCTTCCTTATCCATTCGTCCATTGAAGGGCATCTTGGTTCTTTCCACAGTTTGGTGACCGTGGCCATTGCTGCTATAAACGTTGGGGTAAAGATGGCCCTTCTTTTCACTACATCTGTATCTTTGGGGTAAATACCCAGTAGTGCAATTGCAGGGTCATAGGGCAGCTCTATTTTTAATTTTTTAAGGAATCTCCACACTGTCCCCCAAAGTGGCTGCACCAACTTGCATTCCCACCAACAGTGAAAGACGATTCCCCTTTCTCCACATCCTCTCCAACACACGTTGTTTCCTGTCTTGCTAATTTTGGCCATTCTAACTGGTGTTAAGGTGGTATCTCAATGTGGTTTTAATTTGAATCTCCCTGATGGCTAGTGATGATGAACATTTTTTCATGTGTCTGATAGCCATTTGTAGGTCTTCATTGGAGAAGTGCCTGTTCATATCTTCTGCCCACTTTTTGACATGATTATCTGTTTTGTGTGTGTTGAGTTTGAGAAGTTCTTTATAGATCCTGGATATCAACCTTTTGTCTGTACTGTCATTTGCAAATATCTTCTCCCATTCCGTGGGTTGCCTCTTTGTTTTGTTGACTGTTTCCTTTGCTGTGCAGAAGCTTTTGATCTTGATGAAGTCCCAAAAGTTCATTTTTGCTTTTGTTTCCTTTGCCTTTGGAGACATATCTTGAAAGAAGTTGCTGTGGTTGATATCGAAGAGGTTACTGCCTATGTTCTCCTCTAGGATTCTGATGGATTCCTGTCTCACGTTGAGGTCATTTATCCATTTCGAGTTTATCTTTGTGTATGGTATAAGAGAATGGTCGAGTTTCATTCTTCTACATATAGCTGTCCAGTTTTCCCAGGACCATTTATTGAAGAGTCTGTCTTTTTTCCACTGTATATTTTTTCCTGCTTTGTCGAAGATTATTTGACCATAGAGTTGAGGGTCCGTATCTGGGCTCTCTACTCTGTTCCGCTGGTCTATGTGTCTGTTTTTATGCCAGTACCATGCTGTCTTGGTGATCACAGCTTTGTAGTAAAGCTTGAAATCAGGTAACGTGATGCCCCCAGTTTTTTCTCTTTCAACATTTCCTTGGCAATTCGGGGTCTCTCCTGATTCCATACAAATTTTAGGATCATTTGCTCGAGCTCTTTGAAAAATACCGGTGGAATTTTGATCGGAATGGCATTAAAAGTACAGATTGCTCTAGGCAGTATAGACATTTTAACAATGTTTATTCTTCCGATCCAAGAGCATGGAATGATCTTCCATCTTTTTGTGTCTTCTTCAGTTTCTTTCATGAGTGTTCTGTAGTTCCTTGAGTACAGATCCTTTACCTCTTTGGTTAGGTTTATTCCCAGGTATCTTATGGTTCCTGGTGCTATAGTAAATGGAATCGATTCTCTAATTTCCCTTTCTGTATTTTCATTGTTAATGTATAAGAAAGCCACTGATTTCTGTACGTTGATTTTGTATCCTGCCACGTTACTGAATTGCTGTATGAGTTCTAGTAGTTTGGGGGTGGAGTCTTTTGGGTTTTCCATATAAAGAATCATGTCATCTGCGAAGAGAGAGAGTTTGACTTCTTCATTGCCAATTTGGATACCTTTTATTTCTCTTTGTTGTCTGATTGCTGTTGCTAGGACTTCTAATACTATGTTGAACAAGAGTGGTGAGAGTGGGCATCCTTGTCGTGTTCCTGATCTCAACGGGAAGGCTGCGAGCTTTTTCCCATTGAGGATGATATTTGCTGTGGGTTTTTCATAGATAGATTTTATGAAGTTCAGGAATGTTCCCTCTATCTCTATACTTTGAAGCGTTTTAATCAGGAATGGATGCTGGATTTTGTCAAATGCTTTTTCTTCATCAATTGAGAGGACCATGTGGTTCTTCTCTTATTGATTTGTTCTATCACATTGATTGATTTGTGAATGTTCAACCATCCTTGTAACCCAGGGATGAATCCCACCTGGTCATGGTGGATAATCTTTTTAATGTGCTGTTGGATCCTGTTTGCTAGGATCTTGTTGAGAATCTTAGCATCCATATTTATCAGGGATATTGGTCTGAAATTCTCCTTTTTGGTGGGGTCTTTGCCTGGTTTGGGGATCAGGGTAATGCTGGCTTCATAAAAAGAGTCTGGAAGTTTTCCTTCTGCTTCAATTTTTTGAAACAGCTTCAGGAGAATAGGTGTTATTTCTTCTTTGAAAGTTTGGTAGAATTTCCCAGGGAGTCTGTCAAGTCCTGGGCTCTTGTTTTTTTGGAAGGTTTTTGATCACTGTTTCAATCTCGTTATTAGATATCGGTCTATTCAGGTTGTCAGTTTCTTCCTGGTTCAATTTTGGGAGTTTATAGTTTTCCAGGAATGTATCCATTTCATCTAGGTTGCTTAACTTATTGGCATATAACTGTTGATAATAACTTCTGATGATTGTTTCTATTTCCTTGGTGTTAGTTGTGATCTCTCCCTTTTCATTCATAATTTTATTAATTTGAGCTTTCTCTCTTTTGGATTAGTGTGGCCAATGGTTTATCGATCTTATTGATTCTTTCAAAAAAGCAGCTTCTAGTTTCATTGATACGTTCTACTCTATCTCTAGTTTCTATCTCATTGATCTCTACTCTAATCTTGATTATTTCCCTTCTTGTGTGTGGAGTTGGTTTGATTTGTTGTTGATTCTCCAGTTCTTTAAGGTGTGGAGACAGCTGGTGTATTCTGGATTTTTCAATTTTGAGGGAGGCTTGGATGGCTATGTATTTCCCCATAGGACCACCTTTGCTGTATCCCAGAGGTTTTGGACCGAAGTATCTTCATTCTCATTGGTTTCCATGAATTGTTTAAGTTCTTCTTTGATCTCCTGGTTGATCGAAGCATTCTTAAGCAAGGTGGTCTTTAGCTTCCAGGTGTCTGAGTTCCTTCCAAACTTTTCCTTGTGATTGAGCTCCAGTTTCAAAGCATTGTGATCTGAGAATATGTGGGGAATAATCTCAGTCTTTTGGTATTGGTTGAGCCCTGCTCTGTGACCCAGTTTGTGGTCTATTCTGGAGAAGGTTCCATGTGTACTTGAGAAGAATGAGTATTCTGTTGTTTTAGGGTGGAATGTTCTGTATATATCTATGAGGTCCATCTGGACCAATGTGTCATTCAATGCTCTTGTTTCTTTATTGATTTTCTGCTTGGATGATCTGTCTATTACTGAGAGAGGTGTGTTAAGATCTCCTACTATTAATGTATTCATATCAATATGACTTTTCATCTTGATTAATAGTTTTCTTACGTAATTGGCTGCATAAATGTTTACAACTGTTAGATCATCTTGGTGGATAGTCCCTTTAAGAATTATGTTGTGTCCTTCTGTATCTCTGACTACAGTCTTTAGTTTAAAATCTAATTTATCTGATATAAGAATCACTACCCCGGCCTTCTTTTGAGGCCCAGTGGCATGAAAGATGCTTCTCCATCCCTTCACTTTCAGTCTGGGTGTACTTTTTTCTGTTTTTGAAGTTTTCCAGGATAAGAAACATTTTTTAAAGGTCATGTAATTTTCTGTATTTAGTCATTCATTTGACAAATTGAGTACATACTCTTTGCAGACCAAAATAAGTAAAATACAATCCTTTCTTTAAAGAAGCTCTAAATCTAGTAGTGGGAAAAATAGAGAAAAAAAGAAGTACAGTGGAATATTAGATTTGATCAAATAAGTACACTGTAGTTCCACTGAAGGCACACTGGAAGGGAAACAATATGTCCCCAGCAACATGAGTAGAGATTTCACAGAGGAGGTGATACTGCATCTGTCTTTATGAATTTATAGGCATTCAGCCTCAGCACTCACACAACAAAAAAAAGTAAAAGACATCCAAATCAGCAAGGAAGTCAAACTTTCACCATTTCAGATAACATGATACTATGTAGAAAACTGAAAGACTCCACCAAAGGGAAAAAAAAATTGTTAGAATACACAAATTCAGTAAAGTCGCAGGATTAAAAAAAAAAATCAACATAGAAAAATATGCATCTCCATATACCAATAATGAAACAGCAGAAAAAGAAAAAAAAAAAATCACAGAATCAGTCCCATTTACAATGCACCAAAAACCCTAAAATATAAACCTAACCTTTTAGGTTTGTAAGAATAACCTAACCAAAGGCATAAAGATCTGTACTCCAAAAACTATGAACACTTATTAAAGAGAATGAGGAAGAGACAAAGAAATGTAAAAACATTCTAAGCTAATGGGCTGGAAGAACATTGTTAAAATGTCTGTACTATCCAAAGCAATAATTTAATACATTTAATGTAATACCTATCTAAATACCACCAGTGCTTTTCACAGAACTAGAACAACCCACCCTAAAATTTGTATGGAACCACAAAAGACCCTGAATAGCCAAAGCAGTCTTCAAAAAGAAAAGCAAAAGCGGAGACATCACAATTCCGGACTTCAAGTTACATACAAAGCTGCAGTGATGAAGACAGTATGCTACTAGCACAAGAACACATAGATCAATGGAACAGAATAGAAAACCCAAAAAAGGACCCACAACTACATGGTCAATTAGTGTTTAACAAAGCAAGAAAGAATATCCAATGGGAAAAAGATACTCTCTTCAACAAATGTTGTTGAGAAAACTGGACAGCAATATGACAAAGAATGGAACTGGATCATTTTCTTATACCATACACAAAAATAAATTCAAAATGGATTAAAGACCTAAATTTGAGACAGGAAACCATCAAAATTCTAAAGAATACAGGTAGTAACCTTTTTGACCTTGGCCACAGCAACTTCTTCCAAGACACATCTTCTGAGACAAGGAAAACAAAAGCAAAAAAAAACAAAAACAAAAAAAAAAACAACTATTGGGACTTCAAGATAAAAAACCTTCTTCTCAGTAAAGGAAATAATCAACAAAACTAAAAGGCAACCTTCAGAACAGGAGAAGATATTTGCAAATGACCTTTCTCATAAAAGGTTAGTACTTAAGATATATAAAGAACTTATCAAACTCAACACCCAAGAAAACAAATATTCCAGTTAAAAAATGGGCATTAAAAAAAAAATGGGCATAAGACACGAATAGGCTTTTCCAAAGAAGACATCCAGATAGCTAACAGACAAATGAAATGATGCTCAACATCACTCATCATCAGGCAAATATAAATTAAAACTACAATGAGGTATCACCTCATACCAGTCAGAATAACTAAAATTAACAAAAGGAAACAACAGATGTTGGTAAGGAGGTAGAAAAAGGGGAACCCTCTTACACTGTTGCAGGGGAATGCAAACTGGTACAGCCACTCTGGAAAACAGTATGGAGGCTCCTCAAGAAGTTAAAAATAGAACTATCCCACAATCCAGCAATTCCACTACTAAAGGTTTACCCATAGGATAAAAAAAACACTGATTTAGAAGGGTACATGAACCCAATGTTTTAGCATTATCAACAATAGCCAAACTATGGAAAGAGCCAAAATGTCCACTGACAGATGAATGGATAAATAAGATATGGTATATATGTATATATGTTATATATGCACATGCATGTATATAGACATACACATATACAATGGAATATTACTCAGCCATAAAAAGGAATAAATCCTGCTATTTCCAATAATGTGGATGGAGTTGGAGAGTATAATGCTAAGTGGAATAAGTCAGTCAGAGAAAGACAAATACCATATGATCTCATTCACATGTGGAATAACAAATGAATATGGGAGTAGGGAAAAGAGGCAAACCATAAAACAGACTCAACTATAAAGAACAAACTGAGGGTTGTTGGACCAGGGGTGGATTAAATAGGTGATGGAGATGAAAGAGGCCACTTGTTGGGATGACAACTGGGTATTAAGTGATGAATCACTCAATTCTACACCTGAAATTAATATACTGTATGTTAACTGGAATTAACATAAGCATGCTATACTCTATCTGTAGTAAAAAGATGAGACCAGCTGGCAAAAACTTAGATGGCAATTATAAAATGATAGACTTTTAATCACTTAAACAGAACTATTTTTGACAATAACATACAAAATATGGCTTAATAGAGTAAACTACAAAGTTTGTAAAAGCAGATAATCCAAAATGAAACTAATATCTGAAAATTATCTAAACAAATATATTTGAGGTAATGAATAAAAGAAAATTAAATGATCAGGTAATTTAAAAATATGTACTTAAAGTTGACTAATAAGCCTGGAGAATTAAAGAAAATTTTCATTCCACCTTATCTACTTACCCAATTTATCTGTTCATTCTTGTAAAATAAGTTTCTTATGATTTATATTCTATAGAAAAGAAAATGGGATTTAGGATGAAATCTGTCTCATTCTAGTAATAACTCCAAAAATAGTTTGTGAATTTTTAACTAATTAAAGAAGACAATCATTTAAGAGAAATACTTTCTAAAAAAATTAACACTGTTATTTAATTATAATTTATCAAAATGTTAAATACATTTTCCTTCATTTCCTCTCAAGTTTGCTGTATTTGAATTATGCTTTCTTCATTAACATGGGGGCGCCTGGGTGGCTCAGTGGGTTGGGGCCTCTGCCTTCGGTTCGGGTCGTGGTCCTGGGGTCCTGGGATGGAGCCCCGCATCGGGCTCTCTGCTTGGCAGGGAGCCTGCTTCCCCCTCTCTCTCTGCCTACTTGTGATCTCTGTCTGCCAAATAAATAAACATGAACATCTGCTTATAAATTATTAGTCCTTTATTCAACACTGTATTTGACATTTTTGTACATTACATTATAGAAAATTAATAAAAATAAGGAGTTTCAAAAATAAAAAAAGAAAGAATTTGTACGAGTTCACTCAGCAGACATGGAAGAAAAGGCATTCAGAGTGACAGCAATAATTCCTACAGCACTTCCAGGGTTCCCAGCACTGTTCTAGGAACCTCACATATTTAATCACTGTAGCCTCAAAACAAACCTGTGAGATGTACAATGTTCTTAGTACACACTCCCATTTTCCATAAAGCAACTGAGATATAAGAAGGTAAATTAATCTGACCAAAATTACATAACTGTAAGTAACAACAATAGGCATCAAACCCAAATACTTGGCTTTTAAATATTATCTGGATTTCCTTTTTAGGAGACGAAATCATGTGTACAGAGGCAGAGAAGTCTAATACAATCACTACACTAGGAAACTGCAAATGCTACCATAATATATGGTGTGAGGCGGGAAATCCGAAGGGGATGTCAGGAAATGAAAAATGGATGAGCAGTCAAAAGGCAGACCATGAAGGGCTTCACATATCAAGTAAAGGAGTTGCTGTCATTTCAAGTAAGCAAGTACAAACCACCGAAGGGTTTTAAACAATGGAATGGCATGTATTGATTTATATATGGTACAAAAATAACTTGGGCAGTGGTGAGCACAATGGACAGGGGGGATATCAATAAAGGAGACAGAGAATTCAGTTAAGAATCAAGTAGATGGGTCCAAGAGACCGACTGTGAGAGCTGGAGTTCAGCACTGTTGATATACATAAAAGAACAGACTCAAAGGAGACTGAAGAAAAAGAAGCCACAGAAATTGGAGAAGGATTCTGTATGGGGAGAAATGGGATGGGAGAGGGTGAGATAAGAATATCTCTCAGGCTGCTAACTTGGGGGTGGGGGGAGAGGGATGTTATTAATCATGACTGGGAACACGAGAGGAAGCAGTTTTATAATTTAAAAAATGAGTTCACATTTGGCCAGGCGAGCCTGTGGGCCTCTTAACAGCCCCATAATGATGCAGAATCTCAGAAGACAGACATGTATTTGGGAGACTTCAATATACAGGCAGTACTTAAAGCCACTGAAACAAATGAGACTCACTCAAGAACCCTATGAAGAAAAATCAACAAAAGCAAAAGGAAAACAAAAGATTGGTGTTTTTGAAACTTCAGTTATTCAAGAACCACCTCCAGAATTGTTCCCATGTTAGTGTATATCACCTGTACTACTGTGTAACACTTTTTCTTCAACTGGCATATTTAAATGTGATTTCTACTATAAAAAACCCAGTATTCTTTGGCATAATAAATGGGAAAATACCAGACAGATACATTTTAATGCTGTGTTTATGTAAGTTCAGTAATTATTTAAAAAAAAAAAAAAAAAAGGCCACTCTGGTGGGGATGTTGACAGTGGGGGAGGCTGTGCATGTGGGCGAGCAAGTGGTAGAAGGAAAATCTTTCTACTTTTCTCTCCATTTTGCTAGACATCTGACACTGCTCTAAAAAAATAAAGTCTTTAAAATAAATGCAACTTTAAGTGTTTGTACTTAATCTAGTATTACTTAGGAAACTTAAGCATGTGCTTCAGCTCCTGAAAGCTGTTCTTTGTCAAAATATTTTTTTTGCCAGCAATACTGGGAAGACAAACTTGTCACAATCTAAAACAATACCAATTAAAGGTAATTTGAAAGGAGATAGAAATGAATTTTCACAGTGTGATAGGTTATTACTTAATGCCCTTTGAGTCACCTAATGTCATCTCATGTGCTGCTCAAGATTGGCTCAAGATTTGGGAAAATTCATTATAGGAGAGTCAAAGGAAGTGGTTCAGATATTTGTTCCCAGGTGAACTGCAGTAAAGGAAGAGCATGGAATCTGGACACAGAATTAACAGTGTGAAATTACACAGAAAAGTGTCAAATAGTATAAAAAGATTAGTATGGGGTTTTAACATGTACATTCAGGATCGTCCTGAAGAGTACAGATTATCAAAGGAAGAAGAGTCCCTTGTTCCTGAGTTACAGCTAAAGGGGCTGAGTGAAGTTTAAAGATCTCACAATTGTTGCTGCCCAGCAGGTGACTAATTTGAGCCTGGACTTAGAATTCTCTTCTCTCCAACATTAAATCCACTCCTCCTGACCCCACCATACTCTGGCTGTACTTAATGCTCTAGTAAAGTAATGCACTGTGAGTGTGTGAGCTCAGACCCCTTCCTTCTGGGATTATTTGCAACTGACCACATTCTCCCCATCACTAGTGTCTATTGAGATCAAAGGCTCCATGTCCCAGTCATAAGAAGCCAAAAGCCAAACAGGAAGAGATGTGACAGTCAATGAAAACTCATGGGGGAAACACACACACACGCTCACACGCATGTGCACTTGCACTTTAACTTACTATGACTCCGCGGAGCTCTGCTTAGTTTCAGATAAAAATTGAGTGCCTTAGATTACTATGCAGACTCTGCTCAGAGAATTCATTTGCATAAAAAATGTTAGTTTCCTTTACTGTTCCAAAGGAGATTGATCATCTTCCATCCCATCAGTTTTGCATACCCAACTCCTTTTAATAAGGGGTCAAAAATGATTTTTATTCTACTATGTGATCAACAAAATATTTGGCAAAAAAAAAAATATATTTTAGCAAATCTAAAGGACTTCATTTGCATTTCTTTTCTTGCTAATCTCTGACATAATGATATTTTTCCACTTTTCTTTATTGCCAAATCCATTAGACCGTATGTGTCACCTACATTAAACGTCCTAAATACACAATTTCCTTTCAAATGTAGTTATGAAACTAGTTTAGGAATAGACGTGTGTTAAATCTAAGGGGAGTTTTAACTTCTTCGATTCAACAGTTTTCATCCTAAATAGACTTTAGGATTTTTAAGCCTCACTCCCACTGAAAACATACTCATGTTAATGATAAAAAATAGATGATAAACAGATGTGAACAGAACTAGAATTCTGCAAAAACATTACATCTTCCAAATGTCCAAACCCAATTTAAAACTTAAACACAAATTAGACAAGTATTTTCATAAAGACTTGAACATTGTGCATAATCAACAAGAAATAACAATTGCAAGAATTTCTGTTCTACCAAACTACAATAAAAGTACCCAAGTACAGGGAACATTTGCACTGAAATGGAACGCAACGCTCATTCCAACATAGAGCAGAATTTCTAAGAAGCTGTAGAACATCTATTGGCGTTTTTGTAATCTAAAGTAAATTAAGACCAACAAGCACAAAAGGTAGTGTGTTTTTAAGTAATAAAACAACTAGAAGAGTACGGGAAGCACCACTATGCTGAACAGCTCTGAGACAGAGGAGAGAGACTGAGATGTCAATGGGCAGGAGGGGCCAGGCTTTAAGCTGGGACTTGGTCATCTGTGCCCATGTTCCTACATGTGTATTCCTGTACTGTCTTCCCTGCCTTACAGCTGCTCCTTGTCACAGTCCATTACAGGTTTTGAAGGGGAGGAAAGGATTATACAATCCTTTTCCTAGACCACAAGCTCCTCAGGAACAGATACTCTATCATCTTTGTCACCTGCAACTGGCCCAGTACCTAGGCTGGGTAAGATTCTCAACTAATGTCTGTTGCATGATTACCATAGCTTGTTACTTGATGGGGAAAAAATTATATTACTTCCAGCGTTAAGAGAGACATCATCATGCTCTAATAAATCATTCTTAGCCTGCAACTGAAAAAGGTCCTTGAATAGAGGACAGGACATTCACTGTTTTTTGTTTGTTTGTTTGGTTGGATTTTGTTGTTTTTTGTTCTCCCCTCTCCCAAGTGGCTGCCTTAGTTGGGCTTCAGAAGCAGATTCAGAGATGGAGACTGCATGCAGAAACTTACCTGGTGAGTATTAACTATGGTAGCAAGATTGGGCAGAAGGAGAAGGGGCCTTCACTGACCCCACACAGAACTCTGGAGTGGGGACTGGTGCTTTACATGTGCCCAGGATTGAGGCAAAGCCACCTTGTGCCCCATCCTGATCCCTGGACATAGGTTCCTCTGGGAGAGAAAGGGAATGAAGAGATCTTGGTTGAAGCGGCTCTCTTCTAGAGAGGGACCCAGCTGCAAGCCACTAGCAGCCAAAACTTTGCAGAGTATATGACTCTGAAGAGGGAACTGAGTGATGCCCCACAGCCCCCACCACCAGACACTCAGAAGCTCAGACCTCAGATTGTAGGAGAGTTCACAGACCTGAGACCACAGCAATGGTCTTTCTTACAGGCTAAATATATAAAAAGGCACTGACAGGACCCAAGCCTAGGTCATCAGGTCTCTACATGGCAACTATCAATCTGTCACAATCTGGCCCTTCAGTCACTTAAAATTACTGTAGACTGAGAAAATTGCCCTCCCACTGAACTACGGGAAATCACAACTGGTAACAATCTTTTAGTCCAAATTCTGAGACTTCTTATAACTTGCACTGCCTGAAGCTGATTGGTCCACTCAGAATTAGGAAGCCTAGCAGGAATGATTCAAAAGTATCCATTCAGAAAACATTCCCAGACTCATCACCATCTGGTCAGATCTGATTATTAAACAGTCAAGGAAACTCCTGCTGGAGACACCAAGGGAAGAATTCTTCTGAGGCTTCCATTTAGCGTTTGTAACAGCAGTGGGGAATAAGCATGATGGACGAATGGTACCTTGTGCCAGGTCCCCTCACATCTGATCCACTCTAGTCACTCTCCTTCCATCGCATCCAGAGAGACAGGAAGGTGCATGGTGGGTTTAAAGCCCCTCAATGATAAAAGGAGCAAAGATGCATACTTTAAAAAGGAGAAAAATGTTTTAAGTGCTGGAACGCAGAGCAGCGTGCTCGTTTCATTCCACACTGGTCAACAACCTCCTCTCTCCAGCTAGGAACACCAATGCCATTTTTCAAACATCCCAGATGCTTCCCTGCATGCAAGACTTCCTAACCAATTTTTCAAATTAAGCCCAACCCTGAATTTGGCTGCTCGCTCAGTCTGCTTTGAAAGAGTGTCAGCAGTTTTGATATCTGCCACATTTTATTCACTGTAGGTTCAGGATCCCCACAGAACAAAGCTACAAATAAAAGCTAAAGAGAATTAGGAAGGAGAAAGCCTGCTTTGGCAGGGTGCAAACTCCACTGAACTCACAATGGAGGGAGAGAGGACCCGCTGGGCTGAGACTCTTAGAGAAAAGAAGGATCAACAAATCTCATCAAGAAATCCCAACCGCATCTCAGAAAAGCTTTCAAAACCCGACCTTCTGTACAGGTAACAAGTAGAAGACATCAATTACAGTTACATTAATGAGACTGAGCATCACGAGCTGAGTAAATCAAAAAGCCTTTTCAACCTTCAGAGATTTTATCCAAGACACTTAACAAACTACAAACAAGGTGATATGTGAAATAGTCTAACTTGACAGACAATTCTTAGGCATTCATTTGCAGTCTTCAGTAGCACTCAGGTCATCTCCCTAAGCAAAGCTTTGCAATGGGATCTTAGGGCCAGCAGATGAGGAAATATCTATCTTTCTTCCAAAACTTGGGGGCTGACAGAGAAACTTCCCAAGTGTACATTCAGCACTCCGGGCGGCAAGGCAACTGTCAGCCAAGCTGGCAATGCTCAGAGCTTTTCAATCAAATCCTCTTTTCCTTATATGTAATTCGTTTAGCACATTTCCTTCGTTATGTGATCATGTTAAGAGTTCTTACTCTACAGACCAAGCACATCTTGCCTGTGACAGCCATGATTTAAACCAGTGGTTCCCAACCAGGAGAGACTTCATCCCCCTGGGACATTTGGCAAGGTCTGGAGATAATGCTGACTATCACAACCGGCAGGGAGGGGACTGTGCTAATGCCATCTAGTGGGTAGAGGTCAGGAATGCCACTAGCCACCCCACACTGCACAGGACAGCTCCCCCCAATCACACCACACAACAAAATACGTAACAGCGTCAAGGTGGAGAAACTCTTAGACCTTGCTCTGCCTGAGCATATAGAAGGACTGTGGAAGAAAATGCTGGAAAACAGCTCAGTTTTGTGTAAAACACATATATGAAGGGAACAGAGCTCTTCTTCACTTGAAATCTACTAACCAGATTTTAGGATCTTGTATTGTACACAGTCTGCATATTCTGTAACGCCGAAATTTAAGGAATTGAAATGCCTGTGTTTCTACTTCCTCTGCTCCCTGCCCAGAGATCTTGCTCTTCCAGAAAGGGAACACCATTTCACTGTCCCCAGGTGAGTTACTGGTTCTCATTTGCTGCTTTGCCTTGTTTCATAGCTTACCACAAACAGTCAAAGATGACTTCACACTGTTTAAAAGATGCACCTCTATGTCTAGAGGTCTATGTCTAGAGGGACACTGTTCTCTAATCCAAGTATGATAGGATTCATAATGCTTGGTATTCCCCCACCCTTTCTTACTTGGGGAGCTCCTTCATTAGGATTTCAGCATCTTTCATCTTAACCCATGGTATCTATTCTTAAATATTTCCCCCTATCTTCCCACCTCCACAAATTTGTAACAGCAAACAGATGAATTAAATGTTGACCAAGAGCAGTGGTCTTTCTCAATAGCCTATCTTCTTCCACTATTATCTGCCAGTCAGATCAACTATTTATACTTTCTTTCCCTCACTTCCTCTATGTAGTCAGTTGTCAGATTCTCTGTATTTTCATTTTGAAACACTTCTTCCAGTCTCCCTTCCACTCCATTTATAATATCTCACACCATCTCTCAGACTCCCAGACCTTCTTATGTGATGTTCCCACCAACCAGAGGCATTCCTTTCCTTCCTAACACCATTCCAACTGCATTTCTATGTACTACTCATTTTCATTAAACCTCATTTATTTTAACCTATTTGTGTTCTATTTATTGAAGACTTAAGGACGTATGGCAATATAGTGCATTGGACAACTTCCCCCAGAAATTCACATCTATCCTGAATCTCAGAATAAAACCTACTTGGAAGTAAGATCTTTGCAGATGTTAGTTGAGGTCATACTGTAGTAGAGTGAAGCCTAAATCCAATGACTTTTGTCCTTTTAAGATGAGAGGGCACACAGAGACACAGGAAGAGTCAGTGTGAAAATAGGGCCACAGATTAGAATCAAGCACCTGCGAGCCAAGAAATGCAAAATACTGACAGCAACCACCAGAAGTTAGGAGAGGTATGGAATGGTTTTCCCGTCAGAGCCTCCAGAAGGAACCAACTTTGCCAGCATCTTGATCTTGGACTTTCAGCCTCCTGAACCATGAGAGAATAAATTTTTGCAGTTTCAAGACACCCAGGTTGTGGTAATTTGTTACAGCAGCCCTAGGAAACTAATACAGATGGCCATGAGAATATGCCTCACATTTCAACTACAGGTGGCATAACTGTCCCAATATTCAACTACTTCATTCTGATATCCACAGTGGAATCTGCCCCAAGGTCACACTGCTCACAAGCTATCCAAACCAGTGACCTACAGCAGCAGACATGCAAAGCAGACCAACTCCTATGAGACGCACACCCTTTGATGAGCAACGTTGTCTTAAAGACTGTTCCACAGGCCTGCCACATGTCCCTAGACTGACCAGTCTGGGACACTGACACCCAACCTTCATTCCCTCTCTCCTTCTCTTAAAATCAGTCTCATATGCTGGTCTCTTGGCTCTCCAACGTTCATTCCCTTCCCCTCCGCCCCGAATTCTCCTAATAAAACTGTAGCTTGATATCTACCCTTTGCAAAACTGAGAAATCCAGAAGGGAATTACAAAATCTGATTTCTATTTTAAGTGGATTTCTTTACCTGGTTTGTGGAGAATTGATTCAAATTTGGTAAGGCTTTAAGAAGAACGATCAAACAGGAAGCTCATACAGTGGCTTAAGAAGCCAGGCTTCTGGTTCACAGTATCCTAACAGTAAGGGTAGATTCAGTGGGGGAGATTCCAGATATACTTTGGCAGCAAAACTTCATGAACTTGGTGACAGATTTAAGTGAGAGTTTGGGAAAACTGGCATTGAGGTTGATTCCTTAATTTCTAGCAAGAGCAAATGCATGGATATTGGTGCAATTCACTGAGACTGGAAAAAGAGGAAATCCAAAACTAAAAGATTACAAGTTCAATTTCAGATATGTTAAGATCAAAATTATTTGAAATTATCTAAACAAAGATGTCTCAGATAGAGGTAGGTTTAAGGTAGGAAGCTAAGACTTCTCTCTGAATTTGGGAAGTATCAGAATATAGTGTTGAAAGCTATAGTCTTGAGGAAGTAATTAGAATCACATAAAGAAAAAGTGTAGAGTGAGCAGTAAAAGAGTAGTCATGAGGCTTTCCAAAATTTTAAAGTCAAGAACACAAGACAAAACAATGAATGCTAAGAAGGAGTGCCTAGAGCTGTACTCAGAAAAGTGTGAACATGGTGTCCATAAGCCAACAGAAAAGAACATTTGGAGGATGCATGGATGGTCAACGGGCAAAATGCTGCTGGGAGTACAAGGAAGAGGACTTCAAATTGGTGGCTGATTTGGAGACAGAGTCTTGGGTGATCTGCCATACTGGGGGAGTGGTGAGAAGGGAAGTAAAACAGGAGTTGTCTGAGGACAGAATGAGACTTCAGGCTAAGTTGACACAAGGCTGGGAAACCTTTTTGCCCCAAGCACCGAGCACTGATAGAAAAAGCATTTTTTGATACAATAAAAAGATACAGTCAAGGAGATTTCCATTTCATTTGGTATTTTTAAACAATTTTTTTTTTTTTAACATTTTTTATTTATTTGACAGAGACAGATCACAGTAGACAGAGAGGCAGGCAGAGAGAGAGGGAGAGAGGGAAGCAGGCTCCCCGCTGAGCAGAGAGTCCGACGCGGGACTCGATCCCAGGACCCTGAGACCATGACCCGAGCCGAAGGCAGCGGCCTAACCCACTGAGCCACCCAGGCGCCCCCATTTCATTTGGTATTTTTGAATGCACACTTTCCCAACACTACCTCAATAGATTTTTTTTTAAATTAATTTTAACTAGAACAAAAAACAAGATACATTCTTGTGTAGAAGAAAAGGTCAACAGAAACCCAAAATAATAATGAGGGCAAAACATTCACTGGCTCAGGAATCAAAAGAAATGAAAGCAAAGCAGAGGCATCAACACCGCTTCTTTCAGGCACCAAGTTCTGAGTTCTAAGCATTGAGGGATACTTAATACAAGAAGGCAAGTCAACTATTTAGTTGGCATTCACTGGAATGATCACATCTACTTCGGAAGTATCGAAATATTTCTCTACTACTTAGTAAATAGCCTCTATTCCAACACCTCCCGACGGGTGTTGTTTTAAGCACCAAATTAATTAAAATAATAAAACTACTCATACAAATTCTTAAGTCGTCATCATCTCACCTCTGAAACTTCTTTCTCATTTTACTACATTCTTTCGTGCTTCCTGGTATAACCTAACTCTCTGGTTTCCTTCCAAAAAATCACTGGCACAGCCTTTCCAACTTCATTAGAAATGACATTATTCATCACGTTTAGGTCACTGGGGATCCTCGCCCATAATCTCAGTCTCTACTGCCACTTCACTTGGAAACTGATGGCCCTTCCTTAAGAAAAAGTGATCACAGATTCTTAGATATCAGAAATAAAGACTACCAATCTATTTTACCCTAAAGAAGTAATATTCAGATATACAGTCAATGAAGGCTTTACAAGACTGATAATTCAATTGCAAACACTCGATATAATAAGCTACTCATTAAAGATAAGAGACTAAAAGCAAAATATAACAACGTGTGTGTGGAACATTACTCTGCATTTTTTACTGAATAATAAAATGATCTCAAGAGAAAAATGTGTATTTTTCATCTATATGAGATCTATAAGCACATGCCTCCAAGTGATAATTAATATAGAAGTTTATGTGGTCAGAAACTAGGACTAAAATACACATTAAATGATTCTGGGGGTGCTCTCCCGAAACAAAACCTGAGCCAAGGAGCATCAATTTGGGCTCCCTCATATACCAATGATCCTTGGGAGGTTTGGGAAATCCAAAGTCACTGGTAACCTGACCCACAAAAACAGCACTGGGTATTTCTGTTTGCAGTAAACAAGTATTTATAAATACACTACATATCGCAGAAATACTCCAGCTACCTGGAGAAAGGGCATGCATGCCAAAGAGGAGAAAAATAAAACAGAATGCATTTCTATATAAATAACTCTGCCTTAAAAGCAATACCAAGGGCCAGTAGCTTTCCGACTAAGGTTTCAGATATCAGTGGAGGCTATCTACACCTGGCAGAAAAATAAGTCTTCAGAATATTCAAAAGGTCTATGTCCTGTTTTAAGAATACATGGTGGGAGAGAAAAAATTTTCCCCTGGACCTTCAGGTGCAGTTGGGCTGCCAGCAAGTCAGAGTAATGAGCAGCTGGACCCCACGCGTGCTCTGCTCTCTGTTCACTGAGCAGGCATTTATCAGGGTGTAAATTATTTACAGTGCTCTCCAAATGCTTTGAAAAGTTACTGCGTTTTCTTAACAATAAAAGAAAAAAAAAAAGAAATCCTGAAACAATTATTATATGAACTAGGGGCTTAGGAAACTCCTTCTAAGTAGCAAAGGTTGCCTTAATTGGAAAACCCACACACACGTGCGTGTGGCAGTGAAGGCTTGCCAACACCAAATGAAACATCTGATTCTAATTCCTCAGTCCTCTCTTGTCTCTTTAGACTAAGGACAGCAAACAGCAATCTATAAATGGAAGTGCTGAAAACAGACAATGGCTTAAGGCCTCATCATTTTAACATATCTTCACTGAGTGATAATAGATACCCCAAAAATGCATAATTAGATAATTACTTTGCACTGATTGACTCCATATTTTAAAGACTCTCAAGAATATTACTTTAGAAGAGCAAAAACGCAGCAATTTTTTTAATTAACATATAATGTATTATTTGTCCCAGGGGTACAGGTCTGTGAATCATCAGGCTTACACATTTCACAGCACTCAGAACAGCACATACCCTCCCCAGGATCCATAACCCCAGCCACCCTGTCCCTACCCACCCTCCACCCCCTCAGTTTGTTTTGTGAGATTAAGAGTCTCTTACGAAAAACGCGGCAATTTTAACTGTTTACTGAAACTCAGTTGTAAGAGAACAGTACAGCGACACTGAAGTTCTGTTCCAGAGATACCGGAAGAGAGAAAAGGAAATCAATTAACTGTATTAAGCAGTGTCAGAATGTGACACTGTGTCAGAATGTCACTTCCACAGCAAGGGACAGAATACGTAATCATTGGAAACTTAAGCGATAGAGTTACCCCAGTTCTTTAGGTAACAAAAAGTCTGAAGTAGCAATTCTAGGACCGGTTTAACAGCACAAATATGTCAGATCACTGGGTCTGAGAGACTAACTTGCTCACCCTTCTCCTCGCAGCCTTCAAGGTGCTGACTCCCAGCTCCAAGAAGTACATCCCATGGAAAGTTGAGGCGTAAGTGGGATCCCTAAAGAAGCACACGACGGGGAGTGTGCTTCAGTTCAGGGAGCCCAAAAAAAACTGCTGCAGAAAACTCCCGCCTACGCAAGAGTCTAGCGCGGAGCGAAAGAGCGGGCTCCTTAAACCCTCCCCCGGCGGATTCCCCTTGACTTCTCTTTGGTTAGAAGTAACCCACATGCTCACACTTAGGCCAATCAATGGCCAAGGGGACGTGATCTCCAGGTTGGATTAGACAAACCAGCTTCACGTGGGGTTGGTTTAGTTGCAGCCTGACTAGAATCCGGATACTGGTAACGGAGAAGAGAGGATGTCGGTAGGTGACGGCGTGTGCCAGGACCATGCTTTTTATACTACAGGTCGAAACATTTGGCTCCTCTGGACGTTTCAAGGAAAGTAGTTTCTCTGCAAAGTTTCAACTTTACAGTCCGGTTGCCTGCTGACCTCCATGCTGACATGGTAAAGCACCACGAGATAGATGCCTGTGTACGTCTGAGGTGTTTATATCCCAGTCACGTGAAACTCCGTAGCTTCGAGTCAGCCCACTGACCTCCCCACAGAGTTCCAGGGGAAAACACAGCTAACCAGAACAAATGCATATTACTACTTCTACTTCTGAGCCGTTTCCCAGTTTAAGTGCAACCCGTTGCTATAATCTGATCAAGAGGTATCAAAGGTGAGGCCGGCTGCGGCGAAAAATTTCCTGGCTGACGGGTTAAACACCGATTGTTCCCCAAAATGGAACGATCAGTCTAGATTATATCAAAGAACTAATAAACGTCATTCCCTAGAACTCGAAACTGAACCAGAAATAACTCAGCTTGAGATTTAAACAATTTCCCTTTGTTACTGATTTTTTTTTTTTTTAATTTCAAACTTGACTGGAATGGTCCGCTGCAAACCCTATGATGAGAACACAGTGGTATTACAGCCAGTCGCTCCTGCAGTTGTAAATCAGAAATTCTAAGCACAATTCTGATCCTTCTGTACTGTGAACTAATTCATTCCCAGACACTGACCTAGGGCCAACCATTTCAGGTGCCTAAAAAAAAAGAGATAAATGAAAAAGTTCCTTACAGCCTATTAAAGACACAGATGTGAACAATTATAAGGTGATGTGCAGGAAAGAAACAATCTGAAAAAGAGGGAGCATAACCCACAATGCTGTGTACCTTAGATAGGCTTTGGAGGCTGACAGGAAGGTGGTTCAGATCCAGAGTGGACCGCTTATAAGCTGTATGATGGTGCGTGCATAGCTTTCTCTCTCTAAAATTCAGGAAAATGTGATATTTCTACATAACAGGGAGGTTTTAAGAACGAAATGAGATGACAAATGTGAAATGTCTGGAACAATGCCCCACACATCTGTCCATTTTCATCTTGCTCCTCTTTCAACTTGCTCCCTCCCACCAAACTCCTCCACGCCTCCCTCCCAACCCCCTCACACCCAGCCAGAAGAGAGTAGGTCAGACTGTCCTGGAGGGTAGGAAGCTCCAGGTTTAGGCACGGTGGACCAGGGCTCAACTGCCCTGCTTAAATTTTTTCAAGAAAATTTAAACTGAATTGAAGAGGCAAGACCGAAGGGTTGGGAGCTCTCTGTGCCTTGCCTTTGAGCTTCTTTCCTACCATCACCAAATTCAAACAGGCTTCACCCAGGCTGGGGCCCTATTTACCTCAAGCCACACTCCACTAATCAGGAATTAAAAATGTCTCTTTCTCCACTTTCTCAGGTCCCATGCTCTTGTGAAGAACATGCAATCTGGCACTCATTTGCAACATGGGGTGGAAATTATTCCCAAGTTGTTTGGATTTTTTTTCAACAAACTATTTGGACGTATAACTGACTTAAAATAAAATGTACTCCTTTAAAGTGCACGGAATAATGAAAATGATTATTATATGTGTTACTACCATATTCATCAAACTACAGACCGTGGAACCTTACCACCACCCCCAAAAATTCCCTCATGCTCCTCCCAGCTACTGAAGAGCTCACCGCAAACAACCGTTGACTGGACTTCTATCTCTATAGATTAATTTTACCTCCTCTGGACTATCATATAAAAGGAAATCATACAGTAGACATTGATGTATGCCTGACTTCTTTAATTTAGCATACTGTTTGTGAATCGTTTGTTATCTATTATCTATTATCGATATTTCACTTATTTTCATTGAGTAGTTTTGCATTATATGGATATACTATAGTTTCTTTACCAATTTACATGATGAGGGACATGTGGTTGGTTTTCTACTTTTGGAGTTTATGAATAAAACTGCTCTTGGCATTCTTATGCACAATTGTGCATATTCTTATGCATATTATATGGACATACATTTTAATTTTTCTTTCATCAACACCTAAGAGTGAAATTTCATATGATGAATGATGTATGTTAACATTTAAAAACCACTTAAATGGCTTTCTAAAGCTGTTCCACTTTACAGCCCTACCAACAGTACATGAAAGTTCCGATTGTTTCACAACCTCACCAACACTTAATATTATAATGTTTTTTAGTTCAGTCGTTCTACCTGGTGTCTTACAGTATCTCATTTTAATTTGTATTTCCATAATAATTAAAAATGTTGAGCATTCTTTCATATACATATTGACCATTCATATCTTCTTTTGTTAAGTATCTCTTCAAACTCTTTGCTCATTTTAAATAAGTTGAAGAATCACCTTGTTAATTTCTGCCTGAAAGCCTGCAGAATTTCCACTGACATTGAATTAAATCTATAGATCTTTCTAGGGAAAGTTGCCATCTTAATGAGTTATTCAGTCAAAGAATGTGGTGTATTTCTCCATTTATTTAGGTCTTTAATTTCTCCCAGCAACGCATGGTGGGTTTGTATATAGGACTTGCATATTTGCTACTGAATTTATCCTTAATTGTGACTGTAAATGGTTTTCTAAATTTTATTTTCCAAGTGTTTATTCTTAAGATTACATAAATACAACTGAGTTTTGTATGATTATGCTAGGTTGAAAACTATTTCCCCAAAATCTGTTTCTGCTCAGAACTTCAGAATGTGATCTCATTTGAATATAGGATCTTTACAGATATGATCCAGTAAGGATCCAACGATACAATCATTCTGGATTTAGGTGGGTCCATACAATGACAGGTACCCTTATAAGAAGAGGAAAGGACCCAGAAAGACACACACACACAGAGAAGCCCATATGAAGATAGAGGCAGAGGCTTGAGTTATGCCCTGGACCACCAGACACTGGAAAACACTGAAAGAGGCAAGTAAAGATTCCTTGCTGAGGCCATCAAGGTAGGTTATTCTATATACAGTTTTCTAGCCATTTATGTGGGCAAGTCTCATACGACTCCTTGTACATTTTGCATCTCATTTGTTTGGGCACGTGGGCTGGTTGTCAATTTATTGCTTCTTAGCTCCAGATCTACAATTTTTTGTTCTGCATTCTTAGAGTAAAGCAAAACCCTATAAGTACCCCTCCTTTGTTAGCTGACACAATTTTAGGCTTTGTCAGTGGAGAGGGATAGAGGGACACTGGAAGAAACAGTGCAAAAGGTGCTCCTTTTCCCAGTTCTGGGGTGATTTTTTTCCTCTGGGATGGCAGCAGGTGGTATGCAAGACTCACTCTCCAGCCAGTTTCTGTGACCCTCCAGAGAGCAACTTTCTGCAGACCAGCTTCATCCCTCAATGCCACAAAGAACTTCTCCACCATCCAGCAATCCATAGTCACACCCTGTCCCATGACGTTGGAATCTTTTGTTGTAGGAGGGGACATCTTCCAAACTCTGTTCCCTCCTTGGCTATGCTCCCTTAGTCCTATAGGAGCAACTCCCATATTCCTTAGGGTCTTTTTCTACTCATTTTAACCATTAACCACTTTTACAAATTAATATGTTTTTGTATTAAATATTCCTGCTTAGTGGAGTGACATCTTTAAAGTGCTGAAGGAAAAAAAAATACTGTCAACACAAAATTGTATATGCAATAAATATAGCTTACAAAATGAAGGAGAAATACTTTTCAAATAAACAAAAACAGCATTTGTTACTAGCAGACCTGCATAATAAGAAAGATTTAAAAAATCTTCACATAAAAATAATACCAGAAACTTTGATCTACACAAGGAAATGAAAATCACCAAAAATGGCATAAATAAAGTTAATAAAAAGTCAAGTTTTAAGTGTTCTCATAGTCTATTGACTGTCTAAAGCAAAAAATGGAAGCAGTGTTTCATGGGATTATAACTTAGGTAAAAGTATAATGTGTAGCAAAACTGGTATGAAAGATGGGAGGGAAGATGGGAGACACGTTGGAAGATTCCTACATTACACATGAAGTGGTATAATGTTATATGAAGGGAGAGCGTAATTAGTTTAAAAAACAGTCTCTATGACAAACTTCATACAGAGAGAAATAAAAACTTTTGTTCACATCAAAGACTGCACACAAATACTTTTTGAAGCTTTATTCACAATCTTCAAAATATAAGAGCAACTTAAATGCTCCTCACCTGTAGAATGGTTAAACAAACCGGCATGTCCATACCATGGGATACTATTCAACAATAAAGAAAAACAAACTCCTGATACATGCAACAAAATGGATGCATCTCAAATGCATTATGCTAAGCGAAGATGCCAGTCTCAAAAGATTATATACTGTGATACCATTTCCATAACATCCTAGAAAAGGCAAAATCATGCGGACTGAAAGCACGTCAGTGGCTGCCCAGCTAAGGATAGGAAGAGGGAATGACTGCGATGGGCGGTGAGGATTTTTTTTAAGGTGATAAAACTGTTCTATGTATTGATTGTGGAGTGGCCACATGCCTGCATACATTTATCAAAACTCATAGAACTTCATGCTAAGAGTAATTTATCTTACTGCATATACATTATATCTTAATTTAAAATAAAAGGGAAAAAATTGTCAATTTCCCCAAATTTCTGGTATCATATCTATCTATCTATCTCCTTACTGGAACTTGACAGTATGCCAGAAAGTTTATTTTAATGCATTTTATTAAGACTGTTTTTATAAAGCAGAAGTTTAATTATATCTATTTAAACTTATTAAGATTAAATTCCTCTGGCCATTGTTAATGACAGATGATGTTAGGCTTCTACTGCTTGACTATTTGTTTTGTAGAAAGTCCCAAGGCACCCCCTGGAGAAAAACCTAGCTGGCATAATTTCATCTCAGCCAAC
The DNA here is from genome assembly GCF_963455335.1 of Martes martes. Taxonomy (NCBI): domain Eukaryota; kingdom Metazoa; phylum Chordata; class Mammalia; order Carnivora; family Mustelidae; genus Martes; species Martes martes. Next base: position 35,887,908 of record NC_137899.1, read on the forward strand.
ATCCCCCAAATGGTGTGTGGCCTTCTCTTCAGGAATACATCCTAGGCAAGCATATCACTTTTTGCAATAAGATCCCTATCTTGCCCCCAGTGTGGCTGAGGGCTAGAGCATGCGTCCATGCTCAGGACCAGCAATGCCGAAGAACATCACGCCACTTCCTGTCTGAGCCATAATGCCAAATTCACTGCGGCCCAGAACCTAGCAAAAGACCTAAGTGGCAAACAATATTTACAGAGGATTGCTTAAAGCATGTGCCATCTATTCTCCCCTCTGGATTCTTTAAAATTCATCCCTGGGTTAAATTAGACCATTCAAGAGAGCAGCCTACCTGCACAACATTGTGGCGGCCTCTACAAATTGCTGGGATTGAATTGCCATTAAAGATCTAGACTGAGCCAGGTAATAAGAAAGAGCTCAAGAAACTCACTTTTATCAAGGACGTTGTTCACTTGGGTGCACGGTGTCTATCTCTTTTCTCAGTATAATATACCATTGTGTCTCTCTTGGTCAACATTTATGACCCAGAAACTAAGACTGGCCCTACTGCCATATTTTTTCCCTCACTGCTAGAAATCTCAAAGACGAGTCTAGCTCAGTATTGGTAACAGTGTATACAGGATTTCAGAGGATATGTTTCATGAACTAAGCTACCTGTAATCACTTTACTTTTCCTCCCTTTATTTTTACTAGGACTCATTTTTCTTACTCTCATTAATTCAATTCATCTGCTATTTTATATTATTGCTACCTAGCAAAAGGTGAAATGTAAGTAAATTCAGAATGGCATACCTGTCTAGGGACTAGTGATTGGTTTTCCTGTGGGCTAAATGAAGCAAATGTGCTCCTTGAGCTCTGGCCCCAACAAAATTCAATCTGCAGCATACAGAAAAGAATGATACAGCCAGCCACTTTAGGCCACACTTTTACTCTCACTACAATTTTGGCCAAAATCGTAGGTCTCAAAAAGTAAAAAGAAAGATTACCTTTAGTGACACTTTCTTTTTATGATGGTTCAGATTATTGGTTCTTATTTTGGTTTCCCTGCAATGGAAGATATACCACAATTTTTAATCTAAAAAAATTACTTGACACTGTCACTGTAATAAAATCCAAGGGAACTATAAGACTAAGAGGAAAATGGAACTTGGAAAATAGAGCACAACATTTGCTTGACCCATCTACTACATACAAGAATATATAACACATGAACTCATACTACTACCATTACATTTCTTTCCTCCTGATGGCCAGTAACAAATGTCATACTAATCCCTTCATACCATACGTTGTAAATTAAAGAAATTTAAATGTAATTTTATAACATGGTCTAATGTACTTCTCAGCCATAAATTTGCTGTTGCAAGATGGGGATGACAGTAGAAAGAAGACATTGAGTATTTACAAATTTATTTCAAGCCGAAGCGAGCACGACAAATTTATTTCAAAAACCTATATTTCGACTCTTCTAGGTTACCTGAGTAGGTCACACCTCTTAGGGCCTCCTAAGAATGAAACAGCAAATGATAGTGACCCTGAATATAAATAAGGACACCTTATCTAATAACGTCCATAAGTTAGTGAATAATTATTGAGCACCTGCCATGCTTCTAGTAGTTATTGGGACCGTAATAAACAACCTTATCCTATCTTCATGGATCAATTGGTGTATCATCTACCTGGCTAGTCATGTCTATTTATGAGTTGTCTAAATTTCTAGAAAACATTGTGTTAGATCTCAAATTTTAAAGGGCACTATAGATAAATCTCAAAGTTCCAGTTATAGTATTACTAAAACACAATATTTAATATAATCCATTACTGAAACAAATACCAAAAATTGTACACTAACCCCCTATTGTATTTACTTTAATGACTCGTGCTGTCCAGGGCTTTCCAGCTCCAAAACTCTCCCTTTCCTCTCTCAACTTCTTGTCAGTTTCCTCCTCTGTGTTCTCCCTTTCTTCAGGAAATAAGGATAGATTCTCCATGTTTAGATTAACACTTCTTTCCACCTGTGAGTGAGCTGCACCTTAAAGAGGATAAAATACTATCTTTCAATCCATGTTACTTGGTCTTATATTCAAGAACAGAGCACATGTGAAGATTTCCCAATGTGTGCTCTTGAGAAAAAGTAGGTCTGTGTGTGTATGTGTGTGTGTAAAGCAAAGAAAATCCAGGTGTAAATGTTGCTATATAATAAGTTGGACTACTACAGAAATTTTATTTTATCTTTATTTATTTTTTTGAGAGAGAAAGAGAGTGCGCACGAGTTGGGGGGAGGGGCAGAGGGTGAGAGAGAATCTTAAGCAGGCTCCATACCAAGCTGAGCCTGAGGTGGAGCTCCATCTCATGACGCTGAGATCACCACCTGAGTCAAAATCAAGAGTCAAACGCTTAACTGACTGAGCCACCCAGGCATTCCTCAGTTGACCTGTTATAAAGGACAAAAAAAAAAAAAAAAAAAAAAAAGAAAGGCTACTTGAAAGCAAATATAGTTAAAAGAAATGGATTCGTATTCTATTAAGATTGCAATGGAAAGAAAATGGAACAAGAATTTCATTTTCCTCTCATCTTTTTGGAGCTTGCAAAGATGAATAAGAAGCAAGAATTTGTCCAGAAATGCAACTATGTTTTCAAAATCTTAGTCAGCCCAAATAGGATAAAATCCAACATCTGCAATTTGAGAAATGATTTTTATCATTTTAGTAAAGTCTATTTGGGCACATGAGCAGATACCTTTTTTTATGCTTCCTACAATGCATAACCTTATCCTGTCCTTTAAAGCTTTCATTTTCCCCAAAATGACCTGACAGGCAGCTGAAGGGACAAGATGGGCTGCCTGACTGATTATACCCTGGGAATATTTATGTAACTTCTTGATGACAGCAAAATACTGAAAAGAGGATACAGGAGATAAAGTAATGGAAGCTGGCCTAACTTAAGCCTCATGTAATCCCTAGCATCTCCTAAATCACAAGGTAAGATTAGTCAGTGATCAAAATTCTTTAACAGTTGGCAGCTGCCTGAAAGCCGACATTTTCCCTTTGAGTGGACTGTCAAATTTAGAGAATTTATGACCTGACCTATCAAAGATATGACTTTCAAGTCCTTGACCAATTTAATAAACATTATAGGCAACTATTATTATGTGGTTGTTGTTTTTTTTTTAACTTTTTGTTTTCTAGCTGAGTTACATCCCATCCGGGTTCAACTGGCAAATGGTTGAAAGCCATACCAAATCAGAGTTGCATCTGATCAGGCCAAAGCTCAAGAAATGGTTTTCCTCTTTACTTCTGACTTCTGAATGACTTCCATTCCGGATGTGAAAAGGAGACGTTTTCCTTTCCTATGTGTATGGCAAAAATAAGACATTCTCTGACCTCTTAGAAATTGTCTCAATTTTTACCTTTTAAGAAATAAGAAAGCTTTCATCTTTTTTTCTGTAGTCTAAGGAACCATGTTACATAAAGCCCCGTGCAATGCAATGCAATTTTTAGAAAACTTCATATGAACAAGGATGATTCACAAGGATAATCAGAAAACATGAAACACTGGGTATTATGCAAATATATCATTATAATATGCTTCTTTAATGTAACTTTGGTCGCCATTGGGATGCTTGCATTATAACGTGTATTTAACAGCTTGTACATAGCCTGATTCTTTCATTGTAATGTAATGTGGATATACTAGTCTTTTTTTGTCTTTTGTCTTTTTTTTTTATTTTATATATACTAGTCTTAAGTCAAAAGTGAATTCTGCTGTGATGAATCTACCTGGGCTTTTCTCTCCAGGACCCAAATAGTTTTATTTATTATATTTCTTCCTAGGTGAAAGATACAGTGAGGGGGAACATTACTCTCTGTTAAATTTAAGAAGCATGTAATGTAACATCAAATCGACAGTGGATAAAATCATAGAAAAATCCTCTCCATTTCCTTTTCTAATATGTCCGTGACCTAGCAAAAATACTAGGCTCCAGGCACAACGAAATGCACATGCTTAGGGGCACTACTAACATTTAAATATGTTATAACAATTTAGGCACAAAAAGCCACCACAGCAAAACTGACACTTTCTCCCCCACAATCCTGTAATACTAGACTCTTAATGTCAACCTTCAAAAAATACAGACACAGGAGTTACAGGTTCACCGAGAAGTCAATAATATAACTAAAAAAGAAAATCACGACCCACAGTTGGCTCTAGGGAGTGAGAATTAAATAGAAAAATCCTGTTTGAATTTTAAATTTTGCTCAGAATGGTCTGCTTTGGTTCAGCAGGTGAGGGATGAAGAAAGAGTAAAAATCCAATTTGAGACTCACAGTTACAAATGTTAAATGTTCAATTAATTCAATTAAATGTTCAATTAATTCAATTAAATATTCAAATAATAAATACATAAATAAACAATACAAATGTTCAATTAATTCAATTAAATATTTTATTCAATTAAAGCAAAATCCTAATAATACTCAAAACATCCATTGTTATAGTTTAATTTCAGACCTAGAAAAAATTAAACTGTAACAATATTGGCAATACAGTAAATGTTAATGAGGAGGATGAGTACTGTATCAGGGTCCCAGCAATCTGAGTGTTACAGACTAAGGCATTTATTATAGATATTAGACTTTACTCAATGGTGGGAGTGTAAGTCCAGTATAAGACAAAATCTAAGTCCAGAAGGCAAGGGTTAGAGGATCAGCCCCAGTGAACGGGAAGAGGACCTAACAAAGACATCTATGGATGACTGTTGACTCCATGTTTGTTGGTGAACCCAAAGTCGCTATAGGTGAGCAGGGCCTCTGGTGAGGAAGAAAAGCTGGATATAAAAAGGACTAGAACAAGATAGAGTGAAATCTTCAAAGATGAAGCTAAATCAATGAAACCACTGGAATGTGTGTATGGCTTTCAACACTTATCACCTCCATCACACTGGTGACCTACATAAGCTGGTACTTGTTATCACAGAGCAACATGTGTGCCTGGCATGAGCCTCAGAGAAGCTAAAGGGGTGATCTGGAGAAGCTGCAAGCACAGATGATGCTCTACTCCATCCAACAAGATGAGCCAACAGACCAGCATCTAAACTCCCTATTTGCTGTTCTGCAGTAGAGGTTAACCACTATGAGTACATCTTATGTTAGAGAGTAAAGGAATAGAAGGGGAAGGAATTGAAAGGAATTTATATATATATATATATATATATATATATATATATATATATAAATACATATATTTATATAGATAAAATATATATATGCACACACACACATAATATTTATATAGAATATTAAATATATAATAAATACACAATAAATATATATCATATAATTTATATTATATAATATAACACTACAATTTATATTATTACATTATAATAATATAATAATGAAATATATAAAATAGATATATATTATATACAAATATATATACTTATATATTTATAAATATATACATACAAGTATATGTACTTGTGTATATATATGTATACACACACACACACACACACACACACACACACACATATATATACACACATGTGTGTATGTATTAAATAAACTGGGTGGCGTAGTGGGTTAAGTGTTGGCTCTTGGTTTCAGTCCAGGTTGTGATCTCAGGGTTGTGAAATTGAGCCCCACATCAGGCTCTGCATTCAGCATGGAGTCTACTTGAGATTTTCTCTCTTCTTCTCTCTCTGCCCCTCCCCACCACCTGTGCTCACTTCCTCTCTCTCTAAAATAAATAAATCTTTAAATATATATATAACAATTGCTAACATACATGTAAACAAATTCTTACCAAATTAAGTAAGAAATCAGCATAATTATCACAGTTTTATTTCTAATTTCTCATATAGTGGTAGCTGGTGTGTGTACCTTCCTTCTTCCACGACCCAGCACACGTTCCCTTTGACTCAGAAACCATTTGGCTCCTCAAGTTTCCTTGCCTGATAGGTGACTCACACCTTCATTCTTAAAGTGTCTGGGTCATTGTATTAGATTATTGTGTTTTTTCACTGACTCTTATCACATGTCATGGAAGTTCTAAGAGGCACTCCAAGGATATCTGCATTCCAACATGCCAGTATTCCAACTCTTCCCAACACCACACAGCATAGTAGCAACACTCAAGATAAACAACCTAGCCACCATAGCACCTCCTTCTGTGCCTTCTGATTCACTAGCATGAGAAAACCAAAGTGGCCGGTCTCAAATTCCAAATTAAGGGAACAAGCACTGTGTCCCTGGTAGAAGCATTACTCCCTTGGAACTCGGACATCTAAATTGGCAGAGCCCAAAGTCACTGGGACAGTGAGCCAACACTTTGCTAGTGGATCACTAGGGGAACTATGAGAGGATCCCCTCCCATCTTCACTTCTTGATTCCAGGACCCATGAATCTTGGATCTGGGGGAAACGGGATCATGTATCAGACACTGATGTAAAGCATATACCACCACGGGGGCACCTGGGTGGCACAGTTGGTTAAGTGTCCAACTCTCCATTTCGGCTCAGGTAGTAATCTCAGGGCTCAGCTGGACACAGGGCTCAATCTCAGCACCAGGTCTCTTAAGATTTTGCTTTCCTTTCCCTCTTCCCCTTTGCCCACACTTTTTCTCTCTCTCTCTCAAATAAATAAATCTTTAAATCATATACCCCCACATCCTAAAGAATACTATCCCAACCCTACAGTGTGTTGCCATATAGCTGGTGCTATAATAACATCTTCAAAAAATCATTCACCACTCTATCTGGTCTCTACCAACTAGAGGGTTTAAATAAAAATCTTTTAAAAAAGCATTTTCCAGGTAAATAGCAATATACCTAGTTATGTGGGTATGTCAGTTTCCTCCAAAAACGAAACCACATCTGGAACAGCAGCTAGAATTGGAGTTAACACCCAATTAATGGTATGCTAATCCACTGATATCCTCCAAGATCCATCTATCTGCTGAACAAGTCAATAGGCAAGTTGTGTGAAGATGAGAGTTACCATTTTGCAAGAGCCCAGTGGTTGCCATATTCTCTACAATCGCTTCAAATGTGTACTATTGTCTTTGAGTTACTCTTTCGGTAGACAAGAAAAAGTTCTGTGAGCTACCACATGGCCTTTCTTATTAAAATAACCACTATTCCACTGGTTGGGCAACTAATGTAGGGACTCTGCCAGTTGCTGAGGATGCATATTCCAACGATGCATTCCCAAACTGGGAAAATAATCATAGGATGGATTCAAGGACCCATTGGTCCACTCACATCCACATCAAAATTCCACTGATTACCTTGCATCCATAAGCCCCTCCTCTGACTATGGACCACAATGGCATCTGGGGTTTCTAGAAATAAGTGTCGGTTATGAGACCAGTATCCAGTCACTGCCAAAAACACTGGTTGTTTCCCCTTCTTCAATTCACTACCCTGGTAAATAACAATACGTCTCTTTAAGGAACATCAAGATTTCCAGAAAAGATGTTGGCTATGTCAAAGGATCACTCCTCAAGGGAACCTGGCTTTGACTTCATTCAAGGAACTCTGTGTGGATCTGGAAATGGCTTATGTCTGGGAATTAATCAAAAGGACATGACTCTATTGTTGTTATTCAAGTCAGACTTTTATTCCCAGACCTAGAGTTTGTCACTTAAATAGTTCAAGTAAGACTATAAGAGGCTGTAAAAATATTTCAGTTCAATAGACATGGTGATTATCAAAGACATCTCTCTCTCTCTCTGCAGGTCAAATTCTGATTACTGATTCAATTCTGCCGTCTAATATGGTAACTATGCCAACCTTTCTTTTGACAATTAAGGGCCACCTTTTGGTTCCTGCCACCCAGTATCTCAACATCTGCTTTGAGTTCTAACAGTCCATTTTGGTGACAGCATACCCACTGTCAGTCCTAATCTATAAAGAATAGCTTCCTACAGAGGTCTTCAAGGAAACTGGGCTCCTTTACAAATATTTTTCTTATACTTTAAATGCAAAGAGTGGGGGTGCCTGGGTGACTCAATCAGTTAAGCATCTAACCCTTGATTTCAACTCAGGTCATGATCTCAGGGTTGTGAGATTGAGCCCTGCATAGGGGCCCGTGCTTAGCAGAGAGTCTGCTTGAGATGCTCTCTCTCCCTCTCCCTCTGCCCCTACCTACCCCCTGCTCTTTCTCTCTCTCTCAAATAAATAAAAAAATAAATCTTTTTAAAAATTAATAAATAAATGCATAGAGTGTTCTCTGGACCCTACTATTAAACATAGATCAAGGTTGGCTGCATGGATCTTACATAGCATACCACCTCTTGCATTACAATTTCCCAAGCCTTTCCTAAGCCTACAGTACATCAAGGAACTCCTGAAATTTCAGCTTCAATTAGTGTAGGTCATCTTTGGACCCATGTTTCAGTAAACCAACCAAGTACTCTTAGAGCCATAATAGCTGCTTAAACTAAAACATGAAATCCAGAATCTCTGCTTATTTCATCCATATTGATAAATTCAGTCCAATCCATGATTGTATTTCTCTCACACTGTTCTACTTTAGGATTCATTCCCATACCCTAGGATTCTGTCAATAAAAATTGGTAAAATCAGGGTGCCTGGGTGCCTCAGTTAGTTAAGTGGCTGCCTTCAGCTCAGGTCATGATCCAAGGGTCCTGGGATCAAGTCCCACATTGAACTTCCCGCTCAGTGGGGAGCCTGTTTGTCCCTCTCCCTTGGCCCCTCCTCCCTGCTCATGCCTTCTTGCTCTCTCTCTCAAATAAATAAAATCTTTAAAAAATAAATTAAAAAAATTAAAAAGTGGTAAAATCTTGCAGTTATCTTTTGGTGGTGGGCACTATATCATGTGTCATATTTTGTACCTAACCCCCAGGGCTGGCCCCAGGATTTTAGTCTGGTTATAGATCTAAAAGATACTGAATGGAGATAAGTCTTGAGAAGGATCAGCAGTGTTTTGCAAGGCTTCTACCTCGGAGACTTTATGTTCTTCAGAGGAGTGGAAACCAACCTCCACACAAAATGGATGAAGAGACTTCTAGCAAAGGAGGCTCAATGGAATTAAGAAATCCCATGTCTTCAGTTTTATCAGGATCTGCTATATGTCCCTATCTCGATTTTTTAGTTTCTACTTCTTCCAAATCCATGTAACCAACATAAAAAAAAAAAAAAATCTGTGAGGTGGTGAATCCAATTTATATTAAAATTCAGGCAACTTTAGGACTAGCCTTTAGGTTTGGTTTTGGAAATCTCAGCCCTCTGTCTATGTTAAATAAAAGTTTACTTAGGCTAGTCAAATGCATTCTATCCATCTAGAGACTTGAGACCACTATTTTCTTTCTTTCTTTCCTGTACACTTAGAAACAGCCTAGTATTTAGCAGAACACAGTGCAGTTACCAGTTGCAGGGGAGGACCCCAAACACTTCTGCCCACTGCATCTTGGCATCCAAGTTACGAGTCACCAGGGAAAACACAATGCAGTCAAGCACTGGATGCAACAGTGCTTTCCTCACATATAGAAGAGAGAGAGAGAGAGAGAGCAAGATCAGCTTCAATAGTGGATGTTGGTGCCTCATGGGTGACTCCTGGTAGCCAACACAGGGCAGTTTGCTCATATATGTCCTTCTTGTGCCCCAGTGGAAGGATCCCAACCCCTCCTCTCATAGGACAGATACAGAAGTGAGGTTAGCCAAGGTCCATATAATGGTGACTCTTAAGCAGAACAAAGAGAATACTTCGGGCTCACAATAGAGAAAGGTATCACCCATGGGATGATAAGCCTGGCACATGCTGTGCAACCTCTTGGACTCCTGGTAAGGAACTATCCGAGGCCCAAGGCCCATTCTTATAAGACTGAATGGGGGATGGGGAGCATGGAGCATCAGCATTTTGCCCATAACATGTCTAGGACTACAGCATCCCCTTTCTTTTTGGCAACAGTGTCATTAGTGCTGCTAGATTTTATCAGATCAGAAAAATACTTCCAGATAATCTAGAACCAATAGAAAGACACATCCTCATGGTTCTATTCCTATGGAAGCTCAAAAAAGCACAAGCCACATTTGGCACCACTTTCCCCTTTTTCCAGAAAGGAGAAAAGCCTGCTTCTATTTTGAATTCTGTTTAGAGTGATCTATTTTACTCAGTAGGCAAAGGTTAAAGAAAAAAGAAAACATTAATTTAACTTCAAAATTACAGATACTGAACATATTCTTAAAGCCCACAAAAAAATTTTTTTTAAGATTTTATTTATTTATTTGACAGAGAGATGGAGATTACAAGTAAGCAAACAGAGGGGGAGGGAAGGGGAGAAGCAGGCTCCCCGCTGAGCAAGGAGCCCGATGCGGGGCTCGATCCCAGGACCCTGAGACCATGACCTGAGCTGAAGGCAGAGGCTTAACCCACTGAACCACCCAGGCACCCCAAAGCCCACAAAATTTAATTGAGCAAAAATATAAACAATATTCAAAATCTCCAATGTTTTCTTTATTATATGTTTCAGGTCTAGAAAACATTTCGTCTGAAAAAATAAAGAAAAGAAATGACCATGTTTTCAATATATTAAGTGTTAGTATCACTGACTAGCTTCAATGCCTAGACTAAATCCTAAAAAGGAAATAAATGAAAGATGGCTACACCAAGTTTATCAGGAAAAGCGATTTTCACAAGGCGATGCATTTGATTAAGCAGAGCATATGGTGTAGATGGCAATTAATACAAGCCCTGTGGTGCAATATTTGCCTGTATGTATGTGGCAAAACATCCTTTTTCCCATCATCCTCTTACAATAAAATGCATTTGCAGCAGAAGTTAAGTGCACCGTCAGCCCAACAAAAGCCAATGATTGGTATCTTTGCGTCTCTTTCAGTACAGAAAAGATTTCCTCTTTCCTTTCTCACAAGTTTTTAAAGGCAGAGTTTAAAAAAAAAAAACAAAAAACAACTGCATAAAAATCCTCTTTGAGATTGCTTTTAAGTTGATTAGCTGACATAGAGGGATTATCAGATATTGCCCTGGAAAGTCATTAGGCATATATAGGCATCCTTTTCAGTTCCTGAGAAACTCTATCTTCAAAACCAACTCAAACAACTTGAATAGAGAAGAGAATTGAGTATGGTTATCCAGATAAGGCTCTCCTTAATATCACACAAAGCACTAGCATCCAACTTGTCCCTTCAAATGTCCTACTCACAGTGCCAAGCAAATGCTGGCAGCTCCCTCCAAGCTTACTCCTTCTAGGTATAGATCCATGAAATAGTGCCAACGTATTCACTGTGACTTGGCTCTTTGCAAATGGGCTCTTTTAATGCATTGGATTCGCCAACAAATGAATATCCCAGTGAATTATGTCTGGTATGTCAATTCCTTCCTACGAGACAAGAATCTTTCACTCTACTCACTTTTGTTTATAAATGTAAACTTTGCTTAAGTCTATTTAAAAAAAAAAGCACATTAGTGCATTTCAGAGTATGATCCAATTATGTTACTTTGTCTTTTGGGCCCATTCAACCTTTTCAAATATTAACTTTTGCCGAACACCCTCGAAGTACAGAGTCAGATTTTAAAGTAGCAGGATTAGTAAAGTGCAAGGTCACATTGCAAAGTCAGTATTAAAGGGAGCAAAGATTCTCAAATTAACTGATTTCTCTGCTCTTTGGTGACCTTAGACATGCCCCTTCCTCCCCACCACCAAACCAAGTCAAAGATCCATCTCCCTTCTACAAGGGCCTCAATCCCACCAGGTCTGATCCTAACAAAGAAGGAAAGAGCTTCATCCAAGTAAGCTCATCACAACAGGGCAGACATCTTACAAGTTCATTATGACGGCAAAGGTCAACAAAGTCTTCTATAGACAACTGGCACAAATGAATGGTTCAGCTCATCAGGGATGTCCAAATGTTCATAATCACCTGCACCATCCTGCAGCTATCAAAAAGAGAGGGCATTACCAATGCATGTTTAAGTCTCTTCAGGGTTTTTTGTTTTTTTTTTTTTTTAGTTTTAAAATGGGCTCTTCCACCTCGTTACATAGAATACAATATATACTGAAAAGTGCTGAAATCATGAAGGTATGACTTGATGAATTCTCACGAGCTGAATACACCAGTGATCATTATCCAGATCAAGAAACAGAACACTGCCAGCACCTCTGATGCCTGTTTCCCCTTCTGAACCATGATCATGAGGCTGGTTACAAAGGAGTCAGTGCCAGCATACTTCACACACTTGAGTTATATAAGCTACTTATTGTAGACTAGCATACAGAACTTTCAGAGGATGTAAGTCATACATCAAAACATATCCAGAATGCTACCACTTCTTGCCATCCCACACTGCAGCTCTCTCTTGCTTAGAATTTTACAGTGACCAGGGCAGGGCGCCTGGGTGGCTCAGTGGGTTAAAGCCTCTGCCTTCGGCTCAGGTCATGATCCCAGCGTCCTGGGATCGAGCCCCACCATCAGGCTCCCTGCTTGGTGGGGAGCCTGCTTCCCCCTCTCTCTCTGCCTGCCTCTTTGCCTACTTGTGATGTCTGTCAAATAAATAAGTAAATAAAAAGATATCTCAAGCCAAGAACTTTGATTATCTTAAAAAAAAAAAAGAATTTTACAGTGACCTCCCAACTAATAATCCCTGCTCTTTTTCCCCCTTCAGAATGTTCTCAAAGGACCAGCTAAGGTGAATATTTGTAAATGGACATCTCATCGTGTCATTCAGATCATATCACTCCACTGTTAACACTGATGTTTCTCAACCTTGGCTGCACACTGAGTGATTCAAAACCACTGATGCCTGCATTTATTTCCCAGAGATTTTGATTTCATTGGTCCAGGGACTGTCCTGAGCTTCCCAGATGATTCTGCTATCCAGGCCTTACAGTGATCTCAAGGCCCGACATGAGGCCCACATTGCTTCTCTAATTTTACCTCTCACTCTGCTTCCTTGTTCGCTTCCTTGCACCTTCCCAGATGCACTGGCCTCCTCTCTGATCCCCGAAGACACTAGGCAAGCATTTACCTCTGGGCATTACACTTGCTCCGCCATCTTCAGTGCTCTCCCAAGATATCCAGCTTCTTCACTTGCTTTAAGTCTTTACATAAAAGTCTTCTCTGTGACCCATTCACTGGCCACCCCTGACATTTTATACCTCCTTTCCATGATTTATATTCTTAGCAGTGATCACTGTCCAACACGTAGTATACGTTCCTTCTTCCTCTCACTCTGCCAGAACAGGGCTTTCTGCCTGCTTCTTCGGCGCAATGTCCCAACTCATAGAACAGTGATTACCGAGCACACAGACACAGCTCAGGAAATGTTTATTAAGTGAACAAATGATGTTTTCCAGTAATGAAAATCCTGCTAAAGAGCTTTGAGTCAGCATCTAACAGCCAATAATGAGACACCAGTTGTGATCATAAGCATTAAGTACATTCTAAACTAAAACTGGTTAAATGAAAACAACCCAGATGAAAAGGTGTAATTTGCAGCAAAATAATGACATGCTCTCTGCACTTCATGCTTCAGACAAAAGAAACCCCTAGAGAAAGATCTTATCTTCTTCCACAGAGCTCTTGGGACTGCCAGACCTGTAAAAGCTTCCAGAAATATATATCAGAAGTGGGGAATGGATTAGAATTAATCTTTCTCTTGCATATATATATTTTTTCTTTGTAATTCATTCATCTTGGGTATTAGAAACTGCTTAACATGTTATTGTAGAATTGTACTCATTTGTAATGACTGCTGTAAAGCACATGGCATGGAATCCGCTCCACCCACCAACTCTCGGCTGCCTCAAGAGGACTTTTCCTAGAGAAATTGATGCCTGATTCCATTTTTTTCCCAAGAAATAAATCTTGAAATAAGAGCTCCTGAGCTTTCTACCCTGCCTAAAATATTAGGCTAACGTGTCTTCCAGAGTATCAAGCTGATGAGAAAGAAAGAGAGGGAGAGAGAGAAACTCATTGGTCCGGCAGAACAGATCAGCAAATGCAGGGCTGCTTCCAGTTGAACCCATAAGCACTGCTGACAAGGACAAAGTCACAATTCCACTGAGCCCTGCTTTCCTCTTGCCCAAAGATGCTAATCCACTGTTCATTTCCACCTGCCTCAGAGACAGTGAATTGTTAAAGCTTCTGTGTGAAAAAATGGTCACAGTCTCCTGATAGTTTGCTGTTTTTATCGTCATCACTGTCAGTCATACAAAATAAACAGTGATGCTTTGTAGTTCTAATGCCCAATCTATCTGAACACTCTGTAAAATTCCTGGGTATCTCCATAAATATTTGATAAAATAATAAAGTTCTCAAAGTTTTGAAGTCTTTCCAACTTTCTGCACATTCAACTTCACGTAGGAACTTATAATTATAGGAATAGCATAAAAAGAGGCCTCTGAAATTTGGATTCCTTCTTATATTCTGTTCCAGGGATGAAGTTCCATTCTACTAAGCTATAAACCAAACTATTCATTTTGCTTCACTTTTCTCATGCTCCCATGAAAATTCTATTTTCTAGTATCCTATCAGTTAGAATGTTCTAATAAATACATATTTTAAAGAATAAAAAATAACCAAAAGTTCATCATTTAAATTTCATCTTCAGAGGTAACAAATGCTACTGAGGGTGTGGAGAAAAGGGTATCCTCTTGCCCTGTTGGTGGGAATGCAAACTGGTGCAGCCACTATGGAAAACCGTATGGAGAGTCCTCGAGAAATTAAAAATAAACTACCATGTGATCCAGATATCCTACTGCTAGGTATACATCCAAAGGAAATGAAACCATTATCTTAAAGAGATATCTATAATCCCATGTTTATAGCAGCGTTACTCACAATAGCCAAGGTAGGAAACAAATTAAGTGTTCATCAACAGATGAATGGATAAAGACAATGGGATGGATATATACATATATATATGTGTGTGTGTGTGTATACATATGTATGTGTATATATATATAATTTATATTTTTATAAAATAATGAAATATTATTAAACTTTAGAGCCAAGAAAGAAATCCTGTCCTTTGCAACAACATGGATGAAACTGGAGGGCAGCATGCTAGCGAAACAAGCCAAAGAAAGACAAATACCACAAGGTATGACGTATATGAGGAATCTTTAAGAAAAAAAAAAAAAAGTTGAACTCGGAGAAACAAAGTACAGAGTTTGGGGGTGAAGGAAAAAGGGAAAGGTTGAAAAAGGGTACAAATTTTCTGTTATAAGACAAATAAGGGCTGGGGATCTAATGCATAACTTGATGACTATAATTGATAACACTGTATTGTATAATCGAAGTTTACTAAGAGACTAGAACTTAAGTGTTCCCACCAGGAAAAAAAAAAAAAAGGAAATATGTGAGGTGATGAATGTATCAACTGGTTGGGGGGAATCCTCTCACAACATATACAGATATCAAGTTATCACATTGTACACTTTAAATATCTTACAATTTTATTTGTCAATTATTCCCGGTAAAGCTAGGGAAAAAAAAAAAACAAGCTTATCATTCAGCATAGTTTATTCGATCTGGCAGCATAAACAACTAGATTATTCTCTGCATTCAAAAAGTATTATTAAGCTCACATTATGGACTAGGAGCCGGGTAAAAATGGTGAGCAAAATGTATATGACCAATGTTGTCATGGAGTCTAATGAAGCCACCAATAGTGATAAATTTCATGAAGGACACTATCAAGTTTCTATAAGAGAGAACATGAATTTTTGCAACCTGCGAATATGGGAAGGTTGGTGCAAAGGCTCTGAGTAGGAAATTCTTTGCGATTATTATTATTTGAGAAGGCCTGTGAAACTAGAGTAATAATGTCTGGAGAGAACATTTTGAGATGAGGTAGCCAGAAATTATTTAAAATTGATATAATACATTTCTTAAGAATATGGAATCCCTTCAGAATCATAGATCATATTTATCAGCATTGTATACTTAATCAATCCATGTACTGCTTCACAAAGAATCTTGTATGGATTTTATTTTAAATGATTTCATAGTCCAGTGTGCACAAAATTCTAGCTTGTACAAAATTATTTTCCTTTCTGCAGAACTTCTCAAACCCTTAGCTAATTGTAAATATTCATATGGAGAAAGAGAAGTCACATTCAACAAGCATTATATTATGGCATTCCTTTTGCAGACTCTCTCTGCAAAAGTATATCTTTTGCAGAGTATTCCTTTTGCAGAATATACATTGAAAAATAGTACATTAATGCATTTATTCCAAAAAATATTTATTTAGGACCTACCACATTACAAACCCTATTCTGATTTCCAGGGACATAAGGAATAATGAGCAGAGTAGCTGCCCTAGAGAAACAAATCACCTAATGGAAGACAGTGATATCCATAAATCGGACTACTAAATGATATGACTATTACTCTAGACATATGTGCAAGTTGATATGGTAAGGCACAAATGGGAATATCAAGCATTAGATTTGAAGGAGGATGAATTTTGAGTTGAGACTAATTTTTTGAAAATGGTAATCAGTGTAAAGTATATTCCAAGGCGATTTATTTTTTAACATAGGAAATTATAAAATTTAACAACTGAACAAGACCTTGGAGATAATCTATCTCAAGTTCCTCATTTACCCATAGGAAGAAACAGGCTCAGGTGAAACACCTTATTTATACAAGTTAGTGATGGTGTCAAGATAAAAATATCTTGATTTCTAATCCAGTGCTGAGGGCATTTTATTAATTCTATCCCATCATAGTACCAACATTCATGACATCAGATCATTTTCTCTATGTGTTTTCAAGACACTGAAATGCATTTTTTATTTCTTAGCTAAAAATTCCCAAATTTTTGAGCTACATTTCCAATCAACCAGACCCAGGAAACCCTGGTTTGAGGCACTTGAGGCTATCATTACTCTCTTCCTTGATCCCAAATTCAAATTAACAACATGCCTTAGGTGATGAATAGTTAGCTTGTCAGATGCTAAAATTTTCCTTTGGCTTTGGGGGTTGTGGTAAAAGTAGGACTCTAATTTTTCTGTACACATAACTAAATATTAAATAAATGTCAACACTGGCATTTTCCAGTTCACAGAATGAAAAGAAAATTGTCAGTAATAACTATTGATATTATATCATTTAAATTGTACTGCAGGGCACTAAAAATGAAACAAAATTTTCCATTTGTGACATATTCACATCTTTTAATAAAAAAAAAAATTGGGGGAGATACCTGACTGGCTCAGTCAGAAGAGAGTGTGACTCTTGACCTTGAGGTCGTAAGTTCAAGCCCCATATTGGAGGTAGAGATTACCTAAAAATAAAAATTTAAAAAATCGGGACGCCTGGGTGGCTCAGTTGGTTAGGCGGCTGCCTTCGGCTCAGGTCATGATCCCAGTGTCCTGGGATCGAGTCCCACATCGGGCTCCTTGCTCGGCAGGGAGCCTGTTTCTCCCTCTGCCTCTGCCTGCCACTCTGTCTGCCTGTGCTCGCTCGCTCTCTCTCTCTAACAAATAAATAAATTAAAAAAAAAAAAAAAAAAAAAAAAAAAAGATTAAAAAATCGGGGTGCCTGGGTGGCTCAATGGGTTAAAGCCTCTGCTCTCGGCTCAGGTCATGATCTCAGGGTCCTGGGATCGAGCCCCACATTGGGCTCTCTGCTCAGCAGGGAGCCTGCTTCCCCCTCTACCTGCCTGTCTCTCTGCCTACTTGTGATCTCTGCCTGTCAAAATAAATAAATAAATAAAATATTTAAAAAAATTTTTAAAATCATCTTTAAAAAAATTGTAAGCATATAGCCTGGGTAATTTTTGAAATTTCTTTACCTGTGAATGATCAAAGGATTTGAACATGATTTTTTCTGACAGGAGACGGGCAGTACTCTAAGTAACATAAAGATCCTGCCAGCCTATTTTGTTGTTAAAACAGTTGTGGTAGGCAAAATACTAGTAGCCTCCCATGCATGCCCACACCATAATCATCTAGAACCTGTGAAAATAGGTTACCATGTATGGCAAAAGAAATTGTGCAAAGTAATTTAGGTTGAGGACCTTGATGGAGAGATTGTCCTGAATTATCCAAGAGGGTCCAATCTCCTCACATGGATCTTTAAGAGCAAATAACCTTTCCAGACTGTAATTAGAGAGAGTTGTGGTTAAGGAAAAGCAGTTAGTGAGATGCAATGTTGTCATCTTTGATGGAGAAAGGCACTACCATCCAAGGAATGCAGGCAGCCCCTAGAAGGTTTAAAAAAAAAAAAAAAAAAGGAAATGGATTCTAACCCAAGGGCTCTCAAAGGAACCAGCCCCACAACAGCTTCCTTTTAGCCCACTGTGTCCTGTGTCCTATTTCTGACCTAGAAAACTATAAAATAATAAATCTGTATGGTTTAATCCATCAAATTTCTAGTAATTTGTTACAACTGCAATAGAAAACTACGTCATACAATTGCATTTTTAAAATTTATTTATTTTTGTATTAATACACGATGTATTATTTGCTTCAGGGGTATAGGTCTGTGAATATCAGTCTTTTGTTTTGTTTTTGTTTTGTTTTTAAGATTTTATTAATTTATTTGAGAGAGAGAGTGCACAGGAAAGATCATAGAGGTAAAGGGAGAAGGAGAAGCAGACTCCCAGCTCAGCAGAGAGCCCAATGTGGGGCTTGATCCCAGGACCCTGAGATCATGACCTAAGCCATATGAGTCTTACACAATTCACAGTCCATGACCCCTAGGGCCCTGCACACCCTAGCAATAGTCTTGCTAAAAACACTCCTTCTATATCCAATCAAGGTATCTTACTACCACCTATTAATTGTAATTTGGCAGCCATAGAAATATTTTCAGAGTATTTCTGGGAATTAAAAAATATATTTTTTCTAAGTTAAAAGGCCAATGGAACAACAAGCCATACCATGATTTTGAAAGCTAAAAACAGTCTCCACCAGCAATTCAGCAACGAGCTACACAAAGTGTGAGCACACTCAGACACAAACACGCTGAAGTAAAACTTCAGGATTGAGTATGCCACTCAATGCTCATGATTAGAGCTGAATTTAAAAACAAAAACACAGTTACAGAAAAAAGGAACAGAGCCAAAGTGAAATCTTTATTTATGAATTTGTTTAAAGTTCTTTGAACATATAGTTTCTGTATCCCTGCACTATTTTTTTTTAACCAAGTAGCAAATGGATATAACTTTCTGCAGAGCCAGAAATAAAAATAAAACAAAAGTACCATGATCCCCTTTAAATTTGTGATAGGATATCATTAGCTAATTTACCTCTTTAATGTACTAATAAATCCTGATAGAATTCATACGACTTGAAATTTGCAAAGCAGTTCAAGAACAAAAAGATTTTGACTGGTTGAAAGATTGAATGATAGTACTATTGCCTGAGAAAAGCATATATTTAGGACTGACCCTTAGATCTCTGATCTTATTATCAGATATCTCATCTGTCAGACTATCTACTTACTCAATGAATACCTTTATTTCCCAATAAAAGTTATATTGCAAGGCCTTTATTGAAAGTATTGAGAATAATACCAGATCATAAAAGGTTAAAAAAAACTTTTTAGGGAAGACATCAGAGCTTCATGGACATTTGATCCAAAAAGAAATGAAGCACTTTAACCTGAATATTGAATTTCATGTTTGTCATGATTCTAAGAAGAAACATAAGTATTTGATGGATTAGAAAAAATAAAATAGGGGTACCTGGGTGGCTCAGTGAGTTAAGCTGCTGCCTTCGGCTCAGGTCATGATCTCAGGGTCCTGGGATAGAGCCCCACATCGGGCTCCTTGATCGGTGGGGAGCCTGCTTCTCTCTCTGCCTCTGCCTGCCTCTCTGCCTGCTTGTGCTGTCTCTCTCTCTCTGTCAAATAAATAAAATCTTAAAAGAAAAAAAAAAAAGAAAATGTGCTTTTTATCCGAATAATTTTCTAGTCATCTACCTGAAGCAATCATTTATAAGGAAGCACACTGAATAGATCAGTAGAATGGTAAACCTTAGAACATATAAGTTAGTTATCTCTACATTTTCAAATGAGCAAGTCAAAGTTCAAATTTAAAACATATTTACTCTACAGTCCCATGTAATGTTAACTACTCAAGACATCTCCTGAGAACTGGTTCGGTAAAACATAAAAGAGCAGCTATGTTCAGACTCTCTCTGCACAGATACTTGCCTTCCCCTGTTCCCCATTCCAAAAAAACAAAAAACAAACAAACAAACAAAAAATCAAATTTTAGAAGAGTACTTAACTCCATTTGACATCTGTATTAGTCAGGACTGTCCAGAAAAATGAAACCAATGTAACAACACAGAGAGGGATTTATTATAAGGAATTGGCTCCCATTGTAGGGAAGCTGAGAAGTCCTAAGATCAGCAATCGGCAAGCTGGAGACCCAGGAGAACCAATGGTGTAATTTTAGTTCAAGTCCAAAGGTCTGGGAACCCTGAGAGCCAATGGTGTAAGTTCTAATCTAAAAGTCAGCAGGTTGCAGACCTGAGGGTCGATTTTTCAGCTCAAGTTTGCAACCAGGGAAAGAACAATCTCCCAGTTCTACTTCCAGGCAGAAGGAGCTCCTCCTTATTCAAAGAAGGATCAGCCTTTTTGCTCAATTCAGGCCTTCAATTGATAGGATGAGATTCTTCCACATTAGGGAGGGCAACCTGCATTACTCTGCCTACCAATTTAAATGGTAATCTCCTCCAGAAACACCCTCACAGACACACCCAGATTTGACCAAATGTCTGGGCACCCTGTGGGCCAGTCAAGCTGACCCATAAGAACAACCATCACAACATCTTTTCAAAAAAATATATATGATGTTTTAAATTTTATGCATAAATTAATGCTTCCCTTGTGGGAAGTTATGAACAAGATTTTTCAGGTGTTAGAAAGAGAAAATGATTAAATTTGGAATTCAGAGAGTACAGAAACATATGTTTCTAAGAAAACAAGTCACAAGAACAGAAGTAGAATCTTTAAATCTTATGTCAGATACCAAATTTCTTTTTATAGTATAGTTCTTGATGGAAGAGGGCCTATCTTGAAGAAACAAAACAAACAACTCTTGCAATTCTTTGTCCAGAAGGAAACAAGGCCAGGAGGAGCTAAGAAGTCTATGACCTTTCAAACACAGAAGAGTAATGAGCCCTGGGCAATGTATGGAAGCGTTGAATCACTGTCTTGTACACCAGAAAGAAATATAACACTGTATGTTAACTAAATGGAATTTACATAGAAACTTAAAAAAATAGAACAGTAAATTACCTAGCTAAGAGCACAAAATCACTTTTGGATTAATATTATCAAAGGCATAACAGAAGAAGCAAGACCTTTGATACGAGCTCCATAATCTGTTTTAAAATCATGAAATTATAATATATAGAATATAATAATATTTAAATGTTATATCTTAAAAATTTCACTATATTTTAGCAGACCTCACCTCATATCTTGTTGCAAATCTATGTAATTTCTGGGGCGCCTGGGTAGCCCAGTGGGTTAAGCCTCTGCCTTTGGCTCAGGTCATGATCTCAGGTTCCTGGGATCAAGCCCCACATCAGGCTCTCTGCTCAGGAGGGAGTGTGTTTCCCCCCTCTCTCTGCCTGCCTCTCTGCCTACTTGTGATCTCTTTCTCTTTCTGTCAAATAAATAAATAAAATCTTAAAAAAAAATCAATGTAATTTCTTTTATCTTATTAAGCTTAATATATATGCCTACTGACAAAGGGAGAGCAAGGGGGGGAACCAGTCTTTAAATGCCAAATTGCTATTGATTCACATTTTTGCTAAGCACCTACTTCATACAGTTCTTGTTTAGGAAAATGTGTGCTGTTGTTTCCAGATTGTTCTAACTTATAAGCAAAGCTGGGAATATATTGTGTGTACATGTGTGCCTGTATATACATGTGCATGTGTGTACCTGTGCATGAAAACTCACATCTTTAAATGATAGCAAATTAACCAAATTTTTAAAACATAATATGAGACAAATAAAAGAAATTTATGGTCCAAATTTGACCCCAGACTGCCCACTTTGGGTTCCCCACTTTGGATTATCATTTCTCTCTCCAATTCTGTGTATCTTTTAACTACCTGGCAACTCTCTCTTCTACAATAAAACTTTAGGGTTGAGATCACAGTCATCCCATATGTCCCAAGCATGGCCATCAGTCTTGGTGGCTTCCGCAAGAAAAGAATTTCTCATGCATCCCATTAATCCCATCGGTTTTTAACATCCTCATTTCCAGTGACATCCATTCATCTTCACTCCAACAGCCACATACTGGACCTCCTTCTTGGTCCAGGTTTTCTTACGAGCCACTGATCCACCCCAAACCACCTAAGACCAAATATTAACCTCTCTGACCACAACCTTCTTTCCTCCAAGATCTCTCACACCGTTAACTTGCACAGCATCTGTTCTTTTGACTTACTGAGACCACTGGTCCTCCATCCTTTCAATGGAGGACTTCAGCCTTGACTTCCTTCTCCATTATTCCCAGACATCACACTTAATCACATCAGTAACTCTCTTGCCATCATCTATAATGCTTGTTTTCTGTTTTCCTTCTGAAAGTCTTTCCAAACTAAATGCCAATACATGATCCAGCCAACTTCTCATCTTCCCTGTGCCTGCACACACACAGGTAGGATTTCAAGCAAAATGACACAAATAGGCACACTGGTCTCATAACACACTGGAGGTCTCCAAGCAGACAAAGCCCTACTTGCAGCCAAGTGTCTTCATGTTTCCTTCTTTAGCTTTTTCATTCACTCTGCAAAATATGTATTTCAAATCTCTCTGTTACCCTCAAACCCCACCAAATCCCTCATCATTCAATAAATGGCCTGCCTTCCTCCTCTACAGAAAACAACAGAAGCCAGCAGATGGAAACTACCTCAATTCTCTGCATCTGTGCCTACTCTATTTCCTATTCCTTCTCATAAATAAACTTCCTATGACTAATGCTTCCCTCCCCCAGTGCTCTGGATCCATCCACAGCTGCCTCTTTGGGGGCCTCTTTCCGTTGATCCCCTATCTCTTTTTCCTATGATATCTTTTCTCTTCTGTCATTCACCCTAAGAAAATTTTAACATGCTCATATGTCTGGTATCTTACATGAAACTCCACCATTTCTCGATGTAGGTAAGTGCCATGCTCTCCTGATGATCTTAGCTACTTTTTCTCTGATGGGATAGGCAGGGGTGGACCTCTTCTGTTCATCGATTAAACGTCCATAGTCTTAGACCTTGTCCTCTTCTAGTCTACAAACTGTCTCCCTAAACAATGTCATTTATTCTTTTTTTTTTTTTAAGATTTTATTCATTTATTCGACAGAGAGAGAAATCACAAGTAGGCAGAGAGGCAGGCAGAGAGTGTGGGGGGGAGCAGGCTCCCCACTGATCAGAGAGCCTGATGCGGGGCTCGATCCAGGACCCTGGGATCATGACCTGAGCCGAAGGCAGAGGCTTTAACCCACTGAGCCACCAGGCACCCCAATGTCATTTATTCTTATGGCCACAATTACTACCAATAGTTCAGTGTCTCTCCCAAGTTTCAGAAAAGTTATGCAATTGCAATGACATTTACCCATTTCAATGTCTCAGTCTCTGCTTGTACAAAAATAAACCAATAACTGCTCCCACAAATGTGTTCCTCATTCTGTGGTTCCTATCCTCATGCAAAGCAGAAAAATCCTGCTAACAAAAACTGTCCTGTGTTTCCCACCCCAGGCAAAAGCTATAAAGTTCCCACTAGCTAATCAAGCCAAAAACCTGTATGTTGTTTATAACTCTTCTTCTTCCTATCTGGTTAATTCCACCTCCTCAGAATTTTGCAAAGCTGACACTTCCATTGGTCTTTGCTGCCAAATACAGAATGTCATGATCCCCTTGTGTGATCCATCAAACAGCCTCCTACATGATCTCCTCACTCTGTCTGCCACCATTCCCACTGCCACCTACGCCTTTCTCAGGCTGCAGCCCGAGTGACCTTTCAAAAGCACAGGTCTAATTACGTCGGTCTCTGATTTAACATGTCTCAACAGCTAATCATTTTTCCCTGGATGAAAGTCTAGCACAATAGAAAAGCTTAGAAGAACTAAAGAATGTACACAGGTGAATGCTTCCCCTACTGCAAGCTTTGTACTTCTATTTATAAAGCACTTCCATATATATTATTTCACTTGTTATTTTCAAAAGCACTTAAGGATCATCATCTCCATTTTATGAATAAGGAAATGGAGAACCCAGGGTTAAGTGGCTTATTCAAGGTCAATAATCTCTAAGTGACAAGCCTGATACTCAAAACTCAAATAAAACTAAATTACTTTATAAAGAGATTTAAAAGCATCTTTTTGGAGTTTCAGTAAACAAAGTGTTTAGAATAAGATTGAAGCCAGAATCATCCTAGGTTAAACTGAGATAGATGATAAATAGATGACAGATAGACAGACATACAGAGAGACAAAGGTCTATAAAGAGATCCCAGTATAGAATTAAAAACAGAAATCTGATCAACAGTACTTTGAAAGAATCGTAAACCACCAGCCAAGTGGGATTTATCCCTGGGATGAAAAAATGATTGAACACATACATGCAAATCAATCAATGTCATACACCACTTTAACATAATGAGTTATAGAGACTATACCAGGTGGAGTTATCACACAAAGGAAACTTTATTTGCAGCAAATTACAGGGAATAATTTCCAGAGCTTGACTCCCTAAGTCGGGGTGAGTGGGTTGCTTTTATTTAGGGTTAGGATGAATATTCAGAACAGGGAGTTTTGTTTTTGTTTTTTGTGCGTGTTTTTTTTATTATGTATGGTAGTCCCCATACAGTACATCTTTAGCTTTTCATGTAGTGTTCCACAATTCATTGTTTGACTATAACACCCAGTGCTCCATGCAATACAGGGAGTTTTGCCATCGAACGTAAAAGCAGACATTAGGTTGCAGAGAACACTAGCAGGCTTCTATAGGCATCCGATGTTATGTTAATGAAGTCTGGGCTCCTCCTTGGGCAGAGTTTTTAACGTTACAATGAGGCAGACGTTAACTGTGGGACAAGGAGAAGGGGACTCCGACAGACCTGATAGCGAGCCAGTATAAACTGAATGGGGTCTGGGGCTCCTTATCTCAGGTAAGGAATGCAGGGCTTTGCTTACATTTGAAATAGCACTGGGAGTTTTACCACTAATTTTATTGCTAGGCTATTTCCTGGCCTGGTAGAGACTGTTAGTTTTTGCATTCCCTTTGTTCCCTTAAAATCCTTTACTGTTCAAGTTTTTGTATTTCTTTGTAATTCTGACACCACCAGGGAAGTTCCGCAAGAAGTACTGTAGGGCAAAAAGAGCCAGTAAGGCATAGAAAACGGAAAACAGCTGGGGGCCTAAAGTGACTTCTTTTTCTTTTTCTGGAGACCCCTAACTCTTTTGCTTACAAAAGCATTTGACATCCATTCATGACTTAAAAAAACAAAAAACAAAACTCTCAACAAGAAAAGTAAAGAAGAAGCTTATCTCAACACAACGAGAATCCTATATGAAAATCTACAGTTACCATCATAATCAATATGGAACATTGAAAGCTTTTCCTCTATCATCTAGTACAAGTTAAGGATACCCCCTGTCACCATTTCTATTCAACAAAATATTGGAAATCCTTCTCAGACCATTTAGAGAAGAAAAAGAAATAAAATCCATTCAAATCAGAAGGGAAAAAGTAAAATAATTTGTTGGTGGATGACATGATTATATACATGCAAAACCCAAAAGACTCAACAACAACAATAAAAAAAAAAAAAAAAAGAAAGAAACTGTTAGAACTAAAACTCATTCAGTAAGGTTGCGGGATATAAAATCAACAAACAAAAATCAGTGGCCTTTCTATATACTAACAACAAACTATCCAAAAGAGTATTTTTAAAAATCCCATTCACAATAGTAACAAAAAGAACAAAATACTTAGGAAATAACCAAAGAGGTAAAAGATGTTCACACTGGAAACTTCACACTGATGAAGAAAATTAAGGAAGACATAGATAAAGGAAAAGACAGCCCATATTTAAGGACCGCAAAAATTAATAGCACTAAGATGTCCATAGCATCCAAAATGATTTACAGATTCAGTGCAATCCCTATCAAAATCCCAATAGCATCCTTTTCAGAAATAGAAAAAACAACCTTAAAATTCATATAAAAACATAAAAGGCTCCTTACAGCCAGAGCAATTTTGAGCAAGAATTTTAAAAAGTTGAAGGCATTGATGAAGTTCTAGAACCTAGGTGAGGTTCGGGTGGGCTGAGGTCCGGAGCCGATGCCCAAGAAAGAATTCTTGAGACATCTTTGGTGCAAAATGGTGGTTTATTAAAGCATGGGGACAGGACCCATGGGCAGGAAGAGCTGCTACCCCGGGTTGTGAGGGATGGCAGGTTATGTACCTTGCAGTTGGGGGAAGGTGAGGGAAAGGGAGGTTTCAACAGAGCTTTCATATGCTAAAGAGGGCCTACAAGGTGCCGGGATACTGGAGGTCTTGCGGCTTGATCAATGTTGTCTTTTGGCAAGCCGTTAACATCAAGATAGTTGGGAGATTCCTGGTGGGATGTCACAATCCTGCTATCAAGCGTCTTTGTTAGTGAGATTTAGGTGTGGAAGAAACTTAACTTTACTTACATTTCCTTCTACCCCAGCCTCCTTCAGTTTTGTTTATGGAGGGGAGGGTGACATTAAGGCTTGAGGAACTGAGTTATTTGCCTCTGGAAATTGTGCTATTGATAACGTAACTTCTTTGTTGGTAGATCTCTAGGACATTTGTAAACCAAGGGAGACTCCTGTCCTGCAGGATTGTGATCTCAGCAAGTTAACTATTTGTTTCTCGTTTATGGGTGTCAGGGGTGTCTGAGGAATGTCACATATATTACCGAGGGGAGGGGAGCAGGTGGAGAGGGGGTGCAAGGTGCCAGCTTTTGCTTTGTCCTCAGCCAGCCTCCTGCTCCCTCATCAGCTTCACATTTCCTAGTTTCAAAATATATTACAAAGCTACAGAAATCAACAGTAGGAGGATACTGGCATAAAGAAAGACATATAGACCAACAGAACAAAGTAGAGAGCTCAGAAATAAATATACAGGGGGACCTGGGTGGCTCAGTCATTAAGAGTCTGCCTTCAGCTCAGGTCATGATCCCAGGGTCCTGGGTTTGAGCCCCACATCAGGCTCCCTGCTCAGTGGGAAGCCTGTTTCTCCCTCTCTGACTCCCCCTGCTTGTGTTCCCTCTCTTGCTGTGTCTTTCTGTCAAATAAATAAAATCTTAAAAAAGAAAGAAAGAAGGAAGGAAAGAAAGAAAAGAAAGAAAGAAATCCATGCAATTAAGGTCAAGTTATCTTTGACAAGGATGCCAAGAAAACACAATGGGGAAAGTTGAGTCTCCTCAATAAATGGTTTTGGAAAAACTGAATATCCATATACAGAAAAATGAATTGGACTCTTGTCTCACATTATATTCAAAAATCAGGGGTGCCTGAGTGGCTCAGGTGTTAGGCGTCTGCCTTTGGCTCAGGTCATGATCCCAGGGTCCTGGGATCCAGGTTCCCTGCTTGGCAGGAGGCCTGCTTCTCCCTCACCCACTCCCCCTGCTTGTGTTCCCTCTCTTGCTGTCTCTCTGTCAGGTAAATAAATAAAATCTTTTTTTTTTTTAAATCAACTTAAAATGGATTAAGTACTTAAACATAAGACCTGAAACTATAAAACTTCTAGAAGAAAATGTAGGGAAAAAATTTCTTAACATTTGCCTTGGCAATGATTTCTTGGATATAACATCAAAGGCACACACAATAACAACAACAACAACAAAAATAATAGTTAAGGGGGATTGCTGCAAACTAAAAAACTTGTACAACAAAGAAAACAACACAGTCAAAAGCCAATATATGGAATGGGAGAAAATATTTGCAAACCATATAGCTAATAAAGGGTAATATCCAAAATATATAAGGAACTCATACAACTCAATAGCAATATATATATATGTATGTATATATGTATACATATATGTGTGTATATATATGTATACATATATATGTATATGTATAATGTATGTACACACACACACACACACACACATATATCCTGATTTAAAATGACTTAAAATGACAAAATGGATTTAAATGATTTAAAATGGACAAAAGACCTGAATAGACATCTCTCCCAAGAAGACATGATAATGGCTAACAGATATATGAAAATGTACTAAACATTACTAATCATCAGAAAAACACAAATGAAAACCACAGTGAGGTAACACTTCACACGTTAGAATGGCTATTATCAAAAAGACAAAAGATACCAAGAGTTGACCAGGATACAGAGAAAAAGAAACCCCTGCATATTATTGGTGGGAATGTAAATTGGTATAACAATTACAAAAGGCACGTGGAAGATTCTCAGAAATTAAAAATACAACTACTGTATGACCCAGCAATTCTACTTCTGGGTATATATCTTAAAAAAACAAATAAAACCAGTATCTCTGAGAGAGATCGGCACTCCCACTTGCAGCATTATTCACAATAGCCAAGATATGGAAACAAACTAAAAGTTCATTAACAGATGTGCATTTTATTTATTTTTTTAAGATTTTATTTATTTATTTGACAGAGAGAGAGAGATCACAAGCAGGCAGAGAGGCAGGCAGAGAGAGAGAGGAGGAAGCAGGCTCCCTGCTCAGCAGAGAGCCCCATGCAGGGCTCCATCCCAGGGTCCTGAGATCATGACTGTTATGCCCCAATAACAGGTCCGTGATTAAAGGAGCGAGACTGATACAAAGCGAAGGTCAAGCAAAGCTTTATTTCGCTCCAAGCATCAAGAATCTAACCGAACGTTCGGGGCCGCACCTCTTACAAGAGAGGGCGACCCTTCTCTCTTTCACAGTCTAGCTTTTAAGGGTAAAGGCCATGCGGTTGGGCCTGGCCACGCACAGATGACCAATGAGATTGTAACACACACAGGGAACTCCACAGTGATGCTAGGTGACCAATTGAATTATAATTTACCCTAGTAGACATTTGAATCAGCCTATTACACCTTGATTAGGATTGGCGCCAAAAGGGTTCCCAAAGGGCGGGGGCCCATACTCCTTGGTAGCTAGGGAGACAGTATGCAACCCCCTACTGATCAGATGTCTCCACCTGGCCTGACCCACCTTTGTATCTGGGCATTGTTACCTGGAGCTGGTTTCCGGGACCCGCCTTTAAGTGAATCCCCTGGGGGAAGGGGAGCAAGGACAGTTCAAGGGCTAAACAACAAGTTTTTGTTTAACCTCAATGAAAGCCTCTTGACAAAATATAAACATAAAATAGGTCCTTACAATGACGTGAGCAGAAGGCAGCGGCTTAATCCACTGAGCCACCCATGTGCCCCAAATAAGTGCATTTTAAAAATGCGATATATACCTACATGCATATCGTGGAATATTATTCAGCCATGAAAAAAGAGGGAAATCCTGACATCTGTGACAACATGGTTGAGCCCAGAGTACATTAAGTTAAGTGAAATAAGCCAGACACAAAAAGACAGACACTGCTGATCTCCCTTATATGTAGAATCTAATCTCCAATTCATAAAAGTAGAGAGTAGAACGATCATTGCCAGGGGCAGAAGGGAGAAATAGATGTTGGTCAAAGAGCACAAAATTTCAGTTATCCAGGATGAATAAGTTCCAGAGGTGGGGACTAGAGTAAATGCTGTATTGTATGACTGAAATTTGCTAAGAAAGTAGATTTTCAGTGTTGTCACCACAAAAAGAAAGAAAGCAAGCAAGAAAAATTTAATTCTGTGTGAGATGGAAGATATGTTAATTAGCTTGATTCTGGTGACCATTTCACAATGTACACATATATGAAAACATCAAATTGTACACCTTAAATTTATACAATTCTTATTTGTCAATTATGCATCACTAAAACTGGAGGAAATAACCCAGATATCTGGTACTTAGAAGAAATATTATCCCCAGAAAGAATAAAGTTATTTTGTAGCTTCATTTTATTTTGTCAAAGACTAAGTCTAACAATGTAGGCAAAAGATACCAGAAAGTATGGAAATTAAACCAGCTGAGGCTTTATCTTATTTTATCTTTTTCAATGCTAGAGTTGACTCTCAGAACTAAATTTTGAAAAGGCAGTTCCTGCTATAAAATGACCCAGTTACCACTAAATAAAAGATGTTGGACTGCAGTGAAGGTTGGCTGAAGGGTAGGTGTAGAGATAAAGGAGGAGACTGGGCATTGTCATCACAAGACACAAGCATGCACCACAACTCCACATGGGGAACTCTGCCAAGAACGAAATGAATGCCCACCGCCAAGACCACCTGACAGAGGGAGTCACAGGAGCACATGTGAAATAAAAGACAGAGAACAGAGCCAATTCAGGTCAACCAGGCCTAATGAAAGCCCAGATGAGAGAAGAGATAGAAGTCAGCCAAGTGGAAATGCCAGTGTAGATAACAGCAAATGAAAGAACCCACTAAAATTAACTATGGACAAAAGGTTGTCCTCACAGACCAACCCTCTAAGTGATTGAAATGCAAATGCTTTACATGAAAGCGGTCCTCCCCAAGTAGACAGAAAATCCAAAATGAAACTTTTCATAATATCACCATTTTTAGAGATAAAAGGAACCCTGAAACTCATTCTGGCTTAAGGAGAAATTGCTTAATACTCTGCTAGTTCCCAGGATTCAGTGAGAACCTTTGAAAAGAAAAAGTTTGCTGATCTTTTTCCAACAATCAAACAACAACAAATAAATTGAAACAAAAATAATAATGATAACAAAGAAAACCTATCTGAGATGAGGAACCACATTAAGATCAACCAACCAACCAGGACCAGATTCCTCCACTGAAGCAGGTGTGGCTAACAGAACAATTTAAAGACCATCCAGTTTTGACGGAAAGATTTTATGCCTAGCTTGAAATGATAAAATAAAGTCATGGAGTAAAATAAACTTTTGTGAAACTCTTTATTTTGTAGTTGTTGGTATAAAGATCACTATTATTTTGCTAAACCTTTCATCAAGACAAGACTAGAAAATATATCAAGCATTAATACCTATAATAACCAAATTCATTTGCAGCAAAAGTTTCAGAGAAGTGATACATGAATAAAAATGAGTTGGCTAGAAAATAGTTTAAAAATCACAGTAGACATCAAGAAAGTTTTCTTCTAAGACTAACTAAAGACACATTTAAGTGTCTCTCCATGTTCCCAAGAAAGCAAGCAGGATACAGTGTCAGACAGGCTACCTTGGGTTGGTATTCATCTACTGCTTTTGAATGACCAAGAGACAAACTCTTTAGCTCAGCTTTCAAATCCTCTATGGTTATATGAAGGAGTACCTTTCTATTAATTTACTTTGCAAATATTTCACTCAGCAGTTTATACTCGTCCAAACCCCTAAGCAGAAACTAAAAGACAAGTTAAAAGCCAGTTCTGAAAAAATTATGGGAAGAGTCATTCTAGATTATGACTCATGGAATTGTAAACGGCATACAACCTTTTACTGTGGAATTGGGCAAAGTCAACAAAATTTAAAATGTAGCTGCCCTTCAACCCAGCAATTCAACTTCTGAGAATTTATTCTCTATAATACTCACTGAAAGATATATGCTTGTGTATCACACAGCATTATTTGCCCTGGCAAAAGAAAAAAATCTAAATATTCATTAATAAGAGAGTGGTTGAATAAATTATGTTCCATCCACATGATGGAATTAGTACACGTTGACTGAAAAGACTGAAGTAGAGTTATATTCATTGCTAAGAAAAGCTCTCCAGGATGAACTAAATTTAAAAAGTCTGGTTTATCACACTGTGATAGCATCTTGCCTTTCACAATCAATTCCTAAAGCGTATTTTCCTATTGGTATATAAGGATGTATTCAGGTACACAATGTTTTTGTGAATGTATACACCAAGACAGTTCCAAGAGTGGCAAACTTCAGGTTTGGGACATGAATGGGAGTGGGGGGGGGGTGGTAAATTTTCACTTCCACTTCATTTTACACTTACTAGACCATCTAAAGTTGCCGACTATGCATTTATATTTTCTAAAATGTCTATGGAATTTATCCTAAGAGCTGTGGTTTGGGACCACTTTGAATTTCGTTTTTGTTTTTTTTTGTTTTCCTGAAAAAAGTTAGGTTTTTAATACAACAAGATCTGTGTCGAGTGTGGAAGAAAAGGAAAAGGTTAGCCATGGTACAGTTTCTTTCTGCAAAAGGAAGGATAAGCAAACACTGGTACCTAACCCATATCCCACCCACAGTATTGGCTCGTGTGATCACATTCTCTTCCTTGCTCCAGAGTAAGCATGTTCAGTGAGGCGCAAGTGTTTAATTAAGCACAATTTTCAAAAGCTGGATCAGGCCCCACTAGACATATAAATGCAATATACTTAGCACCATAAAGTTTGCTAATAATACACATCCATAAGGTAAAAGCCCTTTTATAGCAGAGTATTAGGTTAGCTGGAATCCAATTTATGAAGAAACTCCTGTATATTCTCATTGGTAAGCAATAATGCATTTCAATTCCATCCTGACACAAAATCTCTCAGGTTCCTTTATGTTCTTTTAAATAAGTATCATAAAACATTAATAGAAGTGCTCTCCTAGGTCTCTATTCAAATGTTCTTGATTTGTAGATTTCATTAACAAAATCAAGAAAATTTTCTTTTGCCAGTAATACAGAATAGGACAAAGCTGCTAACACATGCTTTGTGAAAACTTGCATAATGGCATTTAAAAACAACTTTGTTTAGGGCCCTTGTCAAAATCAGAAACGATTTTTTCTCAGGATTAGGCCTATTTTGATTGTCTTTTTAATAAGTAATAAGACAGATGTTTCAGCACATCATGAGACCAAAAAAAAGTCAAAGGAACATTCTATTCTTCCCTTTACTCCTTCCCCTGAAGCAATGCTTTAAAAAAAATCAATTATGATATATCTCAGATTGCATTTCGGCCTTTTGCTGAAAAAGGAAAATCCTGAGCAATCTAAGACCTTCCCCAGTCTCCACCTTCAGCTGGCCTCCTTGGTCTTGGAGGCAGACACAGAGGAGACTGTCTGCAACCTACAGTTTCATTTGAAGGTGGAACAGGGACTTCAAAGGCAGGATTTATTCTGATCATTTTATTATACACTCTGGTGAAGAATTAAGAATAGGGATGACAACCAATTCTAACTCACTTCCTCACTGGGGCAGTTTCTAGGGACAAGTGTTGCTTTTTCCAGTGGCAATATCAAACAGCATCCAGCCTTAATTTCTCGAACAGCATTTCTCACAGGAATTTTATAAGAATTACATGTTCTGTTTGTGGTAATACATGTTGTTTTCTGGGAAAAGTACACACAGATAATAGCCCGATTATAAGACCTGGTTATGAACAATAAATATTTGTTGCCAAATTACTGGAGAGTTTGGGAAGATGTTAGGCCAATGAAGGGTGATCTGAGCATAGGCCTCTCCGAATAATGCTCAACAGAACCACTGAAGGGGAACTTTACATTTCTATGAGAACAAAAATTCAGATTTTCACTCATATATTGACATTCAATTCACCCTCACCAGACAGAAAATAGCAGCATGGTAAAGAAAAATTTGAGCTACAGAACTCATGTGGAATGGGGAAAAAAAAACCCAAAGCATCTTTTTATTTTGAAGTCCCAAGGAACTGATGACTGAAAGTGTCATGCACCTCAGAAAACTTCGCATTTTAACAATAAGTAATAGTATTTCTAATTAACATACGCAACACTTACCAGCATCGCTTACCCAGAAAGCATTTAGACATACAAGATATCTACACACAAAGCACTTTATATGTGTTTAAAAACACATTCACGGTCTTAACACTTATACTATATGAACTCTATACAGTTTGTACTGCTTACTCACAAACATGATATCTCATGAGATTACCATCAGAATAAAGTATATATTATAACATTTCCATTGGGTAAATAGTGGGAACAAAGCCTGAGAAAGAATGAGTTCTTAGGATCACACAACAGGTTCAAAACTTGAATTGGGGGACGCCTGGGTGGCTCAGTTGGTTAAGCGGCTGCCTTCGGCTCAGGTCATGATCCCAGCGTCCTGGGATCGAGTCCCACATCGGGCTCCTTGCTCCGCAGGGAGCCTGCTTCTCCCTCTGCCACTCTGTCTGCCTGTGCTAGCTCTCTCTCTCTCTCTCTCTGACAAATAAATAAATAAAATCTTTAAAAAAAAAAAAAAAAAAAAAAAAAAAAAAACTTGAATTGGATATTTTTGCCTCCAAATCCTATACCTTTCCATTGTTACCTTATTTGCACACAATTAAATAAAACATTCCATTAGAAATATTGTGAGATTTATGCTTTATATACATTTCAGCTGTAGGATACAGCTCCTATCTTCAAATGACATACCTATGTGTCATAGTCAATCAGTTAACAAGTATTT
The DNA here is from genome assembly GCF_963455335.1 of Martes martes. Classification (NCBI taxonomy): domain Eukaryota; kingdom Metazoa; phylum Chordata; class Mammalia; order Carnivora; family Mustelidae; genus Martes; species Martes martes. The sequence continues at coordinate 35,922,386 of NC_137899.1, forward strand.
ATTGAGCACCTACTACAGGCCAAGCATTATTTTGGTGCCATAACAGTGAATATGAAGAATACCTCCTTTTACCTGACATTCTAGGAAGAAAGGAGCAAAAATTGAACACAATATGATAATTTCAGGTACTAACAATTGCTAAAACAAAGACATATTAGCATAATATAGAAAGCGGACTGGTATGGGAGGCTGTTTCAGATGGGTAGTCAGTCAGGGAAGGCCTCTTTGAAGAAATAGCATTTGAGTCGATAATCTCATTGAAGAGAGGGAAGTGGTCACGTTTTGACCTGAAGGAGAGATCAATCCAAGCAGAAAGATAGCAAGTGCAAATATTCTGATTTGTCTGAATTCATGGGTAGAAAGAAATCCAAAGAAACTAGTGCCAAGTAAGAAAGGAGAGAGTGTTGGGGCACCTGGGTGGCTCAGTGGGTTAAGCCTCTGCCTTCAGCTCAGGTCATGATCTCAGGGTCCTAGGATTGAATCCCACATTGGGCTCTCTGCTAAGCAGGGAGCCTGCTTCCTCCTCTCTCTCTCTCTCTCTCTGCTTGCCTCTCTGCCTACTTGTGATCTCTCTCTGTCAAATAAATAAAATCTTAAAAAAAAAAAAAAAAGAAAGAAAGAAAGGAGAGAGTGTTAACTAAAAACAAAAAACAATATGAGGTTGAAGAGATGAACAGGACTCAAATTAGGTGGTGACTAAAAACTGTGGCTTCATAAAGCCAAGATTTATTTCTTATACATATCACATTCCAGTAAGAATTGCCTGGGGTAAGTGGTTCGCTTCATGGAGATGGAAGAAGCCATCCTGCTTTCATCTTGTGGGAATACCATCTTTAACATAGAGCTTCCAACTTTGTCACACAATAGGAAGAGAAACTAGAGGATTCCACAGGGGAAATTTGGTGGGTTTGGGGGATAGGGGAAGCCTGGGAGTGACAGTCACCTCTGCCTACATTCCATTGTCCAAATGCAGCCTGCTTCCACAAGGGAGGTGGGGAATGTAGTTTAGCTACATGTCTGAGAAGAAGAGAAGAAACCAGGATGCTGGGGAGTGCTAGCATTCTTTGACACTGTGTACTTACTTTGTATACATACTTTTTTTTTTTTTTTTCCAAGATTTTATTTATTTACTTGAGAGAGAGACAGAGAGAGAGCGTGAGAGGGGAGAAGTTCAGGGGGAGAAGCAGACTCCCCGTGGAGCTGGGAGCCTGATGCGGGACTCGATCCTGGGACTCCAGGATCATGACCTGAGCCGAAGGCAGTCGCTTAACCAACTGAGCCACCCAGGTGCCCCTGTATACATACTTTTAAAAATGAACTTCTGTGTACAATGTAAAGCCTTCAGAAGGTTTTAAGCAGAAGAGTAACAGGAAGCTGCTATAGAAATTGGGGCAAGAAATTAGGGTTGTTTGGGCAAGTTATGACAAGGTAAATAAAGAGAAGTGGTCAGATTTGTAACAGTTATTTTAGAAATGGGGGATGGAGCTCGTTGACATGTTGCATGCAAGAATAAGAGAAAGAAAATAGTCGAGAATGACTTCGTGATGTCTTTTTCTTCTTTTGATTAGCAATTGACATAACTGATGTATAATGGCTTGGAGAAAATTAGATCTGGGATTGAGACAGAAAGACTAGAGAGTCTGTATTTCTATTGGAAACATTAAGTTTGAAATACCCATCAGGGCTCCAAACAAAGGTAGCAAATAAGAAGTTGGATATGTGAATGTGGAGCTTGGGAGAGTAACTCAGTTTGGAGATAAAAATTTGAGATCATCAGTGAAGACACGGAATACAAGGTTCAGAAATGTCATTTTCTGATACTTACAAGGAACTAAAGAGGTGATGTTTAAACACATATATCTTTTTTTAAAGATTTTTATTTTGTTGATTTGATTGAGAGAGAGAGAGTGAATGAGTGGGGAGAGGAGCAAAGGGAACAAGAAAGAGACTCTACAGCAGACTGTGCTGAGTGCAGGCCTGAGACAGGGCTCAGTCTCACAATCCTGAGATCATGACCTGAGCCGAAATCATGAGTCAGATGCTGAACTGACTGAGCCACCCAGGCACATCTACACACATATATCTTTTAGTGAATATTTATAAAAGACACAAAAATTTAGATACAAATTCTTTACTTTTAAGGAAAACCATGTTTTGGAAAGTAACAAATTAGTAAAATCATACTATGAATTTATATTAGGATATAGATATAACTTCTTTCTTGCAAATAATGCAATAATAAGACATAATAGCTTTTCTATAAATTGTCTTTAAAAGGGATAGATGGCAGTATACAGGTATATAATGTATTTTCTGATTTTAGCTCTTAGAAAAACTAAAAACCATGGCTGAAAATTTAAATTAATATATAGAAAATCAAGTTTTTTGATATTGCCCACCAAAATCTAAAAATATTTGGCACTGAAGGTGCCTGGGTGGTACAGCTGGTTGAGCGTCATACTCTTGGTTTCAGCTCAGGTCATGATCTCAGGGTCCTGGTTTGGAGCCCCACATGAGGTTCCTGGCTCTCAATCTCTGCTTGAGATTCTCTCTCCCTCTCCCTCTGCCCCTCCTGCTTGTGTTTGTTCTCTCTCTCTCTCTCTCTCACACACCATCTCAAACAAATAAATATATAATATTTTCAAAAAAGATTTTAAAAAATAAATAAAAATATTAGACACTGATAGAACTAGACCTGAGTACAGTCATAAAGATTTTTTGATCTTCAAAGGGTTTGCTCCAATTTGGAAACTCGATTATAAAATTGTGCCACCAAATAAAATATTTCAGCCCCGCATCAGGCTCTCTGCTCAGCAGGGATCCTGTTTCCCCCGCCCTCTCTCTGCCTGCCTCTCTGCCTACTTGTGATCTCTGTCAAATAAATAAATAAAATTCTTAAAAAAAAAAAAAAAGAGTGTCTTTCTAGCTTGACTCAACATAGCACAAAAATGTTTACCATCATGTGGGCTGTTTTTTATAATCCTACTTTGGTTCTTTCCCAGTGTCCCAGGCTTATACTTTATCTTATTATCAGTTTTCACTTGAATTCTTTGAGGAATGGGATGACTTCTCTTCTGTTTCTTTGCTAGGAATTGCTTAATCCGGACAGTCTCACTGGAGAATAAGGCAAAGGCAAAACCAAGTGCATTCACTAAAATGGAGAAAAGAAGAGGGGGCTTAGGTATATTTTATATATTATAAGTTGTTTTCTATAATGGACTAATGAGTTTATTTTACGTGTGTTAACCTACACAACCAAACAGCCAGTCAAGTAGCTGGTTTTAATAATCTGTCTTAGAGACAATTGTTTTTGGTCATTTAAAAAATTTTTTTATTATGTTATGTTAGTCACCATACAGTACATCATTAGTTTTTGATGTAGTGTTCCATGATTCATTGTTTGCATATAACACCCAGTGTTCCATGCAATATGTGCCCTCCTTAATACCCAACATCAGGCTCACCCATGCTGCTACCTCCCTCCCCTCTAAAACCCTCAGTTTGTTTCTCAGACTCCATGGTCTCTCATGGTTCATCTCCCCCTCTGATTCCCCACCCCCTTTCATTTTCCCCTTCCTTCTCCTAATGTCCTTCATGCTATTCCTTATGTTCCATATATAAGTGAAACCATATGATAATTGTCTTTCTCTGCTTGATTTATTTCACTTAGCATAATCCCCTCCAGTTCCATCCATGTTGATACAAATATCAGGTATTCATCCTCTCTGATGGCTAAGTGATATTCCATTGTATATATGGACCACATCTTCTTTATTCATTCATCTGTTGAAGGGCATCTTGGCTCTTTCCACAGTTTGGCTATTGCTGCTATGAACACTGGGGTGCATCTGGCTCTTCTTTTCACTATGTCTGTATCTTTGGGGTAAATACCCAGTAGTGCAATTGCTGGGTCATAGGGTAGCTCTGTTTTTAACTTTTTGAGGAACCTCCATACTGTTTTCCAAAGTGGCTGTAACAATTTGCATTCCCAACAATAGTGTAAAATAGTTCCCCTTTTTTCACATTATCTCCAACATTTGTTTCCTGCCTTGTCCATTTTTGTCATTCTAACTGGTATAAGGTGCTCAGTGCCGTTTTGATTTGAATTTCCCTGATGGCTAATGTTGCTGAACCTTTTTTCCTGTGTCTGTTAGCCATTTGGATGTCTTCTTTGGAGAAGTGTCTATTCATGTCTTCTGCCCATTTTTGGCTTATTTGTTTTTTGGGTGTTGAGTTCGAGAAGTCCTTTATAGATCTTGGATATTAGCCCTTTATCTGTAGTGTCATTTGTAAATATCTTCTCCCATTCCATGCGTTGTCTTTTTGTTTTGTTGACTGTTTACTTTGCTGTGCAGAAGCTTTTCATCTTGATGAAGTCCCAGAAGTTCATTTTCGCTTTTGTTTCCCTTGCCTTTGGAGATGCATCTTGAAAGAAGTTGCTGTGGCCAATGTAAAAAATGTTACTGCATATGTTCTTCTCTAGGATTTTGATGGATTCCTGTCTCACACTGAGGTCTTTTATCCATTTAGAGTTTATCTTTGTGTATGGTATAAGAGAATGGTCAAGTTTCATTCTTCTGTATATAGCTGTCCAATTTTCCCAGCACCATTTATTGAAAAGATTGTCTTTTTTCCACTGGATATTTTTTCCTGCTTTGTTGAAGATTAGTTGGCCATAGAGTTGAGGGTCCATATCTGGGCTCTCTATTCTGTTCCATTGATCTATGTGTCTGTTTTTGTGCCAGTACTGTGCTGTCTTGGTGATCACAGCTTTGTAATATAGCTTGAAATCAGGCAACATCATGCCCCCAGCTTTGTTTTTCTTTTTCAAAATTTCCTTGGCAATTCAGAGCCTTTCTGGTTCCATACAAATTTCAGGAGTGTTTGTTCCAGCACTTTGAAATATGCCATTGTTATTTTGATCAGGATGGCGCTGAAAGTATAAATTGTTCTAGGCAGCATAGACATTTTAACAATGTATATTCTTCTGATCCATGAGTATGGAATGTTTTTCCATCTTTTTGTGTCTTCTTCAATTTCCTTCATAAGTTTTCTGTAGTTTCTAGAGTATAGATAATTTATTCCAAGGTATCTTAAGGTTTTTGGTGCTATTGAAAATGGAATCAATTCCCTAATTTCTCTTTCTATAGTTATATTGTTGGTGTATAGGAAAGCAACTGATTTTTGTGCATTGATTTTATATCCTGCCACGTTACTGAATTGCTATTTGAGTTCTAGTAATTTGGGGGTGGAGTCTTTTGGGTTTCCACATACAGTATTATGAGGAGACACATTTTTAAAGTAAGTAGGTAGGGGGCGCCAGGGTGGCTCAGTGGGTTAAAGCCTCTGCCTTCAGCTCAGGTCAAGATCCCAGGGTTCTGGGATCCAGCCCATGGAGCCCTGCATCAGGCTTTCTGCTCAGTAGGGAGCCTGCTTCCCCCTCTTTCTCTGCCTGCCTCTCTGCCTCCTTGTGATCTCTGTTTGTCAAATAAATAAATAAAATCTTCAAAAAAAAAGAAAAATAAATTAAGTAGCTGGTCAGTACAATCACTATTTAGAAAAAGAAAAGAGTATTACCAAAACTTTAGGTAAAAAAAGAAACTGGAAATGGTGTAAACACATCCATATTAAAGACAAGTTATTGAAAAATATAAAATTCTTCCTATGAAGTTAAATTGTGTTATTAATAATTTCTAATGACCTTCTTCTTCAGTATAAATACATTATCTTTAATTAAAATCCCAGTAAGTGGTCTTTATGGCACTACTGATCACTTCTCCAGTGACTATTTTAAAGCCTCTGTATCTGGAGTGGAAAGGAGCACTGAATCACACAACTATCAAGATATCTCCAAACTCCACCTGCATGAGCATATAAACAAAGATTGTCTGGAACATCATAATCAAGAGCAATTTCATCAATATTAGCCTCTTATTCAAAAGCTTAAATATCAATCCCACCTCTTCTTCAACCAAGGAAGAAAATAAATTCATTATAATGTTACGTCTACTTCCATCCCTCACAATTAAACCAAGTCTCTCATCTCTGGGAAACGGTTTTTTTTTTTTTTTTAAAGATTTTATTTATTTATTTAACAGGCAGAGATCACAAGCAGGCAGAGAGGCGGGCAGAGAGAGAGAGGAAGGGAAGCAGGCTCCCTGCCAAGCAGAGAGCCTGACGTGGGGCTCAATCCCAGGACCCCGGGACCACAACCCGAGCCGAAGGCAGAGGCTTCAACCCACTGAGCCACCCAGGCACCCCTGGGAAACGGTTTTAAGGACACAGTCCTCACCATGGTAATCACAACCCTCCTTGATATAATACCTTAAATCTCCCTTTAACCCCACAGGTCCCCTAGGTGTACTTTCTATGAGTCCTAATGCACAACTCTTTGTTTCCCCAACCCATGGCTTTATCTGCCATCTTATTCCATCCCATACACATACCAAGGTCTATTTCTTTTTTTCCCCATATATCAAAAATTTACTTTTCCATTTTGACAACACTGATTTGTGACCTGCTCAAAAAATTGTTATTTGAAACAAAGAGGTAGGGCAAATGATCTGAGCACTTTGTTCACTAAGGGTTGGCTTGGCTACAATAACATGTAATTGAATGATTTAATGAACACATTGGTGGTGGTATGCAGTTTTTGGTATTTTAGGAAATACAATAGTTTTCACTTGCCCTTAATTATCCAAGGTCTATTTCTTAGGATACATCTTCCTTATAAATGTCAATGACCTTCTGATATGTGTTGTTTTGGGCAAGCACTCAGACACACACGCATTTGCACACACATACACATATATATACACACACCATGCCATGCCCTTTGAGTTTCTACCACACTGCCACACCTCTGCAAAGCACATATCACATTTTAAATATGTAGTTATTCTGTGTTCATTCTATCCATTCTGAGTAGGTGAAGGGCTTCTTGAAGTCTAGCACAATGCCTTGCTCAGAGGCTGAAGGAGTAGATGAGGATCCACTGGGATAGGGGTCAAAAGACCTGAGTTTGAAGCCTACTTAGTGGCAGCTTAACCTCTTTCTCTCTCTAAACTTCCCTTTATTCATCTGCAAAATGAGTGTATCAGAAATTACTATGTCATATGGTTATAAGACTTACATTAGTAATGTATGAGAAATCTTCTGCCATATAAAGCAGATACAAACATCAAGCATTATCATTTTTCATCATCGTTTTTCAGAATGAACGAATTTTATGGTAAATGTTCAAAAGACATTCTTATTTTCTTATCACATTGAAGATAGGAAGACATGAAATATTATCTCAAAATAGCAAATTTATACTCATCTCTCTTACAACTGGAGACCAGGCAAGTCAGAGAAAGTCCTCAAAGACACACAAGTTTGTTGATGGTAATAAACAAATACTCCTATGACTCCTTGCCCATTCTCTCTCACTAGAATGACATAAAGGGACACCCCACAGTTGGAAAATGTAAGAAATTACTCTCTTGATGTGGATGAGGGCTCAGATGAATGGGCTCATGCCCCTAGAAATTAAGATGATGGGTTGTCCTGATCACTCTGCAGTGCATTGCCACCCACAAGAAGGGTCAGTTCCATCCAAAAGGGTTAGAATAGATAGATGAGAAAATGTAGTTTTATTATGAAGACAGAAATGTGGGTCACAGAGAAGATGACACCTGAAAGTCTATTATTAAGAAAAGAAACGGAAGGGGTGCCTGGTGGCACCTGGTGGGTTAAGCCTCTGCCTTCAGCTCAGGTCATGATCCCAGGGTCCTGGTTTCTATCAAGCCCCACATCAGGCTCTCTGCTCAGCAGGGAGCTTGCTTCCTCCTCCCCCTCTGTCTGCCTCTCTGCCTACTTGTGACTTCTCTGTCAAATAAATAAAATCTTAAAAAAAAAAAAAAGAAACTGAAGAAAATATGAACTCAGAAGAAGGTTTATATAGAGCAAAGAGCCATATACACCTTGGTATACAATTGATGTTCATAATAATGATCCTGAATCATCATTAAGTATGCTCTGCATTCTTACGTAATTAGTCAGAGATGTCTGGAATACTTTGCAGAATGATTTCATACAAAACTAGAAAAAATGAGGGACGCCTGGGTGGCTCAGTTGGTTAAGCAGCTGCCTTCGGCTCGGGTCATGATCCCAGAGTCCTGGGATCGAGTCCCACATCGGGCTCCTTGCTCGGCAGGGAGCCTGCTTCTCACTCTCTCTGCCTGTGCTCGCTCTCGCTCTCTCACTCTCTCTCTCTGACAAATAAATAAATAAATAAATCTTAAAAAAAAAAAAACTAGAAAAAATGAGAATATTTCAGTGCTTCCATCATCTGGAAAACTCACTCTTGTGAAAATAATCATTTGCAACAAGAATAGGTAAGTGAAATGTTTCATTAATTAAATAAAACTTTTTGTGTAATTCAGTGTAAATGTACTAGGAAGTTAAATAAAGGGTTCAAAAAGTGCTGGTGTTGTCAGGGAAGATTTCAAGAAGTTGGTAGTTACTAGTTGGAAACAAGCAGGAGAGGAAACAGAATTCCAGAACAAAGGAACACTACTATTAAAGATGTGAAAGAGTAAGTACATGTGGCATGCTCATGAAACCACACAGAGACCGGTCTGGAGAAAATGAATTTGAGAGCTACCACTGTAGCCAGAATGTAGAAAGAGACTTAAAAGCCACATTGAGAAATTTGGTTCGAACAAAACATGAAATAGAGTCCCTCATGGAGCTTCTGAGCTAGAAGCAATCTGATAAAAACAGTATTTAAGCAAGCCCGTTTTTGTTTGGGTTTTTTTGTTTGTTTGTTTGCTCGTTTGTCATCATTTGTTTTTTAGAAGAAATTTTTTTAAATTCCAGACAAGGAAACTCATCATAAGGTTCCTGGTGTCACCCAGCCATCAAGTTCTTAGGACATGGCTGGACAAGGATCTTTCCTTCCTTCCTTTAAGTGTGTACCAGTATGTGAAGTAATCCTGTGAAGAGTTTTATCATCTAAAGAACATTAAAACTTATGTGAAGAAATAAAAGTTAATTATTAAGAAAGGACAAAGAGTTTGAGTTATTATTAGCATGAGGAAAATCATTGTTTTTCATGGTAATTAAGGGAAAAATTTGAGTTTTCATGAAATTATTTTTTGGTCATGGTTTTTTCTTTATCATTAACACTACTCTGAGACTGAATTTTAGGGTCTTTTGAGTATTATGCCATAGTGTGGAAATACCAACTGCTAGAATAAAAAAGAACATATCAGATTAAACTTTGATGAGCCTCCTAGAAATGATGCAGACATAAAATCATTTTCTAAAGAAACGGAAATATCCTACTCTGAGATAGACTGACAAAGGAAGTCTTTCTATTAATTTTTTTCCTGGAACTCAAGAAAAAAAAATAATAATTGTATCCACATAGAGAAAACACAAACATACGGACAACTCCCTTTGTCTGTGGCCAACAAAGTAGCTGGTGAGAATATGACCCATTTACACAACAGTCCACACCAACATCCCTGTTTAGTGATGTGCAGTATGTGATATACATCTGTTTCACAAAGATATTGTAAATTCTTAGAAAAAAAGGAAAGGGTTTATTCTATTTATATTTTTTTGAGAGGCTGTGCATGCAAGTGGGTTAGAGGAGGAGGGGCAGAGAGAGAGGGAGAGAGAGAATCTCAAGCACGCTCCATGCCCAGCACATGAAGCGCAACATGGGGCTCTATCTCATGACCCCAAGATCATGACTTGAGACAAAATCAAGAGTTGGATGCTTAACTGATTGAACCCCCCAGGTGCCCCAAGAAGAAAAAAGCCTAAGGCTGCATATGGTAAATTATTTTTCCGAATGAATCTGGTCTTGTACTTGCTGAGTTTTATTAACACTTCAGAAGAGAGAGTAAAGACAATCCTCTTAACATAATTGTCTCCCCCCCCCCCACCTGCCCCCACGGCTATTTGCTGTCAGGAACAGATCAAATGCCAGAAGATCCCATCCTAGGCCTAATTGTCGGAGAAAAAGTGACAGAAGCAGGAAAGTAGGAATGATTGACTGTTTTCTCCCAGTACTTTAGGTAATGGCCACAACATACAAAGGTTCCAACCTCTAAACACCTCACATCCACTGTTCCTCAAACAAAGCCGAGTTGCTAGTTTGGACTTTTTGTACATCAAAGGATGGGGAAGAATAGGAGTCGCTGTTAAGAGGAGGTACTCAACTATCTAAATACTCATTAAAATCCTCATTTGTAAACTGTAACTCCCTCAACAGAAATCGCTGACCATCTGTTGGGCTTAATGAACTGCCAATAAAAACTCTTCTGATCTTAATTGGACCTCAATGTGAATGTTTCTTAGGAAGAAACAAATGACAAGTTTCTCTAAATGCCAATTTTCCCCATTGTTGCCTTTTCAGTGACTTTTCATTAAACCTCAGCAACTGATTCATCAAATCAGTAATATAGAATGGCTTCTTAATTTCTCTAATTCACGAATTTCTCCTTTCTCCTATATTTTTGGTTACTGGCAAATTCAGGAATTATCTGAAACCTACTGGACAGACTCAATAAACTCCTTGAAGTTGTTCCCCACCCCCCACTGAAAAAAAAAATAAACATGTGTCTCCTTCTTCACAATAAAGAAAATGTGAAAGAGGAAAGACATTTCATCTTTTTTTTTTCCCAAGGGTAGATTCTTGGATAATAAACCAGAATAGAATTTGCCTACTTATGCTAAAAATGATATCATGACAATTTCTCCTGGTTTGAGAAAAACCAAAAGGCCTCTCTGTCCACTCCATCTAATTTGTCAAATATTTGTGAAGTGCCTCTACAGAAAATATGTCTTGCTAAACACTGTGTGGGAGGTTTTGAAAACAGTGACATAACTTTCTGTCCTAACTGTAGAAATAAGACATATTAACAACAACAAAACAAATTATTCCAAGACTGACTGTGTCAAGGGAGTCATCAGAAAAGTCACACGAATGGAGTCTGCTTGAGAGTCCCTCTCTCTTCCCCTCCCCCCACTCGCACACATGCTCTCACTCTCAAATAAATAAATCTTTTAAAAAATTAATAATAATAAAAGTGAACACTAATTATTAATGATCAACTTCCCAGTTGAGGGCAACTTCTAGAGAATTTGGATTGAGGGGCAGATAAGTTTCTAAAGTAAAGAGGAAAGGTTTAGTTGATTACAAGAGTTATAGCAGCAAATCTTCAGCATTGAAGGAGGTCATTTGAAATGATATCAAAGGGTTGGGTTTTCAAATCAGTTTCACAAGGATCAGAGATATTATTCAGAATTAAACCATACAAATAATTCCAAGGAGATAGGAAATTATGAGAAAAGAGAAGGATGGCAAAGTCTGGAATAGCCAGCACCACTCCCCAAGTCCTTCTGTGACTGCATTAGTACCTGCTTTGGTCTAGATTTAATACATGAGCTATAAATGTTGCATGCAGAAGCATTGCTTACATTTTTTTTTAAAGGATATTTCTGTCATGAAACATCTCCAATTTTCTATACAGATGGTTACATAACTTGTGTGATATTTTCCAGGTAGCCATGCCCCATAAATTGACACATTTCCAGGTTTTATATAAGCCATCTTAGACCACATACATGTACTAAAGTATTCATGTATAAGAATTCTCCTGCTAGTAAATAACATTACTATGTTTGTCAGGGGTTCTGTCTCTATAATGTTCACAAAGGCTTTTGATATATCTTTCCAGAGGCATCTCACACCAAAGGGAGAAAATGACTTGCAGGTCTGAGATTAACTTTTTCCTTTCCAGTCCACACTCTGACATCAGTCAAATTGCCCTTAACACTTATTTCTCAGGTACCTTTTTTATTATTTGTCTTACAATATTTTATACAGAAGAATAAGCCTACCAACATCCTGACAACTACTATAATTTCAGCTCATCCAATGTGTATAGGAATTTCCTCCCCAAGCATGAGATTGTGGCCATATTTCTTCACAGGTCTTTTAATATTCTCTTACAACTCTGATTACTCATTTTCCTCTATCACCTATGGTTATTTGAATTATTTATATGTTTTAATGAAGGTATTTAATTGTGTGTGATTATTTCTAAAATAAGCCTAAATTCACTAATATCTCTGACCAATTTGTTTCCATGCATATCTTCTGTGGGCTTCAAATCATCCTCCCAAAATATTTTCTAATTGCAGTATGATTCTATCAATTAACTAGTCATTTGTTACACTATACAGCTTTGGCAGAAAGACTAAAGTTACATTTAACGCACCATGAAATGAGTTAAAATTATAGTGTCATTCTCCATTTCTTTACAACAGAAACAACATTTTCCCATGTACCACACATTCCCAGTGATGAGGATGGTGACTTAGAAGGTATTATTTGGGGCATTCTAGATTCCATTTGGTTTTTGATATGACCATATCCTAGATACCAGCATCCAGGTATCTACAGACACCGATTACCATGTATCATTCTCTAACATCACTTCCCACCTCAGACAGGTAAACACAGTGTGTTCATCATCTGTTCTACCCAAACCAATTAAAAATGGAGGACAAATTCATTTGGTATCCATAATACCTGGGCTATCAGAAAACAATGATAAAAGCTTCCCTGTCTAGTGACAACCTGCCATAATTTAGAATTATCATTTTGTTCCCAACCCAGCTCTTAAAAACCGGGGGCCACTGGCCTTTAAAAACATCAGAACATCAGATTCAGTAGTGCCTAGAATATCTGATAGTCCTTCATTCTTGGAGGCACAAAGCCTCTCCTAGTACTGTCAATGATTACAGTGCTGTGATTGAATAATTGTTCAATTAGTTTCCTTACTTAGAGCTTTATTATCCTCGCTACAGTGATTTCTGGGAGAGAGCTCCCTCTAGTGTCACTGTTTGGGTTGACAAGTCTTTTTCATCATCAAGATGATGATCACCCAGGATTCATTATTTCAAACTGAATCAACATCCAAAACCATCCCCTAAAACCTCTACAGAACATGGCAAAGCCATTGCTTATTAAGCTGCCACATATGTTGTAGCCATTTAACATGTATGAGATTTGTTCAATTTGGAAATAGAGTCTACAATGAAAAATATTGTGTGGCCCATGAGACTGTCGATTGATGGTATATATTCTACCCTCAAATACAAGCTTCATCTGAGTCCACTGCAATGGTTCCCATACACATCCTCTGTGTACTTCCAGAAGAGACTTGCTGGTAATATTGGATCACTGGGTTCCATTCCAGCTTTCTTTAAATGCGTTCTATGCACATTTACATTTGATATACTCAAAGGGACAAATCAAGCTCTAATATACTTGGCAGAAGGCAGCAATCTGCTTTCCATCATATCCAGGCAGCTGTTGCAGCAATGCATCCCCATAACTTATGCCCAAACAGAATGCTGAAGTTTAGCATCTCTGCCCAGTAAGATTCATTGGTAGTATTTTTCTCAGGTCAACTGAGAAATAACCAAAATGGTAAACACGACCTGTAAACAGTGAACTGAATGAGAGCCTTAAGTTCCCTGGAGTTAAGTTGATTCACGAGAGGATGCTGCATCACTTCTTTTCTCAAATTAGGAAGGTGGAGGCCAATTTCTTTTCTTTAGAAAAAAAGTGATCAAGAAGTTTCTCCCAGCATCCACCATTAGTCAGCACCAGAACTGAGAGAGATCACTAAGGATATTACTCTCTTGCCTTTACTGCTTTCCTCCCTGGAATTGTGCCCCCACCTCATTTGCTATAACACTCCTCTATTACCTGTTTGTGACCCCATCCTGCTCCCCATGGTTGGATTTTCCAGCTCAGATATATTGTGTAACCACAGCTCTGGCAATAACAGAATCATTCTTATTGCTTCTCCTTGGCTCACTCCCTGGAATAATTTGTCAATCCATAAAATCTCTTCCATTCAACAGTATCTAGATTTAGTGATATGCCCCCCAATTATTAATTTTAAGAATCTATGACAATAATTAGAGACTCTATTACAGGCCTATCACTAACACTCTCCTTTTCATAGCTTAAGAGAAATAGGATGGGAAGAAGAAATAATGAGTCAAATGAAACTATTCCAATTAAAAGAGGCAGAAGGGTGAGTCCCAAATTTCAACCTATTTCAGCTTTGCCCAGGATCAAACTTTATTAAAATAATGGCTTGGTTTTCATTTTAATTTTGTTGAAAGTTTATGAAATGTCTTTTCTCAAATTTTATTGATAATGAAATAAATATGTAGGTAGGTTAGGATAAAACAGTAAACTCTAATATTTCTCTTGGGATTCTATAGAAGACATATGTATCCTATGAGATTTTTGAATGAACTTCCTTCTATAAAGAGGTTCCACAGTAGATGATGAGAAACAGGAGCAAAACTGTGATTCTGGGAGTCGAGACCCTGCAGTCCTCACCTTTACACTGAAGTGCTGGGAATCTCTAGGTAAATCACTTGCTGTCTCTGTGCTTGTTTTCCATCTAGGAATAATGTTGGACTAGTTTTTTGTTTTTTTTTTTCTGCAGTATTTGCTATACTTTAGAAAGATAGTTACCCTTGATGGTTTTCTGTTACCTACAGAATTGAGTCCCAACTCCTTAGTAAAGCGCTCAAGATACTTCACAATCTGCTTCCAAATAACACTCCCTTTTGACTCTGGCAAAATTTTTCCAAAATGGGCCAGAGAGTAAATATTTTCACCTTTGCAGGCCATATGGTCTCTGTCCTAATTATGTAAATTTGACATTTTAGTGAAAAAACAGTCATGCACAATATGTAAACAAATGAATATGGTCACATTCTGAGCAAATTTTACATATGGATACTGAAATGTAAATTTCATCTAATTTTCACACGTCACAGGATATTATTCTTCTTTTGATTTTTCCAGCCACTTTGTACAGCTAATGGTCCAGACAAAAATGGACAGTGTGCTAGATTTGGCCAGTGAGCCAGTCTGCCAGCCCCTTCTGTACACTGCTTACACCACACTGAACATCTCCAAATAAATTATTTTCAAGGTGCATTGTTGTTGCACATAATGATCTCTTTGCCCAGAACATCTTTACTTCTGTACCCTTGTTCTCTTCTGGTAAATCCCTACAGGACCATGAGAGTTTGCTCACATATTATATTCCTCCCCAAATCTTCTCCTACAATCTTCCCATCTTGATAAGCAGATGCTTCAACCATTCAAGGACTTAACCAGATAATGCATGCTTGAGTCCTTCTCCCACATCTCACAACCAATCCATGAGCAAATCTTTCTAGTACTTTCCTGAAAAATACGTCCCAAATCCTACATTTTTCTCCATGACAGTCTGCAACACCATTATCTCTCATCTGACCAATCTGAACCTCTCTCCTTAGAAGGGAGAAGAAAATACAAGCCAGAGTGTTTTCCAACACAGAAGTTGGAGTGATTCTATAAAAAATACAAGGAAGAATATTTACTCTTCTACCCAAAACCCTCTAATCGCCTCCTATTTTACTCAAAACAAAAGGAAAATTCTCATATAGCCTAAAATCCCTATATGGCATAAAAATCCCCACTTACTATCTTTCTGATCTCATCTCTTGCTACTATTTGTTCCCTCCACTCACCCACACCTGCCACAGGGTTGCCTGGTTATTCCTGGGAAATGCTGCACAAGTTCCTGCCTCAGAACATTTTAACTTGCCCTTCCTTGTGCCTGAAATGCCTTCCTACAGCTATTTGCAAAGATCACTCACCTCTTTCAGGTCTTTGCTAAAATGGCAACTTCTGGGGGGCTATTTCTAAATGCTCTATTTAAAATTTCACACTCCTGAGGCAGCTGGGTGGCTTGGTCAGTTAAGTGTCTGCCTGCAGTTCAGGTCATGATCCTGGGGTCCTGAGATCGAGCTTCTCCCTCTCCCTCTGTCCCTTGCCCTTGCTCATGCTCACACTCTCTCTCTAGTAAAAAAAAAAAAAAAAAAAAAAAGTGTTTTTAAAAAATAAATAAATAAATAATAAAATAAAATTTCACACTCCCCAGAACTTCTGTGTCCTTCCTTGTTCATTTGCTCCACTATCCTTACACTATTTGACATAGAATATGTTTCACCTTGTGGTTTATCACCTGTCTCTCTCCACTAGAACTATAAGCTTCAAGAGGTCAGGAAATTGTACCCGTTTGTTTATCACAGAACCTCCAATGCCTCAAAAGGTGCATAGAACTTGGTAAATTTGTTATCTTGTGCCAGATTCTACTACTGAATCCTCAATGCCAATTTAACCTTTCCATGCTTTAATGTCCCTTCAAAATGTATCATTATAAGACATCCATTAAAATCAAAGGAAAACGTAACTAAATATGGCATGACCGTATCAACAACAAATAATGGGCACTGCTCAAGTACGAAATTTGCCCTGAATACCAACACTACAGCTTTTGGGACTTCTAAGGAGGTTTTTGAATATCAGAGGCATAAAAAATAGTTGCTTTTAAGTATTAAATCAAAATGGAAATATACAATGCATTTTAATGACTTTAAGAGGGTGAGAGTATTCATTTAGGTTACAATTTCTTTCTTTGGCATACTCTCTCTGCTATAATCTAAAAATCTCAGCTGAGATTTTTACTATATTAAAGCAGTCGTCCAAAAACAGTTTTCCATATACAAAACTCCTTAATCAAACTACCCACTTATTTACTATCTCTTGAGGATGCTTTTGAAAAGCTCAGTTAGGTGGGTGCCTGGGTGGCTCCATTGGTTAAGTGTCTGCCTTCAGCCCAGGTCATCATCCCAGGGTCCTGGGATCTAGCCCCACATCAGGCTCCCTGCTCAGCAGGAAGCCTGCTTCTCCCTCTCCCTCTGTTTGCTGCTCCCACTACTTGTGCTCTCTGTTAAATAAACAAATAAAATCTTGGAAAAAAAAAAAGCTCAATTAGCAAGAAAGCCATTTTTCTACTGTCAGCACATAGAAAGCCATTGACCCCGAATAATGAGCTATGGGCAAACTGAACTAAGCCTGCAGTACATAAGCAAGTTAGTGCTTTTAGGTAGCAAAGTTGTTGCCATGTACTATACAATTCATTTGGTTAAGTCATTCGGATCCATTAAATCTATGCTGCTTCTTATGGGGAGACCTTCGTTATGGAACATCACTTCAATCACATTAAGCTTAACTTCTTTTTTTTTTTTTTAATAATTTTTAATTTTGAAATTTCTTTTCAGTGTACCAGAATTCATTGTTTATGCACCACACCCAGTGCTCCATGCAATAAGTGCCCTCCATAATACCCACCACCAGGCTCATCCAACCTCCCACCCCCCACCCCTTCAAAACCCTCAGATTGTTTTTCAGAGTCCATAGTCTCTCACGGTTCATCTCCCCCTCCAATTTCCCCCAACTCCCTCTCCAACTTTGCCCCATCCAATCCACTTGACCCAAACTAAACAATAAAATAAGATAGCACTGAAACAAAGCAATTCAGAAGCACAAATTCACCAAATCTGTTACTAAATTTATACCCAAATATTTTATATGTAAATCAAAGAAAGCAAATGTTTAGTAAAGATCAGAAGATATAAAATTGATAAGAAATCTTTTTTTTTTAAAGATTTTATTTATTGATTTGACAGAGATCACAAGTAGGCAGAGAGGCAGGCAGAGAGAGAGGGGGAAGCAGGCTCCCTGCCGAGCAGAGAGCCCAATGTGGGGCTCGATCCCAGAACCCTGGGATCATGACCTGAGCCGAAGGCAGAGGCTTTAACCCACTGAGCCACCCAGGCACCCCTAAAATTGATAAGAAATCTTAACTCAGAAATTGACACCTGAGATTTAACTTATACATATATCCAGCATTGTTGCTGGTATTGAGCAATTTGAATTGCTTTACACAAGCAATACAAACCCTTTTTTTTAGAATAGGCCAAGGCCAGAATTGACAAACTGTGGAAAAGTCACCGAAGATTTCAAGATACCTCACCATTGCTGCTTATTTGTGCAAATTTCTATTATATAACCACAAATTCTCAGTACCCACAACCTAAATTAAAAGTTAAGAACCCTGTCCATCACTGCTAGGGTGGGATACGTTCATATATTTAATGGGCTTAGAACAGTATCTGGAACATATTAAACATTTATTTTTTTTTAAGATTTTATTTATTTATTTGACACAGAGAGAGAGAGAGATCACAAGTAGGCAAAGAGGCAGGCAGAGAGAGAGGGGGAAGCAGGCTCCCCACTGAGCAGAGAGCCCCACACAGGGCTCCATCCCAGGACCCTGGGATCACGACCTGAGAGGAAGGCAGAGGCTTAACACATTAAGCCACCCAGGCGCCCCCATATTAAACATTTAACAAATGTTGGTTATTGCTGTTTCGGGCAACGAGAACAATAGCATCACAAATTGGAAAATACACACCCCACGTGGATTGATATTCCAGGGTGGGTTCTCAAAGCTATAGGACAAATATGTATCTTTCCAGAATATCAGTTTTAGAGGGAGGAGTCAAGATGGCGGAGAAGTAGCAGGCTGAGACGACATCAGGTAGCAGGAGATCAGCTAGATAGCTTATCTAACCATTGTGAACACCTACAAATCCAACGGGAAATCGAAGAGAAGAAGAGCAACAATTCCAGAAACAGAAAATCGATCACTTTCTGAAAGGTAGGACCTGCGAAGAAGTGAATCCAAAGCGACGGGAAGATAGACCCCGGGGGGAGGGGCCGGCACCCGGCAAGCGGCGGAGCGACGGAGCACAAAATCGGGACTTTTAAAAGTCGGCTCCACTGGGAGACATCGCTCCAGAGGCTAAACTGGGGGGAAACCCAGGCGGGGTCAGCATAACCCCAGGTCCTGCGGGGTCACAGAAGGACTGGGGGTGTCTGAGTGCCGCAGAGCTCGCAGGTATTAGAGCGGGGAAGCCGGCTACAGCGACAAAGCCGAGGAGTGAGCTCTAAGCCCGGGGTTACCTTGTGCCGGTCGCAGGCTGGGTGGGCTCGGAGCGTGGCCGGAGACCACGGAGACGGAAGCGACCCGGCGCTTTACTCCAGCTCCAGCAATTGACTGCTTTCCTCAAGGCGCGACCGCAGGCCAGGGAGGCGGGGCGGTTGGGCGCTTTGCTCTGAGAGTGCACTGAGGAGCGGAACCCAAGCTCTCGGCTCCTCCAGGCCGAGAGATTGGGAGGCCGCCATCTTCATTCCCGTCCTCCGGAACTCTACAGAAAGCGCTCAGAGAACAAAAGCTCCCAAAAGCGAACCCGAGCGGATTACTTAGCCCGGCCCCTGGCAAGGGCGGTGCAATTCCGCCTGCGGCAAAGACACTTGAGAATCACTACAACAGGCCCCTCCCCCAGAAGATCAACAAGAAACCCATCCAAAACCAACTTCGCTCACCAAGAACAGCGGAATTCCACAGCAGGAGAAAGCAAATCTTATCTGGACAAAATGACAAGGCGGAAAAACTCACCTCAAAAAAAAGAACAAGAGGCCATACCGAAGGCTGGAGACCTAATCAATACGGACATAGGTAACATGACAGATCTAGAGTTCAGAATGACAATTCTCAAGGTTCTAGCCGGGCTCGAAAAAGGCATAGAAGATATTAGAGAAACCCTCTCCGGAGAGATAAAAGCCCTTTCTGGAGAAATAAAAGAACTAAAATCTAACCAAGTTGAAATCAAAAAAGCTATTCATGAGGTGCAATGAAAAATGGAAGCTCTCACTGCTAGGATAAATGAGGCAGAAGAAAGAATTAGTGACATAGAAGACCAAATGATAGAGAATAAAGAAGCTGAGCAAAAGAGAGACAAACAAATACTGGACCACGAGGAGAGAATTCGAGAGATAAGCGACAACATAAGATGACACAACATTAGAATAATTGGGATTCCAGAAGAAGAAGAAAGAGAGAGGGGAGCAGAAGGTATATTGGAGACAATTATTGGAGAGAATTTCCCTAATATGGCAAAGGGAACAAACATCAAAATCCAGGAAATGCTAAGAACGCCCCTCAAAATCAATAAAAATAGGTCCACACCTCGTCACCTGATAGTAAAATTTACAAGTCTTAGCGACAAAGAGAAAATCCTGAAAGCAGCCCGGGAAAAGAAGTCTGTAACATACAAGGGTAAAAACATTAGATGGGCAGCGGACCTATCCACAGAGACCTGGCAGGCCAGAAAGAACTGGCATGATATATTCAGAGCACTAAACGAGAAAAACATGCAGCCAAGAATACTATATCCGGCTAGGCTATCATTGAAAATAGAAGGAGAGATAAAGAGCTTCCAGGACAAACAAAAACTGAAAGAATTTGCAAACACCAAACCAGCTCTACAGGAAATATTGAAAGGGGTCCTCTAAGCAAAGAGAGACCCTAAAAGTAGTAGATCAGGAAGAAACAGAGACAATATACAGTAACAGTCACCTTACAGGCAATACAATGGCACTAAATTCATATCTCTCAATAGTTACCCTGAATGTTAATGGGCTAAATGCCCCAATCAAAAGACACAGGGTATCAGAATGGATAAAAAAACAAAACCCATCCATATGCTGCCTACAAGAAACTCATTTTAGACCCGAAGACACCTCCAGATTTAAAGTGAGGGGGTGGAAAACAATGTACCATGCTAATGGACATCAGAAGAAAGCTGGGGTGGCAATCCTTATATCAGATCAATTAGATTTTAAGCCAAAGACTATAATAAGAGATGAGGAAGGACACTATATCATACTCAAAGGGTCTGTCCAACAAGAAGATCTAACAATCTTAAATATCTATGCCCCTAACATGGGAGCAGCCAACTATATAAACCAATTAATAACAAAATCAAAGAAATACATCGACAGTAATACAATAATAGCAGGGGACTTTAACACTCCCCTCACTGAAATGGACAGATCATCTAAGCAAAAGATCAACAAGGAAATAAAGGCCTTAAATGACACACTGGACCAGATGGACATCACAGATATATTCAGAACATTCCATCCCAAAGCAACAGAATATACATTCTTCTCTAGTGCACATGGAACATTCCCCAGAATAGACCACATCCTGGGTCATAAATCAGGTCTCAATCGGTACCAAAAGATCGAGATCATTCCCTGCATATTTTCAGACCACAATGCTCTGAAGCTCAAACTCAATCACAAGAAGAAATTTGGAAAGAACGCAAATACATGGAGATTAAACAGCATCCTTCAGAATATCAGTTTTACCTGGAAGGAAATAAAGCAAATAATTAAAAATGTTTTAAGTAAAATGTAAACATGGATACACTGTACAGTTGAATACAACATTTAAATCAATATTTTAAATAATAAGCTACATTTTAAATGAATTTTCCCATTCCTGGAGAGCTTTGAGCTACAGTCACAGATTCGGTTCAAGCTCTTCTTCTGAGGATATTCTGGCGGAAAAAAAATCTTTGGCAAGCTCTGCTTTACAAAACAACTGTTTTGTTCCTGTAGATAAACAAACAGCACATGTCTACTCTCACTTTCCATGTAAATGAAGAGTGAACTCAACACCTTGCTCTAATTTTTTTTCTTCCCCTCTGTCTCACTCTTCATGGGCCAACATTTTTTTCTTGCTGCCCTCCCGACCAGGAAGGCTTTCTACCTGGGACCATAAGTGCTTCCCTTTCATTTTCAGCATTGCGAAACCAAGACTAATACCTACCTGCAAATTCCTAAATGCGGCTGTTTTTTATATTTGATTAATAAGTTATAATTAGGAAATACTAAGTACCATGTATTTGCATCTTAATGAGACTATTGGAAAGGAGGAAATCAAAATAATGATTTCTTGTGTTCTTAAGAAGTTCTATAGAATTTAGTGTTTATGTCTTGATTACAAAACCTCTTCACAATTCACAAAATGTTCCTCAGCTCTGCCTCCCATTTAAAGCTGATTAATCCAGATGACCTTGTTCTAACAGTGGGTGGTTTACTGTGATTTATTTTTGGAAAGTGCTAATGAAAAAGAAAAATTTAACTTTAAAATATCTGTGTCGTAGGAAAATAGAGTGTAACTTTTATGAAGGCCAAATATTTGAGAATTATACTTAACGGTGGCATTTATGGCTTTCTTTTTTTTTTTTTTTTTAAGATTTTATTTATTATTTATTTGACAGACAGAGATCACAAGTAGGCAGAGAGGCAGGCAGAGAGAGAGAGGAGGAAGCAGGCTCCCTACTAAGCAGAGAAGCCCAATGCGGGGCTCGATCCCAGGACCCTGGGATCATGACCTGAGCTTAAGGCAGAGGCTTTAACCCACTGAGCCACCCAGGTGCCCCCCATTTATGGCTTTCTGTACTGAGTTGGAAAATTACTGAATATTCACATCTCATAGAAAGACTTTAAAAATAAGTTCATCCAACTAATAACAAAACTTGAAAATATATACTAAAGAAACCATAATTTTTCAAATTAACTTATAAACACTTGCTGTGTATACCTAATTAATTATATTTGTAATTTTTCTCTCTATATATGTGTATGTGTACATATATATACATATATATGTACATACATATGTACATACATATGTATGTATATATATGCATAAAGTTGTAAAAATTTACAAAAAATAGTTTAATGTAATATATTTCTACCAGAAGAAACTAATAAATAAGCTGAAGCAAGAGAGAAAATGTCCTGTAATTCTATTCTTTTTATAATATAATAAAATACATTTAATGGCATCGGGAAAACAATCTTGATAAGAAAAAGTGATAATCTGATGTTCTTCCTTTTGGAATTGCTAAAGCATTTTATAACTGAGTCCCACATTATCCCTGTGAAATAGTCATTACAAACATTATATCATAATTATCGAAATAGAAATTCCAAAAAATTACTTCCTTTGGCTAAAATCACTCCAACTGTGAAAAGCAGACGATCCCCAAAATTAATTTAGCATTAAATGAAACCCTTAAACACGTTCAAGAACACAGAAAAAGAACAACAATAACAACAAAAGGTTGTGACTAGTCTTCCATGTCCTTCCCTACTCATTGTGACTTTATAGATTCTAAGAGTTGGAAGTTAAGTCCAGTACAGAAATAAGGCCTACATTTTTTTGTAAAAGTATCAGAAAAGGTCAATCTACTCTTCATAATATAGAATGAAACCTCTCCCAACTCCTAATCCAGAAAAAGCCAGTCCACGTGAGACTTCCTGAATCCTCTCCACGACACGGACTACATCAGTGCTGAATCTTCTGGCAGCCATCCTTGGGGGTTGCTGATGTGACCATAACTGGGAAAGATTCCTTGCACACACCTACGGCCAGTTACCTGTGCTTCTCACTTCTCCCTGCCATTAATGCCTGCCAACTTCAAACTCTTAGAACTCAAGACAGCTGGATGAAAAGTAAATCTCCTATGTGTTTGATTTTTCCGTAAGTCACACTTTTTCAGTCTTCAGATGTGATAACATTGGATTGGGCAGTTCCAGGATTGAATGTCAAATCTACCTGAAATGTGCTCTTTATTTCATGCAGACCAAGCTACTGTGAAGGGAGACAGGAATTCTCTTTCTTTAAATTTATGAAAACACTACTGGGGTTTTGGGGGTTTTGTACCTGTTCTGGGTACTTCCAATTCTTGTCAGTAATTCCAGTTAGACTGCACACACTTTGGTGTTATTTCACTTAACATGTTTTTTTGGTATGGAAATATGGTGATAAAGTATGATTTTGTTTTCACTTAGTTTTTCTTTAACATCCTTCTCTCCCACCACTTAAAAAAAAAAAAAAGGCATCACAATTCTTTGCCAGAGAACTACAGACATTATACAATTCAGAGGATAATTTCCCTTTCCAATTTTCCACTCATCCTTGAGTCAAATGGGTCTTTTTCTCAGCTTTATTGAGATATAATTGACATACAATGTTGTATAATTTTAAGGTGTGAAATTTGATTTATACACTTAAATATTACAAAATGATTACTATCATGGTTTTGGCTAACACCTTCATCATGTCACATAATTATTTTTTGTGGTGACAATATTTAAGATCTACTTTCTTAGCAAATTTCAAGTATATAATTCAGTATTATTAAGTATAATCACCATCTATACATTAGATCCACAGAATTTATTCATCTTATAACTGGAAGTTTGCACCATTTGGCCAACATCTATCCATTCCCCCTATCCTCTCATCCCTAGTGATTACCACTCTACTATTTCTAGAAGTTTGGCTTTTTTAGATTCCACACATAAGTGACATCATACAGTATTTGTCTTTGACTTTTTCACTGAGCATGATGCTCTCAAGTTTCATCCACGTTGTTGCAAACAACAGGATTTCCTTATTTCTCATGGCCAAATAATATTCATATATATATCTCACATCTTCTTTTTCACATTATCTGATGATGACCACAGTTTATTTACATATCTTAGCTACTGTGAATAACGTTGCAATGAACATGGGGGTGCAGATAGTTCTTCCTGTTTTTATTTCCAAAGTGGAATTGCTGTATCAGATGGTAGGTCTATTTTTTATTTTTTGAGGAACCTCCATACTGTTTTCCACAGCAGCTGCACCAGTGTGCACTCCCAGTAACAGTGCACAAGTGTTCCCCTTTCTCTACAGCTTCACCAATACTTGTTATCTCTTGTCTTTTTGGTGATTGAGATTCTAACAGAAGCAAAGTGATATCTCACTGGGATTTTAATTAGCATTTTCCTGAGGATTAGTAATGTCAAGCACCTTTTTGTGTATCTGTTGGTTATTTAAATGTCTTCTTTAAAGAGAGGTCTATTCAATTCCTCTGTCCACTTTTTAATTGTTTGGGGTTTTTTTGTTATTGAGTTATATGAGTTCTTTATACATTTTTATACTAACCTCTTAGCAGATACATAATTTGCAAATATTTTATCTCATTTTTTAAACTGTGCAACTTTTCAGTTTGATGTAAACCCACTTACAAATTTTTGCTTTTGTTGCCTGTGCTTTTGAGGTCATATCCAAAAATCCTCTGCTAAGATCAATATCAAGTTGCTTTTCCGCTATGTTTTGATCTGGGAGTTTTATAGTTTCAGGTCTTATGTTTAAGTCGTTAGTTAATTTTGAGTTAATTTCTGTGAGTGGTGTGAGATAGGGATCTTTCATTCTTTTGCATGTGGTTATCCAGTTTTCCAACATCATTTATTGAAAAGACTATCCTTTCCCCTTTGCATATTCTTAGATCTTTGTCAAATAGTCGACCATGTATGCAAGAGTTTTTTCTGGGCTCTCAATTCTCTTCTGTGTGCCTATGTGTCTATTTTTATGTCAACACCATACAGTTTCATTTATAATTGCTTTCTTTGTAGCCTACTTTGAAATCAGGAGGTGTGCTGCCTCTGCCTTTGTTATTATCCCTGAGGGTTGCTCCAGCTCTTCAAGGTCTTTTGTAGTCCCATACAAATTTTAGGATTTTAGTTTTCTGTTTCTATGAAAAATGCCATTGAAATTTTAATAGGGATTGCATTAAATCTATAGATATTTTTTGGTAGCATGGGCATTTTAACAATATTCACTCTTCAAATTCATGAACACAAGATATCTTTCCATTTGTTTGCATCTTCTTCAATTTTTTCCAACAACTTCTTGCAGTTTTCTCAGTTAAACTTATCCCTAAGTATTTTACTGTTTTTGATGCTATTGTGAACTGCATTGTTTTCTTTATATGTGTTTCAGTTGTTTCATTGTTAGCATATAGAAGTGCAGCTGATTTCTGTATGTTTGTCTTGTAGCTTTGAACTTTCCTGAATTCACTGATTAGTTCTAACAATGTGTATATATGTGTGTATGTGTGTGTGTGCATGTGTGTGTGTAAGGTCTTTAGGATTTTCTACATATAAATCATGTAAAATCATGTTATCTGCAAACAAAGCTAATTTTATTTCTTCCTTTCCTATTTGGATGCCTTTTATTTCTTTTTCTTGGCTAATTGATTACATTGCTGTAATACATTAAAATAAAGACTTAAGACATTCCTGTCAAAGTATTTGAAGTATAAGAACATTTTTCTACACAGCCACAATATGAGAATATTTAACAAAACATTAAATATAGTCTTATTAATATATTAATAAACTATTAATAATACTACTACTTTGTCCATATTCAAATTTCCTCAGTTGTCCTAAAAATGGCTTTTATTGATCCTTTGTTCAAATAAGGATCATAGCAGGATATACACATGGCATTTGGTTCATATGGCATTTGGTGGTTGTAGATTTTGCCCTTTTTTAAAAAAATTTTTTTCTAAACATATAATGTATTATTAGCCACAGGGGTATACAGGTCTGTGAATCGCCAGGTTTACACATTTCACAGCACTCACCATAGCACATACCCTCCCCAATGTCCATAACCCCACCACCCTCTCCCTACCTGCCTCCCCCTAGCCACCCTCTGTTTGCTTTGTGACATTAAGAGTCTCTAATGGTTTGTCTCCCTCCCGATCCCATCTTGTTTCATTTATTCTTTTCCTACCCCCTGAATCCCCCATGTTGCATCTCCACTTCCTGATATCAGGGAGATCATATGATAGTTGTCTTTCTCTGATTGACTTATTTCACTAAGCATAATACCCTCTAGTTCCATCCACATCGTTGCAAATGCAAGATTTCATTTCTTTTGATGACTACATAGTATTCCATTGTATATATATACCACTTCTTCTTTATCCATTCATCTGTTGATGAACATCTAGGTTCTTTCCATAGTTTGGCTATTGTGGACATTGCTTCTATAAACATTTGGGTGCACATGCCCCTTCAGATCACTACGTTTGTATCTTTAGGGTAAATACCCAGTAGGGCAATTGCTGGGTCATAGCGTAGCTCTATTTTCAACTTTTTGAAGAAACTCCATGCTGTTTTCCAGAGCGGTTACACAAGCTTGCATTCCCACCAACAGTGTAGGAGGGCTCCCCTTTCTCCTCTACATCCTCGCCAGCATCTGTCATTTCCTGACTTGTTAATTTTAGCCATTCTGACTAGTGTGAGGTGATATCTCATTGTGGTTTTGATTTGTATTTCCCCGATGCCAAGTGACGTGGAGCACTATTTCATGTGTCTGTTGGCCATCTGGATGTCTTCTATGCAGAAATGTCTGTTCATGTCCTCTGCCCATTTCTTGATGGGTTATTTGTTCTTTGGGTGTTGAGTTTGCCAAGCTCTTTATAGATTTTGGATACTAGCCCTTTATCTGATATGTCATTTGCAAATATCTTCCATTCTGTCAGTTGTCTTTTGGTTTTGTTAACTGTTTCCTTTGCTGTGCAAAAGCTTTTGATCTTGATGAAATCCCAATAGTTCATTTTTGCCCTTGCTTCCCTTGCCTTTGTTGATGTTCCCAGGAAGACGTTGCTGTGGCTGAGGTTGAAGAGGTTGCTGCCTGCATTCTCCTCAAGGATTTTGATGGATTTCTTTCTCACATTGATGTCCTTCATTTGGAGTCTATTTTCGTGTGTGGTGTAAGGAAATGGTCCAATTTCATTTTTCTGCATGTGGCTGTCCAATTTTCCCAACACCATTTATTGAAGAGGTTGTCTTTTTTCCATTGGACATCCTTTCCTGCTTTGTCGAAGATTAGTTGACCATAGAGTTGAGAGTCTATTTCTGGGCTCTCTATTCTGTTCCATTGATCTATGTGTCTGTTTTTGTGCCAGTACCATACTGTCTTGATGACGACAGCTTTGTAATAGAGCCTGAATAGAGCCTGTAATAGAGCCAGAATTGTGATGCCACCAACTTTGGCTTTCTTTTTCAATATTCCTTTGGCTATTCGAGGTCTTTTCTGGTTCCATATAAATTTTAGGATTATTTGTTCCATTTCTTTGAAAAAAATGGATGGGACTTTGATAGGGATTGCATTAAATGTGTAGATTGCTTTAGGTAGAATAGACAGTTTCACAATATTTGTTCTTCCAATCCAGGAGCATGGAACATTTTTCCATTTCTTTGCGTCTTCCTCAATGTCTTTCATGAGTACTTTATAGTTTTCTGAGTATGGATTCTTTGCCTCTTTGGTTAGGTTTATTTCTAGGTATCTGATGGTTTTGGGTGCAACTGTAAATGGGATTGACTCCTTAATTTCTTTTTCTTCTGTCTTGTTTTTGGTGTAAAGAAATGCAACTGATTTCTGTGCATTGATTTTTATATCCTGACACTGTACTGAATTCCTGTACAAGTTCTAGCAGTTTTAGAGTAGAGCCTTTTGGGTTTTCCACATATAGTATCATAGCATCTGCAAAAAGTGATAGTTTGACTTCTTCTTTGCCAATTTGGACGCCTTTAATTTCTTTTTGTTGTCTGATTGCTGAGGCTAGGACTTCTAGTACTATGTTGAATAGCAGTGGTGATAATGGACATCCCTGCCGTGTTCCTGACCTTAGCGGAAAGGCTCTCAGTTTTTCTCCATTGAGAATGATATTCGCGGTGGGTTTTTCATAGATGGCTTTGATAATATTGAGGTATGTGCCCTCTATCCCTACACTTTGAAGACTTTTGATCAGGAAGGGATGCTGTACTTTGTCAAATGCTTTTTCAGCATCTATTGAGAGTATCATATGGTTCTTGTTCTTTCTTTTATTAATGTATTGTATCACATTGATGGATTTGTGGATGTTGAACCAACCTTGCAGCCCTGGAATAAATCCCACTTGGTCGTGGTGAATAGTCCTTTTAATGTACTGTTGGATCCTATTGGCTAGTATTTTGGTGAGAATTTTCGCATCTGTGTTCATTAAAGATATTGGTCTGTAATTCTCTTATTTGATGCAATCCTTGTCTGGTTTTGGGATCAGGGTGATGCTGGCCTCATAAAATGAGTTTGGAAGTTTTCCTTCCATTTCTATTTTTTGGAACCATTTCAGGAGAATAGGAATTAGTTCTTCTTTAAATGCTTGGTAGAATTCCCCTGGGAAGCCGTCTGGCCGTGGGTTTTTGTTTGTTTGGAGATTTTTGATGACTGTTTCAATCTCCTTACTGGTTATAGGTCTGTTCAGGTTTTCTATTTCTTCCTGGTTCAGTTGTGGTAGTTTATATGTCTCTAGGAATGCATCCATTTCTTCCAGATTGTCAAATTTGTTGGCGTAGAGTTTCTCATAGTATGTTCTTATAATTGTTTGTGTTCCTTTGGTGTTAGTTGTGATCTCTCCTCTTTCATTCATGATTTTATTTATTTGGGTCCTTTCTCTTTTCTTTTGGATAAGTCTGGCCAGGGGTTTATCAATCTTATTAATTCTTTCAAAGAACCAGCTCCTAGTTTTGTTGATTTGTTCTATTGTTTTTTTGGGTTTCTATTCATTGATTTCTGCTCTGATCTTTATGATTTCTCTTCTCCTGCTGGGTTTAGGCTTTCTTTGTTGTTCTTTCTCCACCTCCTTTAGGTGTAGGGTTAGGTTGTGTATTTGAGACCTTTCTTGTTTCTTGAGAAAGGCTTGTACCGCTATATATTTTCCTCTCAGGACTGCCTTTGCTGTGTCACACAGATTTTGAACCGTTGTGTTTTCATTATCATTTGTTTTCATGATTTTTTTCAGTTCTTCTTTAATTTCTTGGTTTACCCATTCATTCTTTAGAAGGATGCTGTTTAGTCTCCATGTGTTTGGGTTCTTTCTAAATTTCCTCTTGTGATTGAGTTCTAGCTTCAGAGCATTGTGGTCTGAAAATATGCAGGGAATGATCCCAATCTTTTGATACCGGTTGAAACCTGATTTATGACCAGGATGTGATCTATTCTGGGGAATGTTCCATGTGCACTAGAGAAGAATGTGTATTTTGTTGCTTTGGGATGGAATGTTCTGAATATATCTGTGATGTCCATCTGGTCCAGTGTGTCATTTAAGGCCTTTATTTCCTTGTTGATCTTTTGCTTAGATGATCTGTCCATTTCAGTGAGGGGAGTGTTAAAGTCCCCTACTATTATTGTGTTATTGTCAATGTGTTTCTTTGATTTTGTTATTAATTGGTTTATATAGTTGGCTGCTCCCATGTTAGGGGCATAGATATTTAAGATTGTTAGATCTTCTTGTTGGACAGACCCTTTGAGTATGGTATAGTGTCCTTCCTCACCTCTTATTATAGTCTTTGGCGTAAAATCTAATTGATCTGATATAAGGATTGCCACCCCAGCCTTCTTCTGATGTCCATTAGCATGGTACATTGTTTTCCACCCCCTCACTTTAAATCTGGAGGTGTCTTCGGGTCTAAAATGAGTTTCTTGTAGGCAGCATATGGATGGGTTTTGTTTTTTTATCCATTCTGATACCCTGTGTCTTTTGATTGGGGCATTTAGCCCATTAACATTCAGGGAGATATGAGAGATATGAGAACTATTGAGAGATATGAGAAAACAATTATTTTTGAAAAAAATCTGAAATAAATAATAAATGCAGAGGATAGATATTGTTTTATACCAAGGTTTCACAGAATGAGGCAATAACACTGTGACCCAGGAGAGTAATATTCCAGAGGAGGGGGAGGTGGCAAAACAGATAAGAGAGAATGAGGGATGAGAAGAAAACTCCAGGAAAATGAAAGACAAGGGAGGGTGACCAATGTAAGTGGTTAAGTGGCCAAGAAGAAATACTTTAAAGATGAATTTCTAAAATTAGATTTTGAGATGCTTGCAGCATTACTCAAAGGGAATCTTCCTGGTGACATACAAGTCATCCAAAATCTGAAATAGCATAAATACAGTATGTGGGTAAAGTTATTGTATTAGAAAAAAAAAAAAAAGAAAGGAAGGAAGGAAGAAAAAAACCCATGGTGAAGGAGCTGATGTCACCTCTAGGGAATACAACATTGACCAGTCATATGTAAAGAAGGATCTAGACACAAAGGTGACAATATTAACAATAATACAATAAAAAAGACTCCAGGTATCTGGAGAAATCTTACTGAAAGCTGTGGAACTGCTGCATGGGTTGGAGTTTTAAATCATTTTGCTATGCTCTTGATGGCCCAAGAGACCCCACCCAACATCTGATTTATAAATGCTCTGGACTGCTTGATTTATTTTATTTACTTATTTATTTATTTTTTACTGTGGAAATTTATGAATACTCTATAAAAAGAAGGAAGAGAGGGAGGAGGGACAAATAAAGAAAAGACATGACAGCTGGCACCCTGTAATGAACTAGAACCAGGAACAAAACTAGATAAATAATGTCCAATAAACATTCATCTTTCCTCCACTAGTTCCAACTCAATGCATCCATTTCAGTTAATAATATTACTGTTTAACCAATCACTTCTACTTAAACTATGTGTATTTTTCATTCCCCAACTTTATGTTTTCCTTTATGTTAATTAGCTGCAATGCCCTGATATGTCAACCTTGATTCAAAATAAAATTCCCTGGGGCATCTGGGTGGCCCAGTCACTTAAGCATCTGACTCTTGATTTTGACTCAGGTCATCATCTCAGGATAATACAAAGACTCACTGTGGAGTCTGCTTGAGATTCTCTCTCCCTCTGCCCCTCCAGCTCATTCTCTCTCTCTAATAAATAAGAAAATCTTGAAAGAAAGAAAGAGAGAAAAGAAAAGAAAAATTCCCTTTCATCTGAAAAAGGCATATTCTTCACCCCAGAGCTTTAGAAAGAAAGTCCATGTTCTGCAGAAAAAAAAGATGAGATGCTCATCTAACCAGCTAGATCGGGGATAATTAAGCCTGATATTGAAATAGTGACAGATAATGCAAGATGTTTGACCTCATATCCAAATCCAGTGTCATATCTACTATATGCAGCCATTCATTTCATTCTAACTCTCACTGTCCTTATTCAAGTGACATCACTTCTTACATACATGATGGCAGACACCTACTACCTATTCTGGTATCTTGTCTCTACCCACTTCACTCCATTCTGTGCAAAGGTTCTTGATGAATATTTGTTTCTGTCATGGTTTTAGATTGTAAATCACCAAAGCTGACGTGGTCTAACTTAAGCAGGAAAAGTATTATACACAGATTATCAGGAATCTGATCAGAATCAGTTTAGGAAATTGAAAAAAAATCCAAGAGGGTGACGAAGTGGGAAACACAGTCAAGGTCTTATTATAAGAAGAGTTGGACACCCTGCTGCTGCTATGACCACAGAGCACTCTCCATCACCCTAGATACATTGGTAGCTAGATACATTGGTAACATGAGAGGTCACTAAATCACTGAGTTAATCCCTCAAGTTAAAGAATTACACAGGACTTTCTAATTGGCTGAGTCAAGGATTTGTAGCTCCAAGCTCAAGTGGGGATAAGAAATGTCTAACTGTCTTTGGTTTCCACAGTGGAAAACAGACCTCAGGGGTGCCTGGGTGGCTCAATGGGTTAAGCCTCTGCCTTTGGTTCAGGTCATGATCTCAGGGTCCTGGGATTGAGCCCCACATCAGGATCTCTGCTCCACGGGGAGCCTGCTTCCCCCTCTCTCTCTGCCTGCCCCTCTGCCTACTTGTGATCTCTCTCTGTCAAATAAATAAATAAAATCTTAAAAAGAAAAAAAATAAAACCAGACCTCTGCCTCTAACTAATACATTACAATAAGGAATTCCCCCAAAATAGCAAGAGTGATCAGATTCTGGGGGAAAAAAAAAATAATAAAAAAAAAATCATGTTAACTACAATCTTCTTTAAAAAAAAAACTCTGACATCAACCAGCCTCCCACAAAGGAGGCAAGAATATACAATGAGGAAAATACAATCTCTCTCTCTCTCTTTTTTTTCCATTCGGTAGTGAACAAGTTTTTTAAAAAACTACCTTATGTTAGTCACCATACAGTACATCATTAGTTTTTGATGTAGTGTTCTGTGATTCATTGTTTGTGTACAACACCCAGTGCTCCATTTAATCCATGCCCTCAGGTCATGATCTCAGGGTCATGGGATCAAGCTCCATGATGGCTCTACGCTCATGTGCCCTCCTTAATACCCATCACAAGGCTCACCCATACCCCCACCTCCATCCCCTCTAAAATGCTCAGTTTGTTTCCTGGAGTCTATAGTCTCTCATGGTTCGTCTCCCACGCCAATTTCTACCCATTCATTTTTCCCTTCCTTCTCCTAATGTCCACCATGCTATTCCTTATGTGCCACAAATAAGTGAAACCATATGATAATTGTATTTCTCTGTTTGACTTATTTCACTTAGCATAATCTCCTCCAGTCCCATCCATGTTGATGAAAAAGTTGGGTATTCATCCATTCCCTGATAGGAATGCAAGGTGGCACAACCATAGGAAAACAGTGTGGAGGTTCCTCAAAAATTTTTTTAAAAAGACAGACTCTTCAATAAATGGTGCTGGCAAAACTGGACAGCTTCCTTAAGCCATACAAAAAAATTAAGTCAGAATGGATGAAAGACCTAATCATGAGACCGGAGACCATAAAATTTGTAGAAAAGAACCTAGGCACTCATTTCTTTGACATTGGTCTTAGCAATATTTTTTCTACATATGTCTCCTCAGGCACAAGGAAAACACAAACAAACATAAACTATCAGGACTACATCAAAATAAAGAACTTTTGCACAGGAAAGGAAATCATTAAAAAAATAAATAAATAAAATAAACAACAACAACAAAAAAACCCCAATCTACTAAATGGGAAAAGATATTTGAAAATGGTATATCCAATAAGAGGTTCATTTACAAAAAATAAAAAAAGTTACACAACTCAATGCCAAAAAAAAAGAAAAAAAAAAAAACCCAGATAATCCAAATTATTTTCAGACCACAATGCTTTAAAACTTGAAGTCAATCACAAGAGAAAATTTGGAAGGAACACAAATACATGGAGGTTAAAGAGCATCCTACTAAAGAATGAATGGGTCAACCAAGAAATTAAAGAAGAATTAAAAAAATACAACAGAAATAAATGCAAAGAAACATGACAGTTCAGAACCTTTGGGAAAAAGCAGAGGCGGTCCTAAGAGGGAAGTATATAGCAATACAGACCTTTCTCAAGAAACAAGAAAAGTCTCAAGTACACAAGCTAAACTTACACCTAAAGGAGCTGGAGAAAGAATGGCAAATAAAACCTAAATCCAGCAGGAAAGTAGAAAGATTAGAGCAGAAATCAATGATATAGAAATTTTTTTAAAAAGCCAACAATAGAACAGATCAACAAAACTAGGAGCTGGTTCTTCGAAAGAATTAACTAAAATGATAAACCCCTATCCACACTTATTAAAAAGAAAAGAGAAAGGACCCAAATAAATAAAATCATTAATGAAAGAGGAGAGATCACAACAAATATAACATTGTATGTTAACTATATTTAAATTAAAAAAAAATAAAATAAGGAAACCTTCACCTTTGTATCCACATGTCCAAATTTGCATCAAGGCCATAATCACTCTATCTCTGAATTAGCTGTCTAAACTTCTCTTCTCTTCTTTCTTTTAATTCATTCTTCATTACCTATTCCCCATTCCCACTGCATTTCTCAGGTACTCTTTCTGCTGGTAATTATCTTTCCTTATTTTTACCTACACCAAAGATACATCATCTTCACGACTCCTCCTCAAATGCAACCTCTTTCAAAAATTTTCCTTGTTTCGGGGTTCCTGCCAGGCTCAGTCAGTTAAGCATCTCCCTTCAGCTCAGGTCATGATCCCCAGGTCCTGGGATCAAGCCCCACACAGTGCTCCCTCCTCAGTGGGGAGTCTGCTTCTCCCTCTCCCTCTGCTCCTGCTATTTATGCTCTCTATCAAATAAATAAATAAAATCTTTTAAAAAAATTTTTTCCTTATTCCCACATAAATTTTCCCTTTTTCGAGATCCCAGTTTATAATACTTACATTCTTCCAAATTTATATTTTAATTATTTGCATGCATTCTCTCTCTCCCTCCAGATGACAATCTCTTTAAGAACAGAGTATGATTTATTTTTTACATTTTTACAAATATCTTCAACATAAGTGCCAAATAAATGTTGAACTAATTATGCAAATGTAGCAATCAAAAGCGGATCTGAAACATAGTAATTCACAAGCAGAAATTGGTTGCAGAATTGCTGTGGAACAAAACGACAAGGATGTAATAATAATAGAACTAACCTCTATTTTAAGAAAGCTCTATGTAAACATAAAAATCTGAATTTAAGAAATTATCCCTCTTTATACATTTACCTAACAAAAGTATTCATTTTCAAAAAGAGTCACTGTAACCTTAAAAAGGTAAACTTGCTAGGAGTATTAAAATATCATTTAATTTGCAAAAATATGTTTTTAAATATCTGTTGTATAAAGAAAGCTGCACATATACATAAATTCTTTCATCAAACTCCTTCTCTTCAAAAAATACCTTTCCTGGCTCTGCCTGCAATCTATAAGTAAGCAGAAAAAGATGGGGGAGGGGTGGGGGAGAGAAAGCTGGTCTAACAGAAACTACAAATGGTGACTGAAGGGTTTGGAAAAAGATCTATTAGCGGAGGTCAAGAAAATGGATATTATTCAGCATGAAGATTAAAGGTTGATTTGAGACAATTTAATAACAACCTATAAATACATGAAGGGCTCTCACACAGGGAATAATCACCAGCTTCTCTCTAACTTCGATTTGGTCCAGAACAAGAGAAAAATTATGGTAGATAAAAAGAAAAATTTTGATAGTAGTAATTACTTAATACTAAAATGGGTAGGTAAGGAGAATTATGGACTCTTATTCCCTGTAAACTGGCTTTAAAATGTGTCTCAAAACACACAACCTGCCTAGAGGTAAAAGAAGACACTAGATAAATTTTCAAAGTCCCCTGCAATCTCTAGAGTCAGAAGTTTTAAATTTACTTCTCTTTCAGAAAATCTTACTGTTTTTTGGGTTCCCTGTTTCACCTGAGAAAGCTGTGTTGAAAGAATAATTTCAAGACTTTGTTATATTCCTATTTTCTCCCACATCCAACTAAAAGTTTTGTCATTTTGGTGATTACTTTCTGGCATCTATCTGAGTATTAAACACAGGAAGAACCCAAGAAGGTTTTAGCAAAGCATGACTCCTCCACCTCCATAGCTCTACCTTCTCCCATGCTCCGGCTCATTTATATTTGGATCAAAGAATCCCTTCTGATTCTGTTGTAACAAACTGGTAGCATGGATATAGATAAAGAAAATCAATAAAATTA
This sequence comes from Martes martes, assembly GCF_963455335.1. Lineage (NCBI taxonomy): Eukaryota > Metazoa > Chordata > Mammalia > Carnivora > Mustelidae > Martes > Martes martes. Next base: position 35,958,502 of record NC_137899.1, read on the forward strand.
GAGAGAAAAATTGTGTGAAGATAGCCAAGGTACAACTAGTCTCAAGGTTAACCATGTTACATCAGGTTAAAATTTCAATTTGTTTCAACCATCTTCAAATTAGCAGAGGAAGCTAACCAAGTGTGTTGCAAGTCTCAGAACTTAAAGAAAACAAAATAAAAAAATAAAAAATCTCTATATACTAGCAACGCATTTAATTACAGGAAGTTAAAGTGTTGTTAAAACAATTTTATCAGGGTTCTCCCAAGAAACAAAACCAATACTATGTACACAGAGACAGAGAGCGAGATTTTAAGAAAGAGATTTTTCTCACAAGATTGTGTGAGCTGGCAAATCTTGTAACAAATAAGCTGGCTAGTAACTCAAACAACAGTTGATGTTGGAGTCTTGAGTCCAAGATTTGTAGGGCAGGCTGGCTGGCTGGAAATTCAGAGAATATTTTTGTGTTACTGTCCAAAGAAGGCATAATTCCTTCTTTGTTAGGAAATCTCAGTTTTTATTCTTGAAGACTTCAACTGATTGGATGAGGCCCACCCATATTATCAAAAGTAATCTCCTTTACTTAAAGTCAACTGATTGTAGGTGCTGATTACATTTACAAAATACTTCACATCAACCTCTAACTAGTGTTTGACCAAATAACTGAACACACAGCCTAGCTAAGTTGATAAATAAAAAGTAACCATCATAACCGGTTTCCTTGTTTTAAAACTTAGTATTTTTACTGATTTTGTTGTTCTAAAGTCTCTTAATTTCTTTAATAAACATCTTTGATAATAGCAATAGATGACTGGCAAATAATTTGATTTGTGTATTCATTCATTTAGTCAACATTTATTGAGAATTCATATGCCCTGCCACTGTTCTAGGTACTAGGGATACAGAAGCAGAGAAGATAGACAAGGCCCTTGTTGTTTGCAATGTCAGGAGTTCCCTGGATGAAATTCAGCACTGGCCCCCTACATAGATGGCAAGGAGAAACCCAAGAAAAAGGCAGACCAATCCAGACTGGCAGGTGACAGTTTTAATAAGCAAGGGAACTTACATACAGGGCTTGTCCTCAGTGGCCACAAGATGAGTAAATCTCTGCACCCACCTGACAGAATCTTGAGAGTTTATATAGAGGCTTTAATAAGGCTTAGTCACATATATTGTCCAGATGATCTCAATAACACATTACTTTCTCATCCTTGCATCGTTGGAATAGCAACCAGTATAGGAACAGTGGGCAGAGCATACATTACAAGGATAGGAGAGGAAGAAAAGAGCCTCCAAATTGCCTGGGTCTAATTTGTAGGTCAATTGGCCAACATGCCCTCTTGATGACATTCTCCAATAGCTCTTGCCATCTTTGACCTTATATTCCTCTTATTTAGAGTACTTATTACCACTGAATATTATAATTTATACATACTAGTTTATTTCTTCATATACCTCCACAATAATATTATTTCCCATAACCTGGGAGCATTTTTGGTGTTTTTTTTTTTTTAAATATTTTATGCCCAACACATATGGGTCCAGTTTGGTAATAGGTAGATGACACATGTGCTAAATAAGTTAATCTGTAGTCCAGTACAGTCTTTCCATCTTGCAGATGATAAAACAAAGACCTAAAGAAGTTGACTTACTTGAAGTCATACAATTTAATTATTTAAGCAGAAATAAACTGGCTATCTAGGTTCAAATATCTTCCAATAAACCACACATGTAAAAGCACATTCAACAAACGTATGAAAACCATGTCAATTTATGAAAATAATGGTCCCAACAAAGAGCAATTATACTCATGAATTAATCCAAAAGTATCATTCATTCATCTTCCTTCCTTCATAAAATTAACATTAGTTTGACAACCTTCTTCAATCTTGAGTTAAAAAAAAACAGCCTTGGTATTTTAGGAGAAAGGTATAACTAGAACTCCACTAACAATTGCCAAAGAATTAGCATCAAGAGGGGCGCCTGGGTGGCTCAGTGGGTTAAAGCCTCTGCCTTCCACTCAGGTTGTGATCCCAAGGTCCTGGGATCGAGCCTCATATCGGGCTCTCTGCTCAGCAGGGAGCCTGCTTCCCTTCCTCTTTCTCTCTGCCCACCTCTCTGCCTACTTGTGATCTCTGCCTGTCAAATAAATAAATAAAATCTTAAAAAAAAAAAAAAAAGAATTAGCATCAAGAGTTTCAGAGTCCCAATATACTCTACCTTCATACTCTAACGTTGATACACATAGTTTAGCACTTAAACCAAACTGTAACCATCTGATAGTCTAGATCAAGATTTCTCTAAAAATAACCCTGTTTCCTACTGGAAATTAATTTCATGAGGTTGAAGTGAAAACACACTCCAACTCCTCTTTTTCCTCCTGCACAGGTGCAGGAAGGGGACCATAGACAGAACAAATCATTCAAAGTATTCCATTTCTCAGAAAATAGTTCAAAGAAGGTACATGTCCTGCACAGGGCCCATCAGAGGCTATCTATGAGGTTCCTCTGAGGTCACCAAGTATAAGAACCCTAAGTTTAAAGTTGTTGCAATAATCTTTTCAATCATGTGGGGAGAGCTAGCCTATAAATGATATCAGTAGAGAGATTTAGTAGAGTAAAACTAAAATATGGAAGAATGAGAAACAATAATATAATTTGAGGATATAGATCCAGTTATGTCTGAATTTTGTATTTTTAATTATATGGGTCAATAAATACATATTTTTCTTAAGGATGTTTAAAAAGAAAAGTTCTGATAATACAGTCCTATAACTGTAAGCTCTATGAATACAAATATTTTCATATATTTTGATTCACTGCTCTATCATCAGCATATACAATGGTACCTTAACATACAAATAAATAAATACAATAAACATGTAAAATAATACATCCAGTGTTCATGGTGCCTATGTCACTATGGTTGAAATCTGCAAAGAAAGTCAAGCAAGATCTCTGTCACTTATTAAATCACAAAGCCCAAAAGAGCTTCTATGCACTGTGATATCAGTTATCTCATTAATCTTAATAACACAGGAGATAGGCATTATTATCCTCATTTTACAAATGAGGAAATTGAACTCAGAGAGGTTAATTAATTTGCCCAAGGTCATGCAGTAAATGATGGAGATGGGATTGAAGCCCAGGTGTTCTGTCTGACTCTAATGTCTACAAATGTCTCTAAAATTACACTATTATACTTTTTTATTTTGAGAGTATCTTTTATCAGTGTCCTTAGTCCTTTGACACAATAGGGCAATGTTAACCTAACTTTCTATTTTTTAATAAAAACTTCAAAGAACTAAAAGTCAAACACCATACCAAATCAAGCAGCAAGCATAGGAAGGCTGCAAATAGATTGTTAGATTCACCATTTGCTGTTAAACACTGTCTTAATTGTTTTAGGCTGATATAGGAGAATACTGGATCAGGTAGTTTAAATAGCAAATATTTATTTCTCACAGTTCTGAAGGCCAGAAAGTTCAAGACTAAGGTGTTGACAGATCCAAAGTCTAATGAGGACTTACTTCCTGGTTTGTGGATGGCCATCTTCTTTAAGCTAGGAAACAGAATATCAATAAATTCTAGATTCTGGATAAGTACTACTTAAAACAAAAACCAACCAGGACAGAAGTAAAGGAGGAGGAAAGGAACTTTGGGGTAAAACAGGAAGTGGTGCAGTCTTGGGCCAGAAAGCTCTCAGAAATTCCCCACAAGTAACTACTTTCAGCAGGAGAGGACCTTAAGTAAACAGAAACTTCTAGAGCAGCTCCCCAAATAAACAGGATAGTATTGCTGGGGTCATAAGAGCAATGAAGAGAAAATCTTGATGAATGTTGCCAAACAACTTAAATAGTAAGTCTCACTCTGTCAGTTAAAGGCTATGAGGAGATGTGGGAAAAACAAATATAAAGGTAGGAGCCTTGTTAAATCATATCAAGCTTTGAGGACCAGTGACCCAGAATGAGAGTCTCTATATTCAATACCTGACTGTAGCTACAGAGGACTGAAGTGTTGAATAAAGCCCCTTTGCAATTCAAATCCATCCTAAAATAACCTCTTATCACCAGATCAGGAAAATCTACCTGACTCAAAATGCATAACATAAAATAAATTTGGTCTGGTTCCATATAAGCAGGGGATGAAAATAAGTAACTTAATCTTACAACTGATGAAAACTCATCAAAAAATTTTGCTTTGAAGCAGATGAAAATTTTAATATAACATTCCCACGTAAACTTCTAAAAAAACAATCCTTCAGGAAGCAATAGCTGTTGTGAAAGAACACAAAACAGAAACAGAGGACTTATAGAAGAAAGAACCATAAAATATGCAGAACTCAAGAAAGGAACTGAAAAAAAAAATTAGAAATAAAGACAAAATTACATAAAGACCAGAAGAGAAAATATACACCACAGAAAAAAAATCAATACTTGACAGAATATAAAAAAGAGAAATGTGAATAAATTAAAACATATATTGAAAAAGAGAAGGAAGGCTTCAAGAGAAGTAGATAGACATAAAAGAGAAGCAAAGGAGATCCCACATATATTTAAATCCCTAAAATTAAAAATTAAAATCATGGAATAAAGAAGTATTTGAAACTTTCATTAAGAAAATTATCTGTGCATAATAACAATAGCAATAATAATAATAAGGCATTGAATGAAGAACATAGATCCTGAAATAATACACTATGTACCTGTGAAAACATCCAGACTAATACTAAGATGTTTCCCAGTAAAATTATTAGAAATCAAACAGAAAGATTACTTGGACATTTAGCAAACAAACCAAGACATGCATAAATGATAGAAAATTAGAATGACATCAAATTTCTCACTACAACATCAACACCAAGAAATAGTGAGAAATACCTACAAGTTACTAAAAAGAAAAGAAAATGTAAGATGAACATTTTATTTTCACCTAAGCTTTCCTTTAAGTATATAGGCAATGGACCTCTGAACATTAAGGAACCAAGGGAATATTTCACCAATTGTCTTTTCTTGGAAATCTATTACAGAACAATCTCCATACAATGAAGAAATTATTGGAGAAATTTTGCTAAAATGATGATGCACAATAATTATACCAAAATAAAATTGAGACTAAAATGTGGGGATTAGGGGGAAAGAATAGCATGCAAATGTTAAATGTGATCTGTGCAAAAATAGCACAAAATAGAGTGATATCAGCAAGATAGAAGGATAGGACATTCCAGCCTTCATGCTTCCAGAGAAATATAATTTTGACAACCATATGTAAACAAAAATACTTCAGTAAGAGCACTGGAATCCAGGTGAGAAAGTCCAGCAAACAGGAGAATAAAAATGAGAAGAAATTTACTGAAGAGACACTGGGAAGGACAGTTTCATTTTACCTGTTATACGTCTCCTTCAAAAGTGAGTAGAACAGTGCCAAGAGAAATCCCCTTGGCTTGGGAATTCTTTTATGGAGAAAGAGAGCAAAGCAAGTATCCAATTTCACCAAAGACCCAAGCTCCAGGCCTACTCCCAAGATAACACCACTAGACCCACTCATGGACCTCAGCACCCGGTCCACCCACAGACCCCAATATCAGACCCTCCTGTGAACCCTAGCACCAGGCCCACAGGTTTGCAGACTCTTACACCAGGCCTGCTTACCCTGAAGACACCAGCATCAGACCTACCCTTGTACTTTACCAGCTGGCCTAGTAAGAGTTCCTGAGTCTGATACCTGGTGAAGGTTTTGCCCTGCAAAAGCTAGTAGGTACAGACTGGGGAAAAAATAAAACAGTTTTTCAAATGTATAGTTATCAAAGCAAGGCTACAAAGATCATGAAAAATCAGGGAGCCCTGAAACTACTAAAGGAACAAAATAAATCTCTAATAATCAAACCGAAAGAAATGGAGATCTGTGAACTACCTGAAAAAAATCAAAATAATTATCTTAAAGAAGATCAGTGAGCTACACATAAACACAGATATTCAGTAAAATAAAATCAAGAAAACAATACATGAGTAAAATGAGAAGTTCAGCAAAGAGATAGAAATCATAAAGAAGAGCCAAACAGAAATGATGGAGATAAAGAACCCAAGAACTGAACTGAAAAATTCAATATAGAGCTTCAACGACACACTTTACTAAGAAAAAGAATGAATGAGTGAGGTTAAAGACAAATAATTTGAAATTACAGTCAGAGGAACAAAAAGAAAAAAGTTAAAAAGCGGGTAAGAAACCTATAGGAGTTATGGGATACCATCAAAACAATCAATATGCATATTATGGGAGCCCCAGATGGCAGAGAGAAAGGGGTACAATCTTATTTAAAGAAATAAAAGCTAAAAACTTCCCAAATCTAAAAAGAGAAATGGACAACCAAATTCATGAAGCCTAAAAGACCCCAAGATGTTGAAACTAAAAAAATCTACAATGATACACAATAAAATTAAATTTTCAATAGTCAAAAACAAAGGGAAAATTTTGAAGTCAGGAAAAGCAACTTGTTATATACAAGGGAATCCCCACAAGACTATCAGTCAATTTTGCAGCAGAAGCCCTAGAGCCCAGGAAAAGAGTGGGATGATATATTCAAAGTGCTAAAATTAAAAAAACAAAAAACAAAAACCAAAAACCTTGCCAACCAAGAATACTATACCTGGAAAAACTATCTTTTAAAAATGATGGAGAGTGATGCCTGGGTTGCTCAGTTGGTTAAGTGTCCAACTCCTGATTTTGACTAAGTCATGATCTCAGGGTCATGGGATCAAGCTCAATGTTGGGCTCCACACTGAGCACAGAGCATGCCTAAGACTCTCTCTCTCCCCACTTCTTCCTCTGCCCCTTCCTCCATTTCCACATACTCTCTCTAAAAAAAAAAAAAAAAAGTAAAATTAAAATGAGGGATAGTCTTTCCCAGAAAAACAGAAGCTGAGGGAATTCATTATAATTCAATCTGCCCTATAAGAAAGGTTAAAGTGAATTTCTTAAGTTCAAATGTAAGTATATTAAAGAGAAACATGAAAGTATAAGACTCACTGGGAAAGGTAAACATATACACAAATGATGCAACACTGTAAAAGTGTTGAGTAAATCACTTCTAATCCATTATAAAAGTTAAAAGACAAAGCATTAGGATTAACTATAACCACAAAAATTGGTTAATGAATACACAATAGAAAAAACAGTAAATTCTGACATCAAAATCATAAAGTGGGGGAAGAGTAAACATGTAGAAGATTTATTTCAATAAAACAGAGAAAGCTCATATTTATTCTATATATCAGATGACATCAATACATATGTCTTTCTTTCACACATTTAATTTTACAGTTTTAGGGGCGCCTGGTTGGCTCAGTGGGTTAAGCCTCTGCCTTCAGCTCGGGTCATGATCTCAGGGTCCTGGGATTGAGCCCCACATCAGGCTCTCTGCTTGGCGGGGAGCCTGCTTCCTCCTCTCTCTCTGCCTGCCTCTCTGGCTACTTGTGATCTCTCTCTCTGTCAAATAAATAAATAAAATCTTAAAAAAAAAAGAAGGTATTTAATTTTACAGTTTTAAACCTTTAATTCTATTTTACTTATAAGAGTAAGATATAGGATTTCAAAAATTTATTTTAGAATATAAATTATCAGATAAATAAATAGAGGCTACTCATTGCATAGGAATGAATTTTCAATCTGAGAGAACTTGTAGAATTTTGTATGCAATTGAAGGTAAATTGTCATCAGCTTAAATGAGACATACCAAAAAGTTTTATGGAAGCCTCATAGCACTGATGAAAAAATCTATAGGAGATACAAAGTGAAAACCTATAGTAGATACAACAAATGTAAAGAGGAAAAAATGAAATCACTGAATTACAAAGAAGGATAACAGGAAAAGAAGTGAGGAATAAAAGAACTGCAGAGTAGACAAAACAATTAACAAAAGGGCAAGAATAAGACCTTACATATCAATAATTACTTTAAATATAAATGAATTAAACTAATCAATTAAAAGACACTGAGTGGCTGAATGGATTTAATAAAGCAAGATCCAAAGACATGCTATCTACAAGAGACCCACTTTAATATTTTTTTTGAGACAGAGTGAGAGAGAGAGAGTGCAGGGTGGGAGTGGAGAATGGCAGAGAGGGAGGGAGAGGGAGGAAGGAATCTCAAGCAAACTACACACTGAGTGCAGGGCCCAACATGGGGCTCAATCTCATGACCCTGAGATCATGACCTGAGCTGAAATCCAGAGTCAGGCACTTAACCAACTGAGCCACTATGGTGCCCCAAGGACCCACTTTACTTTTCTAAAAAATTTTTAAAGATTTTTATTTATTTATTTGACAGACAGAGATCACAAGGAGGCAGAGAGGCAGGCAGATAGAGAGGGGGAAGCAGGCTCCCTACTGAGCAGAGAGCCGGATGTGGGGCTTGATCCCAGGACCCTGGGATCATGACCTGAGCTGCAGAGGCTTTAACCCACTGAGCCACCCAGGCGCCCCAAGGACCCACTTTAGATTTAAAGACACAACTAGGCTAAAACTAAAAAGATGAAAAAGATACCACATGCAAATGGTAACCATAAGAAAGCAAGGATGGTTATACTTATAACAGATAAAATAGACTTTCTATAAAAAAGGTCACTACATAATGATAAAATGGTCAATCCACCAGAAGGACAGAACAATTACAGATATATATGAAGCCAGAACTAGAGCACCTAAGCATATAAAGAAAATATTGACTGATTGCAATGCAATAACTGTAGGAGACTTTAATACTCCATTCAGAGTAATGCACAATCATCAAGGCAGAAAATCAGTAAAGAAACAGCAGATTTGAACACTATAGACCAAACTGACCAACAGACATATATAGAACATTCCACCCAATGGCAGTAGGATACATATTCTTCTCAAGCATGCAAGTAACTTACTCCAGGATAAATCACATGCTAGGTTACAAAACAAGTCTTAACAAATTTAAGAAGCCTGAAATCATTCCAAGTATCAAATGTTGGCAAAAATATGGAGAAAAGAGAAACCCTGTACATTGTTAGTGGGAGTGTAAATTGGTGTAACCACTAGGCAAAAACAATATGGAGTTTCCTCAAAAAATTAAAAAATATATCTATGACTTGATCTAGTAATCCCACTTCCAAATATACATATCCAAAGGAGTTGAAATCAGCATCTTGGAGTTATCTGCCTTTCCATGTTCATTGCAGCATTATTAACAATAGTGAAGAGAAGCACCTAAAGGTCCAGTAGATGAAAGAATTTTTTAAAAAACTGGTATACACGAACAATGAAACACTAGACAGTCTTTTTTTTTTTAATTTTTATTTATTTATTTGACAGAGATCACAAGTAGGCAGAGAGGCAGGCAGAGAGAGAGGAAGGGAAGCAGGCTTCCCGCTGAGCAGAGAGCCCGATGCGGGGCTCGATCCCAGGACCCTGAGATCATGACCTGAGCTGAAGGCAGAGGCTTTAACCCACTGAGCCACCCAGGTGCCCCAACACTAGACAGTCTTAAAATGGAAGGAAATCCTGGCATTTGTAGCAATATGGATGAACCTGGAGGACATTATGCTAAGTGAAATAAGCCAGACACAGATGGACAAGTACTATATGATGTCTTTTTTTTTTTCACTTGAGTATAGTTGACACACAATGTAATGTTAGTTTCAGGTGTACAATATAGTGATTCAACATCTTTACTCCTTCTGCTATGCTCAACACAGGTGTCACTACCATCTGTAACCATGCAATGCTATTATAATATCACTGACTATATTCCCTTTGCTTTACCTTTCATTCCCATGACTTATTCATTCCATAACTGAAAGCCTGTATCTCCCACTCCACTTTACCAATTTTGCCATACCTCCACCCATTTCCCTCTAGCAACCATCAATTTGTCCTCTGTATTTATAGGTCTAATTCTGCATTTTTTGTTTATTCATCTTTTTTTGTTTCTTACATTCCACATATGAATGGAATCACATGATTATTTATCATTCTCAGTACAACATTTCATTCAGCATAATACCCTCTAAGTCCGCCCATGTTGTTGCAAACGGTAAGGTCACATCCTTCTTTTTTTTTTTTTTTAAAGGTTTTTATTTATTTATTTATTTGTCAGAGAGAGAGAGAGAGAGCGAGCGAGCGAGCACTTGTGAGTGCACAAGCAGGCAGAGCAGTAGGCAGAAGCAGAGAGAGAAGCAGGCTCCCTGCCGAGCAAGGAGCCTGATGCAGGACTCATTTCCAGGATGCTGGGATCATGACCTGAGCCAAAGGCAGCTGCTTGACCAACTGAGCCACCCAGACGTCCTGGTCACATCCTTCTTATAGCTGCATAATACTGTACATCAAAAAAATAAATAAAATTTTAAAAGTCTATGAAAATGGGACGAAATAAAACTTTAGTGAAAAGATAAAGAGGAAGGAAACAAATTCCTTCACTGCCTCATAAAGCTATGGCTTGGGGAAAAAAAAAACACTACTTAAATGACAAAGCTTTACTATATTTGAAAGCACAAATATCAACACCATTGACCAAATAAACAAATGCCATTGACTAAAATTCAATAATAGGAGAAAGAAAAGGGAAGAGGAAAGAAAAGCTTCTAGTCTAAATTCATTGTTCATCATAGTCACAGGGTAAATAAAGGGTACTACTTATATTATTTAAGAGTACTAATATAAAAGTAAGCACTATAACAAAAATATAAGCCTTCTAAGACATTCCAAAAATCCATATATAGAAAGAAAGAAAGGTAAAGAAAGAAAAGAATACTATGCAGCCATCAAAAGAAATGAAATCTTGCCACTTGCGATGACGTGGATGGAACTAGAGGGTATTATACTTAGCGAAATAAGTCAATTGGATAAAGACAACTATCATATGATCTCCCTGATATGAGGAAGTGGAGATGCAACATTGGGGGCTTGGGGGTAGGAAAAGAATAAATGAAACAAGATGGGATCGAGAGGGAGATAAACCATAAGAGACCCTTAATGTCACAAAACAGAGGGTTGCTGGGGGGAGGGGAGAGGGAGAGGGTGGTGGGGTTGTGGACATTGGGGAGGGTATGTGCTATGGTGAGTGCTGTGAAGTGTGTAAACCTGGTGATTCACAGACCTGTATGCCTGGGGCTAATAATACATTATATTTTATTAAAAAAATTTTTTAAAAAAGAACATTTGCTCTTCTCATATAATTTTCATATTTACTAACAAACATATGTATGATATACTTATATCATACATATATATATTTACTAACAAGTGTTAGTAAATATATTTTTACTAACAATTTTACTGATATATTTATATCATACACATATATTTATATTTACTAACAAACATATGTATGAATATTTATAATATAAACAGAATCAAATTTATCAGTCATATCAACAAATATAGACTTGGTAAACTTCTCTAATAAATAAAAATATTGTCATGTTAGTATTCAAAGTAAAATCCAATTTTATGATGTACATAAGAGAATTACCTAAAACAAAGTGATTCAGAAAGATTAAAATTAAAATATTATAGGCAATTGCAAAGAGACTGTTAAGAGCTGAACCATGTTTGTCCCAAAGTTTATTTGTTGAAGTCCTAACTCCCAATACCTCAGAACGTGATCATATTTAGAAACAGTGTCTTTAACTTGAAAAAAAAGAAAAGAAACAGTGTCTTTAAATGTGCCACTGAGTTGAAATGAAGTCATTAGGATGGGCCCTAATCTAAAATGACTGGTGTTCTTATAAGAAGAGGAATTTAGTTCTTCAAAAAGTTAAAAATAGAGCTAACCTATGACCTAGCAATTGCACTATAGGTATTTATCCAAAAGATAGAAAAATGGTGATTCAAAGAGGCCCATGCAACCCATTGTTAATAACAACAATGTCTACAATACCCAAACTATGGAAAGAACCTAGATGTCCACCGACAGATAAATGGATAAAGATGTGGTGTGTGTGTATGTATGTGTGTGTATACGTGTGTGTGTGTGTGTGTGTGTGTGTGTGTGTAATGGAATATTACTCAGCCATCAAAAAGAATGAAATCTTGCCATTTGCAACAACATGGATGGAACTAGAGAGTATTATGTTAAGCAAAATAAGTCAGACGGAGAAAGATAAATGCCATATGATTTCACTCATATGTGGAATTTAAGAAACAAAGCAGATGAACATAGGGTAAGGGAAGGAAAAATAAAATAAGATAAAAATAGAGAGGAAGGCAAACCTTAAGACACTTTAAACTATAGGGAATGAACTGAGGGTTTCTGGAGTGGAGATGGGTATGGGAGATGGGGTAAAGAGGGCACTTGATATTATGAGCACTGGGTGTTATATGCAACTGATGAATCACTAAATTATACCACTGAAACTAATAATACACTATATGTTAACTAACGTGAATTTAAATAAAATTTAAAAAATGAGAATAAAATAATAAAAAAATTTTAAAAGAAGAGGAATTTAGGATGTAGATATACAGAGAAGAAAGAAAGTATAAAAGACAAGGAGAAGACACATCTGCAAGCCAAGGGCAGAAGCATCAGAAGAAACCAACCCTGTCAACACTTTGATTTTAGACTTCTGTGTTCCAGAATAGTGAGAAAATAAATTTCTGTTGCTTAAGCCGTTCAGTCATTGGTTTTTGTTATAGTGGACCCAGCTGATTAATCCAGAGACCATTGCTCTTGACCCTCACAAGGAGAACAAGCCATTCAAACTATAATTTAAAAAACAAAAAACAAAAAACAAAACAAAACAAAACTATCAGAGAGCCAAAGATACAAAGAAACCTAAAACAATAAATTCCAGGATGTGATGAGCTCTTCTTTTTTTTTTTTTTTTTAGATTTTATTTACTTTTTTATTTGACAGACAGAGATCACAAGTAGGCAGAGAGGCAGGCAGAGAGAGAGAGAGAGAGGAGGAAGCAGGCTCCCTGCAGAGAGATAGCCCAATGCAGGGCTGGATCCCAGGACCCTGGGATCATGACCTGAGCCAAAGGCAGAGGCTTTAACCCACTGAGCCACCCAGGCGCCCTGATGAGCTCTTCTTAAGAGAGGAAATATTCGGGCGCCTGGGTGGTTCAATGGGTTAAAGCCTCTGCCCTCAGCTCGGGTCATGATCCCGGGGTCCTGGGATCCAGCCCTGCATTAGGCTATCTCTCGAGCCCCATATCAGGTTCTCTGCTCAGCAGGGACCCTGCTTCCTTCCTCTCTCTGTCTCTCTCTGCCTGCCTCTCTGCCTACTTGTGATCTCTCTCTGTCAAATAAATAAATAAAATCTTTAAAAAAAAATAAAATAAAATAAAAAAGAGAGGGAATATTCATAGCTTTGTTTCTTTCTAGTAGGACTCTGGGATAAAGAAAAATCCATTCTGGATAGAATAATAAAAACCAGTCAAATTAAATCCTGAACTCACCCTCAAAATATTTTGGAAGGAACTGAATGAAAATAAAGCTGCAACAAAACCCAGACCTAGCTCAACTACAAATTAGATTGATTTAGCTCTGCATACATACTTTGTTATGGGAGAAGGGAGTTACCTCTTTTGGGAGTAAAAATTTATCTGAGTTTCCAATATTGTTTTACAAAACTATTTAGCATAGAGTAAAATATTACAAGATATGCAAAGAGGGAAGAAAATGAAAGAAAATAGTCAATAGAAGCAGACCCAGAGATAAAACAGATATTAGAATTATCAGATGTGGACAGTAAAATAACCATAACAAACATCTTTCAAAACCTACTGGATATATGAAAACATGCATAAATAGATGGGGAAAAATAAATTACAAACAAAAAATAATAAATTTAGATATCAGCACCAAAAATACCAAAAAAACCCACCAAAAAACAACAAGCGCATTCAGTAGACTTAACAGTATACTGGACACAGCAGAAGAAAAATAATCAGTAAACTTGAATATTCAAGTTGAATAATTAATATCCAAATCAAAACAGAAGAGTAGAAAAAATGACAGTGCCTGAGATCTGAGACAACACTAAGCACTTAATTTGTACATAATTGAAATCCCAGAAGGAAAGGAAAGAGAGAATGTGGCTGAAAAAATCTGAAGAGACAATAGCCAAATATTTATAAATATAATGAAAATATGAATAGGAAATTATGAGTAAAAATCATGAAAACCAAAATAATGGGAAGAAAAAGTAGATGGGAGAAACATAGTCATTACTTACAAAAAAGAGACAAAAGAATCACAGCTGATTTTTCATCATATACATATTGTTAAATGACAAAGTAAGATACAGAACAATGGTACAAATATGCTACTCTTTTTGTAACAAACAACAGATGGAAATAAGGGGAGACAGGTAGATGATAGATGATAGATGATAGATTAAATAGATAGATAGATATTCTTGCCTTTTCAAACTTGAATCGTAATGCACTCTGGTTTTAAAGAAATACATTATAAAGGATTTTCTTTGTGAGAATCTCTTGTAATTTTTCAGAAACCAAGACATTAGCATTACCATTGCTGCGAGAGCTCATTGAAACCAATAGCAAAGGTCTCCTTCTAAATGTGTGTGAATTGCTTTCATTTACAACTTCAGGAAAAGAAAACCTGCCAGCATAGTACTAAGAGCAAAATCCATTCTTCTGTTCACTAAACCTAAACCATTGCATTAGTGTAGACCAAGACAAACACAAAATATCACTATAATGCTTTGGGGGATATATGCTTCATTAAAGATAATCCACTACAATATGACAAAACATAAGGTAGCTATTCTTTCTGCAGCAACACAGATGAAGACTTTATTTTAAACCCATAGCAGATTGAATTTTTGCATGTTGTTTTCTTTAAACTGCCTTGCTTAATCTAGAAATACATTAAAACACTCATCCGCCAGCTGTGCTGGTTTCAGCTGTAGCAAATTGATGATTAGATTCCTCCTGAAAATATTTTCTTGACACAAAATTTTAGAACTGACTGAAATAGTATTAAAATTCAGGAATGGAAAATACAACTTCATTATTAAATTTTAACGCTATTTTCTCTTTAAATCATTTGAATGACATATTAGACAAAACTTCTAATATTAGAAAACATTAATCAGGTATTAACTTTTTCGAGGGTTTTTTGGAGATAAAAATTCAAGACACGGGGCCCCTGTGTGGCTCAGTGGGTTAAGCCTCTGCCTTCGGCTCAGATCATGATCTCAGGGTCCTGGATCAAGCCCCCATCAGGCTCTCTGCTCAGAAGGGAGTCTTCTTCCCCTCCACCCTGCTTTCTCTGCCTGCCTCTCCGCCTGCTTGTGATCTCTGTCAAATAAATAAATAAAATATTTTTAAAAAATCAAGACATATCATCTCAAAGTGAAGTAGACAGGCAAAACTAGTTGTAATGTCCTGCATTATACTCCATCACAAATTTTGTGACTTTTGTGGTAGTCTCAGAACTTAAGGCAAACTTGGTTAGAAACAGACAGATTTTTTTTTTACCTTCTTTCTTAACTGATATAAAGTTATTTCTTTCAGTCAAATACATCATTCTTATATTTAAGTTAATTAAATTTGACTGAAAGAAAATACATGTACATGAAAAGGGTCCTTATATTCAGGAGATTCTAAGCAAAAGTTGACAAACTAGGACTTTGGACAACTGCCTGTCTTTATAGAGTGTTATGAGAACACAGCCATGCCCATTTGTTTACTTTTTTGTCCATGGCAGATTTCACATAATGGTAATGAGTAGCTGCCACAGAGAACATAGAAACTTCAAGCCTAAAATATTTACTATCTGGCCCTTTAAGAAAAAAATTGTCAGACTCTTGGTCTAGATAAAGTTTCAGAGCATCTCTTACTTCCATCCCATCAAGTTTTGTGTGTGTGTTCTTCCAGAAAGGCAAAAAGTTCTTCCAAAGAACTCAAAGATAATATGGTCTCCAGAGTAAATAAATTACATTAAAATTAAAGAAAAAAAAATTTTAAACCACCTCAGCTTTCAGCGTTTCACCTTTTCCTTTACTTAACCTAGATGTAGCATGAGTGCTCTTCTTAGCCTTGAGGTATGAAACAGACCTATTATCATTTCTATTAAAAAAGGCATTCTTTCCACTATGGTATCTCACACCTAACCTTCTTCTCACTTGCATTATTTTGCATTCCCTAAACTTTGTAGTAAGTTAATGAATTTTGATCCCCTCAAAATCTCGGAGGTTAAAGAGTTCTGAGCCCAATTCCAATGTGTGGATGGTGGATTCCCCATATCAGCTGGGGGGGTCTTCAAATTGACTCAGTACTGATACTCTCTACCTGGAGATACAGACATACTCCTTACGGTGAGACCTCAATTTCACAAGACTGCCCCTCACCCACTTCAGACCAATCACAAGCCCAGGTTGCTATCTGTGTTTCTGACTGACTAGCTGTAAAGCAGAGGGTTCCACAACCCCTTCTTGCATTTTATTAATTTGCTTGAGCAGCTCACAAACCTCAAAGAAACATTTTACTTACTAGATTGCCAGTTTATGATTAAAAGTTACAACTTGGGAACAGCCAGGTAGAAGAGATTCATAGAACAAGGTATAGGGAAAGGCCAAGGATCTTCCATGCCCTCTCAGGGCATGTCATTCTCCCCACATCTCTGCGTGAATATCCATTACTATTGTGAGATTTAATAAGTAGATGCAGAAGATAAGCTAAATTCACACACTAGAAACATTTTCTACCTTCCATTTGACAATAGAATTAAAGGAGAAAAGAAGCACAGAGAAACATATCCAAGTTCACAGAAAGCCATATGTGTCATTTTTTAGGGAAGTCTAATTCTGTGGGCTCCAAGTCTTCCCGCACTTCAGCACCCAGAAAACACAAAGTAAAACCAATATTGTAGGCCCTCCTCAGGATTCTAACATAGTAAGTCTGTTGCAAAATCTGGGATCATATAGATTTAATAAATACCTCAAGCTGTTTTGATGCAGTGGATACATGGGCAGATGTCTGGAAGTAATATAGCTGATATCAGCACAATGTAACAAAAGAATGACAATCTAAATATGTTCTTTGTTGTTTCCTTGCCCAGTAGTTACCTGGTTTGCAACCAGTGTGGAAAAGTAGAAAATCAGTCTCTAAAAGTTGAAAACTCCTCATTCTTATCCAGTTTTATCATTGTCAAGCCCTGTGACACTGGACAATTCTGTTGGATTGTCCATGCCTCTGTTTTCCCACTTGTTGACTGATAGAAGTACTTGCCTCAAAGTGATAAGGATACCTCACAAAATTATGGGATTATACGCCAACATACCTTGAAAAAAGTAAAGGAGGTAAACCGGGTAAATATGTCAGATTGGACATACACATTTAATTCCACTCTCTCTTAAGTGAAAACAACGACATAAGGAATCTATTTAAAGGGACTGTAACATAAAAACAAATAAAATGGGGAACGAGACTATACCAACAAAATTTAAGTGTAAGTGCTAAGTGAGTTAGTACACATGGGAAAGCAAAATCCTCAATGAATATCATGGGAAGTTGATATGTAACGCATTTTGTATGGTACACCCCTCAAAAATGCAACACTGAGTGGAAGTAGAGGTAAAACTGGAGCTATAAAAATAAGGGAATAGTTTAAAGTTTAAGATGTAATTAGGTCCCAGGACGCCCGCATCTGAATAACCAGCACTCCCCTCCTCTAGCAGAAGAATGGAGCTCCACTTTCTGGGGAGAGTCAAAAAGAGCATCATGGATCTGGAAGTGCCTAGAATGGTTGAAGGTGCGGTTACCATTTATAAAATCAAGGAGATTCAGAGTCCCCGCTCTATTCTCTAACTCAGCTCCCTGAACACTGGCCGTCAAGTGTATGCATTCTGGGCAGGCAAATGGGAACTGCTTCCTACTAAATCCAACCAGATCAAGAGAAGACCTCAAGAGATTGCCCAATTATAATACTAGCCAACAAAATACCCTACGGTTCACCCACAGTCTCCCAACGTCTCCCAAGTATACAGAGCTTTCAGTCAGCACAAACACCTGTGGAAAACCTCTAATGTAGAAGACAGAGACCCAAACAAAAAGTAAATGAAATGAGGAAGAACTCATGCTTATGCAGGAAGATGAGCCTTAAAAACTGTAATTAGACACCATTTTTTTTTTTAAAGATTTTATTTATTTATTTGACAGACAGATCACAAGTAGGCAGAGAGGCAGGCAGAGAGAGAAGGGAGGAAGCAGGCTCCCTGCTGAGCAGAGAGCCCGATGCGGGGCTCGATCCCAGGACGCTGGGATCATGACCTGAGCCGAAGGCAGCGGCTTTAACCACTGAGCCACCCAGGCGCCCCTAGACACCATTTTTTGAAGAGACCATATTTTTTCCATTGCATAGTCTTTCCTGCTTAGTCAAAGATTAGTTAGCCATACAGTTGTGGGTCCATTTCTGGGTTCTCTATTCTATTTCATTGATCAATCCATCTGTTTTTGTTCCAGCACCATACTGTCTTGATGATCACAGCTTTGTAATGGAGCTTGAAGTCCAGAATTGTGATTTTCTTTTTTCAACAGTCCTCTGACAATTCAGGGTCTTTTCTGGTTCCATACAAATTTTAGGATTATTTGTTCCAGCTCTATGAAGAATGTTGATGGTATTTTGATAGAGCTTGCATTTAATTTGTAGATTGCTTTGGGTATTGTGGACATTTTAACAATATTTGTTCTTCTAATCCATGAGCATAGAATGTTTTTTCCATTTCATTGTAACTTCCTCAATTTCTTTCCTAAGTGTTCTATAGTTTTCAGAGTACAGATCTTTTACCTCTTTAGTTGGGTTAATTCCTAGGTATCTCATGGTTTTTAGTGCAATTGTAAATGGGATCAATTCTTTAACTTCTCTTTCTTGTGTCTCCTTGCTAGAGTATAAAAAGGCAACTGACTTCTGTGCATTGATTTTATAAACTGCCAAAACTTAAAAACAGAGCTATCCTATAACCCAGCAATTACACTACTAGTTATTTATCCAAAGAATACAAACATAGTGATTTGAAGGGACACCTGCTTCCCAATGTTTATAGTAGAAACATCCACAATAGCCAAAACAAGGAAAGAGACAGATGTCCATTGACAGATGAATGGATAAAGATGTGGTATATATTTTTACAGTGGAATATTACTCAGCCATCAAAAACTGAAATCTTGCCATTTGCAATGATGTGGATGGAACTAGAAGGTATTATGCTAAGTGAAATAGTCAGAGAGAGACAATTATCATATGATTTTACTCATATGAGGAATTGAAGAAACAGAATGGATGAACATAGGGGAAGGGAGGGAAAAATAAAATAAGACAAAATCAGAGAGGGAGGCAAACCATAAGAGACTCTTTAACTATAGTGAACAAACTGAGGGTTGTGGGGAAATGGGGGGTGGAGAGGGATGGGGTAACTGGGTGATGGGCATTAAGGAGGGCATTTGCTGTAATGAGCACTGGGTGTTATATGCAACTGATAAATCACTAAACTCTATCTCTGGAACTAATAATATACTATACGTTAATTAATTGATTTTAAATAAAATAAAATAAAAAAATAAAAACTAAAAACTATACTTAGGTCCATAATCTATGTGTAAGATGGAATTTGTTTATCTAATAACATTTCTAACTAATTTGCATCATAATTTCAGAAATGCAAAATTCTTCCTGAGCTGTAAAAATATTCTGCTCAAAAACAGTAATATAACATAACACCATTTGCTAGGATAAATTCCTTGATAAATCCAGCAGTATCTATGTACTTAATTATCTCATATAAGCTCAAGACCATTCTGATTAATTAATAAAACAAGCCATAAAGATCTGTGAATGAAATGTATTCTGTCATATTCAAGGCTAATTCCAATTGGGTGTGTGTTTATTTCATACATATAAAAAAGATCTTCAAAGAGACCCATCTGCTTCTACACTTGTCCACCCCACACAATCTTTTTAATGTGACAACCAGTGTGATCCCACTCCAATAAAACCTTGAATCATGTCACTACTTTGCTTAAAACTTACCTATCTCATTCATAGTGAAAGTCAAAAATTTTACAACAGCCTACGAAGCCCCCCTTCTCTCTGACCTCTCTCCTCCTTACTCTTCTGCAGCCACACTGACTTCCTGCTGCTTTCTGAGGAGCATATTCCCACAGAGAGGCTTTGTTCTGGCCATTCAGTCTGCTTAGAACGCTCTCCCCACATACACACATGTAATTCATTCCTTCAACTCTATCCTTATTGAAAATGTCATCTTTTCAATAGGCTGACTTGGATTATGCCATTTCAAACTGCAACCCATCACTCTTCAGGCAATCTCAATTTTTTTTTTTTAAGATTTTATTTAATTTGACAGAGATCACAGGTAGGTACAGAGGCAGGCAGAGAGAGAGGAATGGAAGCAGGCTCGCTGCTGAGCAGAGAGCCCGATGTGGGACTCGATCCCAGGACCCTGGGTTCATGACCCGAGCTGAAGGCAGAGGCTTTAACCCACTGAGCCACCCAGGCACCCCCAGGCAATCTCAATTTATTCTACCCTCCTTAACTTTTTTTCACAGAACTTATTGCCATCTAACACACTACATAATGTAGTCATTAATTATCTTGATTGGTTATTGTCTTCATTTCCTTGCTAAAACACAAGCCCCATTATAGAAGGACAATATCTTTGCCTTGTTTATTTACGCATTAGGAGTATACAATAATTTTTTAAATAAAATGTACCTGGTATATAGTAGGCACTCAATAAATATTTGCTGAATGAAAAAAATGAATGAATGAATGAGAAGGCCAGGATGCTTCTTAAAAATCAAGGAATAGTTAGAAAATAAGAAAGCTTTCTGTAAAAATTAAGATATGTTAGCAGAAATTAAAAACTTGACAGAAGAAAAAATGGAAGAAAGTGAAGAGACAAAGAGATGAAATGTGGCAGAGAAAACAGAAAGAATACTAAAAGTTTGGCCCAGAAAGTTAACATTAAAAAAAGGGGGGTTCTAGAGAGAAAGAATAGGAAAAAAGGGGGGGTGAAAATTAAAGAAATAATTCAGGAAAATTTCTCAGAATTAAAAAATAAAAGAGTAATTTTCTGTTTTGAAAGGGTCATCAACCTCCTAGTACAACAGATGAAAATAGACACACAAATTAGGACGTAGTGCCATGTAATTTTCTGAACACTATATATAAAGAGAAGAAACTAAATGTGTCTGGAGGAAAGATAGAACAGTTCCCATACAAAAGATTAAGAGTCAGAATGGCCTTGAATGTTTCTTTCCTTTTTTTTTTTTTAAGATTTTATTTATTTATTTGATCAGAGAGAGTGAGAGAGAGGCCACAAGCAAGGGGACAAGCAGGTAGAAAGAGCAGCAGGCTCCCCACCAAGCAAGGAGCCCGATGTGGATCTCGATCCCAGGACCCTGGGATCACGACCTGAACTGAAAGCAGATCCTTAACAGACTGAGCCACCCATGCATCCCGGCCTTGAATTTTTCAAGGCAATATTAAAACCTTGAAGGCAATAAAGACATGCTTCCAAATTCTAAGGAAAAATCATTTTTAACCCAGAATACCATAATAAATAAATGGTTATTCAAGCAGAAGAATAAAGATACTTTAAGATATAAGCGATCTTTTAAACATGAAGAATGAAAACTTCTGTTGCTCCCTTTCCTAGGTAACTAGTAGAAGATGTAATCCACAAAAGTAAAGGGAAGAAGACATGAGATAGTTGAAACAGGACCTTCACTTCAAGAAAGAGTGAAAAGGACATCCTGAGATGCGTGTTATGGGTTGAACTGTGCCCCTTAAAAACATATATTGAAGTCCTAACCACCAAAATCTGAAAATGTGACCTTTATTTGTAAGTAGAGTCTTTTGCAGGGTATAATCAAATTAACATGAAGTCATACTGGATTAGCTAATAAGCTTTCGAAAGAGCATACTTTAGGAAGTGTGCATCCTTCCTGATAATATGACTAATGCCCTTATAATAAAAGGGAAAGTTGAACACATGCAAATACACAGAATATGTGCAAGGATATGCCAAGGATTGCTCACATCCACCAGAAACAAGGAGAGAGGCATGGAACAGATTCTCCCTCAGAGACCCCAGAAAAAACCAACCCTGTTAACATACTGATTTTGTACTTCTAGCCTGCAGAACTGTGAAAGAAAAAATTTCTGTTTTTTTAAAGCACCAAATTTGCAGTGCTTTATTACAGTGTTCCTAAGAAACCAATACAAGTGGTGGGGAGAGCTCTGAGGAAGACAGGTGTGCAGTCAATTTAGCAAATAGTACAGATGGAGGCAGATCAGAGAGCTCTAGGGGAATGGCATGAGGAGACAAAATTGATGGAATATCTGATCTGTTTTTAATATACTGAGAAGAAAAGTAGACAACTAGGGAGGATTGGGGGTAGAGAGAGAGCAAAGCAAGTGGGAAAAAAAAAAAGACAAATACCAATTCAGGGAAAACAAGGAATGTACATTAAAGGAAAAGAAATTATATTCTAACTTATGGCTCAGCTGTGAATAGAGTTTTTATAGTAATCATAATGTAAGTACTGAATACTGAATTAATCAAAATTATAACAACACAGAGAGGTGGATGACAAAAAGTAAGAATGTATGTGGTAGGGGTTGGTATAGAAAACGCCAAGAGCTAAAAAATAATCAAGGAATATAACTATAAACATGTTATAAAAAATATGAACACTTCCAAAAGAAAGCCAGAGCTCAAAAAAATTTCTGTGTTAGAAATAGTTACCCCGAATCATGTATTCTATTAAAAGTACATGAAAAAGAATTTCATATAACAATTAACAACAGATAAGTATTAAGATTAAATTCTAGAGAAAGGTGATGTAAGACAAAAGAGAATAAAGAGAAGAATAAACCTCAACAAACAATGAAAAGATGTCAGAAAGAGATGCCCACAGAACTGTTAAAAACTATCATCTATTTCAGAGTAAAAAATATTAATAAAATGATGTAAGACACACACAAAAAAACATAAGTTAGAACTATAAGAATTCAAAGATGAGGTCACAGAACATAGAAAAATAATTTAAAAATTAGATTTCAGAAATGAAACCCAAACTAAAAGAGAAATAAATAGAGGAAAGGAGGAAAGTTTTATAAATCAAAAAGAAACAAGGAAAAAATTACTCGAGAAAAAGTGACAAATACTGGCAACAGGCAAAGATAAACTTGTATATAGATGATAGGAATCTCTAAAGAAGAAAACCAAAACAAAGAAGCAAAACAAATACTAAAAACTGATTCTCACTTTGGCTACTGTGGACATTGCTGCTATGAACATTGGGGTGCATATGGCCCTTTTTTTTTAACATACTGTATGGTGACTAACATAATAAAAATAGTAATAATTTTAAAACATTAGAAAAAAACTGTTCCTCAGAAAACTTAGCTGAAAATAAAAATTTGAAGTTACATATTACATAGCATACAGCAAATATGAAAATACTAACCTACAATAGCTAATACAAAGATATAATCCAGTAATATCACTGGATTTTCAAGCAGTAGAAAAAAATCTTTGGGCACATGACTTACAAGGGAAATAAAATTAGATTAGATTTTAATACAGGGACAACTTACATGGGGGGAAAATACATAATATTTAAGATATCAAGAAAAGGAAAAGTGATCCAAATATTCTATATCTTGCAAAATTGACTTTGGAATATAAAAGCCACAGACAACCTCTTACCAGGATGCAAGAACAGTATTAGTTTTATGAAACTCCCTGAGGAACGCAGTAGGGAGAAAGCTTCAGAAAACCGAAATGTCCATCAGTTCTTGGCCTTTTGGCTAAGATCAAGTGTAGAAAACCAAAATGTCCAGAAAAGCATTAAGATAAGACCTGATAGTGAGTATTAAATACATAATGACTAGTTACAACTAAGCCTAAATAAGTGTGAAACAAAAGAGAGAACAGTAAGAAATGGCTATATGCTCAGAGAATGTAGATGAAGTGTAACTATAAAAAAATGTGGGTAAAGAATGAGAAGAACATATTAAAAATGAATCAGTAATTTCATTGGTAGTGTTAGCATTACTATTTTGAGACTGCCATAGGTTATGGATTAAAGTAAATTAGTGATTATGGGATACTCTAATTATATTATCCTCCTCAGTTCTTGACAATCAGGATTCTCAGTGTAGAAGAAAGTACAGATGTAATACAGAAGAGGGTCAATAAATAGCCCTGTAATTCTGATTCTGACTTGGAAGTATCAGTAAGAGCTCATAAATATTTTATCTTTAAAATATTATGTATTAATGTTTCTAGTTCTGTCCACTAAAGAAACCTAGAAAGAATGAACAGGGGCACCTAGGTGGCTCAGTCAGTTGAACATCTGTCTTTGGCTCCAGTCATGGTCCTGGAGTCCCAGGATCGAGTCCGATGTGGGCCTCAATGCTCGGTGGGGTGTCTTCTTGTCCCTCTCCCTCTGTTCCTCCCTGGTGCTCATTCTCTCTCTCTCTCTCTCTCTCATAAATAAATAAAAACTTAAAAAAAAAAAAAAAAAAGAATGACCAGCCTAGCAAAGACATTCCTTAAATCCAGACTGTGCTCTTAAAATACCATTTCCTACTAAAGGTGAGCAGGGACTCTTAGATAAGAAAATGTAAAAGATAAATGTATAAAAATTTTATCATACCAAATAGTAAAAAAGCTATTAGAAATTATTAAGTTCTTATGAAAGCAATCAGAAATTCACTTTTATGAGATTCATATGGGCAAAAAATGGCACAATTTGAACTTCTCAAAAACTAATAACTGTAATAAATTGAAATCTATCAAATATGTGTAAGTCTATGGATTTATTATGATATTAAAAAATAAAAGTAATTGATCCTCTTTTCAGAAAGATATGAAAGCTATTCACTGTCTTGAAAACCTTTAAATAAAGAGAAAGAATCAAACATATACTGCCTTTCCTATCTAACTATATATCTAGGTAACTAAATAGTAGGTGAGGATAAATATCTTAAAGAGTACTTCAATCATAAGTAAAAAAAGAAAGAATAGACATAGAATAATATCATTTTGCACACTCCAATAAATTAATGTGTCTAGGCTTTGAGCATCAACAGTCACTTATATCTCAAAAAGAGACACGATGAGACATTACATGCTTCCTGATAAAAGAACACAATATTACTTAGAGTTGTGTCAAATGAATTAAACTTAAGTCTGATCCAGCCCCTGGATCCATCTTCCAATTCATGAGAAATTCTACAGGTGAAACACTCAGATTCTTCAACAAATAAATTATGGTAAAAGAAAAGATGCTGGCAAAACCTGTAATTTAATAGGGAACTTAAAGACATCTCAAATTTAGGCAAGACTAAATTGTAGTGTCTAGGAACTGAGTGAGACAATAAGTGATAAAACCAAACACCCCCCCCCCAAAAATGATTGCTGTAAAAATCAGGGCAATTGATATTTTGGGGAGGAGTGAGAGGACTGTAATAGGGAAAGGATACACAGAGGTGTCTTGGGGTTTAGGAAAACCTATTTCCTGAACTTAGTAGTACTTACCAGGCCTTTTAGTGACTCATTCAGCTATCCAATTGTTTTGTTTTTCTGAATCTCTGTTTTACTTCTACAATAAAAAAATCTTTCAAGTGCTCAGATTAAAAAGTACATGGAAAAGAATACCAAAGAAAATTTTCTAGAGTAAAAGATAGATTTAACCTATAAGCTACCAACAGTCATTATATAATATTGTAATTATATGTACTGTAAAGAAATAGAGCAAACAACAGAACAGAGAGCAAAAAGACACACAAACACATAGACATATGTGCACATGAACATATAGAAACTGTTAATACAGAGGTAACATTCATAATCAGAGAAGAAAATATGAACTATTCAATATATGGTACTGGAATAATTGGCTTTCCATATGGAAAATTAAACTCCAAATATTACTCAAATGTTCAAAGAACCATAAACACAATAAATTTCAAATGGAAGAAGTAAGAATATCTCAATGCAATTTTTAAAATGAAGTTCAGTGTGCTTTGAGAAAAAAAATACCATAGAGTGTTAGGAGAAGATTTCTGTATGATTAGAACAGTAATTTTTAAACATACTACCTAAGAAATAAAAGTGATAAAATTTAGCTGTATCAGGACAGCTGGGTGGCTTTGTCAGTTGATTTCATCTCATGACTATGAGATTGAGGCCCACATTGGTCCTCACTTGACAGGGAGTCTGCTTGAGATAACCTCTCTCCCTCTCCCGCTGCCCCTTCCCACCAGCTCTCTCTCCCTCTCTCACTCTTTAAAATAAACAAACAATTTTTTAAAACAAAATTTGGAAAGACATGACCCATCCACATGCTATCTACAAGAAACTCATTTTGAACCTAAAGTTGCCACCAGACTG
Source organism: Martes martes (assembly GCF_963455335.1). Taxonomy (NCBI): domain Eukaryota; kingdom Metazoa; phylum Chordata; class Mammalia; order Carnivora; family Mustelidae; genus Martes; species Martes martes. Next base: position 35,984,904 of record NC_137899.1, read on the forward strand.
AAAGTGACGGGATGGAGAACCATTTTTCATGCCAATGGGTCTCAAAAGAAAGTTGGGGTAGCAATTCTCCTATCAGACAAATTAGATTTTAAGCTAAAGACTATAATTAGAGATACAGAAGTACACTACATCATACTTAAAGGGTCTATCCAACAAGAGGATCTAACAATTGTAAATATCTATGCCCCCAACATGGGAGCAGCCAACTACCTCAGCCAACTGTTAACCAAAATAAAGAGACATATTGATAATAATATGCTAATAGTAGGAGATCTCCACACTCCACTCTCAGCAATAGACAGATCATTGAAGCAGAAAATCAACAAAGAAGCAAGGGCTTTGAATGACACACTGGACCAGATGGACCTCATAGATCTATACAGAACATTCCACACTAAAACAACAGAATATTCATTCTTGTCGAATATACATGGAGCTTTCTCCAGAACAGACCATATACTGGGTCACAAATCAAGTTTCAACTGATACCAAAAGACTGAGATTATTCCTTGCATATTCTCAAACCACAATGCTTTGAAACTAGAACTCAATCACAAGAAAAAATTTGAAAGACATTCAAACACTTGGAAGCTAAAGACCATCCTGCTTAAGAATGTTTGGGTCAATCAGGAAATTGAAGAAGAACTTAAACAATTCATGGAAACCAATGAGAATGAAAACACATCAGTCCAAAACCTATGTGCTACTGCAAAGGCGGTCCTAAGGGGGAAATACATAGCAACCAAGCCTCACTCAAAAAAATAGAAAAATCCCAAATACATAAATTAACTTTACACCTTAAAGAACTGGAGAAAGAACAACAAATAAACCCTAAGCCATGCATTAGAAGAGTAATAATTAAGATTAGAGCAGAGATTAATTAACTAGAAACCAGAAATACAATAAAGAAGATCAACATAACTAGAAGGTATTTCTTTGAAAGAATTAATAAGATTGATAAATTACTGGCCAGACTTATCCAAAAGAAAAGAGAAATGACCCAAATTAATAAAATTATGAATGAAAGGGAAGAGATCATGACCAACACCAAGGAAATAGAAACAATTATCAGAAATTATTATCAACAACTATAAGCCAATAAATTAAGCAACCTGGAAGAAATAGATGCCTTCCTTGAAACCTATATGCTTCCAACACTGAAACAGGAAGAAATTGAAAACCTGAATAGACCAATAACCAGTAATAAGATTGAAGGAAGCGGTGATCAAAAGCCTCCCAAAAAACAAGAGTCCAGGACCTGATGGATTCCCTGGGGAATTCTACCAAACATTCAAAGTAGAAATAATACCTATTCTCCTGAAACTGTTTCAAAAAATAGAAACAGAAGGAAAACTTCCAAACTCATACTATGAGGCCAGCATTACCTTGATCCCAAAACCAGGAAAAGACCCCATCAAAAAGGATAATTTCAAGGGCGCCTGGGTGGCTCAGTGGGTTAAGGCACTGCCTTTGGCTCAGGTCATGATCTCAGGGTCCTGGGATGGAGCCCCACATTGGGCTCTGCTCAGCAGGGAGCCTGCTCCCCCCTCTCTCTCTGCCTGCCTCTCTGCCTACCTGTGATCTCTTTCTGTCAAATAAATAAAATCTTAAAAAAAAAAGGAAAGGAAAATTTCAGATCAATATCCCTGATGAATACTCAACAAAATCCTAGCTAATAGGACCCAACAGTACATTAAATGGATTACCCATCACGACCAGGTGGGATTTATTTCTGGAATGCAAAGGTGGTTTAACTTTCAAAAATCAATCAATGTGATAGAACAAATTAATGAGAGAAGAGATAAGAACCACATGTCCTCTCAACTGATGTAGAAAAAGCATTTGACAAAATATAGCCTCCTTTCCTGACTGAAACTCTTCAGAGTATAGGAACAGAAGGAATATTCCTCAATTTCACAAAAACCATCTAAGAAAAGCCCACAGCAAATATCATTCTCAATAGGAAAAAGCTGAGAACCTTTCTCTTAAGATCAGGAACACGACAAGAATGCCTCCTCTTGCCACTATTGTTCAACATATACTTAAGTCCTAGCAACAGCAATCAGACAACAAAAAGAAATAAAATGTATTTAAATTGGCAAAGAAGTCAAACTTCTCTCTTCACAGATGACATGATACTTATGTGGAAAACCCAGAAGACTCCACCCCCAAATTACTAGAACTCATACAGCAATTCAGTAATGTGGCAGGATACAAAATCAATGCACAGAAATCAATTGCTTTCTTATATACTAACAATGTAACTGTAGAAGGAGAAATTAGGGAATCTATTCCACTTACAATAGCACCAAAAATCTTAAGATACCTCAGAATAAACCTAACCAAAGAGGTAAAGGATCTATACTTTAGAAACTACAGAATACTTGTGAAGGAAATTGAAGAAGACACAAAAAGATGGAAAAACATTCCACGCTCATGGATCAGAAGAATAAACATTGTTAAAATGTCTATGCTGCCCAGAGCAATCTATACTTACAACACCATCTCAATCAAAATATCATTGGCATTTTTCAAAGTGCTGGAACAAATAATCCTAAAATTTGTATGGAATCAGAAAAGATTCCAAATTGCCAAGGAAATGTTGAAGAAGAGAAACAAAGCTGGGGGCATCAAGTTGCCTGATTTCAAGCTATATTACAAAGCAGTGGTCATCAAGACAGCACAGTACTGTCACAAAAACAGACACATAGATCAATGGAACAGAATAGAGAGCCCAGATATGGACCCTCAACTCCATGGTCGACTAATCTTTGACAAAACAGGAAAAAAATATCCAATGGAGAAAAGACAGTCTCTTCAATAAATGGTGCTGGAAAAATTGGACAGCTCTATACAGAAGAATGAAACTCGATCATTCTCTTATACCATACACAAAGATAAACTCTAAATGGATGAAAGACCTCAGCATGTGACAGGAATCCATCAAAATCCTAGAGGAGAACATAGGCAGTAACATTTTTGACACTGGCCACAGTAACTTCTTTCAAGACGCGTCTCCAAAGGCAAGGGAAACAAAAGCGAAAATGAACTTCTGGGACTTCATCAAGATTAAAAGCTTCTGCACAGCAAAGGAAACAGTCAACAAAACAAAGAGACAACCCACGGAATGGGAGAAGATATTTGCAAATGACACTACAGATAAAGGGCTGGTATCCAAGATCTATAAAGGACTTCTCAAACTCAACACCCAAAAAACAAATAATCAGATTAAAAAATGGGCAGAAGACATGAACAGACACTTCTCCAAAGAAGACATCTGAATGGCTAATAGACACAGGAAAAAAGGCTCAACATCATTAGCCATCAGGGAAATTCAAATCAAAACCATACTGAGACAGCACCTTAGACCAGTTAGAATAGCAAAAATGGCCAAGGAAGGAAACAAAAAATGTTGGAGAGAATGTGGAGAAAGGGGAACCCTCTTACACTGTTGTTGGGAATGCAAGTTGGTACAGCCACTTTGGAAAACACTGGGGAGGCTCCTCAAAAAGTTAAAAATAGAGCTACCCTATGACCCAGCAATTGCACTACCGAGTATTTACCCCATAGATACAGACCTAGTGAAAAGAAGAGGCAAATACACCCCAATGTTCAAAGCAGCAATGTCCACAATAGCCAAACTGTGGAAGGAACTGAGATGCCCTTCAACAGATGAATGGATAAAGAAGATGTGGTCAATATATACAATGGAATATCACTCAGCCATCAGAGAGGATGAATACCTGATATTTGCATCAACATGGATGGGACTGGAGGAGATTAGGCTAAGTGAAATAAGTCAAATAGAGAAAGACAATTATCATATGGTTTCACTTATTTGTGGAACATAAGGAATAGCCTGGAGGACATTAGGAGAAGGAAGGGGAAAATGAAGGGAAGGAAATCAGAGGGGGAGATGGACCATGAGAGACTATGGATTCCAGGAATCAAACTGAAAGTTGGGGTTAATGGTTGAGCCCAGTGATGAGTATTCAGGAGGGCATATATTGCATGGAGCACGTGGTGTTATACACAAACAATAAATCATGGAATGCTGGGGCACCTGGGTGGCTTAGTGGGTTAAAGCCTCTGCCTTTGGCTAGGGTCATGATCTCAGGGTCCTGGGATCAAGTCCTGCATCAGGCTCTCTGCTCAGCAGGGAGCCTGCTTCCTTCTCTCTCTCTCTCTGCCTGCATCTCTGCCTACTTGTGATCTCTGTCTGTCAAATAAATAAATAAAAACTTAAAAAAAAATCATGGAACACTACATCAAAAACTAATGATGTACTGTATGGTGACTAACATAACATAATAAAAATGTATATAAAAATAACATTTTGCTATATAAAAGTTAAATATTCTTCTAAGGCTAAATAAGTAAGTAAATAAATAAATTACAGGATAAAACCATAAATAAACTTCAATAATAACTTACAGGCTGATATTGGAGAAGATATATGCAGCATGTAAAAGCTCGCTATCCAGGATATAAAATGAACAACTGAAATGCAATATTCTTTTAAGTAGAAAAAGGAGCAAAGGTTATGAAGGGGCAATTTGCAGAAGGAGAATCCACAATAGCAAACAAGCACCTGAAAAGATGCCCATCACCTTTACTAACCTGTGAGATTACATCCACATGACATTCCATATTTGTCAGATTGGGAAAAACAAAATTTTGACAATATACATCCTGGCCCGGATGTCATGAAAGAAGTTCTATGGAAAATTAATTTGAACCATCATTTTATAGAAGAATTGAACAATTATTTAGAAATGTCTAACAGAAAATATCCATGGCCTCTAATCCAGTTATTTTTCTTTAAAGTATTTCCCCTAAAGAAACCTAAGTGTATGTGAAGAGAATATAAAAATAACTAAATAACTTTTAAAGAATAAAAACCTGTAAATTGTAAATAGAGATTAAATAAAAAAATGAATACTCCTTTACCCATGCAGCATAGTTTATACATCAGGAAAATGAATAAACTAGATTTACATGTATCTTTGATAATCTTAAATATATAATAGTGATTGCCAAAGGAAAGCTACAAACTCTTACATATAACTCTATAGCATTTATGTACATTTTAATGCACAGAGAACAATAAGAACACAAAAATAGCAAATGTAGTTAAATAAGGTAGGAAAATTCCATGGAATTGGGGAGCAATACAAAAAGAAGTTCACCAGGATCTATATTTGCCTGGAAAAAAATAAATGCTCTGAAACAAGTGTTACACAATTGTTAAATAAAGTATGTTGTACCATTTGTTTTTAAAAATATTTCATTCCACTTAACAAAGAATAGGAAAACATTTCATAAATAAAGATGTTAATGCAAGTTCATTATAATAACTTTCATTGATATATAGGCTTTGATTAGTTTTTCATATAGGAGAAAAGGAACATAATCATTTCATTTCTTAAGTTCAATCATTCACTCCACATGCCATGTAAGTTCTCAAAAAGACATTTCAGGTATTCCATTTAAATTCATCTTTCTGAGAGAACGTACAACTATCTTTTGAATAAATATGTAGTTCTTAAATATATGTCATGAGAGGTATTCAAAAGAACATGGGGGAGTGGTGACAGATTTGCTATTCAGACCAACTATCATACTGAGAACAACAATCCGAGGGTGTCAAAGATCTAACAACAGCAACAAAAAAAGTGAAGAAGTTGCAGGCCAGAACTAAGTGGGAAATTGAGGCCATGAAGTAAACACTGGCATATGGAGTATCTCTTCATTTGTGACATTGATTAACTCCTGAGAGAAGAGCTAAAACACTATGAGATTATGCAAAACTTAGGGGAAATTTACAGACAACAACATAAAGTCAGACTTAGCAGTCTGGAGAAGCCTTGGTGAAACTCATTTTGGTTTGGGCTCCCAAAGATCTGCACCCCAGAGGTAAAGATGAACCATAAGCACACAGGCATTCATATGGATTTATATGGATGTAAACTCTACTTCAAATTATCTCAATCTTAAAATCTATTTTAGGTGATCCCTAACAGAAATTCTGAAGTCAGATCATTCTGGGTCTTAATCATTTTTATAAATACTGTTGCAAATAGAATGTCTTGCACATTATCAAAAATTAGAATGTTCAAAAAGACTGAAAGATTTCTTTTTAAATCACTTAAAAAATACATTAAAAATAGGCAAGGTAATCAAGGTACTAGAATTATTAGAAACAGGGTTTAAATACCTCTCTGCTGTATTCTAGTTCTGGTATTGGGTGATTAGCTCTAATTGGACCAACCCTCCAGCCAAAAGGCAATTACGAACACTGATTTTGTTTTCAAGAAAGGAAGTCTCTTAAAGCACAAAAGAGCAAACAAAAAATAGGCAGATGCTACAAAGAAAGATACTTGAAGTAAGGGAATAATGATGGGTGGGTTTTCTGATCTTACAGCTTTTAGTCCTAAGGCAGAAGCCTAACTGTGACTTCAAGGATAGCTAACACTCTAATATATAATCCATAGCCTCCCAGATTACTAGATGAAAGAACTTAGGATGATAGCCAAGAAATTTCAGAAAGGATAAAGCAAGAAAAAAATTAGACATGATTTCTGTATATAAACAGTGCTCAAATCTCCAGCTGACCCCTGAACCACACCAATGCAAAGCGGACTTCAAAAAGGCCATCTAAGAATAAAGAAAATGAATTGTTATATGAGCTGCTGCCCACAACTAAGGAGGGAGTTTTCCAACTTAACTACCTTGTTAAATAAAGTCAATAATCTTCAGGGAAACAGGAAAATAAAGAGAAACTACAACATATCAATCACAATATCCAGAATACAAGGAAATCGGAAAATGTGAAACCCATTCTCAATGGAAAAGATTTTTTTTAAAAAGACAACCATGAATAAGTGAAACCATATGATACTTGACTTTCTCTGTTTGACTTATTTCACTCAGCATAATCTCTTCCAGTCCTGTCCATGTTGCTACAAAAGTTGGGTAGATGGAGAGGAGAAGGGAGTTGAGGGAAATTGGAAGGGGAGGTGAACCATGAGAGACTATGGACTCTGAAAAACAACCTGAGGGTTTTGAAGGGGCGGGGTGGGAGGGTGGGGGAACCAGGTGGTGGGTATTAGGGAGGGCACAGATTGCATGGAGCACTGGGTGTGGTGAAAAAACAATGAATACTGTTACGCTGAAAATAAATAAAAAATTAAAAAAAAAAAAAGACAACCATGAGATGATGAAATGCTCAAATTATTTTTGAATGATTTTAACTCAACTATTACAACTATGCTCAATAATGTAGAGAAAAAGATGCTCATAATGAATAAAAAGACTTCAAAATCTCAGCAGAATGGTGCCTGGGTAGTGCAGTCAGTTAAGCATGGGACTCTTGATTTTGAGTCAAGTCATGATCTCAGGGTTCTGGGATCAAGCCCCACATTGGGCTCCACACTCAGCACAGAGTCTGCTTGAGTTTCTCTCTCCCTCTACCTCTGCCCCTCCAACTTGTGCTTTCTCTCGCTCTCTCTCTCTCAAATAAGTACATAAATTTCCCAAAAAATCTCAGCAGAAAAACAGAGGGCATTAAAAAAGAATCAAATAGAAACTCTAGACTCACAAAATACAATATATGAAATTGAAAGTTTACTGATAGGCTGAACAGCACATTCTATAGGAAACGACCCAAGGAAGAGTAAACTAACTTCAAGATAAATCAATAGAGATTCTATAATCTGAAGAACAAAAACAAAAACAAAAACAAAAGCCATTTAAATAATAAACAGGACCCTTTGGGGAATCTGTGGGAAAATAACACAAATTCTAACATATAAGAAACCGGAAACCCAGAAGAAGAAGATTTTTTTAAAAAGGGGTGTAACCGTACACAAAGATAAACTCGAAATGGATAAAAGACCTCAATGTGAGACAGGAATCCATCAGAATCCTCGAGGAGAACATAGGCAGTAACCTCTTTGATATCAGCCACAGCAACTTCTTTCAAGATATGTCTCCAAAGGCGAAGGAAGCAAAGGCAAAGATGAACTTTTGGGACTTCATCAAGATCAAAAGTTTCTGCACAGCAAAAGAAACAGTCAACAAAACAAAGAGGCAACCCACGGAATGGGAGAAGATATTTGCAAATGACAGTACAGACAAAAGGTTGATATCCAGGATCTATAAAGAACTCCTCAAACTCAACACACACAAAACAGATGATCATATTAAAAAATGGGCAGAAGATATGAACAGACACTTCTCCAATGAAGACATACAAATGGCTACCAGACACATGAAAAAATGTTCATCATCATTAGCCATCAGGGAGATTCAAATCAAAACCACATTGAGATACCACCTTACAGCAGTTAGAATGACCAAAATTAGCAAGACAGGAAACAACGTGTGTTGGAGAGGATGTGGAGAAAGGGGAACCCTCTTACACTGTTGGTGGGAATGCAAACTGGTGCAGCCACTTTGGAGAACAGTGTGGAGATTCCTCAGGAAATTAAAAATAGAGCTTCCCTATGACCCTGCAATTGCACTGCTGGGTATTTACCCCAAAGATACAGATGTAGTGAAAAGAAGGGCCATCTGTACCCCAATGTTTATAGCAGCAATGGCCACGGTCGCCAAACTGTGGAAAGAACCAAGATGCCCTTCGACGGATGAATGGATAAGGAAGATGTGGTCCATATACACTATGGAGTATTATGCCTCCATCAGAAAGGACGAATACCCAACTTTTGTAGCAACATGGACAGGACTGGAAGAGATTATGCTGAGTGAAATAAGTCAAACAGAGAGAGTCAAGTATCATATGGTTTCACTTATTTGTGGAGCATAACAAATAATATAGAGGACAAGGGTAGATGGAGAGGAGAAGGGAGTTGAGGGAAATTGGAGGGGGAGGTGAACCATGAGAGACTATGGACTCTGAATAACAACCTGAGGGTTTTGAAGGGGCGGGGGGTGGGAGGGTGGGGGAACCAGGTGGTGGGTATTGGGGAGGGCACAGATTGCATGGAGCACTGGGTGTGGTGAAAAAACAATGAATACTGTTACGCTGAAAATAAATAAAAAATTTAATTTAAAAAAAATAAAATAAAAATAAAAAGGGGTGTAAGAGAATAAAGCAGAAAAAACATTTGAAGACATAGCAGTTGAAAATTTCTGAAACTCAGTAACAAATAAATTCACTGATTCAACATGTTTATCAAACCACAAGAATAAAGATACAAAGAAAATCACATATAGGCAAAATACAGTCACATTGCTTAAAATAAAAAATGTGGGGAAAGATCTTTAAGAGTCAGATAAAAATCATACATTGCATACATGAAAACAATCATTTATATGAGTGCTGAATTCTCATCAGAAATAATGGCCACAGAGGACAGAACAGTATGTTTAAAGTGCTTTTAAAAAAAAACTTTCAACTCAGGTTCTATATCTAGCGAAAATATCTTGTAAGAATGAAAGCAAAACATACATTTTCAGATTGGAAAAAAATTAACGACCTTTTCTTGCCAGCATATAGGAAATGCTAAAAGATATTCTATAAGCTGGTTGAATTTTCTAAGAAGACAAAAAAAATGCCTGTTAATATCAGATGTTAGTAAGTGAATGGTGCCAGTATAATTTGTTAGGAAACCACTAGAAGAATAGCAAAAAGAGAGTTCAAACCGGAAGAGAGAAATAAATGAAACAATAAAAATACTTAATCAATCAAAAAGATAAAAGAACAGAGAAAAGAATATTGAACAGTAAGGATAACATTTAGGGAAGTCAATATATTTAAAAAAAAAATCAAGTCAGTAATTACATTAAATGTCAGTGGGATGATTGTTCCTATTTTAAAAAAAAAACAAATTGTCAGAGAAGATTAGATAAAAGCAAAACTCAAAGTTACACTATTTAACAGAAACACATCTAAAACATAAGGATACAAAAACATTAATAGTCAAAAGATTAAAACTATATTCCCTCATATACTAGCCAAGAGAAAACTTTTATAGGTAAATATGTATTTGACAAAGTAAACTTTATGGCAAAAGAGAGAGAGAGAGAGAGAGAGAGAGAGAGAGAGAGAAGACAATAGAAAAGGAAAACAGAGAGATAAAGAACACTTCCAAAATAATAAAAGATTTAATTCACTAGAAAGATACAAAAATTCAGCATGGCTTTAAAAGATATAAATTTAAATTAAACTTTTAAAGAAATATGTAACTTAAAATTATAGTAGGAGATTTTAATAAACTTCTTCCAAAGTTTTGTTGAATAAGTATACAAGAAATTAAACATAGCACCAAACAAAATGTATATTCTCTTCAAGAACAGAGCAATATTTATAAAAATTGAAGAAATTTAGAAGTATTTGAATGACATGGAATACGTTCTCTGACCACATACCATTGAGCTAGAAAGCAAGAACAAAAAGGTAACTGAAAAATACAAACATGTTTGAAAAATTAAGAAATGTGCATAGAAATAACTAATAGGTCAAGGAAGAAACCACAGTGAAAAACAGAAATACAGTGTACTGAATCATAACGAAGGCATTGCATATAAAACCTGTAGGATGTGGCTAAATCAATGCTCACAGAGAATCCATGTTGGTAAATGCATACATTAGAAAATAAGCAGAAAAATCAATGAACTATGCAACTCTCTTAGAATAATAAACTCAAAGAGAAAATAGAAAAATCTAAAAAATTCTATAAATAAGAGGTCTTGGGCATCGTGGTGAGGCAAGAAAAAAATAATTTTTATCTCTATATTTCACCAACTGTTAGAAAATCATGTATTTTTAAAGATGTTATTTCCAATAGCATCAAAAAGTACATCCTACCTGGAAGTAAAATAAATATCTCTACACAGACAAGTGTAACACATTATTGAAAAGAAATTAAAGACTCATAAATTGAGATATACTAGATTTATAGACAGAAAAACTAAATATGAAAATATCAGTCCTCCCCAAACTAATCTTACAGATCCTCTAAGATCTCAATCCGAAACTAACAGGTGTGAGTTGTCTGTAAGAGAGGGAGGGTGTGTGTATATGTGTGTGTGTGTGCATGTGTATGTGAATGTGTGTGTGTGTGACAGAGAGAGAGACAGAGACAGAGACAGAGAAAGATTAAAACTTGACATTTGATAATTCCCAATTGGGTTCCAAAATTTCTGTATAAATGTTGTTAACCTGAAAAATAAAATCTAGTTATTTTTCCAATAAAAATGGGTCTATTCAGAAATAGCAGAGAATTGTGATTGTGGACATACAAGCTATGACAAAACCATGGACAAGTCCAAAAAACAAAGGAGAGGAACATTACCTTATGGAAAAACAGAAGTTTGGAGGGTTTGTTTTGGACACAAGTCATTAAAGAATAGCAACAGTTCAGAGTGGTGATGGTTTCTCATTGCTTATGTTTCAAGTATAGTCTATATTCTATAGGAGATGAAATGTATATCTTTTCCTGTTGGGGCTTGTAACTGATGATTCTTTCCTTTTGACTATCCTTTGTTGGGGTCTATAATTTATAATTCTTTCCGTAATTGACATTGAGTAATACAGCTCCCCTTTTGAACTTCCCCTTCTGGCCTTCCAACTCCATTTTAATGAAGTTTTCCTTTATTAATTGTTCACAATGTAAAGGACCAAGGACCAAGGATAGCCAAAACATTTTTTTTTAATTTTATTTATTTATTTGACAGAGAGAGAGATCACAAGTAGGCAGAGAGGCAGGCAGAGAGAGAGGGGGAGACAGGCTCCCTGTTGAGCAGAGAGCCTGATGCAGGGCTCGATCCTAGGACCCTGAGATCATGACCTGAGCCGAAGGCAGTGGCTTAACCCACTGAGCCACCCAGGCGCCCTAGCCAAAACATTTTTGAAGAAGAACAAGATGAGAGGATTTGCTTACCAGATTTTAAGACTTAATATTAAGTAACACTAATTAAGACAATGTAGCACTGCCTCAATAAAAGCGATCAATTAAATAGATAGTCCCAAAACAGACACACGTATATGTGAAAACTTGACTTAAAACAAAGGTTGTATCTTTTTTGTAAAGGTGAGAAATGAAATATCTTTTTGATTAATGATGTTGATGCAATTGTACATACATATGGAAAAATTTATGTTTGACACTTATGTTAAACACAAAACAAACGAACAAAAGGAATTTCAAGTGAATTGTATTATCTAATGTAAAAGACAACAATATAGGTCCTAGATAATATATAAATGAATATCACTGTGACCTTAAAGTAGGGAAGGACTTCTTTAAAAATACACAAAAAAGTATTAACCATAAAGGAAAGGGACGATAAATTGGACTAGATTAAAATTTCAAACTCCTTTCTACAAAAAGATACCATTACTGGAGTAAGAAAGCAAACTCAAGGCAGAAAATATATGCAACCATGTAAACTCAATAGAGGACTCATATCCAGAATATATAAAGAACTCCTATGCATCCATTTCTCAAGACATACAACCAAATGAAAACTGCTAATGAGATCTGGACAAATGCTTCACAAGAATATACCCAACTGGCCTCTAAACTTATTAGTCACTAGGGAGATGCAAATTAAAAACACAGAGAGGTGCAACTACACAGTCATTGGAATGTGTAAAATTAAAAGGCTGTAAGGATATGGAAAAATATACATTCTTACATATATTGCCGACAGGAATATAAATTGGTACAACGTCTTTAAAAATAGTTTGTCACCAGGGCACCTGGGTGGCTCAGTGGGTTAAGCCTCTGCCTTCAGCTCGGGTCATGATCTCAGGGTCCTGGGATTGAGCCCCATATCGGGCTCCCTGCCCAGCGGGGAGCCTGCTTTCCCCCTCTCTCTGATGCCTCTCTGCCTAATTGTAATCCCTCCCTCTGTCAAATAAATAAATATATTTAAAAAAAAATAGTTTGTCACCATATGTTAAAAGTGAAGGATATGCATAACCTACTACTAGGAAAATACATTCCTAAATAAATACCTGGTGATGTTGTGCTAGTAAATGTTTCCTATCTAGCTCTCTTGTGGGGGATGGGATATCTTACTCATAGTATTTGCTGATCTCTATGGAGATTTCTATGGATTTCTATGGAGTAAATACTCCTAGCATGGCTGATTTCAAGCAACCAATAAAATGCTACTGAACTCAGATTTTGAGATGAGTGAGCATAATCAGCTCCTGCAAGCCAGTAGGAGTGAGTCAGCTTCAATATATAATTGTAAATATCCTATAGAAATATGTTCACATGTCCAAGAAGAAACTTAATAAGAATGTTCACTAGAGTATTGTTGGCATTAGCCAAAAACTTAAAGCAATTTAAATGTTCTTCAACAGTATGTTGGATAAATTGAAGTATATTAATACAGTAGACTACTATACAGGAATGAAAATGAACAAACCATATTTACAGGGAATAAATCGATGCATATGAGAAATAAAATATTGAAGGAAAAAAGGCTGAAAATAATAAATACAGAATGGTTTCATTTATTTTTAAAAGTTCACAAAACTTGTAAATTTAAATCTACAGTATTTACTGCATATTTAGGGGATAAAATAATAAAACATAAATTTAAATCTTGTAAATTTAGGGATAAATAATAGAAAAGCATTAGTTAAAATGATTTTTATAGGGATGCCTGGGTGGCTCAGTTGGTTAGGAGGCTGCTTTCAGCTCAGGTCATGATCCCAGCATCCTGGGATCGAGTCCCACACCGGGCTCCTTGCTCGGCAGGGAGCCTACTTCTCCCTCTGCCTCTGCCTGCCACTCTGTCTGCCTGTGCTCACTCTCTCTCTCTCTCTCTCTCTCTCTCTCTGACAAATAAATAAATAAAATCTTAAAAAAAAAAAAGACAAAATTTAAAAAAAAAAGATTTTTATTAAAGTCAGGATGGTGGTCCCTTCTGGGGGAGTGGAAATTGTAGTGATCAAGGAGAATGCAAGATGGAGTGTTCTGGAATGCTGACAGTATTCTCTTTCTTGATCAAGGTGTTCATTTTTCCTAATCATGAGTTGTACATCCATATTATGTACCTTCTTGTGTGTTGTTATCCTTAATGATTTTTTAAATATTTTAAGTACACAACAATCTGATGGTAGTATCTATGTTAAAACTTTTTCTTTCCTTACAAGAAAGGACGGACATTGCATTCTGTGCTCCATTCCTACCTTTTCTCCCTTGAATACAGGAAGTGAGAGCTCAAACTGCTGTAGCCAGATTGCAACCATGAATCAAAGGCCAAGGGATTTGCCAAGACCTTAGCCCTGACTTGAGCTGCCAGACCAACATCCACCATTTCCTGCCTCTGGACTTTTTGCTATGTGATAAAAAGAAACCATTTTTTTAAGAAGACAGAGGATGAGAATGAGATAGCATGATAGAATGTAGTTGCGTTTGATATAATGTCTTAATTTCTAAATATGTCCATTTTCTCACAAGAGGTAAGCAGGGGTAATAATAATGGATTTATATGGTCATTCTAAGGATTAAATAATAAAAAATGTAAGTAAAACATAGCATAGTCCCTAATATATGATAGGCACAAAAAAGGTTACTTTTTCTTACTCTAAAACAGTTATATTAAAGACAGGGGACCTTCAATATCAGTCATTCACTCATGAAATATTTTGTATGTTTCTGGGTTTTTTGCTTCATTGAATTTTGTTTTGTTTTGGTATCCTTACTGTTGGTGACTGAGGCTGTGTTTGTATGTGTTTTTGTGTATGTAAGATGAAGATATTTAAATTTTATATCATATGGTACATAAACAATGAATCTTGGAACACCGAAAAAAATTAAATTAAATTTTTGAAAAGGAAGAAAATTTTATGTCATATACTTTTTTTTTTTTTTTTGAGAGATCACAAGTAGGCAGAGAGGCAGGCAGAGAGAGAGGGGGAAGCAGGCTCCCCGCTGAACAAAGAGCCCTATGCGGGGCTTGATCCCAGGACCCTGAGATCATGACCTGAGCCGAAGGCAGAGGCTTAACCTCCTGAGCCACCCAGGCACCCATATGTCATATACTTCTTATCAGGGATCTAGGCTATATGAGTCTTATTCTGTGCTATAATTGTGATAGAGTAAAAGTCAAACATTAAACAAAAATGCACTCCACAGACTTCTTAATAAATTTCCAAATTATGATTTTTCATTGTGTCTTACTCCTATGCAATGTTATAACACAGATGTATAAACATAAAGCAGATGTATTTTTTATCAGTTTTTTATATCCTTTCTTTTAAAAGTTCTCTTGATTTTAGATATTCTCACTTAAAATCTTTTGAAGAATTTCTGCTAACTCAAAGCTGGATGTTAATGATTATGGAAATAGTATTCCCTAAATTTCTTACCAACTGGGTTCTGTTGACTTAAAGGAAAGCATGATTTTCCTGAATTGTCTGGGCATTTTCTGGTTGCCTAAGTAAGCATGATTTCTATTACCTCTCTGTTTTCAACACTTTCTTCTATTTCCTATCTGTGTCAGCTTCCTCAAAGAATTGGAGCTGGCAGTAGCTAAAGGAAGGAACAGAGAAACACCTGGGTGGCTCAGTTGTCTGAGCACCTGACTCTTGGTTTCAGCTCAGGTCATGATCTCCCAATCAGGAGATGGAGCCCCTACGTTGGGTTCCCCATTCAGCACACTCTATCTGTAAAATAGATAAAGAACTCTTTTTAAAAAATAGGTAAATAAATAAAATCTTTTAAAAGTAAATAAATGAAGGAAGGAACGGAAACTCACCCTCACCTGTGTTTCACAAACTCTCCTGAGCAGAGTGAGAAGTAACCATGGCAGCCGATGTTTGAGTGGAAGTTCAGTGCAGTTGTAGTGAACAAAGACTCAACAGAACAAAATCGTCATTCCCTCCATCAGTCTTTGATATGCCCCGCTATACCCTATTGATGAATGCCGGACGACTCCCAAATTTGCCCTAAGACCCTCACTGCCCCTTCAGCTTCTAATGGTATTGTGAAGCTCTTCAGGGGGTCTCGACTTCATGCTTCTGTCAGGCTGACACTTCTCCTGAATCCATGTTCATGCATACGACAGTACAATAGACACTGTTAAATAGCCCAGATGACAGATGAGAGAGACATTTTGAAAGGATTGTTAAAGGTAAGAGATCTTATTATACACGTAAGAAGAAAGAATTCCATTGATCCGTAGGACAGAAGTGCTGTAGGAAGCCAACTAAATCATGACTGCGTTCTAACATTTAAAAATCAAAAGTTATTCCAATGCAAAACATTAAAAATGAGAAAATGTGATGAGAAAAACTGAGTAAGCCTGCTCTCATAGACAAGAGCAGGTGTGTGAGTGGGTTTACACGGTGTGGAGATAAACACACACATGCATGTGCACCCCCCTTCACGCTCCTTTACTTTCCACAGATTTCACGCTAAAAAGCTATTCATTAATAAATCCCATGTTTGCTAAGTCCAAACAACACTGTGCAAGGGACTTTTTGAAATATAAGCAAGCAGATCTGATACTTTACTGTAAGATGTGATTGCACTGGAATCATGAAAAGACCCTAACCACATGAACTGCTATTACACCACCACACCACATAGTAAAGGAGCTGGGATTTGTTTCCTTATGCCCTATGCAAGTGGATTTTCAGTTTCCTGACCCACCACTTATCCACCATACCATTCAAATACTGCACATTCCTTCAGGGCTAGGATGGTCCTATCCCACTGTCAGACGCCATCTCCCAGAGACAAATGATCCTGGCTCCTTACAAAGCAAAAGGTGTTGGGTGTAGGGGCTCCTGGGTAGCACAGGTGGTTAGACATCTGACTCTTGATTTTGACTCAGGTCATAATCTCAGGGTCATGACCTTGGGGTCATGAGATCCAGCCCTGCATGGAGGCCCCCATCAAGTCCCATGTGAGGTTCTGTGCTCAGTGAAGAGTCTGCTTGAGTTTTTCTCTCCCTCTACCCCTCCCCCCTGCTCTCTCACTTTTTCTCTCTCTCTAATAAATAAAGAAATCTTCAAGAAAAAGAAAAAAAGTGTTTAGTCTAACAGGGAGTCATGAAATGCAGCCAACCATGTAACCTTATATGCTGTCAGTTAAAATCAGAACAAACAAGCAATTGTTCAGGACCTCACCTAAGCAAAGCCTTCAGTGATAAAGTTAAATACCATCTTGGAGAATTGGATTTCAAAAGAATACATACTTTTGAAAAAAAATTGCTTTGTAAATTTTGAAGTTCATGTAAAAAATGTATTTTTTATATAGAGTTGTAAGCTTTTTAAAAATTTACCCCAAAGATATCTGCATTTTTGTTGTTGCTTCTAGATTAATTTAAAATGAAAAATAATATGCATATTCATAGGATTTTTAAAAATAAAGTATGAAGCATTATTGATGGTATAACTAATTTATCAATTTTTTAAAATAATATATAAATAATGTTCTGTAAGGATACAAAAAAACAAAACAAAAACAAAAACAAAAACCCCAAACCTGCCAGCAGTAGGGCTCTAACAGTGACAAACAGGATGTAATTGCTAAAGACGACTCACAGGACTTAGGATGACAATGCTTAAATGTTTAATGTTGTTTTGCGTTTTGTTTTGTTTTGTCTGCAGAAGGATACAATAGAATTGTAACACTACATGTTATCAAGGAAATGTAAATTAAAGCAATGATATACCATTATACATCTATCAGAAAGGCCAAAATCTGGAACACTAACAACACCAAATGCTGACAAGGATATAGAACAATAGCAACTCTCATTCCTTGCTGGTGGGGATGCAAAACGGCATAGCCACTTGCAAGACAGCTTGGCGTTTTCTTACATATATTTCTTACATATAACCTAGCTATCATGCTCCTTGGTATTTATTCAGATGAGTTAACTTATGTCCACACAAAAATCTGCACATGGATGTTTATGGAAGCTTTGTTCATAATTGCCAAAGCTTAAAGCAGCCAAGATGTCTTTCAGTAGGTGAATGGATCAATACACGCCATAACCGACAGTGGAATATTATCCAGTGCCAAAAAGAAGTGAGTTATCAAGCCATGAAAAGACATGAAGGAAACATAAATGCATATTACTACATGAAAGAAGCCAATCTGAAAAGGCTGCATACAGTACAACTGCAACTATATGAGTTCTGGAAAAAGCAAAACTATGGAGACAATAAAAAGATCAGAGGTTGCCAGGGGTTGGGACTAGGGAGAAGGGATGAATAGGCAGAGAACAGAGGATTTTTTAGGGCAGTGAAAATACCCTGTATGATACCATAATGGTAGATACACGGCATTATACATGTGTCTGACCCACAGTATACACACCACCAAAACGAAGCCTGAGGTAAACCATGGACTTTGGGTGATCCTGATGTGTCAACTATGGGTTCATCAGTGGTAACAAATGTGCCACTCTGGTGGTCAGTGCTGGTAGTGGGAAGGCCACGCACATGCGTGAACTAGAGTAGAGGAGACACATCTGTACCTCCCTCTTAATTTTTCTGTGAATCTAAAACTTCTCTGAAAACATAAAATATTTATTTAAAAAAGAAATATTAGGGGTGTCTGGGTGGCTCAATCCATTCAGCATCGGCCTTCAGCTCAGTTCACGATCCTAGGACCATGGGATCCAGCCCCGCGTCAGGCTTCCTGCTCAGAGGGGAGTCTGCTTCTCCCTCTCTCTCTGCCCCTACTCATGTGCTCTCTCTCTCTCGCTCACTCTCTCTCTCTCCCTCACATAAATAAATAAAATCTTTTTAAAAATTAAAAATAAAAATAAAAAAAGAAATATTAGGAGTCAAATATTTAAAACAATCAAGTAGAGCCAGTATAAATGTCTACAAAATTGTGATAATCTTTTAATAAGAGTACAATGCCAGGAATTTTTTTTAAGATACAATATGGCAATAGTATTAAGTAAGGATATGCATCTCAGCCAAAGGAGACACATGGAATCCAGGGAGGCTAGATGTGGGCTCCTTTGTAAGGGTGCACTTTCTCCACTGGATCAGGAACCACAAATATATACACAGAACACTTTGGAACCAGAAAAGCCTAGAAGTGAGCTTCAGTTGTGTTTTGTTTTGTTTTTAATTTTGTTGTCCACATAGGCATAATTCTACTACACAATCAGCCTCAAGAGCAAAGACCTCCCTGGATCTCACCGGGACCAGGCAGAAATCTTCAAGTGTCCCTGTTATTAATAAACAATACTGACAAGCTGATATAAACCACCTCCAAAACTCCATGGCCCATGTTTATAGGTAACTCTTCATCAATGCATTTTATGCCTGGACCAGCAGCCAGTGTGGTACAGGTATGTTTCTCATTTCAGTAAAACATCTCAGCCTATTTCCAAAACTACTGATTTAGCCCTCACTGTACAAGTAGTTTCTTTGGGGAAGAAGAAATGAAGGAAAATCAAGAAAATTTATGCATAACTCTTATAAAAAGTCTTGCCAGTAGAAGACAAGGCTCCTCTGTACTCAGTGACCTCGGGAATAATTAAAAACAAGAAGAGAGAACCAAATCCCCTTTGATCAACATTTACCTTCAGTCTTCTCTTCTAGAAAAATCGTTCCCAGCATGTCAATGACCATGGAAGCACTTTAGAGCAGATCATTTAACCCAGAATGAGATAAGGATTCTCTAAAAGGCTGATCATTCACCCCAAACACTAAGCTGGTGAACATAAGGACAATTAAGGCCCATTCATAACGCTGGCATTGCCATCTCTCAATCCTTTCTTCACCCATAAACTGACGCTCAAATTTAAAGTTGTAAATCCTGTTGATATTAATGCTACACAGTGAGGAGAATTACATGTCCTAGTCACTACCTCAGAGATAAGAGGGGAGTTCAGAAGAAAGAGGTTAAAGCTGAGTAATAAATAAAAATTAAAAAGGTACATAAGGGCTACCCTAATTCTTACCTGATAAATTCCACATATAATTGATAGCTGAGAGGTGATCATAAATTCAGCCAGCTGGAACAGACTGGATTCTTGAGCCAGTTAACAGGCATTTATTGAGCATGTAATAACTGCCCAGCACTGTCTGATCCATGGCCCTCAAGGAGTTCACAAAAAAGTGATGTCATCCAGGAACTTCAACTTCTCCTGTTGAAGTTGCACTTCAACATCATGAGTTTATGTCACAAAGACCCTGGTTCCAACCTACGTCTCATACTGAACAAAATCCTAGTTCAGGATAGAACATTTCAACAGTCTACTGTAGTTGCTTTAGAAAACTTAGAGCTGGTTTCTGATTTATTTTTGTCCTTTAGTTTGCTAACTTTTTAATTACTACGATTTGTACCTAAGAAAATGACAGTTTAATTGGTTTAAGTTCCAACTATTGTTTTCCAGTCCACAGTTTGATTCAAAATCCTTCTTAATCACTGCATTGTTTTAAATAAGCAAGGTACAAGATTCATTAAAAAAAAAAAAAAAAAAAAACTTTTGCAATATTCACCCAGACACTTCACTTTTTCAAAAAAGTAAATTAGTCTTCTCGAAATGCTTATCAATACCTTAAGAAGAAAATAAAATTCTGAAACCTTCTGCCTGATGAAAGACAGAATTTTCTACACCAAATGAGAAGCTGGAGAAACCGTTAAATGGCTCAAGAAAACCATGCCAGAATTTTTCTTCGGTCATAACAGTTACTCCTACGCAGGACACACATCCGATTCTTAGTGTAAAAGCTTTCATTTCACCTATTTCCCACTAAGGAAAGAGTATCAGGATGCTAGTGAATGAGTGACATTGCTAGGGCCACTAACTCCATTCAAACTAAGTAAGTCAATGACAAATTTTAACATATCCACAACTAATAGTAACATTATTTGCAAAAAACTTTGCATCTCGTCAAAACACATTGTGTCGTAGAAGAGGCAGTATTACCCCAGAGCGGAGCGTGTCTTAGATGCAAGCAGAAATATAAGACTGCCTCCATGAGGCAGTGGGAGGGAGTGTTTTTTATTGTTTTTAAGGGAGAATCCTGATGGGGATGACCCAGCTGAGTAAAATGAATGGATGATATCAAAGAATGGAGGACGATCTGTAGAAGCAACCATTTCAGAGGATACAAAGACATGGGGTCATCCAGGGCACAAAGTGGGTGGTGTGCTTGACTTTGCGGGGAACATGGACTTTCCGTGTAACAGCAAAGCAAAAATACCACACAAACAATGCAGGGGAGTGGACAGAGTTGGCAGTGTGATTATTGAGAAGTTCCAGTGTGATTACTCTGTGTCTCTCATTGAGGTTTCGGGGTAACTGCGTAAGCAGAGCAGGAGCAAGGAAGACAGAGAAGGCAAACACACCAGGGGAGCGTGGGACAAATAACCTGACACCATGATACTGGAGTCCCCCACCTTCTGTTCAGAGGGACTTGCCCCTAGATTCGCATGTCACTGGTTGCTCCACAGTGGACAAAGCCTTGGCAGTGAGGCCTTTTTATTCTTTTCTCTGCTTACTACAGTGGACGCCTTTGTTACCTCCTGTTCCTCTACTTTTTCCCTTCCATCTTAGCTCTCCTCTGTTTCCCTACTCCCACCTCTAGCCCCAGCCTTTTAAAAGGAAAAAAAAAACCCAAAACACAAAACCCTTCAGTGAACAGGTATCAAAAATTTCCTGATTCCACTTTTCTTCCTCCTCCTATTCTTCCTTTCCCTTCCATGCCACTCCTTTCTTTGGGCATGGAAATAAATAATATATTTATTATTATAATAATATATTAATATATTAATAATAAATTATATTACTATATTAATATATATTATATTCCTTGGGAATATATATATTATATATAATATATATTATATTCCTTGGGAAAGGAGTGGCATGGAATGAATATTATTTATTCAATAATAAAACAGCTGGGGCCAAGGTAGTCACCCGCTCCAGAAGCCTGGTGGAAGGGTAGTCATAGTGGCCCAGAGAAGAGTGGCAAAGTCTAAGCAGGTGGAGAGGGTATTCATGTGGGCATCATGAGTACACACTTTCTGGAAAACTTACATTTAAAAAAGAAATTAACCTTTTCAGATATAGAATGCAAATAAGAGAGAGGCAGGTAAAATCACGGCCGAAAGCACCAAGGCTCAGGAGCGTCCTGAACAGCAGGATAACGGAGAGTACCTTTGGAGAAAATGATGCTACGAGTAGCTAACATATGACCATAGATCTATACGTTCTGGGACACCCCGGCCGGTACTGGGAATCAGCCTCCCAGGTGCCTTGAAAGGTCACAAAAGAGCCAGACGTTCCGTTCTAAGTCCTCCTCCCCCTTGGAGAGATGTCATGAGATTTCAGTGGTGTCACAGCCCACACCTTCCTTGCTGAATGTACTTGAGGCAAGAGGCAAATATCCAGGTCAACCCAGTTAACACAAAAAGAATGTTCTGAAACCGTATGCTGTGGAGTTGTGCCTATTGGACGTCTGTGCAGTGGGGGACGGCAAGAAAGCATCTGTCCTCAGACATGTCAACAGCAAACCTTTTTTACTATAAAGAAGTCCCCTTTCAAGATGAAACATAACTGAAAAAATATCAAACTGGCCTCGGATTCCAGTAAAATAGCTTGCCAGGAGCATAATTTTCTCAAATTGCATCCATTTTTAAGACTAAGTGGAACACTTGGCAGCAGTTCTAAATGATTCCCAAGACTAAACGTAGCTGCTATTCCTTCTGTGCAAAAGCATCTCCCTTTAATACAGCTACCACCACATCCTCATAACTTCAGAGCATCCCTCCACCCATCTCACCTCCCGCCAATTGGCCCTGAAGGACCCGGGACAGCTGATGCGTCGTTTCTGGAAATGTTACTGCTCTGCCTTCAGGGGTCCAGCGACCGAGTCGCGGGAGCAGTTACTAACTGTCCACTTTCCTCGCAATTAACAAGCAGCAGCCCTGCACGGGCAGCCTGCCTTCTGCTGGCTCCAAATGAATTAAATGATGCTTTAGAACTTAGGAGAGCAAACAAGACTAACGTTTCATAGTTAAAATGACAGGTCACCTCATTAGTCTCCATTTATACATAACGCGCCCACGTCTGAGAAGGTTATTAAGCTACACATGTCAGCTCCAAACCTCCCTCTCCACGCTCAGCTCGTGGGGCTGGGGCTGGGGCTGGGGCTGGGGCTGTGGCCGTCAGCCAGCTTTGTTCACCGGGGCCAGCTAAGCCTTTTGGAGAGCGCTGGTCCCAAGTAGCAGAGGGGGGTGAGGGGATGGAGCAGAGAGACCCAGAGGATGCTTGGCCCCGTGTCTGCTCCCTCTTCTACAGAGGTCACAGACCCTAACACGTCGTCCCGGCTACAGGCGTTGGTTGCAGTTATATCTGACTTCAGTTTCTAGTTTCCACACTCCAAGAACCAACCACCTGTGTCACCTCAAAGATGCCAGAGCAGACCTGCAGGTCCTTCCTCTGAGCTTCTCGATTCTGATAACCTCAACCTCTCGCCTTTGCCCTCTGAGCCACAGCGGTGGCAGTTGCTCCCTTCAGTGACTGTCTCTGCACGGCCTCATTGTTCCCTTTCCCTTCCCAGTCCTCCAATGCCTACTTGTTTATATCTTTAAATTTCCTCTGTGAAAATCACTATTGTCAGCTTTCTTTAGTAGACCCTATCTGATACAATATAAGAACTGATTTTTTTCCTGTCCTGAAATTTGTCTACACACAACAAAGGAAGCAAAATTTGACACCTAGTGGAACTTGACTATTTAATTTTTCAACAAAGTAATGAACATCCTCTCCCCTATGATGACAATGGCAGAAAACACCCAGATGTCATGGCTTCCTTTTCAATCGTTATTTTCCTTGTTACTGTCCGTCAGGGATGAATGTATTGGAAATAAATGTTAGTGCTGCAAATCGTATTGGTCAAAATTATTTATATTACATAAAGGAGAAGTAATTCAATCTTGACCAAGAAAACAGCTATGAAAACTTCAAATGCTCCTGTATTCATTTCCTGGGATGGCTGTAATAAATTATAATAAACTCCGTGGCTTAAAACAATAGAAATGTGTTCTCTCGCAGATCTGGATGATGCAGAGGTCTCAAATCATGATGCCAGCAGGGCATCTGAGAGAAGTGTTCTTTGTCTCTTCCAGCTTCTGGAGGCTGTAGACATTCCTGGGCTTTACCTTGCCTTGTGCTCACATCACTTCAATCTTTGCCCCTGGGGTCACAGCGTCTTCTCCTCTTTGTGTGTCTTCTCCTCTGCGTGTCTGTCTGAAAACCCCTCTGCCTTTCTCTTGTGAGAATACACATGATCACATTTAGAGTCCCCTGAGGTAATCCAAACAGCTCCTTCATTTAAGGTCCTTAATTAAAACCAGCTCTTTTACTATAAAGGGTAATAATTAAAGGATCTGGAAACTAGGGCATGAACATATCTTTTAGGGGCCACCATTGACCCACTCTAGTCCACCCTCAGTGACTCTTACTCCTTTTATGGTCTTCCTTTTGGAATTGGAATGTCTGTGACTGATAGGCTATGTCTGTCCCACCGTTGTGTTTGGGAAGCGATAACCTGTTTCATAGTTTCATGGGTCTACGTATGGAGAGGAATATTGCTCCAGGGCGCCTTATACCTAGAGTCTCCCCTGTATCTTATTTAGATGATTTAGGCTACTAGATGTGGGACATTTTTAGCAATGGTGTTTATTAAAGATTTATTTATTTATTTGAGAGAGTGGAGGGAGGGGCAGGAGAGAGAGAATATCAAGCACACTCCCCAGTGAGTGCAGAGCCTGACTCAAGGCTTGATCTCATGACACATGAAATCATGACCTGAGCCAAAATCAAGAGTCAGACACTTAACGGTCTGAGCCACCCAGGCACCCCAGCAATGATGTTTGGATGAGATGTTTGGACTTCAAGTTAATTCTAAAAGGCACTGAGACTTTTGGGGATCTTGGGACAGAGTGAATGTATTTTGCGTATGGAATAACATGATTTGAGGAGGATGCAATGTAGTCAGCTAAACTGTGGTCCCCTGAAAGATAAGTCTACATCCTAATTCCCCCAAACCTGTGAATAGTTCCTTATATGGCAGAAGATGTGATTAATAATCTTGAGAAAAGCAGCTTATTCCAGATTTTCCAGGCGTTTCCTAAAAGCAATCATAGGTAGCCTTATAAGAAAAAGGCAAAAGTTTTGACTCAGAAACACAGAGGAGAGGGGCACCTGGGTGGCTCATTGGGTTAAAGCCTCTGCCTTCAGCTCAGGTCATGATCTCAGGGTCCTGGGATCGAGCCCCGCATCAGGCTCTCTGCTCAGCAGGGAGCCTGCTTCCCCCTCTCTCTCTGCCTGCCTCTCTGCCTACTTGTGATCTCGCTCTCTGTGTGAAATAAATTTAAAAATCTTAAAAAAGAAAGAAAGAAAGAAAGAGGAGAAACCACACAAAGAAGAGAGCCAATATGATCATGGAGGCAGAGATTGCAGTGACAGCAGCACAAGACAAAGAACACCAAGGAGGGGCTACAACCACTAAAAACTGAGAAGGAATAAAGGACTAGATTCTCCCTAGAGTGTTCTGAAGAACAGCCCTGTGGACAACTTGGCTTTAGATTTCTGGTCTCCAAAACTGAGAAAGGCATAAGTTATTTCAAGACATAAGTCTGTGGTAATTAGTCACAGCAGCCCTAGGAAATGATGCAGTTCCCAAAAGATAACCAAATAATACAATTGCAAAATATGTTCTGACAACGTTGTTAAAATAAATCCAGATTTGAAAAAAAAAAAAATTAGCAGCCGTAGGACTTGTATTTCTGTCTCCATGTGGAGGAGTGGGGAGTGGGATACAGATTCACTTGTTCTATTTCAAATGGTTTTTAAAGTACAAAATTTAGAGGCACCTGAGTGGCTCAGTTAGTTAAGCATCTGACTCTTGGCTTCAGCTCAGATCATGATCTCAAGAGTCCTGAGTTGGAGCCCCACATCGGGCTCCACACTCAATGGGGGGTCTACTTGGGCTTCTCTCTCTCCCTCTCCCTCTGCCTCTCTGCTCACTCTCTCTCTCTCCATCTCAAATACATAAATAAATAAAATATTTAAAAATAAAAGAAAATAATAAAGTACAAAAGTTATTCTATTCAGTTGGGTATTTTTAACTTTTGAAATTATGTAAGAGTTTCAAGAATCAAAAAGCACTTTAAAAATTAGTGTATCATTAAATTTATGTAGCTAATCATGTCCTTTTAACAATAACTCAGCCCCCCCACCACCTCAAGAAAACAACTTACAGCTACACTGACATTCACTTGGGTGATGTGTTTCTGAATATTATAGA